>NC_138299.1:62722500-63922500 GCF_965601325.2 Salmo salar
TTTTAAGGTGGTTGGCTGTGTCAACCAATAGCTTCGCACCCCTCCATTTTTCGAAAGATGGTGCGACGCTATTACTTGTGTCCTTCTTTCAAAGAAGGAGAAGCTACACATGCTTGGCTTATGAAACATGGACAACTGGATGGTGATTGGACATGTTTTACAGCCTTATCTGAGTTAAGTCAAAGATGATGGATATACTGACAAGATACATGTCTCTCCGCCGTAACAATGGGAGTCATTGTCCACAAAGCGGCACGGCGGGCTGTCTAGCTCCCACCTATCCTTTCTTTGAATTTGTGGATACATCTCATTATTGTAATGCTTTTTTGAATATTCGATGAGGGTTGTTGACGTCAACTGCCTGAATTCAATGGAGTTCTCTCTCCATTTAATACAGGCGGTTGACGTCATGCTATGTTGTCAATACTATCCTACTAGCCTCATACCATTAATATGCATAGCCATCTTGAGACAACTCCGATATAAAGTTTTTTTTTTCTCAACGTTACCGGGGGTCGTGTGTCCTACTTATATCACTACACTCGTGACAACTTAAGCACTACTAAACTTCTATTTGATCAAATAAACCTCACGTAGCAAATAAGCCATTAATTTTTTTGATGACCAAATTCGACACTCTCTCATTGACCTTCATACAAAAACTCCTTGCTTGGTGGTCGAAACAACAACAAAACGCCACCTGCTGGAGGGAGACAGATTTTGGGCCTCTCTTCCTCTCTGGTTAAATGCAAGCACCAAAGCGCCATGCTCTACCAACCAGTGGTGGGTATTCATGGATGCCAAGGGAGCTTACAGAACATGGGTACGGTCAGCTGAGCAAAAATGGAGGAAAACTAAACATCCAGAGGACCTATCCTCCTTTCACTCCCTTCTCCCTACCTCCTCTGTGTCCACTGCTAAAGCCACTTTCTACCACTCTAAATTTCAAGCTTCTGCCTCTAGCCCTAGGAAACTATTTTTCACCTTCTTCTCCCTCCTTAATCCTCCACCCCCTCCCTCTCTGCAGACGACTTCGTCAACCACTTTGAAAAGAGGGGTTGACGACATCCACTACTCATTCACTCAGCCTATCGAGTCCACTGGTCTCACTCACACAGACCTACCCTACGCCTTGACCTCTTTCTCCCCTCTCTCTCCAGGTGAAATCCTGCAACTAGTGAGGCCTGGACGCCCGACAACCTGCCCGCTCGACCCCATCCCCTCCTCCCTTCTCCAAACCATCTCTGTAGACCTTCTCCCATTCCTCACTTCCCTCATCAACTCATCCTTGAACACTGGCTACGTCCCCTCTGACTTCAAAATGGCCCGAGTTGCTCCACTCCTCAGAGAAGAGGGCCCAGGGGGACACCAGTAGTGAGAGTACATGGTGCAGACACAGATCCTCTCCATGTCACCTGGTATGAGAACAGAGCAGATAGAGTCAGCTTTGGCAGTGTGGAGAGCCATTCTTCTTATCTCTCTCAGAATGATCTTCTTGACCCTAACCAGTCAGGCTTCAAGTCGGGTCACTCAACCGAGACTTCTCTTCTCTGTGTCACGGAGGCTCTCCACACTGCCAAAGCTGACTCTCTCTCCTCTGTTCTCATCCTCCTAGATGTATCCACTGCCTTCGACACCGTGAACCATCAGATCCTTCTTTTCCACCCTCTCAGGGCTTGGCGTCTCAGGCTCTGCACACTCTTGGATTGTATTTTACCTGGCAGGTCGCTCCTACTAGGTGACGTGGAGAGGATCTGTGTCTGCACAATGTACTCTCACTACTGGTGTCCCCCAGGGCTCGGTTCTAGGCCCTCTTCTTTTCTCTCTATGCACCAAGTCACTCGGCTCAATCATATCCTCACATGGTGTCACCCATCATTGCTATACGGATGACACTCAACTACTTTTCTCCTTCCCCCCTTCTGACACACAGGTGGCAACACACATCTCTGTGTGCCTTGCAGATATAGTATCTCAACTTGGATGTCGGCCTACCACCTCAAGCTCAACCTCGACAAGACGGAGCTGCTCTTCCTCCTGGGAAAGGCCTGCCCGCTCAAAGACATCTCCATCACAGTTGACAACTCCACAGTGTCGCCCTCCCAGAGTGCAAAGAATCTTGGCGTGACCCTGGACAACACCCTGTCATTCTCTGGAAACATCAAAGCAGTGACTCGCTCCTGCAGGTTCATGCTCTACAAAATCGTTAGAGTATGACCCTACCTCACACAGGAAGTGGCACAGATCCTAATCCAGGCACTTGTCCTCTCTCATCTGGACCACTGCAACTCGCTGTTGGCTGGGCTCCCACTTGTGCCATCAAATCCCTGCAATTTATCCAGAATGCTGCAGCCCGTCTGGTTTTCAACTTTCCATGTTCTCTCATGTCACCCCTCTCCTTTGGCACCCCGCTCCACTGGCACCCAGTCCACTGGGCACCCCAAACAGCGCCCCTCTGTTTATGTGTAGCGTATCTATCTGATTCTTTCTGGTTAGAAAGAATATGACATTGTTGCTGCCCGTGAGCATTGAATGCAAGGGAAGCCAGCTGGCATTTTGCCTCCCTTGATAATTTTTTTTTTTTAAAGAATAGCCAATAGCCTAGGACAACAAAAACTAAAAGCGTGTACTGTATGACAGAGTCATAGACCGTTTAGGCAACATGAAAGATGAGGATGACATGTTTTTTCTACTTGCATGCACGCACGCATGCACACACACACACAGAAATCAATACCATGGACAGCCACATCATATTTAGCTTACATTGATTGGACTAAATTGTTTTTGGTATGTTTTAGTTGTCACTGTATTAGACTAAGCATAGGTAATTAGATGATGTTGAAATGGTGCTGGAATAGTGGCGGCAGCTCCTGTTTTCTTTGAGTGGTTCTAAATCAATAGTTGTTTAGTAGTCTGAAAATGTGGGAAACATTACCTTGCTTGACCATGCTGTAGGTCATGTAACTGTTTGTTACATGCAATATGTTTTGTGGACTTCACCGGACAGATGTTGCTCTCCGGTTTTGTAATGAAACGTGTGGTTGAATTTATTCTGCCACTGTGTCTTCTTATAGTCTCGGCCTTAGACCTATATACTGTATCACTGTTTCAAGGCATATGAACTAACAGATTATAGAGATAATCATGCAATTACCACAACACATAGGTTGTAATATGGCTTATTGGGGGGGGGGGCTTCCCCGGTGATTTTACCCACGCACCGCTACTGCTACCAACTGAGCTACAGAGAATGAATTGACCCCAAGGCATGATATGCAGTTCAACAGATTTATGTTGCATCATATAGTATATTGTCAACAATTCAATCAGGGTGAATTCAGAAAAAGTGGAACATCATTTAAACTGGGACAGCTTAATCCTGATGCGTTTATTTCTTGGTCTGACTAGTGACAATCAAAACTATTGTTTCTAAGCCCTTGCAGAGAAACCATATTATGAATATCACATCACTTCATTGGTGTGACATCATAGAGGGGGTAATGCAAGCTTCAAACAGGAAGCTCGCCGCCATGAAGAACATGGTAAGATCAGTGACATAGCTTTTTTTCTGTTTTGATGTTAAGATTGTAAAACTGTCATAAATAATGCACAGGGCCAAATTGTGATATAACTGTGCATAATATGTACTGGCGCATCAAAATAAACAACAAAGTTGCCATTATTATGTCTAAATGTTGTAATTGAGTCATTCTTTTGGTTGTCCTTCTTTACCAACCATAGACAGCATGGAGTAGCTAAAGTGGGACAGTCTTATAGGCTTTCCAATGGAGAAAAGAGATCCAGTTTACATTACGGACCCCCTGTACTTAGGTTAGGCAGGGCTCTGGTTCTTGTAGTACTGTCTGTTTTAAGTTACAAGTAAGTTACTGTTTTAAGTTACATGTATTCCTGAGTGCAATGGCACCAAACAGAACTATAGAGGGCGAATTCTGAAAAAGTGGGACGCTTTTTGCATTTTCGTCTTCTGTAACCTCTTTCGACATACAGTTGAAGTCGGAAGTTTACATACACGGAAGTTCACAATACACTTAGGTTGGAGTTAATTAAAACTCGTTTTTCAATGACTCCGCAAATTTCTTGTAAACAAACTATAGTTTTGGCAAGTCGGTTAGGACATCTACTTTGTTTATGACACAAGTCATTTTTCCGACAATTGTTTACAGACAGATTATTTCACTTATAATTCAGTGTATCACAATTCCAGTGGGTCAGAAGTTTACATACACTAAGTTGACTGTGCCTTTAAACAGCTTGGAAAATTCCCGAAAATTATGTCATGGCTTTAGAAGCTTCTGATAGGCTAATTGACATCCATCATTTGAGTCAATTGGAGGTGTACCTGTGATGTATTTCAAGGCCTACCTTTAAACTTAATGCCTCTTTGCTTGACATCATGGGAAAATGAAAAGAAATCAGCCAAGACCCCTCAGAAAAAAAATTATAGACCTCCACAAGTCTGGTTCATTTTTTTAGCAAGTCTGACCGGGGATTCGAATGAGCGACCTTTCGGTTACTGGCCCAACACAAGCCACTGCAGCCCTCCATGATGAATTCAGATTTTTGGTGGCCCCCACCCCCATCAAAGTTGTAAACTGCTGCTAGCATCTCTGGCACAGCATCTTGGTCATAACCTGTCACTCAGTTCACATAATAATACCCCACAATACTCATTGGTGGATCACCAATGATTATCACCAACTGCTTTTTAGAGTAGGCTAAATGAATGTGACTGCACCCAGATTGATTTACAGTTTACAATAACTGTTACGCACATTCTGGAATTTACCTTGCACACCCATGCTAAGGTCGTCACTAGTTATCACAGCCACAAAGTCGTAATTATGGTTTAACCCGACTATTTACAATTTCTCTTCTTAAATCTGATTTTAAACCAGTGGTATTCGGGGGTCACGGAGGACCTGCAGTTGGGTCACCAATATTTAGCCAAAATAATAATAAGAATTATTGTATTTATTTTTATGAACAAAAAAAATGAAGCGTAGGCTACAGAATTTTGCTAAGAGATGAAAATGCTATTATTTATTCAAGGTTATTTGTTGATTTAAAAATCAAAATGTACCTATTTTAAGGTTGTGTCATTAGATTTGGTGTGGTGTCCCCAGAATTTCAGTCAGAACAAATGGGGTCCCCGCTGAAAATGTTTGAATACCACTGTTTCAAACCTACCCTTAACCACAATTTTAACCGTATCCCTAAACATAACCTTAAATTAAGACCAAAAATCACATTTTTGTTTTCATTAAATTTTACCATAGAGCCAATTTTGACTTTGTGGCTGTGGTAACAACCGCGCGCTAAATCTGACGTAATTGTTACAGGGGAACAACAAACGTGAGAGTGAAGGTAGCTACATTCAAACATACTCGACCATTGAAATTTGGAAGTTTTTTGTACAAATACATTTTTATGTTGAATATTCACTGAATAATATACGTTATTTGTATATTTTAATTACAGATTAATTTAAACTAATCGAAGACAGGCAACACTCACTATGCCCTCGTATTCACCCCCCTTTCGCGGCGTAGTGCCTAGCCTAGATCATGTCCTACTAACGTACTCCTAGCGAGAAACAAACATATTTGGCTAGCTAGCTAAAGATTGCGGAACACTATCTTTGGAAATATAATAATTACTGTGAAATTCGTTTGTTTTAAAACGTGTAACTTCTAACTGTATCCATACCTCTTTTTCAACTGAATAAGATGTCAACTCCAGCAAGACGGCGTTTAATGAGAGATTTTAAACGGTACGTGGGAAGAGTAACGTTAGTTAGGGCTAGGTGAATCTATTAAGCTAGCTAGCTAGCTCACTTCACAGCTAGCTGGCTAAATGTAAACTTTTATTTTATCAAACGTATCTGCTACTGGATAACGTAAGTTACTAGCTAATACTTGGATTGTTAACGTAAAGATAACGTTACAGGTTAATCGTTTCAAGTTGTAGCGAACGTTAGCTAGCCATGCCAGTTAGCTCTATAGTTAGCCTATTTAATTAGCTAGCTAACTGCTAACTAATGCTAACCATCGAAAATAAACGTATTATCAGGCTTCAAGAGGACCCTCCTGCTGGAGTTAGTGGAGCCCCTTCTGAAAACAATATCATGGTGTGGAATGCCGTAATTTTTGGGTAAGCGACTGGACTTTAAAAGTAGTAGGTAACTAGCTAGAACAAGTAGAGTTGTGTGGTACAGAAACGCCGGTACCCGCACATCAATGACATGTCAACGTGTATCCAAAGTAGAGTATTATTAGCCATGAACTTTCTGTTAATTTTCAAGCAATTTACTTATAGTACAGCTGTTAACTTTAAATGCTTCGGCTATCAAGCTAGTTGACACAGGTGATTTAGCTAAATTGAAATTGTTTTCTCTCTTCCCCCAGCCCAGAGGGAACCCCTTTTGAAGATGGTAAGTAGCTAACGTTAGCTAGCTGTGTGTTGACTTTCTGTCGTTGCTACATTTTGGTGTATATGTTTGATAACTCAAATGGAAGTGATCAGTACCATGATAATGGCTAATTAATTGGGAGAGACCTGCTAGTTGGAACAGTACATTTTAGACCAGGTGGTGTCTTATCGGAAAAGTACAGCAATCCAGCTGAATGAGCTTCTTTCACCTGTTGCATGGTTGAGCTGAGATTACTGCCTGCCAGCAAGTGAATGACGCCTGTGAATGGGTTAACCCTTGGGTTTTTGGGTCAAAACCAGGGGATTGTATCTGTTTATGACATGTCAGTCAGTGAATATGCCTTATCAGACCCTAGCTCTCAAACTCTAGGTGGCATTCTGCCATCTCACTACAGTTCTCAGCCATTAGCTTTGCCCACGACTGCCTCGTGAACTAGATTCCCTACACTGTTTTAACGTTTAGAAAAGTCGGTAATCATTTCTTGTAATACGGCTTTTGATATGGCCCATGTCTTTCATCAGCGAGAAAGAATGCTTAAAATAAAAAAGCTACACTTAGCAATTTAGCACAGATCCATACAGCTATGTGTGCCTCCATCTGACAAAACTACACATTCCGAGTTCCACAGGTGTTCGGCGCATGCTAGATTGCTAATTAGCACAGGTGGTCGTCTCTTGTCTGCCATTTGTTTTCCGTAACAAGCGCTGTAACAGGGAGATATGTCTGTGTGGGAACACTAACCCTAACCCCTATCGAGGTGTGCAGGGAGGGTCCTTATGCTTCCAAAACCGCGATGCATGTTAATGTTCTGATCGAGCGTCAGGGATCTTAACAAAACTGCCCCTTACAGAACACCCCTTCGTCTAATGACTCTTATGTGTGATCAAGGGCTAATCAGGCCCACCAGTAATCCTCTGTTCTAGTGAATGTCTGTGATTGAGTTGCAGTTATGTACTTTAGTATTTTTTTCTCTGTATACTAGATAATGTCCTCTGGTATTGGAATAGCTGCAAAAATGTATTGGCCAAATACAGTATGCTTATGCTATTTGGTTGCTCAAAACATTTGGCAGCAAGAACAACTTTGAATTTAAGCCATTCTGTTTTAGCTTGGTCCCAGATCCGTTTGTGCTCTTGCCAATACCAACTCCATTGTTGTCATTGTCAAGCTAACCAGTTAACCTTGTGTGATGTGCCCACTTTATACATTTTCTCATTTCAGGAACTTTCAAACTCACAATAGAATTCACAGAGGAGTACCCTAACAAGCCTCCAACAGTGCGTTTTGTCTCCAAAATGTTTCATCCAAACGGTACGTTTTTCTTTTTTGGATAGGAGGTGGGAACGGCATTTTAGAAACATGCTTATTGCTTACAGGATCCTTTTATAATGGAACAGCTGAATCTTTGTCAACAAGTCAATCCACCAGTCATTGTTATGAAGAGTAAATGTATGTTTTGTATTGTGCAGTCTATGCAGATGGTAGTATATGCTTGGACATTCTTCAGAACCGCTGGAGTCCGACATATGATGTTTCTTCAATCCTAACTTCAATACAGGTATACTCAACATTCTCCAAAGATTTTCAGTGGGAAATACTCATAAATCGCTGGATTCTTACCTCGTAAAGATCTTTTGATGTACTTTAATTAGTCCTCAAATATCGGTGTTGTCTGATTCAATGTTAGGAACAATTGCTTTAAAAAATAAAATAAAAAAGGAATACTGTTATTGAAAAGTGTCTTATTGCATTGTCCTAGTCTTTACTGGATGAGCCGAATCCGAACAGCCCAGCCAACAGCCAGGCAGCTCAGCTGTACCAGGAGAACAAGCGGGAGTATGAGAAGAGGGTGTCTGCCATCGTGGAACAGAGTTGGCGTGATTGTTGACCTCCTCACCATTCACAAAGAATGAACAATATCCAGCCTCAAGTCAAAACGAAAACACAGAAGACCAATATCTCATAAAGGAAATGAAATGCACATCATGGTTTGAATCTTTCTCCGCATTATGTGTGTCTGTAGTGAGGTTTGTATGTTGTTGTGGTATCACTTCATGCAGAATGCTCCTCCTGGACAAGAGCACATCTTTATTAAAGTAAATGTACGTTGTTATATCTGGGTTACTTACAATGTCATTTACCCCCATATTTTTTATCTTGAGACAAAAAGGTATGTTCATTTGAAGTTACTTTTGTATCTTGTCATTTTAGTGGTTTTAAGTCCTCTACAGTGTGATTTGCTGTGTGGATCACATTTTTTTTCTTATTTTCTATTCTTTGAATGTTTTGTTTCTAGCTTCTCACCCATTTGCCTTTTTGAAGCTTTAGGATGATATAGACTAAGAAACAATATGATGAAAACCTGTCATGGACTTCTATTACCAACCAATGTCAATCTCAATATCCTATCCTTTTTTTCATGCAAAAACTGTGTTCTTGTCGGGGCTTTGTGCCAAATGGCGCTTTCATCAATGAATGATATACATCAGGAATCAAGTGTTTCAGAAAGGAACGTACTTGGTGCACTTTCGAAAGTCATGTAACTGTATGTTGCAACAAAAAACTATGTTTCCATGCACAGTTTTATGCAAGTAAAGTAATGTCGTGTGTATATGTGTGTGTGTATATAAAAAATCACGACAGCTGTAATAGAAAAAGGATGTTTCGGTGTAATTTTATAAATGCCAGATAATTTGTTCGTTTGACATGGTGGGATCTTTTTTTTGTCGTTAAAATGAATTATGTGGGAAATGGCAGTGGCAATGCCTTCATGTGTAAATATTGATATAACCATAATATCAAAGTACATTTGGAGTCGTGGTGATATGGTGTGTGTGATCTTCCCACTACAACTCGGTTTATGCAGTTTATTAGGCTGCAGTTGAAATAAGTTCTGATTAACTTCACAGGGGGCAAAAGTGCATGTGATGAGCCAATAAATATCGAGGGTCTTATTCTGGTGACATGATGATCGATGCTTGACTCTGACAAATAAAAATATTCTCGATCTCGTCCATAATAATCTCATGTAGACTGGACCAGGGTTTCCCAAATTTGGTTTTGGGGCTCTGCCTGGGTGCACATTTTAGTTTTTTTGCCCTAGCAATACACAGCTGATTAAAATTATCAAAGCTTGATGAGTTGTTAATCTGAATCACGCATCACTGACTGGCGGACGAATCTGGGTTTGGCGGATGCCAGGAGAATGCTACCTGCCCCAATGCATAGTGCCAACTATAACGTTTGGTGGAGGAGGAATAATGGTCTGGGGCAGTTTTTCATGGTTCGGGCTAGGCCCCTTACCTCCAGTGAAGGGAAATCTTAACTCTACAGCATACAATGACATTCTAGACGATTCTGTGCTTCCAACTTTGTGGCAACAATTTGGGGAAGGCCCTTTCCTACAAACTTACAGACCTGCAAACATTGAACAGAACTGGAATATAGTCATTGTTCATAGGAGTGTTAATATAAAAATAAATATTCCAATGCATTTGGATGAAAACATCAGTCAACTCACAAGTATTGAAGTCCAGACAGTAGACAATTATAAGACTTAATTTATTGATCATTATTACAGCTGTGAAAACAAGCAGACAAGTTAACTATTCACTTAAGACGTATACATCTGACATTTCAAAGGGATCACAGCTTGCGCTTTTACCATGTGACAAAGATCATATTACAAGTCTTGGAGGCAGCTTTTATTTTTCAATTATCTAACTATCCAAGGGGGGATAATAACATAGAAAGTATTATGTCAGAGATGAGTCAATGTCAGCATATAGTGAGATGTCACTTGATGTGATGCCATATACATTTTTACTAATGAAACGTGTGTAGGTAAAATGGCGGGCATTCTGCTGGTTTAGGCTATTTCTGTAGCCATGAAAAACATTTGCTAAAATGTTTTGAGCCTTTTTGTCAAGATACATAACTAATCAACTGTTACAGCACAAATCACTAGCATATTGTGCAAATGTGAAGCTGACAGAAGACCAAATTGTAGAATGACAAGAAGCGTTAAAACAATGCCAGAAAATATGCAATTGTAGGAAATGGAATGCAGAAAACACTGAAGTATTTCCCCAAAAGACAAGCCTAGAAGATTGAAACATCCCCAATAAAAGTACAACCTTTGCCCAGATCAGGCACACCTGTTTTTGTTCTGAAGTATCGGTCATCGGTAGTTTGTTAGAGCTATACAACATCCAGTCAGTGTGAGGCCTGAGGTTTCACCAGCTCGTAGCGTCCCACCTGCCCTTCCTGCAGGAGCTGGCCAATGAGCTGGTCTTTGTGCACTTTGCGACTGACAATGAGGAAGCGCAGCCTGCCCTGGCCATATGACTTACTCCGCAGGCCATACTTCTGGGATATCTGGTGGATCTGCTTGCGTTCATCATTGTTGAGTTCAGTGGAGAAGCGCAGGTCGTCCTGGCGGTCTGAACTGGCATAGTTACGGATGATGTCCTCAATGTTCCGTTTGGTGAGCTGATTCCCAGACTTGTCCATGTCCATACCCAGTCCTTCTCTGGAGAACTGCTCTTTGACCTTTATGGGTTCAGAGATGCCCTCCCCTTCCCGGCCCAATCCGCCACCCTTCCAGCCCATCTTGCGGAGTAGCTGATTCCCAATGTTATCCTCCTTGATCTCCTGTCTCGAGGCCTCCTCACCAGAGCGCGTCAGAATCTGGTGGCGAGAGAGGGCGTCAGCATTACCCTCCTTCCTGAGGTTAGATTTAACCACAGCCTGTGTCTGCCTGAGTGTGGCCAGGGCTTCCTCTGCTGCAATGTGCTTCACCGTTTTCTTGGGTCCAATGCCTGACGCTACATACTGACCCTCCAGGTATACCTCACACCTCCAGCGGTGATCTGGTAGCACTGTGAACTTATAATCGGCAGCTACCTTGTTGAACTGGGCAGTGTCATTAATGATGCAGATGGCATTGTCTGAGTTCTCTAGGATGACCAGCTCACTCAAGTGTTTCTTCCTACCACCCTGGTGACCGAAACGGCCACCCGATGGGTCAGAGGGATTGTTCCCTCGGGAGAACTGCTGTGGTTGTTGTTGCTGCCGGGCTGCCTGGTTCATGCGCAGTTTCCTCACTGCCTCTTCAGCTGCTGTATGCTTAGATGTCTTCTTACTTCCCTTGGCCTGTGCCACTAGCTCGTCCTGCAGGTACACGCTACATTGCCATGCACTGCTGTTGGGAACCACATCGAACTTGTAGTCAATCTTCATGCGGTTGAAGGCGGCAGAGTTGTTAAGAATGCAGATAGCATCATGAGCGTTGTCAACAATGACAAAATCGGTCCAGTGCTTGCGTTTGTCAGGCTCGTATTGCCCCTTGGAGCTAGGCGTCGGCTTATCCTCTGGATTACGCAGTGCCGGTAGAAAAGCAGGGGTAGGACAGTTAATCTGGCAGACCACAATATCATTGACCAAGGAGTGTTTGAATTTGCGCTGCACTACACGGACCTCCACCTGTTTAAAGAAAAGCTTAATAGCCTGCTCAGAAGCACGGTCCCTGGCACCGTTTTTGCTTCCAGAGTATCCAGTAGCAAGGTAAACACACTGGCATCTCAGCTCACAGGCATAGCCATCAGTTGGTACTTTCCTGTTCTTGGGTAGGTCTGCTGGAGGGATATCTTTGAGGTTGACATAGATGTACTCTGGGTTGGTCTTACAGGCCTGGATGCTACGGCTTAGCATGAAATTGTAGTTTGGAGATTCAGCTCCACACATGAAGGCGGGGTCTCTTAAAGTGACAGCTATGGCAGATGCCACACTATTGATCAGCCTCTGCTTTTCATCCAGTACGGCTTGAGATATGGGGATGGGTTGTGAAGAAGACCCAGAAACTGAGGAGGGGCTACTCCTCCCTGGGCTACTGTAGACTCTGCTGAATGGCCTGCTAGACGAGGGTCTGTCCTGATGCCCTCTGTCCTGATGCCCGAAGCCAAGGCCTTGGCGTCCTGAATCCCCCCAGCACCCTGACCGACTGCCCCCTCCATATCCATCAAACCTAGGGGCCTGAGAATATGAGTCCGGCTGCCTAGTGCTATGGGCTTCATATCTGTCTGAGTAGTCCTGCTGCACTTTAGTCATATAATTTGAAGTGGATCCTCGGCTCCCATAACCTAAACCACTTGTGCTACCTGACGGTATGTCTCGATCTCTCTCTCTATCACTTTGTCCATCTCTGTCCCTCCAAAAGTCAGAAGAAGAACCGTATGATGAAACTCTGTCAAATGCTGGTCTAGCTGCAGAGGAGCCCTGAGCTCGGTTGCTGCCATAAGAGGGACGGTCAGAGTCCCGCTGTCTCAAACTGTTCACCTCACTCCTCCGGCGCTCCTTGTCATTCTCCTTCTCATCATTACCAGACCCGCCACTGCTGCCACCACTAACAAAGTGCACAGGCTCAAACAGCGGCCTGGAACAAAATTTGGACACCGGCATCTTCCTCATTGGCTCTTCTCCTAACATTAAAGAACAAATCAGAGAATCAATCAATGACAAGTATATAACAATAATATAACAATAAAAAAAGCATATAGTATACATTATGTTGAGTTAAGTTATTTGCCACCTTCCAGTAGATAAGCAAAATACTTCAACAACATCCAAAATTTGTTAAGATGTGGCAAGAAGTTTAATCTGAAGAACCAAAATCACTCACTGCCATCTGATGAATTGGGTCTCTTTTTTGCTTCAGCACTTGGAACTAGGTCGAAGGAGTGCATTTCGCCAATGTCAATCCCTTCAGCCATATCCAGCACCTCTCTCCTCAGATCAGGTCCATACCTTGAAAGAAAACAGAGCTGTATTAGGTAAACAAGCAAAATGTGTATTTCCATGCTAGCACAGTAACATACTGACACTTTATTACCGGAAATACTCTATTAGGGAGAGAATTGTTATACTTCCCACATCAAATTGAGGACTAAAAACAAATCTGTAGGCAAAGTAGATGCCCATTTCATTATCCAGTTGACAGGATAGACTGTTGTTGGACAGAGAAGCACATGGGGGGTGATGGAGTGAAGTAGTTCTCTAAATTCAGGTCAAATTCAAGTCAGTTCAAGTCATTTTCTTCTGAAATCCCACCTGCACCCCATGATGAAGACATTGTTTGCCAAAACCATCGATAATACAATTTAACAATAAATTGTTATATGCCTACCACTGTTCCTCACTTTCGAAACTCATTGACAGAGGGATTTGGCTGTGTAAATGTCGTCATTACATTGGGAAGATGGCACCAACATAACTAGTGATAGATAACAAATTCAGTTTACAGACTGCAGTCACAGATTATCCATTATATTGACCAGATACTCAAGTGGCCGCTATAAAAACGATAATAAATGTCTTCAAAAATGGAAGGCAGTCGGTTGGAGGCAATATCAGGTGGGACCATTCTAGCCAATGAGAGGGCAGAGACGCGGGTGAACGACAGGAACAACTTCCATATAGTGCGTTTTTTTTTTTCTTTCAAAGTTACCGGGATGACACCTGTCCTACATATATCAGTAGTCGTAACAATCTATGCATTACGAAACTTCTATTCGATCAAATAAGCCTCATGTAGCAAATAAACCATTACATTTTTTGTTGACCAAATTCGACACTCATTGAACTCCAACGAAAAGCTTCTCGCTTGGTGAGCAGAAAGAAACAAAACACCACCTGCTGGAGAAGACAGGTTTTGGGCCCAGTTATGCCTCTCGCTTCGCCTCTTCCTCTGCGCAAAAACTATTACCAGCATGGCCACTATCGCTAAGAATTGTGGGGCTCAGTGATAGATCAATAACAATAGGCTGACTGATACCTCAGTCAAAACCGTCCATTCATGTGGAAACTGCAATTATTTATGCTAACGTTGGCTACATTTCTGTTTAATCATGGTCTCCATTTCGTGTACAATCTATCAAAAAAAATGTCTACGAAGTATACCGATTTAGCATGCACACAACTAGCACAACAGCTAACGTTATCTAGCTAGCTACGTTATCATTAAATTCAAATAGTTCAAGCATGATTTGCTCATTTTAGTTATGATTTCATCTGTAGACAATTATCTGACTAAAAGTAAACCACATGTTATCTGGCGAAACAAGTGACGCAGTAAACGAGCAAAGATGGCTAACGGTAGCTAGTTAGCTCATTGAAAAAGATTGATGCATCATCTTGCACGGAAATGTGATATGAAGCACGAGACGGATTGTCGAATTGATTTTTTTTAGCTCAAATTAATATTTGAACTACTCTGACCTCTATGCGAAGTTCCAAGTCCAGCGTCTCTTTGTTTGTACCTTTGATGTCAGTTTTTCAATAATAGTTAGCTGGCTAGCAAGTTCAATGCGTATTGAATGTCCGTAGCTAACTAACAGCTTCTGCAAAGGCTTCGGTCATCACCATAACATCCGGCGAGGGGGGGTCAACGCTGTCAGCTAGCTAGCTGATTAGACTCGAATGCTGCATTGGTAGCTGTATTGAGACTGGTCGTTTTATGTGGCATTCAGAAATGTGTTGAGCAATTGCAGAATTTCCCTCAAAGTGAATTTACAGTAGCTACTCGCATCAACCTCCCATAATAACCCTCTTTTTTTTTGTCCCTCTGAAATTGTAGCGTCAGTTTCCGCATGCAACCGCGGAGCTGGTAGCAGACAGGCAGATGAACTAAATATATTGGAGGTGGTCGACTGTATTATCTTATGTAATGTGTATTAGGTATATATATACACTACCATCACAAGTTTTAGAACACCTACACATTCAAGGGTTTTTCTTTATTTTTACTATTTTCTACATTGTAGAATAAGAGTGAAGACATAAACTACGAAATAACACATGGAATCATGTAGTAACCAAAAAAGTGTTGAAACAAATAAAAATAGATTTGAGATTCTTCAAATAGCCACCCTTTGCAAACTCTTGGCATTCTCTCAACCAGCTTCATGAGGTATTCACCTGGAATGCGTTTCAATTAACAGGTGTGCCTTCTTAAAAGTTAATTTGTGGAATTTCTTACCTTATTGCATTTGAGCCAATCAGTTGTGTTGTGACAAGGTAGGGGGGATATACAGAAGATACATTTGGTAAAAGACCAAGTCCATCTTATGGCAAGAACAGCTCAAATAAGAAAAGCAAAATGACAGTCCATCATTACTTTACGACATGAAGGTCAGTCAATCCGGAACATTTCAAGAACAAGTTTCTTCAAGTGCAGTCGCAAAAACCATCTAGCACTATGATGAAACTGGCTCTCATGAGGACCGCCACAGGAATGGAAGACCCAGAGTTACCTCTGCTGCAGAGGATAAGTTCATTAGAGTTACCAGCCTCAGAAATTGCAGCCCAAATAAATGCTTCACCGAGTTCAAGTAACAGACACATCTCAATATCAACTGTTCAGGGGAGACTGTGTGAATCAGGCCTTCATGGTCGAAATTGCTATAAAGAAAGCACTAAAGGACACCAATAACAATAAAAAAGTTGCTTGGGCCAAGAAACACGAGCAATGGACATTAGACCGGTGGAAATTTGTAATTTGGTCTGGAGTCCAAATTGAAGATTTTTGGTTCCAACCGCCGTGTCTTTGTGAGACGCGGTGTGGGTGAATGGATGATCTCCGCATGTGTATTTCCCACCGTAAAGCATGGAGGATAAGGTGTTATGGTGTGGGGGTGCTTTGCTGGTGACACTGTCTACGATTTATTTAGAATTCAAAGCACACTTAACCAGCATGGCTACCACAGCATTCTGCAGCGATACGCAAAACTATCTGGTTTGGGCTTAGTGGGACTATCATTTGTTTTTTAAAAAGACAATGACCCAACACACCTCCAGGCTATGTATGGGCTATTTGACCAAGAAGGAGAGCGATGGAGTGCTGCATCAGATGACCTGGCCTCCACAATCACCCAACCTCAACCCAATTGTGATGGTTTGGGATGAGTTGGACTGCAGAGTGAAGGAAAAGCAGCCAACAAGTGCTCAGCATATGTGGGAACTCCTTCAAGACTGTTGGAAAAGCATTCCAGGTGAAGCTGGTTGAGAAAATCCCAAGAGTGTGCAAAGCTGTCATCAAGGCAAAGGGTGGCTACTCTGAAGAATCTAAAATATAAATATACACTTTTTTGGTTGCTGCATGATTCCATATGTGTTATTTCATAGTTTCGATGTCTTCACTATTATTCTACAATGTAGAAAATAGTAAAAAATAAAGAAAAAAACCTTGAATGAATATGTGTTCTAAAACTTTTGACCGGTAGTGTATATATACATACAGTACCAGTCAAAAGTAACACATATGGAATCATCTAGTTACCAAAAAAGGGTTAAACAAATCAAAATATATGTTATATTGGAGATTCTTCAAGGTAGCCACCCTTTGCCTTGATGACAGTTTGGCACTTTACATCCCTGTTAGTGAGCATTTCTCCTTTGTCAAGATAATCCATCCACCTGACGGGTGTGGCATATCAAGAAGCTCATTAAATAGTGTGACCATAAACAAATTGCACCTTATGCTGGGGACAATGAAAGGCCACTCTAAAATGTGCAGTTTTGTTACACAACACAATGTCGAATGTCCACCAGAGCTGTTGCCAGAAAATGTAAAGTTAATTTCTTTACCATAAGCTGCTGCCATCGTTTTAGAGAATTTGACAGTATGTCCAACTGGCCTCACAACCGCAGACCACGTGTATTGCGTCGTGTGGGCGAGTGGTTTGCTGATTGTCAACGTGAACACATCGAATGCCCCATGGTGGCGGTGGGGTTATGGTATGGGCAGGCATAAGCTACAGACAACGAACACAAGAACACAACTGCATTTTATTGATGTCAATTTGAATGCGCAGAGATACCGTGACGAGATCCTGAGGCCCATTGTCGTGCCATTCATATAATAAGATGATAGTTGGAGCTGTAATGTTAGAATTCAGTACAGCCTTTGATGTTATTGATCATCATTTGTTATTGTAGCATGTTTCAGCATGATAATGCACAGCCCCATGTCGCAAGGATCTGTACACAATTCCTGGAAGCTGAAAATGTCATAGTTCTTCCATGGCCTGCATACTCACCAGACATGTCACCCATTGAGAATGTTTGGGATGCTCTGGATCGACGTGTGTGACAGCTTGTTCCAGTTCCTGCCAATATCCAGAAACTTCGCACAGCCATTGAAGAGGCCATCAACAGCCCGATCAACTCTATGCGAAAGATGAGGCATGGTGGTCACACCAGATACTGACTGGTTTTCTGATCGACACCCCAACATTTCTTTTAAGGTATCTGTGACCAACAGATGCATATCTGTATTCCCAGTCATGTGAAATCCATAGATTAGGGCCTGATGAATTTATTTCAATAGACTGATTTCCTTATATGAACTGTAACTCAGTAAAATCTTAGAAATTGTTTTATGTGGCATTTATGTGGCTAATATTTTTTGAAAAATCATAGGTTTTACCCCCTCCCCCCATTAACCAGAAGGGGGCAGTCTTCCTCTTCACTTTTATAGTGCACAAAAAAATGTGGGTTCATTTTAATAAGTGAATATACTCTATAACCTGTCCTCAATGTTTATTATTTGCACAACTAAGTCATTTGGCATAAAAAACAAATACACACTTTATCATCATAATTTTATTGAAAATTTACATAAATGGAATCAAACTACAATCACATATTTTATCATTAATTTGTGGTGTGGACAGGTAATTGACTAGGAGGGGTGATTATGGCAGATGCTAGTAAAATGTATGACAATTTCTTATAACCAAAATGTAACTTTACACAGAGAGAAGAGTCACGTCCAAAGGTCATATTTCATAAACAGGTCTCCACTTCCATACACAAAATATATCCTTATAAATTATACAAATGCATGAGTATCTATCTGTATCTAGAATTCAACTCCATCTCATTGTAATATTTGGCAATATGGGTGCCGGAAATTGTGGAGAGGGGTATAACTGCACATAACAACTAGTAATAAACAAGATAAAACTGGTCCAAACAATAGAGCATCAAATGTGAAAGAGTGCAAAACGGAACTGTTAGGGGAGAAAGTACAATGGGGAGCATAAGGTCAAGATCACAGAGGTGATGAAATAAAAAAAAGAGCATAAGACATGCAAAATACGGAATAGACTGATGGTAGTTAAAGCACAATGCGTAAAGGGCATTAAATGTGACCTACATGGTATTTCAGCATGGAAAAGGTGTTTTCACTAAATAAGTGCTTGACATGAACATGTCTTTGGCTCTTCTAAGTTCCAATGAAACAACCGATGCAGTGAACAAAGAATACTGTATTTATTTGGATCGCAATTGTCCTATGGTTTTTAAATCCGTATTGACAAAAGTTTCTACTACTCACACGCAAGACGTCACACTATCAATCACCAATTGAATATGTCGGGTTTATCAGTGCTTTATTGAGATCTGGGTTGTGCTATTTGTATTCATAGGGGCTCCCGAGTGGTGCATCAGTCTAAGGCCCTGCATCTCAGTGCTAGAGGTGTCACTACAGACCCTGGTTCAATTCCAGGCTGTATCACAATTGGCCGTGACTGGGAGTCACATAGGGCGGCGCACAATTGGCCCAGCATCGTCCGGGTTAGGCTATGGCCGGGGTAGGCCGTCATTGTAAATAAACATTTGTTCTTAACTGACTTGCCTAGTTAAATAAAAAAAATCATAACCCCTTTTGAGTGATGAGCACATTAATAGGCTATTTGGAATAGTAATGGTTATTTCAAAACAGAGTCCTTCTCAAAATGGACTGAATATATGATTGAACATTATTACATAAAGACTTTCTTAAAATGTACTGTCAATTAAGTTCTGATAGTTTTATGCAAAATATAAATTCATCCAGAGCCTTGGCTCTGCCACATATGGTATGATGAAACTATTTGTTTAATGTTTTTCTCTTGAACAACTGTTTAGAATCCTACCTGAGCACCTGAACAAAGCTTTGTTCACTCATACACCAAGACAGATCTGCAAAAATATTATCAGTGAAGGACTCCCACTTGCCAAAGTGTACCTTGATTAGGTGGCAAAAGGTAAACTATCCAAAAAATACCATGTGAAGTCCACATACGGCCATGTTCAACAAAGCAGATGAGATGGAAGTTAAAAAAGGTTGATGCAGTGAGAAAAGACAGGAAGAGGAAATGGGTGCTTAGTTCTTGTTGAAGCTGCAATCCCCTCTTCAGACAGGTGGCCAAGACAGATTAAAAGAAGCTAGAGAGAAAGGAGACAAATGCAAGGTTACAAGAGATGCCCAAGCAGCCAGGGAGAGCAACAGTGCCTATCAGAAGGATTACTGACATTTTGGGAAGGAAGACAGTACGTATTTGGGTTTTCCTAACGCATGTATAGTTGCTACTGTACTTCAAATGACACTAACTCTGTTACAAATGCAATGTCTGTGTGGTAAGCTAAAAAAAACTACTCATATAATACAATACTACAGTACTTGAGCTGACCAATTCACTTTGAGCATAATACAGATTTAAAACATTGAATAAATTGCTTATGAGAACTGCTTGCAGCAGATATTATGTCCTCTGTAAATACAAAAAAAGGTATTCAGTGTCAGTTAATAAATCAAACAGACAATCTTAAACCTAATAATGATGTAAAAACTACCAAGAAGTGCACAACAAAAACAGTCCAGAAAATATCTATCCCTACAGAAGCAAAAAGCAAATGGTGATATTAGTCAGTCAGCACAGCAAGAACACGACATGACAAAAAAGCATAACCATATGCAAAAGACAGATTTAGCCACAGAGTGAGCACATAGAGCAGCAATGAAATACAGATAGGGGTATCCTTTTGTTAATACATAAAGCAGATGAATGTTTGTTTTTTTTTAACCCAGAAGGGTGGGTTCACAATGCCTCTCCTCAGCCTTGGGGTACCCGCTACCCACAAAGCCTGGTCCCTTAGCAAAGCTTGAGGGTGGAAGCACCTACTCAGTGCAGAGCCAGGGATTACTGCAAAGGAAAGGTAAATACACACAGAGCAGTGAGCAGGGGAACTAAAGCACAGTATGTATGAATGACCACACACTAAGGCACACCCTGCCAACCCATAGAGCTTAGGACAACAGTTCCCCAGAGACATTGAGACAAAGAGCAATTTGAGAAGGGATTGTGAGAAGTTGTAAACCATACCTACTACACCACTATACAAGAATGTGTAAGTACGTAAGCGACTCATTTCAATACATTTAGACGAAAACGAAATACCTATATCTGTGGACATTTGACTCATCAGACCAACTGTCTGACCTGTGTCATCATACAAAGGCATG
This sequence comes from Salmo salar, assembly GCF_965601325.2. Taxonomy (NCBI): domain Eukaryota; kingdom Metazoa; phylum Chordata; class Actinopteri; order Salmoniformes; family Salmonidae; genus Salmo; species Salmo salar. The sequence continues at coordinate 62,743,299 of NC_138299.1, forward strand.
TGGGTTATATTGAGCAAGGACACAGACATATTTGTGGAAAGTGGTGTGGGGGTTCTTAGAAATATTTTTCTGATAAACAACATCCTGTCCTCAAGATACAGATGTGAAGGAAGTGGAGTTGAAAATAAAAACCAACAATCTCATTGGCGCTCACACTCATCTGCGAAACAAAGGAATGTTCCAATCCTGTTTCTCTAGGAGGAATGGAGAACGACTACTGGCTCTGTTCAGACAAAAACAGTGCTGAATACTAACTTGCCATTTATGCACCTAACTTAAATGCTCATGCGTGTTCTATTGACTTCCAAGGCATGATTAATAAGAAAGTCCAAGTTAGAATCCAGCCCTACGAATTCAGGTTTGCAGACAATTTTCCTCTGTAAGGAGAGTTGTTTTGACAATAACAATGGCGTGATATCTCAAAGCCCTTGAAGGAGTTAAGTATCTAGACCAAACCAAGTGTTTTCAACTGTAATCAGAATCTATGTGAAACCCTTGTATCCTCACATTTGCAGAACCCACTCACATACTGTACGTTTAAAATACTGCTTCATTATGCATTTCATACACAATAATCGTGGCCACAGTTGAAATATTTGGTAAAATTCACGCTTTATTTCCTTTGGATATGAAGTATTTTTGTGTAACACTGATACAAGTGTAATACTGATCCCTACATTTTTGTTATTTGTTTAAAATGTGCTTTTATATATATACACACATATATAATATATATATATATATATATATATATATATATATATATATATATATATATATATATATCAAAAAGTCACAATTGCACTAGAAATATACAAAATCATATTTGTGTAAAATGTCAAAAGCTAACAAGTATGCAGATAACATAAAGTATATTATAAACAATGAGGTATGGCAAAGAGATGACAAGCACGAATATCTTCACATGCACCAGGCTGAGATGAAATAACATCAGCGGTTCACTAGTAACACTCACTGTCTTGATAGCCTCAGCGCCAGTTTGTTTGCGCTATGCCAACTAACTGTCACTGATAGTCATGCAATGTTTGGAGTAGGCAAAAAGCACCAACAGATCTGGGACCAGGCTACTCTCTTGATGGGCGGTGGACAACATGCCCTCATTTAAAACATACTACGATTTTGTCTTCATTTTCAATAATTGTGCATTGTGTGCCAATACGATGTCAGTGCACATCTTCATTATCTAAAACTACTGGAGTGGTTTAGGATACCGCTGGAGTGAGTAGAATAGTGGTAGTATGAAACATGGACGTGAATATGTTGCCCCTGCCAAGTATATGCAATGAGCACGGATTACATGCCACACACACACACCACTCGATTGGTCAGACCATAGCTGATGTGCGTTTCACCTTAGCCTCCACAAACTCCTGCCCGTCAAAACAGTAGTTGCGCATGTTAAAGTTAAAAGCACACTCAGTCATGCGGAACAGGCTAACAACAAAAAAAGAATGTCTACCTTCCAACATAAAAAAAAAAACATCAGGCAAACGCAGAATGATGGCTTGTAAAAAACGTAAAAAACAAGCATGCATTCGAGTCAAGGATTCCCATTCACAGTAATGGCTGGATTCTTCCTCAGAGCAGGGGCATGTGTGGGGGTTGGAATGGGGGGAAAGGAGGAGGACAGGAGGGCACAGAGAACAGCATGGCACTGCCAAGGATGGGGTGAAAACTCATTCACAGCTGGCTGAGGGAGGAAGCACTTTTCTACAGGAATCCTGAACTGGAAATAGAGAGAAGGACCATTACGCGTTAACAACACTAGTAGACATACTTTTTAATCAAATGACAGAATCATTCATGTTATTGGTCAAATGTAATGTCGGAAGGAACATGTGTTAAGGTTGTTACTGTTAATAAGACTTATGAGTGTATGGAGGTGGGGAGATTTAGAGTATATGTTGAAAGAACGTTTATTTGGTATGCTAAAGAGCTAACACACCAACTCAGTGGCCTTGTGGTAAGAGCTTCCACCCTGAGATTAGAAGGTTTGGAGTTCCCGTCCGAGTCATACCTAGGACTGTAAAAATGGGACCCGATACGTCTCTGCTTGACACTCAGCATTAAGGAGATATATTGGAGGTAAGGCCCTGCGATAAACTAGCGTCCTGTCCAGGGGGTCTGCTTGTACGTCAAGCTGCCTCACGCTACAGTCACAGGAGATAGGCTCCTGCTCCTATTAACCATCCAGGCCTTGTGTAAGGCTACTTACTTAATGGACTAACACAGATGTAAATGTTAACCATGGTAAATCGTCTAGTGTAAATAAATAAATATAAACGTTGCTATCTAGCAACATTTCTGTTTCCGAGATTAACTAGGGAGGGATACATGATTATTACAAACTAGATCATTTATCCTGAATTGACTATTATAAAGTTCACCGATCCATTCTGAAGTTGCTCATACAGGGCCTTAGAAAAATGCAGTGTCTCTCTATGGTTGATTGTCTGTTCATTTCACACTGCTCATTTCCTGTGAACGTTGTCCAGTGACACAGCAACGCTGAGACCGCACGCTGTTTTTCATCACATTTAACTAAAGTCTTGGAAGATGAGCCAGCCCAGGAGCAGCAGTTTACGGATCGCAAGACAGATGTCTTCCTTTCCCACCCTCTATGGCTGAATCTGTACAAAAAGTGTAGCTCTCATTTAACAAAAAAATGGAATCATCAAAGAGCTAGGCATCAAATAACTGAAGGATCAAGAAAAAAATGCTATAAAAAAATCCCCATACACAAGACTTGGCTCTAAGGCGGAACGGCGCACTAGTGCGATCCTGCAGTTTCTGCTGGGCTCTGAATGCTCTTTGTGTAGTGTGTAGGCAGGGCCGGACCACAAAAGCAGATTGTTGTGGTTTCAGAGGGCAGATGGGTCAGCACATCAGACAGAGGCTAATAAACTTGCTGATTTAATTTCAAACTCTTTTAGAGGCTGGCACAGGCACAGCCTACCACAGGATATGACCCACTTCTGCAGCAGTGATGTCATCTTCAGCTAAGCCGTGGGTGGATACAGACATTAATAAAATGTACGAACACAAATGTCATAGGATTTGTTACAAAGATTTGTTGTATTGAATTAGTATCAGACCTGATTTCAAATACTGTTTTAAATATCTCAAATACATTCGAATAAGTATTCAGATATATTTTATTTGAAAAGAAAAGTTGAATATTTTAATGTACAATACATGACTAAAAGTACGTGGACACCTGCTCGTTGAACATCTCATTCCACAATCATGGGCATTAATATGGAGTTGGTCCAACCTTTACTGCTATAACAGCCTCCACTGTTCTGGGAAGGCTTTCCACTAGATGTTGGAACATTTCTGGTGGGACTTGCTTCCATTCAGCAACAAGAGCATTTGCGAGGTCAGGCACTGATGTTGGGCGATTAGGCCTGGCTCGCAGTCGGCGTTCCAATTCATCTCAAATGTGTTTGATGGGGTTGAGGTCAGGGCTCTGTGCAGGCCAGTCAAGGTCTTCCACACCGATCTCAACAAACCAATTCTGTATGGACCTTGCTTTGTTCAGGGGGGGAATTGTCATGCGGAAACAGGAAAGGGCCTTCCCGAAACTGTTGCCACAAAATTGGGAGCACAGAATGTTATTGTATGCTGCAGCATTAAGATTTCCCTTCGCTGGAATTAAGGGGGCAAGCCGAACCATGAAAAACAACCCCAGACCATTATTCCTCCTCCGCCAAACTTGCAACACTCACTACCGAGTTCCAAACTGCCTCTGGAAGCAATGTCAGCACAAGAACTGTTCGTCGGGAGTGTCATGAAATGGGTTTCCATGGCCGAGCAGCCGTGGAGTCCAAGCCTAAGGTCACCATGTGCAATTCCAAGCGCTGGCTGGAGTGGTGTAAAGCTCGCCGCCATTGGACTCTGGAGCAGTGGAAATGCATTCTCTGGAGTGATGAATCATGTGTCACCATCTGGCAGTCCGTCAGACGAATGTGGGTTTGGCGGATGCCAGGAGAACGCTACCTGCCCCAATGCATAGTGCCAGCTGTGGGGCGGCATGTAGCCTAGTGGTTAGAGCGTTGGGCCAGTAACCAAAAGGTTGCTAGATCGAATCCCTGAGCTAACAAGGTACAAATCTGTAATTCTGCTCTGAACAAGGCAGTTAACTGGTCCTAGGCTGTCATTGTAAATAAGAATTTGTTCTTAACTGACTTGCCTAGTCAAATAAAGGAAAAATAAAAATAAATAAACTGTAAAGTTTGGTGGAGGAGGAACAATGGTCTGGGGCTGTTTTTCATGGTTCGGGCTAGGCTCGTTAGTTCCAGTGAAGGGAAATCTTAACGCTACAGTGACATTCTAGACAATTCTGTGCATCCAACTTTGTGGCAACAGTTTGATACTGCCATCCCACATTGGTTATGAAAATGTATAACACTCCAAAATATACCGTAACCCTAAAGATCTTTATTTATTAAAGTTAGACATCTTTCCTGTTTTAGCATGACAATGCCCCCGTGCACAAAATCAGGTCCTTACAGAAATGGTTTCGAGATCTTTACTGGCCTGCACAGAGCCCTGACCTCAACCCCATCGAAAACCTTTGGGCTGAATTGGAACGGCGACTGTGAGCCAGGTCTAATCGCCCAACATCAGTGCCCGAGCTCACTAATGCTCTTGTTGCTGAATGGAAGCAAGTCCCACCATCAATGTTCCAACATCAAGTGAAAAGCCATCCCAGAAGAGTGGAGGCTGTTATAGCAGCAAAGGTTGGACCAACTATTAAGGCCCATGATTTTGGAATGAGATGTTCAACGAGAAGCTGTCCACATACTTTTAGTCATGTAGTGTATTTGAAAATACTCTCAAAAACTATTTGGTTGACTATTTTTATTATATATTTTTTTACAAATAATTCAAATACTGAAATAAAAGTATTTGTTTTGGGCTATGTATTTTAAAATACTCAAATACACAGACAAAAGTATTTGAAATACCAAATAAACAAATACACATGTATTTGAACCCAGGTCTGATTACTATAAAATGTAAACTAATATGTTTTGAAAGTAGGCCTACTGTACAGATGTTGCCTGCATTTCTAACAGCTACTAAAAGTTAAAATACTGTTACTTAAATACATTTTAAAAAGTAATTACATTTAAGGACTTCCTTGTCCTTCTCATTTAAGTTCAAATATGAGTTTAACTGACATTTGATTTACATGTTGTTTTTTTTTTTTGTATTTAAATAGATGTGCTTTTTGTCATTGGTTACCAGGGGAACAGTTGCGTGAGCAAGCCTTACCAGGACAAGATGTCTCATGCAGCATGCAGCAAGTGGGGGGAGGAGTTAACTGTAAAACAGCATGGATGCAACATAGGTGACACATGGACTCATGGGAGACATATGGTGCATTCAAGACAACTCGGAACCTCGGAATTAAAATGTACATATTTTATGGGTGTAGAGCATTCTATTGATTGATTCAGATATTTTCCAAGTGGGAAACTCGGCCCTTATCTTTCTACAACAAGTTTCCAAGTTGGACATTTCTGAGTTTCCGAGTGGTCTTAAACACGGCAACACATACACATTCTCCATGTCACATCTACACCACTCATTAAAGCATGCCATGCTCATGTCCTTTGGTGACTGAATAAAACATTGTTTTGTAGCCCAAGCTATCAACAGGATTATGTTTTGAACAAGATAAGGAAATAGATAGGCCAAGTTTGGGATCCAAAGGTTTAGCAAATGAGGAAGTACTAACTAGCATTCATAGGGCCGGTTTCTGAGACAAGACTAAGCTAGGCTTTTTAGTCCAGGTCAATGCTTAATCTGTGTCCGGGAAACTGGCCAATAATGTTTTGATCAGTAACCCAGCAACATTAAGTGAAAGGGAGGAGGAAAAACTACAGAGTTTAGAGATAGCAGAGAGAAATGACAGAAGAACTGTAAAGAAAATAATTTAGAATTAAAAAAAATAACCTTTCTCAGTGCAAGTGTCTTCATCCTTTCTAACAGGGCAGGTGGCAGGGCTCGCATCAGTTTGAATAAACAACCAGGAGTGATTACCAACATGTAGGGACCCACGACAACAACCTCTCTAACTGTCAACACGGCCCTACTACTGTAGCCCGATACTACAGGTAAAACAAAACGTCACAATTACTGAACCAACATTCCTATGTGATATAGACCTATACCAGCAGTCTCACTAGCCTGGGGTCAATACAATCAGATTACTGTAATACCAAATCTAATCTAGATGAATCTGGTTGACGTTGAGGTCCAGAGAAGGGTTCAGGATATTACTAGCTACAGTACTCTGTATAATAAAGGTGAATAGAAAACAATGTAAAATCCTAGTAAAGTGACAGCGATCCTAATCTCTGGTGCATGTGTGTGTTCATTTTGGAGGAGAAAAATAGCAAGTCCACCTCTGTACCATAGTTATGAAGGCATGAGAGCAAACGCTTGCTAAACTGCTAAACTAAGCCTTAGGGAGCGTCTATTCATCTATTGCTCCTCCATTTCAATGTAATCAGAGCCAGCTACGTTGGTTATCGCTAATCCATTAGACTAGGGAGAGAAACCACTCAGTGCTTGGTGACATTAATGGGACAAGCCAAAGTGGTGGTCAGGAAAAGAGTTCCTAGAAATGCATCGACATAAGGCAAATGAAAACTTTGATCAATGACTTTGTCATTTGTTTACGTGTGGTGTGTGCCAGGCCTCTTCATACCTGAGGTGCGGCTGATGCAACAGTGTACAGTGTCGTGCACCAGTAAAGTGGTCCACATGCATACAACATTTATATTTTGATTAGTCCATCTTCTATATCACCAGATGTACAGTGGCAAGAAAAAGCATGTGAACACTTTGGAATTACCTGGATTTCTGCATAAATTGGTCATAAAATTGTATCTGATCTTCATCTAGGTCACAACAACAGACAAACAGACAAATGATGAATACATCATTTAAACATTCACAGTGTATGTTGGAAAAAATATGTGAACCCCTAGGCTAATGACTTCTCCAAAAGCTAATTGGAGTCAGGAGTCAGCTAACCTGGAGTCCAATCAATGAGATGAGATTGGAGATGTTGGTTAGAGCTGCCCTGACCTATAAAAAACACTCACAAAATTTGAGTTTGCTATTCACAAGAAGCATTGTCTGATGTGACCCATGCCTCGAACAGAAGACCTAAGATTAAAAACTGTTGACTTGCATAAAGCTGGAAAGGCCATCTGTAAGGCTATCTGTCCGCCAACTGAAGCTCAACAGAAGTTGGGTGATACAACATGACAACGACCCAAAACACAGAAGTAAATGAACAACAGAATGGCTTGAAAAGAAGAAAATACACCTTCTGGAGTGGTGGCCCAGTCAAAAGTCCTGACCTCAACCAGATTGAGACGCTGTGACATGACCTCAAGAGAGCGGTTCAAACCAGACATCCCAAGAATAATGCTGAACTGAAACAGTTTTGTAAAGACCGTACAGACCGTTGTGCAGGTCTGATCCGCAACTACAGAAAATGTTTGGTTGAGGTTATTGCTGCCAAAGGAGGGTCAACCAGTTATTAAATCTAAGGGTTCACATTCTTTTCCCACCCTGCACTGTGAATGTTTACACAGTGCGTTCAATAAAGACATGAAAACGTATAATTGTTTGTGTGTTATTAGTTTAAGCTGACTGTGTTTGTCTATTGTTGTGACTCAGATAACATTTTATTACCAATTTATGCAGAAATCCAGGTATTTCCAAAGGGTTCACATACTTTTTCTTGCCACTGTGCATACATGGGATAGGGAGGGACAATAATACATTTACTCATTATTTTGAGAAAAAAAAATATTTAGATGGCATCTATTCTAAGTAGAATTAATGACCTAGTGTTTCCCGTATTATTGTTTGGGCGGACACCTCTCATTTTGGTTAATGAGGCCCTAAATGTTGATTTGGGGGCCTTTGCCCCCTACCTGGAAAACGATCCAGGGGAAACACTATAGTGACAATTTATCCAGTTGTTCTTTGATCCTCCTAGATCAGGTTGTAACATCCAGACAACTCTGGTCCAGTATACCTAAGGAATCCTCAAGGATAGCTGGGTTGTGTTCATTAGGGCACGCAACAGAAAACGTGTTAAAACGTTTCGCAATGGAACATGAAAATTTGCGTTTCTCATTTGACAGGTCAAGGTAGTCTCTCCCCGTTTCGTGACGTTATCTTCTGTTTGGGTGCCTAATGAAAATGACCCTGAACACCTATACCTGCTGTGTGAGGAGGAGGGAGTTGAACGTGGAAAGAGATACTTACTTTTTCCTCTCCTTGTCCCTCTTGAGTGTGGTGGAGCCCCCTGCCTGCTGGGCCTGGGACTGCAGGAGCTCGGCGGCCGTCTTTTTCTGCTTGAAGCCGTTGAGCTCGTCATCCAGGGATTTCTTCTTGTCCTCCAGCTTCTTCTTCTCATCCTGGTGCAGCTTCTTGAGCCGGTCAAACTTCTCGTGCAGCTGTGTGGCGAGGGAGAAAACTCACATCTTAGAAACTCATTTAGAAGGTGTGATAACTGTAGCTTTGAGTACAAATAGAGATGTGGCACATGTAACCCTAGTTCTTGTGAGGTTGGTAGGATTGGTGATGATGTGGCAGAATTAAAGCATTTAATTGGTAATGGAGAAACATTCCTGTACACACACAAACACGCACCTCTTTCTCGGCCTCCTTCAGTTCGGCTTCCTTTTCCTTGACTCTTTGGACGAACATCTGCCTCATCTCCTCCTCCTTCTTCTGCAGGTCACCCATGAACTCGTTCCTCTTGGCCTCGTACGTCTCCTGCAGACTGGGGTCCACACAGGAAGAGGAAATTCAGAAATGAAGTCATACTAATGAGTCATATACAGTGCGTTCGGAAAGTATTCATACCCCTTGACCTTTTCCACATTTTGTTAGGTTACAGCCTTATACTAAAACTGATTAAAATCCATTTTCCCCTCATCAATCCACACACAATACCCCATAATGACAAACAAAAAACGGTTTTTTTTTTTTGAAATGTTTGCTAATTCATTAAAAAAAAACAGAAATATCACATTTACATAAGTATTCAGACCCTTTACTCAGTACTTTGTTGAAGCACCTTTGGCAGCAATTTCAGCCTCGAGTCTTCTTGGGTATGACGCTACAAGCTTGGCACACCTGTATTTGGGGAGTTTCTTCCATTCTTCTCTGCAGATCCTCTCAAGCTCTGTCAGGTTGGATGGGGAGTGTTGCTGCACAGCTATTTTCAGGCCTCTTCAGAGATTTTCAATCGGGTTCAAGTCCTGTCTCTGGCTGGGCCACTCAAGGACATTCAGAGACTTGTCCCGAAGCCACTCCTGCGTTGTCTTGGCTGTGTGCTTAGGGTCGTTGTCCTGTTGGAAGGTGAACGCTTGCCCCAGTCTGAGGTCCTGAGCGCATTGGAGCAGGTTTTCATCAAGGATTTCTCTCGACCCTGACTAGTCTCCCAGTCCCTTGTGCTGAAAAACATCCCCACAGCATGATGCTGCCACCACCACCATGCTTCACCGTAGGGATGGTGCCACATTTCCTTGGCATTCAGGCCAAAGAGTTCAATCTTTGTTTCATCATACCAGAGAATCTTGTTTCTCATGGTCTGAGAGTCTTTAGGTGCGTTTTGGCAAACTCCAAGCGGGCTGTCATGTGCCTTTTACTGAGGAGTGGCTTCCGTCTGGCCACTCTACCATAAAGGCCTAATTGGTGGAATGCTGCAGAGATGGTTGTCCTTCTGGAAGGTTCTCCCATCTCCACAGAGGAACTCTAGTCAGATTGACCAGACCGATTGCTCAGTTTGGCCGGGAGGCCAGCTCTAAGAAGAGTCTTGGTGCTTCCAAACTTCTTCCATTTAAGAATGATGGAAGCCACTGTGTTCTTGGGGACCTTAAAAGCAGCAGAAATGTTTTGGTACCCTTCCCCAGATCTGTGCCTCGACACAATCCTGTCTCTGAGCTCTAAGGACAATTCCTTCAACCTCATGGCTTAGTTTTTGCTCTGACATGCACTGTCAACTGTGGGACCGTATATAGACAGGTGTGTGCCTTTCCAAATCATGTCCAAACAATTGAATTTACCACAGGTGGACTGCAATCAAGTTGTAGAAACATCTCAAGGATGATCCATGGAAACAGGATGCACCTCAGCTCAATACTTATGTAAATAAGGTATCTGTTTTTTGTTTTTAATATATTAGCTAAAATTAATGGAAACCTGTTTCGCTTCGTCATTATGTGTGTGTGTGTGTGTGTGTGTGTGTAGATTGCTGAATAAATGGTTTTATTTAATCAATTTTAGAATAAGGCTGTAACATAACAAAATGTGGAAAAAGTCAAGGGGTCTGAATACTTTCCGAAGGTACTGTATGTTAGTACTATGTCCCTACATTCACATTACAGTGAATTACATCAGACTGTAATGTCTCAGCCTCCAGTATTTATGCTGCAGTAGTTTATGTGTCGGGGGGCTAGGGTCAGTCTGTTACATCTGGAGTATTTCTCTTGTCTTATCCGGTGTCCTGTGTGAATTTAAATATGCTCTCTCTAATTCTCTCTTTCTCTCTTTCTTTCTTTCTCTCGGAGGACCTGAGCCCTAGGACCATGCCTCAGGACTACCTGGCATGATGACTCCTTGCTGTCCCCAGTCCACCTGGCCGTGCTGCTGCTCCAGTTTCAACTGTTCTGACCTGTTCACCGGACATGCTTGTTGCACCCTCGACAACTACTATGATTATTATTATTTGACCATGCTGGTCATTTATGAACATTTTAACATCTTGACCATGTTCTGTTATAATATCCACCCGGCACAGCCAGAAGAGGACTGGCCACCCCTCATAGCCTGGTTCCTCTCTAGGTTTCTTCCTAGGTTTTTGGCCTTTCAAGGGAGTTTTTCCTAGGGAGTTTTTCCTAGCCACCGTGCTTCTTTCACATGCAATGCTTGCTGTTTGGGGTTTTAGGCTGGGTTTCTGTACAGCACTTTGAGATATCAGCTGATGTACGAAGGGCTATATAAATACATTTGATTTGATTTGTAATTGAAATCAGAATGCAAAAAGTGGTTGTGATTAACTAAGGGGGTGGTAGGAAGTGGAAAGTAGTGATTCCAAAGTTTCAACCATTGTTAGAACCCCTTTCACTCGTGGGAATTGGCCTATATGGATAGGGCTACATTTAAATGTTTCTTACAGAAGAAATATGGAACGCATATGTATAACCATGGTGGCAATTAAAAGGGAACAGTTTGGAAATTCTGGGGAAATTATTAGACAAAAAGTGAGGACACAACAATTCACCTGTTGATTTTATGTGCATTTAACATTTACTGTACTTTTCGCCACATTTGTTGATAACAAAATCTGAAAATACTCTGATAAGAATATTCTTAGAAAATTTGGGGTAGGTGCAACATAAGACAAAAAAATGACACGGATTGGAGTGAGAGATTTAAGTAATGTTTCCAAGCGGCCACACACCTCTCAAAGCGTGCACAGTTCCTAAGTAATTTCAACAATGCACTTTTATGACTCAAAGAAGAGTTTTTTGAGCTCTCCTAGCTGTGCCGCTGAGGAACTACAGTAAGCACACTCGTAGTTGTTTTGTTTGGAACACAGCCCTGCCCCGCCTTTACACAATTACTGTTGTTGTTTACACAATCCAAAAATGGTCCATTATAAATCGCAAACTGTCCATTCTGAATACGATCTTACAGTGTTAGGCTTCACAAGGCAATTCAGAGAAGCAGATGGTAATTTTGGTGCGCATGGAATGGAATCATGAGTGCTTTCAGATGCTTGTAACTGTACATCAAACATAGTGATTAACATAGTGATCCTATATATTACATGGGTTTTATGATATGGAAATGTGGAGTGCACATTTGGACTCACGGGTGTTTTGCTTGCTTGTATAACATCAAAGCAGTATTTATTATATTCCTCAATGTCTCATCTTTCAAAATACATTTGAGTCCTTTAATTTAAAGCTTTTCCCTCACTCACTCAGACAACAAAACATTAGCAAAAGTCGCCCAATTATCAGGAGGGATGGGGGCAACTTCTTGTCGCGTGCGGTGCTCAAGTTCAGAAAGGCTGTCAGTCAAAACCCACACAGATCTGTGAAGTGGAGACCCTGAGCTCTGACATCATGTATAGCATGTTACGGTACATCCACTGCGTTCCAATTTAGGTGCTTATCAGTATCCAAATCTGCCATTTTCAACCCGAATACAGGTACAAGTGTAAAGAGCTACATCCATGACAGGAAGTGTGCAGGGTGGAGAATTGTGACGCAGTCTCGGAAGGATGTAGGGAGGAAAGAGAAAACAGGAAATAAGGAGGAAATATGAAGGGAAACAGCCGCACCTGAAGGGTTTGCAGTCGGGGTCCGTGTCCTTGAATCCCATCTCCTCCAGCTTGCAGCGGCGGTAGAGCTCATAGTGGCGCGTGTGTGTCTGCTCCCGCAGGTCCTCCATGTTTACCCGGATCAGCATCTCCCGCAGCTTCACAAAGTCACAGTGGTTCTCATTCTCCACTGCCGACAACACACACACACGCGCACACAGACACACACGCCCCATAGAGTGAACTGACTAGAGTGTGGAGCAAAACGTCAGAGACAGCATCGGGCCAGCACTATTGTATTTGTGTTCCATGTGAGGACAGGGCTAGGTGTAGTTCATACTAACCCCCCACGTATCCACAGACAGCCTAAACCGACATATGTACGAGCACAACATAGGAAACCAAATAACGAGACATTTCACATTTACATTCCTATGGTAAGTCAGTAACTTTCTCTGATAATTGTCACAGGTTTCACAATCTACCACTTTTCAAGCATTATTGACTTGTGAGAAAAATCAATAAATCCATAGAATCCTCAAAAAGTTCTGACATGGGATTCGTTTTTTTCCCCCATCTAAGTGACATGACTCAAGCAACAGCTGCTATAGGTTATACATTTATGCAAGAGTGGAGCTATGTAGCGTTAAATAGACAAACATGAATGAGATGACATAAGCAGCAGTGATGGCTTCCCTCTTGACGGTATGAATGCAGTTGTTTAGGAAGTTAGGGCGGAATGAGTGGGAGGGAAATGTTGGCGGGAGGATCCCCCTACCATTTCCTCTGTGATACGTGACCTAGCTTACCCTGCACCGTTCCCCAGGGGTACTGCCGCGCTTTCACCATCTTGTTGCCGATCTTTACTTCCTCCGTGCTTCCCACAACGGCAAACGGCAAATGGCCCTGCAGAGCCGTAGTGGAGAAAGGATTCACTCTATTACATAACTCCATTATTTATTTGTTTAGATTTGGATAAATTGGAGCATATCTCTTGACAGGCCAACCAATTGCAGAGTGAACCAGTTACAAACTGAATTACACGTTGACATGTCATGTTAGGCCTAAAATGGCAAAATCATATACAGTGCTGCTTGAAAGTATGTGAACCCTACAGGGCTGGTCATTATTTTGCTATAAAATATTAAAATAAACATAAAATCCTTATCTAAACCCCAATTCGTAATAAAGACATTGCAAGTAAATGACAGAAACAAAAAAAGGATATATTTTCATTGATTATTTAACAAAAGTGGTTTATTTAACAGAAACTCAAATTTGATGTGTGCAAAAATGTGAACCCCTTTAGTCAATAGCTTGTGGCACCTCCATTAGCAGCGATAACTTGGAGTAAACGTCTCCTATAGGCAGTAAAAACATGTTATAGCCTCGCTACTGTATATAGCCTCTCTACTGTTATTTTTCACTGTCTTTTTTTACTGTTGTTTTTATTTAATTACTTACCTATTGTTCACCTAATACCTTTTTTGCGCTGTTGGTTAGAGCCTGTAAGTAAGCATTTCACTGTAAGGTCTACACCTGTTGTATTCGGCGCACGTGACAAATACACTTTGATTTGATTTTGAGGGATTTTTGCTCACTCCTTACAGAACTCAGCCAATTGAGTGAGTTTTGAGGAGTGTCTGGCATGAACTGCCCGCTTCAGCACCTCGATTGGATTTAGGTAAATTCTTTGGTAAATTTGTTGTCTTGTTGGAAGACCCCACTTTTCGGCCCAGCTTTAGCTTCTTGACTGATGGCCTGACGTTCTGTTCAAGAATCTCAGAATTTAAGAACCTCAGAATTCATGGTTCCCTTAATGATGGAGTCGTCCAGGTCCAGAGGAGGAAAAGCAGCCCCAGATCTTGACATTCGCATCACCATGCTTAACTGCTGGGATAAGGTTATTTTGGTAGTAGGCTGTGTTGGGTTTTTTCCAAACATAGCAGTGTTGATTGTGACCAAAAAGGTCATTTTGGACTCATCGGTACAGAGAATGGACTTCCAGAAACCTTCAGGTTTGTCCAGATGCTCTCTGCAGAGGCTTCTTCCTAGCAACCCTCCCATGAATGGCATTTGGATTCAGTGTTCTTATTATTATTGAAGCATGCAGTTACCCGAGATGCAGCAAGGGAGGTCTGCACATCTCTACATGTTATGTTTGGGTTTGCTTTTACCTGGGTTTGCTTCACCTGATGTATTATTGTTCTTGTGGCTCTTGGGGATATTTTGGAAGGGTGTCCACTTCTAGGCTGAGTTGCTGTCATGTTAAAGGCTCTCCATTTGTAAATGATTTGCAGAACAGTGGACTGATGGAGCTCAAATCTTTTTGAGATGATTTTATAGTCTTCCCCTTGCACGGGGGGGGGGGGGTTCACACATACTTTCAAGCAGCACTGTACGTTCGTTCCCTACATCCAACAAGAATAGCTCATTTTCATAGACAGGGAGTGCTTCTCACTGCAGTCGGGTTGTTTACCTTTCTGCCAGTGTTAGCGTCGTCGTAAGAACAGAGGGCGAGAGCCTCGAGCTAACTGTCAAACGCAAATCTGTTGGGGTCTGCTCAGTGCTCAGTCAGAAGCATTGGCATTCTCTATTCGCTTGTCACTCGTCATTGTCCGCTCATTTGGCCCTGTTGTCAGAGAGCTAGCTGACTGTCCTACACTGTCCCCTCCCCGTGTGGACACAAATGGTGCTCGTATCCTGCTCTAGTGCTGCATGTTGTTTTAGTGTTCTGAGAATTAACTGAATAAATGACCCAGAACTCATAGTGAAAGGATTCTCACATGAGGGGTACAGATACACAACCATATCTACTGTATTTGTCCACTAAATTCTATGTATATTGTTTTCTAATTATTATTATATATATATTTTTTTTAACTAGGCAAATCAGTTAAGAACAAATTCTTATTTACAATGACGGCCTAGCCCAGCCAAACCCGGACGACGGTGGACCAATTGTGCGCCGCCCTATGGGACTCCCAATCACGGCCGGATGTGCTCCAGCCTGGACTCGAACCAGGGACTGCAGTGACGCCTCTTGCACTGAGGTGCCGTGCCTAAGACCACTGCGCCACTCGGGAGCCCAAATGTGCCTGTCCTCACAAAAATATCTTCCATGAAAACAGACAATCAAGTATCGTATCATATGATATTTCTCCCTAATCAAACCTTGTCAGTCACACTTATACTTCTCAACTATAACTATTAAGTCTGTATTGATAAAACTTGCTGAAATGTTACTGAACTAAAATGAGCGGCATCAGAGAAGGGTTAGCTTACGTTCATGGTGGAGTTGATCTCTGCCACCGTCTCGTCGTCGGTGGGGAACTGGTAGATCTGAACGCCGTTGCTGACCAGCTCACTGGTGATCTTGATCTTGAACTTGGTCAGCTCGCTCTTGGAGATAGCGTCAGATTTGGCAATGATGGGGATGATGTTGACCTTTCATTTGAGGAGATTAAATTAGATTCTAAAACGTTATTAGGCTATCTGCTGATGAGGAAATTATGTGTGCTGCATGTATACAAAACAATCCATCAAAATACATACAAATAACACAGATCTTGTTATACCTTACGGACTTGCATCAAGATAAAAACATACTGAATCACAATTATTTTGAAGACACAATGACAAGGTGCAAGCAAATAATGCCTATACTTTGGGATATAGCCAAATAAAAGATTGGCTTTGAGGCTCATGGCAAATGCAATTTACAACACTATACTTTCACCAGGACAAAACAACAACTGAAACTAAATTGTTTAAATTGGGTCTACTTTCCCAACAGAAGCCATGAATAATTATATTTCATACAAAACCTGTCTCAGCTCCACACATTAATGGTTGGTTTCCCAGATAAAGATGAAGCCTAGTCCTGGACTAAAAGCCCTTTGATGGAGCTTCTCCACTGAGAATTATTTTAAGTATAGGAATAAGATGATTCTATAATAAGCACATACAGTGCATTCAGAAAGTATTAAGACCCCATCACTTTTTCCACATTTTGTTACGTTACAGCCTTATTCTAAAATTGATTAAATAGTCCCCCCCCCCCCTCATTTATCTACACACAATACCCAATAATGACAAAGCAAAAACAGGTTTTTAGAAATGTTTTCTAATTTATATAAAAAAATGTAAACTGAAATCACATTTACATGCGAGCATCTCCTATGCAGCCAGGTCATCACAGCTAGCTAGCTAAACCTCCTGAGACAAGTGGGGAAACATCTGGCCAAGACAGGATATGAATAGACCCTGAGATATGGGTCTTCCCTCCCTTCCTAATGTTTCTCTGGATGCCTTGGTCAAAAGCAGGGATATCATCTAGCTGGATACGAAAACAAAAAAAATGTAGCTTGTCTTTTTATATCTGTACACCTCTAGTCTCTACTAGCTTCAGGGATGTTTGTGCATTTTCGATTCGGGCTTATCTATGTGCATTTCTGACATAATCAGAGCTTGGAACGAAAGTAGAGAATTTTGGCAGCGCAGAGCAGTAAAAGCATTTACCAGAGAGAGTAGTGAGAGAGAGTAGTAGTAGTGAACCTCCAACGCATGCTCCATCTCGTGAAGAGCTCTCCATACACATTGTTAATGATGAGAGCCTACTGATCCAGCTAACTCAGAAGAAACACTTCCTCCAGCCCCCATGTTTGGTGCAAACAGAAGCAGAACATGAAGAGAGAGGGAGGGAAGAGATACAGTAGATCCAAATATCCGCTTTAAATGGAGCCCACAGGACTGGAGAAGCACAAGGAGGCAGGGGGGTCTTTATCAAACACCCACCCACCACCACTTGTTGCGAATAAACTCAAGAGACACTGCACTTCCTCCTGCACAACCAACTTTTTTTTCACTCAGTTTTGGCCGGACTCAAACGCCATCCAGTAGCACTAGTCCTTTGAGGGCTTCACAGTCGCTAGTAGCAATGATGCTTGGCTGATGCTAAGGGCCGTGTGATGTATACACAGGGAGGCTTCTGCTCTGGATCAAAGATCACACTGTTGTGAGAGGTGGGTAGGGTACAGCTGTTCTGGCAAAAACACTGAGGAGCCCCTTTCTCCGAAATCCAGGAAGTCTCTATGCAAATAGGGCTTTTTGGGGTGGCATTAGGAAAACAGGGTGAGCAGTCACCGTGACGACCAAGGGCCTGCATTTCAAGGCTGACCTACATCGACGCTGTCACAGGACAGGAGCGCATCTGTGAGCGTGCAAAGTGTGTGGAAGAGTTTATGAGCCACCCTCATCTTGAGGCTAGAGAACTTTCTCTTTCCCACCTGCATTTTATAAATAGCTATGACAAAAATATGACCCTTCAACTGAGATTACCATCATATTAGGGAGACTGCTTTTCACGTGACACTTCAAATCAGCAGAGTTCAATGAATGGATCGCGTAATATGGTAATTTAGCAGATATCTTGAGCCAAAGCGACTTACAGAAAAGCCAACATTGACAGTGACACATATAGACCAACTTAGTTTACTATATCTGGCCCATGCAGGAATTGAACCCATTGACCCATTGGAATCATAGTGTAATTAGCTAGCTTTGCAGCTCACCTTGCTGTCCAGTTTCTTCATAGTTACCAGGTCCAGGGACTTGAGGGAGTGTCCGGTGGGCGCGATGAAGTACAGGCAGGCGTGGATGCGTGTGTCGTGGTAGCTATGTAGCGTGCGCTTGATTTTCAGCTCCTCCTGCAGATAGGCCTCGAACTGGGTGTCGATAAACTCAACAATAGACTTGTAGCTGAGGAGAGAAAAACATAAGTGTTACTAATGTGTTATAAACGCATGATAAACAGGTAATAAGGAAACTAGGTTTATGACAGCGGAGCACCAAAAAGAGAAAGTATCTTACTATTGTCTATGAAGGATTCAAGGGTAGCTATACCTTTGCCTTTTTAAAAATGTCTCACTCAAAATGAAGACAGTTCCACCACCTTATATCAGAAGGTGTTGTAAAGCATCTCTTAAGTGAGAGTTTGTTCTTTTTGTTCTTTAATCCCAGAGTGTAGTCAGTGGGAGGTAGCTAGCTCGCTAAGTGAGTACAGCTCAGCTCCCTATAAAGAACCTGCTGATCCCTCATTCAGCTGAGCTGGGTCTCATTAGCTGGGAGTCATCAGGCAGAACTTGGTGGTGGAAGATATTTGGGAGCTCACGGATCAGGGAGAGGCATCAAAGGCATACCACCGCCAATGAAGTGGAAGGTGCACCGCACATACGAAGGAGAGATGGAACCTCTGATTAAACACAGGTCTAACCCCTGCCCTCCAACACACCTCCTCCCACCTCCACTCCCCCTCATAAGAAGCTAGCCGAATGGCTGCTCATATAACTGGCCTTATCTTTGTGATGGATGGCGCTAACTGCTAGCCCTTAGCTCACATTCATCCATCCACCATTTGATACTGATGTGAAGCAGTGTGAACCTGGCGCTCACATGACATCATCCATCCTTTCTCTCTGTGATCTCTCATGACGAGGAATGAGGATCACATGACAGGAGGGCGAGAGAGTGGAGACAATTAGATCCCATGTTGACTAGAATGTTTCCATCAGGGGAGAAAGTGACAGGTAGAGTAGTCCTCCCTTTCCCACGGACAAAACACTGTATGGTTTAGCCCTGAAGACTCCTGGCTCAAGTCTCAGACTATCGATATTTCTATTGTGTTTCAATAAGGTACGGGAGAGGGATAATACAAGTGGAATAAGTGGTACCTAATGTTCTACCAGACTCCAGAGGGGGTGACCTGAAGTCCACACTTCATAGGGGGCATCTCAAGCATGCACAATTAATGAGTGACATTCACAAACTACCACTGCCGTGAAAGATAACATATTCTTGGTAGTGGTATAGAAACATGAGGATCGTATTCATCAGTTTTCTTCTGTTTTGTGCCTAATGAATGTGACTCATAAGTTCTTGTACAATCTAAACATCTCTTAGACACATGAAGAGGAACCTGGGGCTCTCTTACCAAAGTCATACACACACACACACACGTTATATTCATGTTGATCTACGTCATTGTCTCTCACCTGTCCTCTTTGTTAATCTGGTCTCCGAAGCCCACAGTGTTGACCACGGTCAGCTTGAGGCGCACGTTGCTCTCTTGGAGCTCGTATGTGTTGGACTTGAGCTGCACGCCCGGCTGGTTGTGCTGGGTGGGCTCGCCCTCGAACTTGGTGTTGAACAGGGTGTCCATAAGAGTGGACTTGCCCAGGCCCGTTTCCCCTAAAACACACACCTTCAGTTAATTCACTATTGTGTCCTTTCAATTTGTGGACTCTGTATCTGGAGTTTGAGTTCGTGTGAGACAGTTGTACTAAGCTCATTGGGCATTTATAAGCTATATTCTTCAATAATCAATGGGTTTAGGCTACAGTATATCATTATTGGAAATGACCATTAAACAGCAGAGAATATCCCAGATTGGGCCATTGTCAGAATAAATGTGGGCTTAAAAGGCACATTACATACTGTGCATGCATACTGTACATGACAGTATTTAAGTACTGTACATCCCTGTTGAAAAGACTGCAGTTCTACAATCTGGACTGGGGGCTGCAGAGCAGATCTCTCTATGCCACCAGAATGTTAATTATATGGACACTTCCCATTTTTCACAGCTTCATACATTTTCCGTGTGAACCCCTCTGGCTTCTCTGCTTCTTTTGGCAGGAGAGGAGCTTTCCAATGGAATAAAAAAGATATGCCGAAGAAACGTCTAATATCTTGGGTGCCTGTAAGAGTAAGTAGGGCAGCGCTTCAACAAGCTAATCCTATGTTCACTATGGTTGATATCTGGAGCAGACCATGGCAAAAAAAAGGGCAGCATGGGTCTGAGTCACGGATGTCCTGATGCGTTCTGACAAACTCATACTGTTCAAAGCTATCAGAGTCAAGTGAGTCAGCCGCCTTCCTCTCCCAGTGCCAGAAAATCTTTTGGGTCAAAAGTAGTAGTAGTGCGCTATATAGGGTGCCATTTGGGATGCAGGCCTATTTATGTTCATCTGACCCCACATATACACATGGAGCACGCGGAGGACTGCCAACGGTAGTAGTCTTCTATTCACAGCGCATCAGGGTTTCACTCAGTGCACACTAAATAGTAAAAGGGGGATAGTATGGAGCAGCACAGTGCCTGTGTCTGAGAGAGAGCGTCCACCTCAGGTCTCTCATCACCCTTATAGAAACTTCTCAGCGCTGAACTAAGCTATGAGCATCTCACTTTGGTAGGGGCCCATGCTGAACCCCATGCTAAAGATTGGGCCCTGACATCCAATGGTTCACATTTGAATGTACCAGCATTTTAAAAATCAAACTTCCGTGAAGAAAAACTGCAGTCGTTATGAATCCAAATGGGGCTGTACTACCGCTGATTTTTTTTTTTTTTGCTCTCGATTCAGTTCTTGCTGTTTTGTTTAGACCACAACCACATGCCTCCGGATCGCATTTCTGGGGCTTTAAGCTGTAGGTCTGTGCAGTTTACAACTGTTTTGCTTTCTCTGACTTTAGAGTAGGCTGTAATAATAGAGGATCGTTCGGCTTCTAGCATTGCTTTGGAATGTTTTGATTGCCACCGATAGCTTTCAAGTAATTCAGAGTGTGTAAAAATGGAGAGGGGATTGTATTCTCTGTTTCCTACGTTCAACAAAATTTACAAAATGTACCATTTGGTTTAAACATATAAATCAAAATAAGGCTAAAAGACGACAGGCATAACCAGACCATTTCACCGTAATAGATCTATATGACAACTCTATCTGTCAATGATGCCCAAATACCATTCAGCTAAGTTATATACCAGCTCAAAATGAGGCCTAGGGCATCCGAATTTAATTCTGAAATACTGTAACAGACAGACACTAATATAGGGAGTGAAATAAACATGCATGTCTGTTGTCTATTGCTTTGAAATTACTGGGGGGAGACGCGGAATTACACTTGACTGGAATCATTTTAGGGGCTTCATTTCTACCCCAAGTCCCAGACAATAGCTTGACTGACTGAAGATGAATTAGCTACGGTAATCAGAGTTGACTGCTGACCAGTGAGAAGCAACCAAAGTGGGTCAAAGACAGAATGAATTGGGTTTACATCTGCAGTGGAAACGCCTGACATAGGCCTACATTGCGGCGGAGAAGGGCTCCCATTTTGCCTTGAGGAGAAGAAAAGGGAGGTTTTACGCACGACACACTCACCGACACAGAGGATGTTGAAGCAGAAGCCGTGGTTGACAGACTTGTTGACCAGCTGGTCGGGCATGCTATCAAAGCCGACATGGCCGGCTAGAGGGACGGCACGAGCACCTTCTCCCTAAAGACAAAAGAATGATTTTGAAATTAGAAACACTGAGTAAAGATGTGTAATTAATCATTAACCGCCGGGTATAATGGTAGATGCATATGAAACAGGGGTGGTATGGTTAAGGCTATCGTAACTTAGGCTGACCATAATATTATTATTTCACTTCAGTTTACACATTTCATGCAGGACCAGACTACACTGAAATATGACATTTCAAACATTCACTTCCACAACTACTGGTAGTGCAGTTTTTAAGGCACAAACTGAAGTGTTAACCATAGCTACAATCTTCTATGGTTTAAGCTACAATTCAGCTTTTTTTGCCAGACACATTCCATTGTATTCTATGAAGATAACTCCTCAGCTAATTTCTCTGGTACTCTAGCTGTGATACACTTCCTGTTTCCTGCTAACATATTTGCATACAGCACAGTCTAGACCGTTGAAACCACAATGTCCATATATGGAAAGTAAAACAGCACATTTTAAGAGGTACAGACTGTACAGGTGTTGAAAACAAACCATGCACAGTAGAACGATGGCATGTTTGTGTGAGAGTAACAATTCTATGTTATAAATGTATCATAACAAATGACCCAACTTGATACAGGAGGGCATGGAATCCTCCTGTTTCAGACCTGGCCTTAAATTCATAAGGGTCTAATATGGATATGAATGTGTGTGTATGTGTGTATGTGTTTGTATATGTGTCTGTTTTTGGTGTTACTATCCTTGTAAGGACCAGAAGTTGGCACAAGGATCGTAAAAACAAGGAACATTCAGACAAGTAGGAACATTTCACCGGTCCCCACAAGGAAGAAGGCTGTAGGCTTAGGGTTACAATTAGGGTTTGGGTTAAAATGAAGGTTAGGGGTTAGGTTTTGGGGTTTGGTCCCCACAAGGACAGTAAAACAAATGTGTGTGTGCGTGAAGGAAGTTGCATCATCACACATTCTCTGCTTCTAGAACTGCACAGGATGGTTATGTGAGCAGGAATGCAAGGAATTTAGATTACATGGAACTGCCAAGAGTGCCCTCAATAGTGACTTAACTGAAGCAACCCCACCACTAAAAAGCCTAAATGTTTTGAAAATATATTGTGGCTTTGAGGCAGACTGCAAAATCCGCTCAGTTAAAATGGGAGAGGTTGAAAATAGTTCAGCAGACTGGGGTAAACAGTTGTCAATTGTATAGTTAGAATTCTGTTGAAACAGCTGAAAGGCTATTAGTTAAACAGATGGTTTTTCTTGACTAAACAAACACTCCTCAGCTGGCCTACATGTGCAGCATTCCCAAACCCAAGGCCTACTTGGGATCAAAGACACATCTACGTTGCACAATGACATAATGCTTGTTGTTCTCGTCCATTCATTGATACATTTCGGTTGAATTAACGGCACACAAAACGGAAAGGCGATTTACGTTAGCCTACCAATCGAGCCCAAAGGCCGGAAGATGGCGATATTTGATCCGGTATTGATGGTCTAAACGACTCAACATCGCCATCTGCCGGACGTCGGGCTACTACCAATCCTTCTCCCGGTGACTTTTCAAGCCTACTGACTCTCACATTCTGAAATTAATTCAACCCCTTTTGATGAATCCACATTACCATCGTTATTATTTAGGTGTATAGTATACACAAATATGAATCATTCCCACTCAGTTGTACCCTATATGATTCGTGTTGCACGTCAGACAACGCCCAGCAAATAAAGTAACGGGGCTGACAGGACCAGAAACAACGCGATAGGCTAACTTACTAACAGAATCGAACCCACGATAGACGGCGGATATGCATGAAATTTGAAATGTCCAGAATAAAATACATAGTCACAATATCCTTAAATAGCATATCAATGTGAAGTATATACAGATTTAATAGCGAAATTATGAGGATACTGGATCGCAACGTTAACCATAAAAGCGAACGCATGCGTGTAGAATGCAGACTATCGAATGTTCCCAATAATTAGTATTTTAATAAATCATGCGGTTACGTAATGAGCGATATTTATCTAGATGCATTGTATCATTACGATAATAACGTTGTAATAGAGGTAATTTGATATCGAGTTAGCCTATAAAAAACGGTGCAACAACCATGGCGAGTGGGGCTTTCCACCGATATCTATCCATGCCGTTTGAGTTAAATTCACCCAATACTTATCAAAATGAATAATTTTAGCAAGCTATAACGGTGCCCTAGCCAAAAAAAAAAACTAGAAAATCCTCCTTAATTATAGTACTCACCGCTTGCCGAGCTATTTCAGTGGCCGCCATGGTTATTTTTTTATGAAGACCCTATGTAGGAAGCTGCACTACTATTCTGCTAGCAACACTACCAATGACGTCACTTTCCTATGGTAATGATGAAACGTTCAAAATAAAAGCCCGCATTTCAAAACATTGCAAGGTGGATAACTCATTCAAAATATATAACATTTTAATCAATGTCGATTTTAATTGTGTTTATAAGCAAACGCAAGAAGAAATGTATGGGGGGGGGGGGGGGGGGGACGTATGTTCAGACTGAATTGTAGTCAATATGGGCTTAAAGTAAAAAATAAAAAAAAACAATTCTTTATGCTGATGTGAAAGTGGGGTTGGGAGTACCCAGTTGGGTCTGTAGAATCTATATATGGTGTAATTTCATGGGACACTGAACAATACGGAGTGTTGATGGCCTTTTACTACACCATTCCATATGCTACAACACAAATCACTGTATATGAACTACATATTGGCTTATAGTGAAAAAACTCTTATTTGTTCCGATGTAAAAGTGGGATTGGGAGTACCTTCTCACCTAAACGCACTTTTATTTTAAATATTGTATTATTTATAACAGCATTTGTTAAGAAAGTTTACATCAATACTGGTATGTTGAACGCAATAGTGTAGGCTATATGTAAAGAAATACACTTTTAATAAACTAGGTCTTTATCAATAAAACATCACAATAAAGTGCAGAGCATTCGATGTGCCTATTGGGGGGCCAGGAAACCAGAGATTCTTAGGTGGCCCATTATATTAGGCTATCGGTATTACTGGGCTATACCAACCAATAAACTAGACATAGTTTGAAGCAGTGGTGTAAAAATACTTTAAAGTACTACTTAAGTAGTGTTTTGGGGGTATCTGTACTTTACTTTACTATTTATATTTTTGACAACGTTTACTTTTAATCCAATACATTCCTAAAGAAAGGGTACTTTTACTCCATACATTTTCCCTGACACTCAAAAGTACTCTTTGCATTTTGAATGCTTAGCAGGACAGGAAAATGGTCAGATTCACGCACTTAAAGTGGTTGGAATACTCTGTTACTGCAGATGCTATTATGGTTTTCTTGGTAGCATATTGGTTTTCATACCTTATTCTATCGCTAGAGGACTCCTGATATTTCAGGAGTGATAAGTAGAATTTTTGTCTTCATCTGTTGTTGCCTAGTACAAGTATTTTTGCTAGCTAGGGCCATCAGAGGCTGTATTGAAGCGGGAGTGGTTTCTCCTCTCCAAGGCAATCAGCATTTAGTACCGGGAGGTGTGCTCTTCACCTTTGCATGGCAATTAAATTAGTATTAGTACCCCCTATTTTCTCAGTGGCAGCTGTGAGCGGCGGTCTTGTCGCAAAACTAAGACCGTCGCTGAAACAAAGAAGTTTCTGAGGGCAGTTGTTCTGCGGAGTTCTTTGACGAAAGGAAGGAGAGGAAGGCTCCACATCACTCTCTCACTTGAGTATTTTAGCTAGTTATTTTCAGATTATCTCATTTTGCTCTTTTTTTTACCCCCTTTTTCTCCCCAATTGGTAGTAGTTACTGTCTTGTCTCATCTCTGCAACTCCCGTACGGCGAAGGTCGAGAGCCATGCGTCCTCCAAAACACAACCCAACCAAGCCAAGCCGCACTGCTTCTTGACACGATGCACATCCAACCCGAAAGCCAGCCGCACCAATGTGTTGGAGGAAACACCGTACACCTAGCAACCTGGTCAGCATGCACTGCGCCCATCCCGCCACAGGAGTCGCTAGTGCGCGATGAGACAAGGATATCCCTGCCGGACAAACCCTCCCTAACCCGGACGACACTGGGCCAATTGTGCGCCGCCCCATGGGCCTCCCGGTCGCAGCCGGCTGCGACAGAGCCTGGACTCAAACCCAGAAACTCTGGTGGCACAGCTACCCGGGAGGCCCTCATTTTGCTCTTTTGTAGCTTTGGCAACTATGTGTGTGTTTTCTATCTCAGTTCACTCCTCTTCCTGTAGGCTTTACAGTTGCTCCCCACCCCTTGGCTGCAACCCTTCTAATTTAGTGTACCCTGCACGCACAACCCATGTGGAATTCCTGGTCTCTGGCAGTGTTCGGAACTACTGATCTGCGGTCAAGAACGGTAAGTTTATCTCAGTCCCTTGACTTTTTGGCACTGACATTTTCTCTCATAGTCCGAAAGCATTTGGTCGTCGCGGTGGTGGCACAGGCGAACTCATTTCTCCTAAGTGGAGATTTTCTCTTTCTCCCTGTCAATCTCCTCATCGGAATTCCATGCTGTCACTGTCACTTGGCCACTCAAGCTTAACATTGTTGTCATGAATCGCCCACCAGGTGTCCTTAAGAGAGTTCCACAATGAGCTTGACCCCTTGATTAGCTAATTTCCTGATGATGGCTCACCGCTCTTCATACTTGCCGACTTCAACCTCCCGACGCCTGCCTTCGATTCCTTTTTTTCCAACTCTATCTTTCCCCTCCTTGCCTCTTTTCACCTCACCCTTTCCCAGTCCCCTCCCACTCACAAGGCAGGCAATATGCTTGACCTCATCTTTACTAGAGGCTGTTTGCCTACTAATCTCACTGCAACCCCCCTTCAGGTCTCTGATCACTACTTTGTTTCCTTTTCTGTGTCGCTTTCCTCCAACCCTAGCCACTCAGCCCCTACCCAGATGGTATCCTATGCACCGTTGCAATCTTTGCTCTTTATCTCCCACTACTCTTTCCTCTTCTATCCTACCCTTCTCTCCCTAAATCCGTTTTCCCTCCTGTCTTCTGATTCTGCCTCTTCGACCCTACTCTCCTCCCTTTACATATCCTATGACTCGCGCTGTCCCCTTTCTTCCCGGCCGGCTCAGCCCTCCCCTCCTGCTCTGTGGCTGAGGGACTCATTGTGAGTTTACAGAACAGGGCATCTGGCAGTTGAGTGAAAATGGAGGGAAACTAAACTTCCGGAGAACCTATCATCCTTTCACTCCTTCCTCTCTACCTTATCTTCCTCTGTATCCACTGCTAAAGCCACTTTCTATCACTCTAACCCTAGGAAACTATTTTCCACCTTCTCCTCCCTCCTTAATCCTTCAACCCCCCCTCCTCCGTTTATGCGGATGACTTTATCTACGACTTTGAAAAGAAGGTTGACAACATCCTCATTCACTCAGCCTATTGAGTCCACTTGTCTCACTCACACGGAACTCCCCGACGCCTTGACTTCTCTCCAGATGAAATCTTACGACTAGTGACATCCGGCCACCCCGCTCGACCCCATTGCCTCCTCCCTTCTCCAGATCATCTCTGGAGACCTTGTCCCATTCCTCACTTCCCTCATTAACTCGTCCTTGACCACTGGCGTCCCCTCTGACTTCAAAATTATCCGATTCACTCCCCTCCTCAAGAAACCAACTCAATTCCTCTGACGTCAAAAACTACAGACCAGTAACCCTTCTTTCTTTTCTTTTCAAAACCCTTGAGCGTGTTGTCTCTGACCAACTCTCTTGCTATCTTTCTCAGAACGATTTTCTTGACCCTAACCAGTCAGGCTTCAAGACGGGTCACTCAACCGAGACTGCTCTTCTCTGTGTCACGGAGGCTATCCGCATGGCCAAAGCTGACTCTCTCTCCTCTGTTCTCATCCTCCTAGATGTATCCGTTGCCTTCAACACTGTGAACCATCAGATCCTCCTCTCCACCCTCTCATGGCTGCACACTTGGATTGCATCCTACCTGGCAGGCCGCTCCTACGAGATGACGTGGAGAGGATCTGTGTCTGCACCACGTACTCTCACTACTGGTGTCCCTGAGGGCTTGGTTCCAAGCCCTCTCCTCTCTAAGCCCTCTCCAAGTCACTCTGCTCCATTATATCCTCACATGATCTCTCCTATCATTGCTATACGGATGACACTCAACAACTTTTCTCCTTCCCCCGTTCTGACACCCAGGTGGCAACACACATCTCTACATGCCTGGCAGATATCTCAGCTTGCGTGTCAGTCCACCACCTCAAACTCAACCTCGACAAGATGGAGCTCCTCTTCCTCCTTGGGAAGGCTTGCCCACTCCAAGACCTCTCCATCACGGGTGACAACTCCATGGCATCCCCCTCCCATCCCCCTCGCAAGTTCATTCTCTTCAACATCCATAGCGTACGAACCTACCATACACAGGAAGCGGCGCAGGTCCTAATCCAGGCACTTGTCATCTCATATCTGGATTACTGCAATTTGCTGTTGGCTGGGCTCCCTGCTGGTGCCATCAAAACCCCGCAATTTATCCAGAACGCCACAGCCTGCCTGGTGTTCAACCTTCCCAAGTTCTCCCATGTCACTCCGCTCCTCCGCACACTCCACTAGCTTCCAGTCAAAGCACGCAAGACCATGGTACTTGCCTAAGGAGCAACAAGAGGAACTGCCTCTCCCTACCTTCAGGCTTTGCTCCAACTCTACACCCGAACCCGAGCACTCCGTTCTGACACCTCTGGTATCTTGGCCCTCCCACCCCTACCCCCCAAAAAATCATAATCCTGAACTAACACTTGCACTTGACTTTCCCCCCCTACTAGCTCTGACCTTACTGATCTCTACTTTATTGAGGAAAAATGTACCCCTATGACTGAGATATGTGGTTGTCCCACTTAGTTATCTTAACTTGAAACAGCGAATTCTGAGTGTGAATAAGGCGACAAAGATGTGCTTTTAATACAATACGTAGGCTAACACATACAAAGCAGAAATATGACTGTTTACAAATAATCTGCGGGACAACAAAAATATTTTCATCCCAAAATTGACTTTCTGACCGCCCGCTCCCAACCCGAGCATGAAATATTCCGAATGCGCTGCAATGATCTCTGTCTGGACCCGCATTCACTCGACTATGAGGCAACTGTTTTAGCGGATCAGTATGTCTGTGCCGCCAATCAGTCATAGCGGTTAAGAAAAAATACGAGTTGACATGACCACCATTGTCATCTATTTCTTGTTACGATTGATGTAGCTATGAATATTAACGATAATCCCCATAGCCTACATGGTTAATTTCTTCGTAAAAGCACATAGATGTGTATGAAACGGCAAGCAAAAACTGGTCAAGTGCCTTATTGCCTTTTGAATGTTGTGTAACATCAGTCAGTAGTCTAGTCAAGGAAGCATCATGCAGATTATATTGGTACACTCCAAAGACCAATACCATTGCCAAATAAATACCTTGAGTTGGTACCACCCAGCACATCTAGAAGGAAGTGTACGTATTTCATACCGAACCCCTCCTTTGAGATGACTCTTATTTTTAGAAAAAATCATCCGGGATCGTGCTGCCAGCATAATATCCCGCTGCCAAGAGAACGGTAATGGAAACTGCATAGTACAACAGACACACGAGAGAATGTTCCTACCTGTCCTCCGATATTTTTTATTTTTTTTACAGAACTGCAAGATAATTAATTTAAATATAAACTTTAAAAAAAGGGTGGGGCATATCAGTATAAACTATGTTAAACTGATCAATTAATGTTTGAATAACTAAAAAATTCCATACATCCTAATAGGATCTCTACCCTATTTTCCTTCATTGGAACCTTCTGGGTAGGCTGGAGCGGCTGGGCCAGTAAAATGCCATAAAATACTTGTCATTTTTCTAAAATTGGTGGCATTTTCATAAAAGCCAGTAGCCATTCCACCGAATGCTAAACTTTATACTAGGAGGATTATGACATATCAAGGGGGAAACAGATGAAAAAATAGTGAAAATATTTTACATCAGTGATAATATCAGGCTGTTTTATATAAGTGAACAAACTGTTATAGGCACACAGAAAAAAAAATTGTAGATTGTTTGTAGTAGAGGTGAATGCAAATCTACTATTGTAGTGCCCATGATCATTGTCATGAAATTGTTATATTACCAGTCTTGTTGAAACGTTTTTGAAAATGTCTGACTTGTAGCCAAACCATTTTGATTGATAGCCATCGCCTGTTGTGATTGAGTTTATAGCGTTATGATCATAGACCTAAACTATAATATAGCGTCTCATCCCAATTGCTGCTACTTCTTCAGATCAAGCATGATATAAATATTGGTCACGCGTATGTATGTTTGTCTGTTTCTGTTTTCATTTGGGAGGTAACTGTTACACAAAAGCCGTATTATTATCTCAAGCAGAGAGAAGAGGCATCGCATTATTCCACTTTTACCGCTCCCCTATGTGACTGGCTCCCCCGTGCTCATGTGAACCAATGGGACGACGAGAGGCGCAGTTTAAAAAGGAAGCCGCGAAGACGTTTCTGCTTATCCAAAACAAAACAAACGGGCAAGCCTAAAGATACCGGACAAGAGAACGGTAAGCCGTACTCCTATGACCACTAGCCAGCAAACGGTGAGTAATTGACACTCATTTTGCACATTATTAGCAATGTAAATATCTTGCTATCGCTTTTGAAGCGGGATACCTGTAACGTTACAGGCCTCCCTGGAGTAAAAAAGCTGCTAACTAGTCATGCCTTCCACCAACCAAACCGATGATGATCTGATCGAACTTTGGACGCTGTCCTCACTAACGTTACTCGGGTTGTCATAAACCTCAAGCGTATTTTGATTCCCTGATAGTTGATAATGACTAGCCTAGGTAGCAAATTGTCTTCTGTCTAATTAGCTAGCTAACACGATTTTACTAATTACCACTTGCCCAAACAGGAAATGGCTTCAATCATCTTCTCTGAGAGAAATGCAACCCTCCATACACCTGCCCTGAAGATGCGCCAGCGGTTGCAATCTGTTCCAGGTACTCTGCCTTACAATTGTCAATTATTTACCTTCGTTTACGTCTGCTTTGATATAACTCTGTATGCTTCATAACCAAGGCTACATTGGTTGTTTTAACCATGAGAACACATGCACTTCTGTTACCATCTGACAGTAAAATATAAACGATTGTCCCTGATTGTTATCAATAGTGTATACTTTGCTCAACCCCTTTACCCCTTTAAAATGTATGCTTACAGAAAACCTCTTGAAGACCCCCGTGACTGGAAAAAAGTTTCATGCTCCTTTACAGTCTGGTCGCAAGGCTTTGGGGGCAGTGAACAAGATCACATCAATGCCAGCTGTAAATGGACAAGAGAAGAACAAACTCCTTGAGGCACAGGTCATAAGTTCACAATTTGACAAATTGTTTTTGCCAGGTGATGTGTGCCTAGATCTGTATAAAATATATGCTCTTGACAACCCCTGTGACTGAAAATCATGATTTTCTCTCTTCAGGACACAAAAGTTAAAACCCTCCCTCAGACCAAAGTAGAAGAATACCCAGATATTGAGAAGTTTATCCCCTATGACCCACTTGGTAAATCAACTCTGGTGTTTTACCCTTTGCTATCCTGCCACCTTTCTGATAACCACCCACTAACTTTTAAAAATTCTTTGTGGTTCTAGAGTTTGAGAACTATATCAACCCAGAGGATGTGGTTTGCCTGAGTCATCTTGTGTTGCCTCGACTGGTAAGTCTCCCAGAAATGCCATGTCTGCCTGAAGAGGACTTTGACGTGCTTGGGACATACACAAGTTTTTCTCCTTTGAAGAACCTACCACGCTCAGGTTCGTTTTAGGATTTGGGGTTCAATTAAACTGTGGAATTGTCAGTTTGTCATTTCAGTGGCTTTCCTTTATTTTCCTCAGACAATTGTGCTATGGAATTGGATGCATTCCTTCAAACTATCAACAAGCTGACCATTGACCTGCCCCCAGAGATGGATGAATGCTGAGTCTATAGCTTTGTGGTTTCTTACCTACTGTTCTGTTTTATCAATAAAGCTTATTTTTGAAATCCTGAATAGTGTTACTGATTTTAATTTCATAAGTGTTGCATTGGCTGCTGCAAATCTGACACTTGCAAGATCATGCAGAAGTCTGACAATTATTTTGGTAATATTGCGTACCTATTCAAGGCATATCATTATGGCTGTGTGAGCAGCACTGTCAGGAATTCTTTACCTGGTCCAAGACTTGTCTGTGCTGTTGGTAACTATGGTCATTGTGACGCCCCAATGACCATGAGTTGGCAAGACTGCGGGAACAACTGGGGCCAGGCTAAGGGATTTCATGTAGACTACGCTATTAACAGGAGTTAACTATACCAAGTACATGATCTAGCATAAATCTATGTAAAGCTTGGACAAGATCTTCAGTTTCTTGACAATTGTCACATAGAATAGCCTTAATTTCTCAGAACAAGAATAGACTGACGTGTTTCAAAGGTCTTTGTTTCTGGCCATATTGAGCCTAATCAAACCCACAAATGCTGACGCTACAGACACTCTAAAGGCCAGTTTAATTGCTTTAATCAGTACAAGGTTTCAGCTGCGCCAACATAATTGCAGAAGGGTTTTCTAATGATCAATTAGCCTTTTAAAATGAAGCTTAGCTTACACAACCTGCCATTGGAACACAGGAGTGATGGTTGATAATAGGCCTCTGTACCGTCTAGATATTCCGTTCAAAATCAGCTGTTTCCAGCTACAATAGTAATTTCCTACACTGTCTTTCTGATCAATTAGGTATTTAAAAAAACATGCTTTTTCAAAAACAAGAATTTAAATGACCCCAAACTTTTGAATGGTAGTGTATATTGTGCCTATACATGGTACTTTCATATAAAGCAGTCAACAATACATTACCAAACACAAGCTATTTAATCCTAACCCTCGGCCCATCCCACCTATCACCATAGACCATCTTTTGGTTTCCATGTGCCATGTATTTTTCAATTGTGCTGTGATTTACAATTTTTGAACCTTTTCATATAGTATCCCCAGATTGTGAGCTAAAGATAAACCTTTCCTACGAGTATATTTATTGACCGACTATGGCTTTCCAAATCGCCCAACACTGCTATTTGTAACGTTCATTTCAAGTTGTGATTTTTTAAAATCATTCCTGAACCTGTGACCAAAAACAAGCTACATAGGGGCAATACCAGAATAAATGATCTATTGATTCTGTCTCTTCGCAGCAAAATCTACAGAGATTGTTGTATGCCCCATATATACAGTTGAAGTCGGAAGTTTACATACACCTTAGCCAAATACATTTAAACAAAGTTTTTCACAATTCCTGACACTTAATCCTAGTAAAAATTCCCTGTCTTAGGTCAGTTAGGATCACTTTATTTTAAGAATGAAATGTCAGAATAATAGAGAGAATTATTTATTTAAGCTTTTATTTCTTTCATCACATTCCCAGTGGGTCAGAAGTTTACATACACATATTTGGTAGCATTGCCTTTAAATTGTTTAACTTGGGTCAAACATTTTGGGTCGCTTTCCACAAGCTTCCCACAATAAGTTGGGTGAATTTTGGCCCATTCCTCCTTGACAGAGCTGATGTAACTGAGTCAGGTTTGTAGGCCTCCTTGCTCGCACACGCTTTTTCAGTTCTGCCCACAAATTTTATATGGGATTGAGGTCAGGGCTTTGTGATGGCCACTCCAATACCTGGACTTTGTCCTTAAGCCACTTTGCCACAATTTTGTAAGTATGCTTGGGGTCATTGTCCATTTGGAAGACCCATTTGCAACCAAGCTTTAACTTCCTGACTGATGTCTTGAGATGTTGCTTAAATATATATACATAATTTTCCATCCTCATGATGCCATCTATTTTGTGAAGTGCACCAGTCCCTCCTGCAGCAAAGTACCCCCACAACATGATGCTGCCACCCCTGTGCTTCATGGTTGGGATGGTGTTCTTTGGCTTGCAAGGCTCCCCCTTTTTCCTCCAAACATAACGATGGTCATTATGGCTGAACAGTTCTAATTTTGTTTCGTCAGACCAGAGGACATTTCTCCAAAAAGTACGATCTTTGTCCCCATGTACAGTTGCAAACTGTAGTCTGGCTTTTTTATGGCCATTTTGAAGCAGTGGCTTCTTCCTTGCTGAGCGGCCTTTCAGGTTATGTCGATATAGGAAACGTTTTACTGTGGATATAGATACTTTTGTACCGGTTTCCTCCAGCATCTTCACATGGTCCTTTGCTGTTGTTCTGGAATTAATTTGCACTTTTCGCACCAAAGTACGTTCATCTCTAGGAGACAGAACGCGTCTCCTTCCTGAGCGGTATGACGGCTGCGTGGTCCCATGGTGTTTATACTTGCGTACTATTGTTTGTACAGATGACACACAGTGGTGTGGGGGCTGTGCTTTGGCAAAGTGGGTGGGGTTATATCCTACCTGTTTGGCCCTGTCCGGGGGTTTCATCGGATGGGGGCCACAGTTTCTCCTGACCCCTCCTGTCTCAGCCTCCAGTATTTATGCTGCAGTAGTTTATGTGTCGGGGGGCTAGTGTCAGTCTGTCACATCTGGAGTATTTCTCTTGTCTTTTCCGGTGTCCTGTGTGAATTTAAATATGCTCTCTCTAATTCTTTCTTTCTCTCTCTCGGAGGACCTGAGCCCTAGGACCATGCCTCAGGACTACCTGGCTTGATGACTCCTTGCTGTCCCCAGTCCACCTGGCCATGCTGCTGCTCCAGTTCCAACTGTTCTGCCTGCGGCTATGGAACCCTGACCTGTTCACCGGACGTGCTACCTGTCCCAGACCTGCTGGAACCCTGACCTGTTCACTGGACGTGCTACCTGTCCCAGACCTGCTGGAACCCTGACCTGTTCACCGGACGTGCTACCTGTCCCAGACCTGCTGTTTTCAACTCTCTAGAGACAGCAGGAGCGGTAGAGATACTCTCAAAGATCGGCTATGAAAAAGCCAACTGACACTTACTCTTGTGTTACTGACTTGTTGCACCCTCGACAACTACTATGATTATTATTATTATTTGACCATGCTGGTCATTTATGAACATTTGAACATCTTGGCCATGTGCTGTTATAATCTCCACCCGGCACAGCCAGAAGAGGACTGGCCACCCCTCATAGCCTGGTTCCTCTCTAGGTTTCTTCCTAGGTTTTGTCCTTTTTCCTAGCCACCGTGGTTCTACACCTGCATTGCTTGCTGTTTGGGGTTTTAGGCTGGGTTTCTGTACAGCACTTTGAGATATCAGCTGATGTAAGAAGGGCTATATAAATAAATTTGATTTGATGAACGTGGTACCTTCAGGCATTTGGAAATTGCTCCCAAGGATGGACCAGACTTGTGGAGGTCTACAATAATTTTTCTGAGGTCTTGGCTGATTTCTTTTGATTTTCCCATGATGTCAAGCAAAGAGGCACTGCGTTTGAAGGTAGGCCTTGAAATACATCCACAGGTACACCTCCAATTGACTCAAATTATGTAAATTAGCCTATCAGAAACTTCTAAAGCCATGACATCATTTTCAGGAATTTTCTAAGCTGTTTAAAGGCACAGTCAATTTAGTGTATGTACACTTCTGACCCACTGGAATTGTGATACAGTGAATTATAAGTGAAATAATCTGTCTGTAAACAATTGTTGGAAAAATGACTTGTGTCATGCACAAAGTAGATGTCCTAACC
Source organism: Salmo salar (assembly GCF_965601325.2). Lineage (NCBI taxonomy): Eukaryota > Metazoa > Chordata > Actinopteri > Salmoniformes > Salmonidae > Salmo > Salmo salar. Next base: position 62,778,757 of record NC_138299.1, read on the forward strand.
GACTTGCCAAAACTATAGTTTGTTAACAAGAAATTTGTGGAGTGGTTTAAAAACGAGTTATGACTCCAACCTAAATGTATGTGAACTTCCGACTTCAACTGTAAGTCAAGCAACGTGTATAACAGTACCATCAGTAAGACGACAGCATACAACTCTGCGACACATTTCCAACCCTTACAAGGCGGATGCGCATTGGAGTTTGGATCTGAATCAACTAATAATGATAATGAACAAGAGAGTCCATTATCAAAAGTTAAAGGTCAGATGGCCACACAAAGGTATTTTTTTTAACGCAAAAGCAAGTGTCTTTAGTCACATTGATCATAGCTTGTAAAGACTTTCACGCATTTGCGCTTTTACGCACAGTATGCTAAGCCACTTAAGCAATAAGGCCCGAGGGGTGTGGTTTATGGCAAATATACATTACATTTACATTTAAGTCATTTAGCAGACGCTCTTATCCAGAGCGACTTACAAAATGGTGCATTCACCTTATGATATCCAGTGGAACAACCACTTTACAATAGTGCATCTAAATCTTTTAAAGGGGGGGGGGGGGGGGTTAGAAGGATTACTTTATCCTATCCTAGGTATTCCTTAAAGAGGTGGGGTTTCAGGTGTCTCCGGAAGGTGGTGATTGACTCCGCTGTCCTGGCGTCATGAGGGAGCTTGTTCCACCATTGGGGTGCCAGAGCAGCGAACAGTTTTGACAGGGCTGAGCGGGAACTGTGCTTCCTCAGAGGTAGGGGGGCCAGCAGGCCAGTGGTGGATGAACGCAGTGCCCTTGTTTGGGTGTAGGGCCTGATCAGAGCCTGAAGGTATGGAGGTGCCGTTCCCTTCACAGCTCCGTAGGCAATCACCATGGTCTTGTAGCGGATGCGAGCTTCAACTGGAAGCCAGTGGAGAGAGCGGAGGAGCGGGGTGACGTGAGAGAACTTGGGAAGGTTGAACACCAGACGGGCTGCGGCGTTCTGGATGAGTTGTAGGGGTTTAATGGCACAGGCAGGGAGCCCAGCCAACAGCGAGTTGCAGTAATCCAGACGGGAGATGACAAGTGCCTGGATTAGGACCTGCGCCGCTTCCTGTGTGAGGCAGGGTCGTACTCTGCGAATGTTGTAGAGCATGAACCTACAGGATCGGGTCACCGCCTTGATGTTAGTGGAGAACGACAGGGTGTTGTCCAGGATCACGCCAAGGTTCTTAGCACTCTGGGAGGAGGACACAAGGGAGTTGTCAACCGTGATGGCGAGATCATGGAACGGGCAGTCCTTCCCCGGGAGGAAGAGCAGCTCCGTCTTGCCGAGGTTCAGCTTGAGCTGGTGATCCGTCATCCACACTGATATGTCTGACAGACATGCAGAGATGCGATTCGCCGCCTGGTTATCAGAAGGGGGAAAGGAGAAGATTAATTGTGTGTCGTCTGCATAGCAATGATAGGAGAGACCATGTGAGGATATGACAGAGCCAAGTGACTTGGTGTATAGCGAGAATAGGAGAGGGCCTAGAACAGAGCCCTGGGGGACACCAGTGGTGAGAGCGCATGGTGCGGAGACAGATTCTCGCCACGCCACCTGGTAGGAGCGACCTGTCAGGTAGGACGCAATCCAAGCGTGGGCCGCGCCGGAGATGCCCAACTCGGAGAGGGTGGAGAGGAGGATCTGATGGTTCACAGTATCAAAGGCAGCAGATAGGTCTAGAAGGATGAGAGCAGAGGAGAGTTAGCTTTAGCAGTGCGGAGAGCCTCCGTGACACAGAGAAGAGCAGTCTCAGTTGAATGACCAGTCTTGAAACCTGATTGATTAGGATCAAGAAGGTCATTCTGAGAGAGATAGCAGGAGAGCTGGCCAAGGACGGCACGTTCAAGAGTTTTGGAGAGAAAAGAAAGAAGGGATACTGGTCTGTAGTTGTTGACATCGGAGGGATCGAGTGTAGGTTTTTTCAGAAGGGGTGCAACTCTCGCTCTCTTGAAGACGGAAGGGACGTAGCCAGCGGTCAAGGATGAGTTGATGAGCGAGGTGAGGAAGGGGAGAAGGTCTCCGGAAATGGTCTGGAGAAGAGAGGAGGGGATAGGGTCAAGTGGGCAGGTTGTTGGGCGGCCGGCCGTCACAAGACGCGAGATTTCATCTGGAGAGAGAGGGGAGAAAGAGGTCAAAGCACAGGGTTGGGCAGTGTGAGCAGGACCAGCGGTGTCGTTTGACTTAGCAAACGAGGATCGGATATCGTCAACCTTCTTTTCAAAATGGTTGACGAAGTCATCCGCAGAGAGGGAGGAGGGGGGGGGAGGGGGAGGAGGATTCAGGAGGGAGGAGAAGGTAGCAAAGAGCTTCCTAGGGTTAGAGGCAGATGCTTGGAATTTAGAGTGGTAGAAAGTGGCTTTAGCAGCAGAGACAGAAGAGGAGAATGTAGAGAGGAGTGAGTGAAAGGATGCCAGGTCCGCAGGGAGGCGAGTTTTCCTCCATTTCCGCTCGGCTGCCCGGAGCCTTGTTCTGTGAGCTCGTAGTGAGTCGTCGAGCCACGGAGCAGGAGGGGAGGACCGAGCCGGCCTGGAGGATAGGGGACAGAGAAAATCAAAGGATGCAGAAAGGGAGGAGAGGAGGGTTGAGGAGGCAGAATCAGGAGATAGGTTGGAGAAGGTTTGAGCAGAGGGAAGAGATGATAGGATGATCATATACCATGGCTACAAAGGACGCAACACTGAGTACTAGGACCCAGCCCTTAGCCGTGGTATATTGGCCATATATCACAAACCCCCAATGTGCATTATTATAAACTGGATACCAATGTAATTAGACCAGTAAAACTAAATGTTCTGTCATGAAATACATCCACAGGTACACCAATTGACTCAAATTATGTAAATTAGCCTATCAGAAACTTTTAAAGCCATGACATCATTTTCGGGAATTTTCCAAGCTGTTTAAAGGCACAGTCTGATAAACCACAGCCTTCAGCTTTCAGGGCTCGAACCACCCAGTTTATAATTGGTGAATAACCAATCTGATTATAGGCAGCACAGCAGTGGAACTGTTTCTTGCACACAAAAAAACGTGTTGTTTTAGACTTGATTGTATTTAAAAATGTTATTTCATTAAATTAAACTTTTATTGAAGGCATGCACAAGTGTGCTCTTTGATCAACAGGGTTTCTTCACCAGAAATGAGTTATGCTGATTTTGTATAAGCTTTCGTGAAACCCTAATTTTGACACCTTCTGCAGGTCGTGTAAGCAAGTGCTACAAAACTATAGAGATGTTAGATAAAGGCCCGAGGCTGTGTGATATATGTCCAATGTATTATGGCTAAGGGCTGTTGTAAATCAGGACACAGGGGAGTGCCTGGATACAGCCCTTAGCCATAGTATATTGTCTATACACTGTATACCATAAAATCCAGAGCTCTATTACTATTATAAACTGGTTACCAATGTAATTAGACCAGTAGTCATAAAAAATATATATATTTTAAAGTCTGATATACCACAGCTTTCAGGGCTTGAACTAACCGGTTTATCATTTTAAAACACACAAACCGTCATGAAAAAGTCACACCTTTTCCCCCAGGAGGCTGAAAAGATTTGGCATGGGCCCTCAAAGTTCTACAGCTGCACCATTGAGAGCATCTTGACTATCACCGCTTGGTATGGCAACAACTTCTACTCAAGCCATAAGACCGCTATAGTTAACCAATTAGCTACCAGAACCATCTGCACCAACTCTTGACAAAGCACATATGAGCAGTACCTGCAGCGTCTATTCTGTCGCCTGATCACTCTACACCTACTTAAAATGTACATAGCTACCTTACATTCCTGCAAATCGACTCAGTACCATGAGTATATAGCAAAGTTGCCCTTACTCATTGTGTATTTATTCATTGTGTCATTTCTCTGCATTGTTGGGAAGGGCCCATAAATATTTCACCATTAGTCTACACCAGTTTACAGATCATGCAACAAATTACATTTGATAATGCATTTTTTATTTTATTTTTTTAAAACGTTTTTAGGGTGTTGTGGTTATTTGATAGGATTATATAAAAACAGAACACTAATCTTCACTTCTATTACACTTTGGGTCCTTTGGATTGAACATTTAACACGTCGGCCCATTCCTAATTGGACTTTACATTGGGCTTCCAATATTGTTTCCGGGAAGTCTGAGTCACTGATCAATGCATCATGTGTCTCACCAGTGCAGAAAAAGTATTTCACCATTTCCTCTCCCTCTGGTGGAGCTTAGTAAGCGGACCATTCAACCCTTTCACAAGGTCATACATCTTTTACTAGCTTACATTTTGGTTTATGCCAAGTAAAAATTCTAAAGTAAATCTGAATCCTCAACAAATTACAGTAATTTAGTCAAATCCCAGTGACCCTTACTTGAGTGGGATGCCTGCCTGTAATCAAATGTAGAGCGTTGTGCTAATGTCAACCCTGTCATAAAGTAGGTAACACCAGTATGATACATGGCTGGCAAACATTGGGGATAAGAGACACTTACTTGCACTGGAAGCATTTAAAAAGCGTTTGAGTAAAGGACGTATTGCATTTAGACAAACAACCACATCTCGCTTCGAAAATCTTTTATTGTTAAACACACGCATAACCAGAGTATTTGTACAAAAAGACTGCTGTTCAAGATAGCGTGGCTTCCTCTCCAGGTTCTAGCAGGTGGTGGCCTTTGCAGGTAAAGATGCTGTGGATGCTGGAGATCTGAAGACCTGTATATTTACAAGCCCAGCTTGGTCCTCCTCCAGTGTCTCCTCTTGGAGTTGTACCTAGAACACAGTGAAACCAGGAATAACTCAGAATGATAATACAACACAAGCAATCTCCATGGTGGCATTAGTTTGAAATCCATTCAAGGGCCATAGTAGACCGTTTGTATTTAGGCTTGTTAAGTTGTAAACACCATATTGTTTCTTTACAATTTATCTGAGCAGATGCATAAATCCAATTAAAGGTCGTTTCACAAGACCAGATGATACTGACAAACTGCATTTGACTGGTAAAGCATATCAACCAAATGCTGTTTATTCCATATGCTCAAAAGCAAGGAAATGAGGCACAGCAGAAATAAGCCCCAACATGGCAAAAAGACATTCAAACATACTATTTGATAGGAACATCATTACCTCAGTCAGTGCGCTAGATTAACTTTTACCACTGGCGACACTGTTGCTACCAACCTTCAGTTGATGGCACCAGCACGTGATTTGGGCACACCAATTTTGGGGAAATGATGACTTGACCAGTGTCCCATAATGTACCTGCATTCCATGGAACCTGGCTAATAATGACTAGACAGCTTTTTAAAGTAACATGCCTTTGCAGGGCTTGACATTAAAAGGTAAATTTGCCAGTGGCAACATTGGGCCAGTACCAACTGAAAGCTACTGGCGCCAAATGAAAAGAATACTGGCCTGGGAAAGCGGCTGATTATAAAGGGAATTTAAAATTATTGCGGGAAAAGCAAGTAACGTATAACAACCTACCCTCCATACACATTCTAACAATCTCATAAAGGGCATTATTGTTAGCGATTTTGAACAGTCAATCTACAGTTGTAAGGCCCTATTAAACTTTTTTTAATTCAGGTTTTATATTGGTCAATTCTGTGGAGGTTCCTTTCAAAAGTTGCAAAACTACAAAAATGTGATGCTCAAAGTCCACAACGCTTAAACCACAGAAGACCACTTTTGAGGTCTTATCAATATATTAAAGGAGAATGTAGATGCCCTCTCCAACTACCTACCTCATGCCCATATTGCATTTTTTATTTTATTTACTTTTTTGCACATCCATCACTCCAGTGTTAATTTCTTAAATTGTAATTACTTCGCTACTATGGCCTATTTATTGCCTTAACTCCTTACTCCATTTGCGCACACTGTATACAGATTTTCTATTGTGTTATTGACTGTATGTTTGTTTATCCCATGTGTAACTGTCGTTGTCGTCGCACTGTTTTGCTTTATCTTGGCCAGGTCGCAGTTGTAAATGAGAACTTGTTCTCAACTGGCCTACCTGGTTAAATAAAAAGGTGAAATTAAAAACAAATTGTGAGCCTAGCAAGAGACCGTTGTGTTTGCCCAGTAGTGTTTTTGTACTGTACAATGTCAGCTACATGTGCTGGCAGAGTTAGCTAAACAATTGTCCAGCGATTGAAACAAATCATGATATCATTCTGACAGGTAGGCTTACTTTGCAGTCAACATTTAAATGTGTTCGTTTTTTTTTGGGAGGGGGGCTTCAGAAATGTATTCCAACAGCGCATGACTGAATTGCACTTTACAAATATTCAACCAAGACTCCGAACCAAACATTGAATACCTGGCCTGAACACATTGTTGCATACCCACTGTTTGAATAAATACACTGCTCAAAAAAATAAAGGGAACACTTAAACACAATGTAACTCCAAGTCAATCACACTTCTGTGAAATCAAACTGTCCACTTAGGAAGCAACACTGATTGACAATAAATTTCACATGCTGTTGTGCAAATGGAATAGACAACAGGTGGAAATTATAGGCAATTAGCAAGACACCCCCAATGAAGGAGTGGTTCTGCAGGTGGTGACCACAGACCACTTCTCAGTTCCTATGCTTCCTGGCTGATGTTTTGGTCACTTTTGAATGCTGGCGGTGCTTTCACTCTAGTGGTAGCATGAGACGGAGTCTACAACCCACACAAGTGGCTCAGGTAGTGCAGCTCATCCAGGATGGCACATCAATGCGAGCTGTGGCAAGAAGGTTTGCTGTGTGTCAGCGTAGTGTCCAGAGCATGGAGGCGCTACCAGGAGACAGGCCAGTACATCAGGAGACGTGGAGGAGGCCATAGGGCAACAACCCAGCAGCAGGACCGCTACCTCCGCCTTTGTGCAAGGAGGAGCACTGCCAGAGCCCTGCAAAATGACCTCCAGCAGGCCACAAATGTGCATGTGTCTGCTCAAACGGTCAGAAACAGACTCCATGAGGGTGGTATGAGGGCCCGATGTCCACAGGTGGGGGTTGTGCTTACAGCCCAACACCGTGCAGGACGTTTGGCATTTTCCAGAGAACACCAAGATTGGCAAATTCGCCACTGGCGCGCTGTGCTCTTCACAGATGAAAGCAGGTTCACACTGAGCACGTGACAGACGTGACAGAGTCTGGAGACGCCGTGGAGAACGTTCTGCTGCCTGCAACATCCTTCAGCATGACCGGTTTGGCGGTGGGTCAGTCATGGTGTGGGGTGGCATTTCTTTGGGGGACCGCACAGCCCTCCATGTGCTTGCCAGAGGTAGCCTGACTGCCATTAGGTACCGAGATGAGATCCTCAGACCCCTTGTGAGACCATATGCTGGTGCGGTTGGCCCTGGGTTCCTCCTAATGCAAGACAATGCTCGACCTCATGTGGCTGGAGTGTGTCAGCAGTTCCTGCAAGAGGAAGGCATTGATGCTATGGACTGGCCCGCCCGTTCCCCAGACCTGAATCCAATTGAGCACATCTGGAATACCATGTCTCGCTCCATCCACCAACGCCACGTTGCACCACAGACTGTCCAGGAGTTGGTGGATGCTTTAGTCCAGGTCTGGGAGGAGATCCCTCAGGAGACCATCCGCCACCTCATCAGGAGCATGCCCAGGCGTTGTAGGGAGGTCATACAGGCACGTGGAGGCCCACACACACACACACACAACTGAGCCTCATTTTGACTTGTTTTAAGGACATTACAAAGTTGGATCAGCCTGTAGTGTGGTTTTCCACTTTCATTTTGAGTGCGACTCCAAATCCAGACCTCGATGGGTTGATAAATTGAATTTCCATTGATTATTTGTGTGTGATTTTGTTATCAGCACATTCAACTATGTAAAGAAAAGTATTTAATAAGATTTCATTCATTCAGATCTAGGATGTGTTATTTTAGTGTTCCCTTTATTTTTTTGAGCAGTGTATATAATTTTTTTTTTGCTAATTATTAAAAAAAATTGGTGTCAAACTGTAACTCAAGTCAAACGGTCAGAGCTTTGAGCCCTGTCAGGCAACTATGATACTGTAGTCTTAATTGCACTGTCAATACTAAAGAGAATCCCCATCACAGGTGATGTGACCAGGTGTGAACTCTAAAGCAGAATGTTACTCTCAGCAGGATTAATGACAGCACACCCACTGATTGGAGTACTGTAATTGCAGACCTGCTTTAGACGGTCAAAGCATCCATTCAGCACTAGTTAACAGACCATTTTATAAGTTGTACGGGATAGCGGGATGCTAGGAATGTAGCTACACACATACCTGATCTTGTTGCCAGTCTTCATTCTGATCCACTGTGGGATGGGCCTGTTCTGCTTCTGTTTCTTAGCGAGAAAGCGCTTGATCCGGAAAGTCTTGTGGGACGACTGAAATTAAGAGGATGGGGCTGTGTTAGTTAACTAGGGTAGCATACATCACACGCAAACCTACATTTCCTTCATGGCATGCCACACTTACGTTAGGTAAACCTGCCAACTAACTCGTTGCACTTCAGTTACAGCTAGATTACTATAGGCAGAAAAGGTTTGTTGACGGCAGGAAGTATACTTCTAGAAGTCAAGTAAATTTTACCGACAACCCGGCCACACGCTACTAAAACGTTACTTTTTAGGAATTCAATACTGGTATTGAAGACAATAAAGGCTTTCGGTGTTGCCCTTAAAAACGCTTTATGCAAATGCAATGAACAATAATGCATTTCACTCATGTAGAGAAGGATGTTATAAGATTTTACCTTACCATTTTGTCCGCAGTCCTTACACCACAATGGCGGAGGCTGAAGAGAAAGAAGGAGGGGAAGCGTTGGTGATGTAGGCAATCCCAACCAATCAAAGTGTAGCAAAGTCTTGCGCTCCGCGCACACAGCGTCATCAACTGGACCACTCCCGCATTGCATCAACATGACGCTTCTGTACCACTTGTAAAAAGTATTAGTGATTGGTTCTTTCAAATTACATTTATAGTAGTTTGTCATAAAAACATTTTTTTTTTTTTAAACTATCTGGAGTGTTGAATAAATACCATACAAAACTTCGAACAATATTTTCTTTATTGCGCTCATTTGTAACTCTTGTTTAGCAAGGCTCATGAAACAGGAAACAAATTAAGGTATATATGCTTATTCCAATTAGAATGTTGTTACCATACTGTAGCATTGTTTATGTATGAAGATGTATACGAGTACAACAGAGAAGGCCACAACTTAATAGTCACCCATTAGGGGGTTGCGTGCAGTCTCAAGTCAAGGCATAGCTCACAGTTCTATATTTATAAATGAAATGGCTTTTTAATTCCCCTGAATTGTTGAACGGGTGAAATAACAGCTTAATATATATATTTTTTTTTTTACCTGTACAGAGTATTGAGGACTTGTTGGGGAAATAGAAAACAAACTTCTAAATGTACAGAGTATAAACCTAAAATATGCCTAGTTTTTGAATGAAGCAACAGGATATAGTTAAACCAGTAGACTCCTACACTGTTTCTAAATGAAATAACATATTGTATGCGATTTCTTTTTAACGTATGAACAACTAATGAGGGTGAAAGCCTATTTAATATAAGAACTGTGCTTCGCAACTGTGTACCAATACTGTAAGCTCACTTTAAATTCATGTGGTCCAAATTCTTATTTTCAATGACGGCCTAGGAACAGGGGCTGAACGACAGATTTTTACCTTGTCAGCGCGGGGATTCGATCTTGGAACCTTTCGGTTACAAGTCCAATGCTCTAACCACTAGGCTACCTGCTGCCCCATAGCCAAACTCCTGCAAACATTAAAGCGCCAACTTTCCCTTGCTTTTCTCCATAAACAAAACTAAAAGAGGGGCACCTTCAGGCACTGAGGGGGGACACCATGGTCACATCCCTTCCTCTGGTTGGGAGTGGGAAGACGTGATGTGGCTCTGCAGGAGAAGCACTACTGCAGCAGCCTCTCTGGCACCAGTTTGCTTGGCTCAGAGCAGATTCCTCTCAATCGTTTCAACATTCTTTATTTGTGGTCATTTTGTTTTATCCTTCAACTCCCTTCTCTTGGTCTCGATCCAACTTTCGCTCCCCAGGATGAGATTCTCCTCCTCGGTTCCTGGCACCTGGCTGGTATAGCTGAATGGTAGGCCGATCCTAATGTACAAGGGAACGAAATGGCTGTGGTTAAGAGACAATTTTTTTTTTAAATACAACAAACTATTGAGGAATGTGATCAGATCAACATAAGAAATCAGGAAATCAGGAGAAAAGGGAACAAATGTAATAGAATATCCCAATTAACCCAAGGAATTGATTGATCAGGAAAAATGCATATTTGACTATATACCAAGAAAGACTGAAGTTATTACCTTGTTTCTTAAACAATCTCTTTTAGCTTTCTCCTCCCTCAGGGTTTCTTCTGACTTTTTAGGCTTATCAGTATGGCTTGCGGAGTCCCCGGCATTCTCGCCCCTTCTCTTTTCCCAGACACGATCTCCTTTCTTCTTTTTCCCTTCTTCCTCTCGCTTTCTGTAGGAGTTCTCTCCATCGTGCCTTTCCCTCCTCCTTCGTCGATCCTCGTCTTGTCGTCTGATGCGCTCCTTCTCTTTCTGCCGCCGCTCCCTCTCCTTGTCTTGTTCATGGTTTCTGTCCCTTTCTACGTCACGCTCTCTGAAGTCTTTGTGTCCATCTTCATCAGCTCTGAAAGACAAGAACATTTACATGAATACAATGTAAGCCTTTATGTTAAAGACCTGTAACATCTAAGAGATGAATGGTGATAACCCCTCACTTCCGCGATACCCTATCCTCCCTGGTTTCGAAGTTTTGGCGTTTTGTCATATCAGGACACCCTGGAGCTCTGTCGTCTTTCATCTTGTCCTTCTCAGGTTTCTTTAACTTCTCTTTAGGCTTCTCCACATCATCTCCTCTGTCTGGTTTTCTCAAGAGCTGAACGGAGACAGAAACCGCATAAACATGAAAAGAGCAGTCTGTTATTCTTCGGGATCACCTGTATCATACAGTCCAGTAGTTTGACAGGATTTCTTCTCCTTTCCATACCTTGATTTTTGGCACCTCCTTCGCTTGGTCTTTATCCTTCTCGGAAGGTTTGTCTCCTTTCTTGAACTTCTCTGCTTCTTTGCGCTTTCTCCTGTCCTCCTCCCTCCACCTGCGACGTTCCTCGTCCCTCAGGCGTTTACGGTCGAGTTCTCGTCTCCTCCTTTCCTCTCTCTTTTCCTCACGGATTCTCTGACCATCAGCAGACAAAAGCCACATGAATAGTCTATCCAGCCTCATATTATGCAAGAACACAGCTAAAATATATAATTATTTCCTACAGGCTACACATACCTGTTTGTTCTTTAAGAAGTCCAAGAGGGGAGTCATTTTCTTAGCTGGGGGGGAATCATGACTCATCCATTACTGAAATATCCCTTTCACATGGAATACTACTTGATTTCACATTGACACGCATCTAGAGTGTTTCAACTTGCTTTGATGTCAACAAAATGTAACCAGAAAATATGTTTACATACCTACTAGTTCCTTTGTTTTCGCCTCTATTTCCTCCAGTAGAGTCTCAGGGGTGGATGTAAACTTTTCATCGTCGCCATTATAAATCTCCAGGAATTTCTTGTAGTCAGCATCTAAAAGAACAAAGTGTCTCAGTGGGACGTTCGAGCTAGAGGATCTAAATGGTGTGCAATTGCAACCAACCATAAAACGTCTCATGTAACATTTTCACCTTCATCTATTGTTCCACTTTTAGCATCCTTTTTCTTACTCCTTCTTTTGGCAATCTTTTGAAAAGGAGCAAATTCAACAATGGCTGGATACTCCTGCCCTGTTAAACAAAATAAGCCACATCATTAACACACAAGGCAATCAGAAGCTGTTGCAATAGCCTAGGCTAATATTGCGTGGTCGTTATTAGTTCTAAGCCATTAGTGCTTTGAGGTCGGTTCAATTATTTGAAAGAATCACGGTTTTCCATTTTGATAAAAAACATTAAGACATTAAATGCATTATGAAATTAAATTATTTTAAATCTTTCAAATTGAAGTTCCAAAGACAAAAACAATGAATATTAAATTGTCAAAACATTGAAAATATTCCATTGTCTGTCAGGTCCACATTGTGTAGACATCAATAGAAAAATAGGAAATGATAAAATATTTAGGTTGTGTATATTATTTAGTTTATGACTATTATTTTTAATTCCTTAAAGTCATCATCTCATCTCTGCTCAAGCAGACCCGACCATCTAATCTCTGCCTGTGCTCTCTATACTGTACTGTCTTTTGTCATCCTATTTAGCTAGCCTGTAAGTATGCTGCATAGCTGTCTGACGAAATAATTTTACAAGTGCTTTAAAGTAGATTAGACGTGCTTTCACAAACTGTCCATCTCCCTCGTCGTTGTGTACAGTTCTCTCTCATGCGGTCTGTGTTTATCTAACCTAAGTAGCAGGTGCAAGGATATCTGTCACTGTCTGAACCGGAAAAAAACAGGCGCAATGGATTATGGTCATTGTATGAAATTACGGCATTTCTGCGCTGAGCTAGGTTGAATATTTGCTTGATGAAAACTACAACTCCCTTCCGCCTAGTGTCCCAAATAGTTTGACAATCTCATGAATTATTTGACTTCTCGAGAAACGCTACGTTGGGCTCACAAAAAAACAAAACGGAATTAAAGTAATTTAACAGACGTCAGTCAATTAGTCGTTTAATAACCAGGGGGAAAAAAATGCAATGTTGGTTTAATCGCTCAGCACTTATTAGATGTCAATAGCTTAATTACATGAAATGTATCACACCTCCATTATCAACGAACACATATCCATCAAACCGGTCTCTGAAAAGTACAATATCTTCCTGAATCTTGAAGTTGATGTATGCTCTGGCGAAGACATGGGGGTACATGCTGTATAGAAGAAAAACTAAGTAAGTAACCAGGGTACCAAATATGTGATTCTGACTGACAATCGTTCATCAGACTATAACGCACCTGCTGTCATTGGAGAAAAATTCTAAGTAGTCCACTTCTGGAAGTGGCTGCAATTGCACCTCCAGTTCCTCCTTGGTTATGCTTGGAGGCAGACGTCGGATAATGATCTGTGGCACTCAAATGTTAATTTATCAAAATAATATCCAAACCAGATAGTTAAAATAGCAGATTCGGCCTCTAAGCGTTGGTTAACGGTAACTAGCTAGTTTAGCTGGCTGTTAACGTTACTCTTCAATAGGCAACATTCAAAAGATAACTAGCCAACTAAGTTCAATTACAGGCTAATTACACCTGATCTACTAGCTAGCCAGCAATACAGGAGTAGCTTGCCAGATTAAATCCGTGTAGCTAGCCATTTTGGTTTCGCTAACAAAATAGAATAGATGGCGTAACGTTACCTTCGTCATTAATTCTTTCTTCTCCTGCTTTGGCTTCTCCGTTTTTTCAATGTTTTCGCATTTTATCTCCATCCTTTTCTCCCTCTGACGAGTATTTTCCTTATCGTCTTTCATATTTATGCCATAAACGAAGCAATCTGCAGACCTGTATAAACTTTTTTAATTGCTTGATTGCTAACTTGCTGCTAGCTAGTTCCTTCTATTCGTCAACAACAAAAACTGCTTGTTGATTGGCTGCTAGGAGACTCTGGGAGAGACGTTCTGCGACACTTGAAAGTGTGTTGCGTCAGTGATGGTGCGGGGTGGTGTCCACTAGTTACCACAGCCACAAAATCTGGCTAATTGGCTATATCGTAAAAATGTATGAAAAACTAAAATTAGCTTATTTGTCTTAACCTTATGCCTAACCTTAAATGATCAGTGTGGTTAGGGTTAGGTTTAAAATCAAAATTTAAGAAGAGGGGGTCGATAGGCAACAATGTGGTTTACTTTGGCCACAAATATTTACATATAATGTAAGACAGTGGATGCAAAGTACCAAGTAAATAACAGCAGTGTAGGTGTAAGTACACTGAACAATAATATGAACGCAACATGCAACAATTTCATATAACGAAAGTCAGTCAATTGAAATAAATAAATTAAGCCCTACTCTATGGATTTCACATGACTGGGAATACAGATATGCATATGTTGGTCACAAATACCTTAAAAAAAAGGGATGTGGATCAGAAAACCAGTCAGTATATGGTGTGACCACCATTTGCCTCATGCAACTTGACGCATCTCCTTCACATAGAGTTGATCAGACTGTTGGTTGAGGCCTGTAGCATGTTGTCCCACTCCTCTTCAATGGCTGTGCAAAGTTGCTGGATATTAACAGGAACAAACTGTGGTACATGTCGATCCAGAGCATCCCAAACATGCTTAATGGGTAACATGTCTGGTGAGTATGCAGGCCAAGGAAGAACTGGGACATTTTCAGATTCCAGGAATTGTGTACAGATCCTTGTGACATGGGGCCATGCATTATCATGCTGAAGCACAAGGTGATGGAGGCGGATGAATGGCATGACAATGGGCCTCAGGATCTCGTCACGGTATCTGTGTATTCAAATTGACAGCGATAAAATGCAATTGTGTTTGTTATCCGTAGCTTATGCCTGCCCATACCATAACCCCACCGCTACCATGGGGCACTCTGTTCACAACGTTGACATCAACAAACCGCTCTCCCACATGACGCCATACACGCTCTGCCATCTCCCCAGTAGAGTTGAAACTGGGATTCATCCATGAAGAGCACACTTCTCCAGTGTGCCAGTGACATTCGAAGGTGAGCATTTGCCCACTGAAGTCAATTGTGACGCCGAACTGCAGTCAGGTCAAGACACTGGTGAGGGCAATGAGCACGCAGATAAGCTTCCCTGAGACGGTTTCCGACAGTTTGCGCAGAAATTCTTCATTGTGCAAACCCACAGTCTCATCAGCTGTCCGGGTGGCTGATCTCAGACAATCCCCAGGTGAAAAAGCCGGATGTGGAGGTCCTGGGCTGGTGTGGCTACACATGGTCTGCTGTTGTGAAGCCTGTTGGACGTCAAATTCTCTAAAATGATGTTGGAGGTGGCTTATGGTAGAGAAATGAACATTAAATTCTGGCAACAGCTCTGGTGGACATTCCTGCCAATTGTACGCTCCCTCAAACTTGACACATCTGTGGCATTGGGTTGTGTGACAAAACTGCACATTTTAGAGTAGCCTTTTATTGCCCCATAAATAACCTTTTTGTGCATATGGAAAATGTATAGGAGATTTTATTTAAGCTCATGAAACCAACATTTTACATGTTGGGTTTATATTTTTGTTCAATGCCGTAGGATGGCGCTGTGATATAAAATAAAAAAACAGCTTCAAGTTCCGGAAATGAACGAATGACCGTCAACATTTTGGTAGCCTTTAGCCTTTCTTAAGGCTACCAAATGTTAGCAAAATAAACTGGCGTATTTGGTCGCCAGACATTCACATAAAACTGTTTGACAAATAAACGTGGTTGTCACTTGCTTCACCCACATTACAATTATGTGGTACGAAATTCTTCCTGGTCTTGGCGTCATGACTGCTTGTCTCATCCTTCCTGGGGTTTTCACTGCACAGATCCATAAATTGACCAACGGGGGGAAGGTGAGAGAATGTTGCTTACCAATGTTATGAATGAATGCAGTAGCTAGCTAAATATTCATTTTTAAACTGGTTGAAGTTATACAATTAACTAGTTTTGTATACTAGCAGTAAATTAGCTGCGTTAACAGGTATTATCCTTAACCTTTGCTTAGGAAAAGAGAATCGCCAGGGTTCCATACCAGTGGTATCTGATGGAGAGAGACAGACGAGTGTCGGGAGTGGATTTGTATTACAAATCGAAGGTAAATAGCGACGCGATTAATTCAAACGTCAATGCAGTAATTTAGTACTGTAACGTTATTACAATTGACCAGCAGTCAGCCATTGCTTAGGCCTAACTAACTATTTCTTCTTTACAGGGACTTGAGAACATCCACTAATCCCAGATCTCACCTATGAATGGAATTCTAATCTGTTTTAATTTGTTGTACGTTAATAAAGTTCTATATTGTCTGAATTAATCATTTTCTTTGTGTAGTTACTACTCATTATGTTGAAAACCTGACGAAAAAACAAATTGGGTTTACAGTTCAGTGTATTCAATAGGCAATTGTAACATCTATTAATTACTCCTAAGGAATTACTCCTATTCACTGATATTCATAACATGTTATGTCTGTCTGAACCAATGATGTGTATATACAGTACCAGTCAAACGTTTGGACACCTACTCATTCAAGGGTTTTTATTTTTCCTATTTTCTACATTGTAGAATAATAGTGAAGACCCCAAAACTATGAAATAATACATATGGAATCATGTAGTACCCCCAAAAAAGTGTTAAACAAATCTAAATATATTTGAGATTCTTCTAAGTAGCCACCCTTTGCCTTGATGACAGCTTTGCACACTTTTGGGATTCTCTCAACCAGCTTCATGAGGTAGTCACCTGGAATGCTTTTCCAACAGTCTTGAAGGAGTTCCCACATATGCTGAGCACTTGTTGGCTGCTTTTACTTCACTCTGCGGTCCAAACCGTCCCAAACCATCTAATTTGGGTTGAGGTCAGGTGAAAGTGGAGGCCAGGTCATCTGATGCAGCACTCCATCACTCTCCTTCTTGGTCAAATAGCCCTTACACAGTCTGGAAGTGTGTTTTGGGTCATTGTCCTGTTGAAAAACAAATGACAATCCCACTAAGTGCAAACCAGATGGGATGTCGTATCGCTGCAGAATGCTGTGGTAGCCATGCTGGTTAAGTGTGCCTTGGAATTCTAAATAAAGCACTGACAGTGTCACCATCAAAGAACCATCACACCTCCTCCATGCTTCATGGTGGGAACTACACATGCTGAGATCATCCGTTCACCTACTCTGCGTCTCACAAAGACAGCGGTTGGAACCAAAAATCTAAAATTTGGAGTCATCAGACCAAATTACAGGTTTCCACCGGTCTAATGTCCATTGCTGAACTCTGTGAAGCATTTATTTGGGCTGCAATCTGAGGTGCAGTTAATTGCCGATTTCTGAGGCTGGTAACTCTTATGAACTTATCCTCAGCAGCAGACTCTGGGTCTTCCCTTCCTGTGGCGGTCCTCATGAGAGCCAGTTTCATCATAGCGCTTGATGGTTTTTACGACTGCACATTTTTGACATTTTCTGGATTGACTGACCTTCATGTCTTGAAATAATGATGGACTGTCATTTCTCTTTGCTTATTTGAGCTGTTCTTGCCATAATATGAACTTGGTCTTTTACCAAATAGGGCTATATTCTGTATGCTAACCCTACCTTGTCACAACACAACTGATTAGCTCAAACGCATTAAGAAGGAAAGAAATTCCACAAATAAACATAACAAGGCACACCTGTTAATTGAAAGGCAATCCAGGTGACTAGCTCATGAAACTGATTGAGAGAATGCCAAGAGTGCAAAGCTGTCATTAAGGCAAAGGGTGGCTACTTTGAAGAATCTCAAATGTACAATATATTTAGATTTGTTTATCACTCTTTTGGTTACTACATTATTGAGACGCATCCAATGCAAAAATTATGATATTTCTAGCAGACGGATTTTGATGGGGATTTTTTTATTATGCTAGGTAAGTGTAGGCATACTACCTTTTAAATAAGCACAATATATTTACAGCATAAAATGTTTTGTCTTTTTAACATGAACACACTCATCGATTTTGAGTTGATAAATGAATCTGCACTCAAGATGGGAAACTTTTGTGCAATGTCCATATGTAACCTACATATGGAGATAGTAGTTTTTGGATTGGTACCCTGCGAATGATCTAACAGCGGACATAAGGAGATACAAAACGTTGGGTTACAGATGTAACCTTAGTTCTCTGTGTAGAGTAACGGATTGCCAAACGACCTATGGGAACTCGTTCCCCTTCACACAATGTGATTTGGCATGCTTAATATCAAAGATATTTACTGTCTATTACTAAATTTGAACCCCATGGAGGTGGAGGAACAATATGAAAGCTTGGCGACTATTACTCTACTCAGAGAACCAAGGTTACATCCATAACCCAAATTTCTCTTTTGTTTCGTAATGGTTTGCCAAACAACCTATGGGAGAGGCTGTACCAAAGGGGTTGTTCGGACAACAGAGTGGGATAACTCACCATTTAACTTAATCCAGATGAGACCCTGGGACCGCCTTGTATCCAAAAATGATAAGAGGCTGTCTGCGCTATTTTAAGGTCCTTACTACTGATCAGTGTCTGTTTCAGGTACATAGGAGTCAAAATAAGAATACTGGAAGAGATGGAGACCGGCACACTGACGAAGAAATGTATAAACCCAAAACTGAGGCTTGAATGCAAGATAAAGATGTTTTTAAAACGTAGTGCATAAATGAAAGGTGAAAACAAAACACAAACGTTTCATCATCAGTGTAAATCGTTGGCACACACCCCTGGCTTCTTGTTAACTGCATATGTCAGATGATCAAGCATGAAAACGTCAGAAAATTATTGAATCAGTACATACAGTTGTTGTGTCTTTGGGGGTACCATTAAACTGAAGATATGTTTATCAATTAGCTCCCTGTAATTATTATCACGCGATTAAACTGATTAATCGTTTAATTGTAATTAACTAGGAGATCGGGGCACCAAGGAGAATATTCAGATTACAAAGCTATAATTTTCCTAATATAACTTTCCTGTACTATAATATTATATTCTAATATAGTATAGGCCGATTATCTTCTAGTTTAAATGGTGTATTTACCTCGAGTCCAGTCTCATTCCAAACGTCGTAAATTGTTGTATCTGCACGAACCCAGTCTTTACTAAAATCATCCATACATCAATTGTCTTAAAATCATTTATTTACTACACTAAGTAATTAACAGAAAACATACAAAACAGTAATTATCGTCACAAAGGATTGGTAGAGGAATGTGCCCTTGTGGGCTAAACAGGCAGGTCGGCCTGTTGAACAATGGATCATAAAAGGTCAGCTGTGGCACACAGAGTTCATTAATATTAACAATTGACAATTGAAGGCTCACTCATTCGGGAACAATTGCAATCAATATATATTTACGCTCAGTGTGTCGTTCTGATTCTTGTTGGAGAGTAGTTCTGATGGAGAGTCTCTCTCTCTCTCGGTTAGAATGGATCTTTGAAAGCGACATTCATTAATGTCGTCATCGAATGGTTGTTTCGTTGGTCTTCGCGTTCAATGATATAATTTACTTAGCTGCAGACTAATAATTAATATCAAAGACTTGTTCTTATTCTGTCGGTATCAGTAGTCTAAAAGTTAACCACGTGGTATGGTTCACTTTCAGTAGAGGAATTGGATGGTAACCTATAGGCCACTGAGTGTAGGCCTGGTCTGGGGAAATGTAAATCAGGGGGTGTTTTATAGTGCCCATCGAACATGCTTGTCAAATGACGCCTGGTCCTGTATGTGTCCCTGGGGCGTGCCTATGAATGAGTTAGATTTGGTTACAGAAATACAATTCTATCACATTACATCAGTACATAGCATCTCAATGTCTTACAAAAGCTTTATCCTTATTAATACATTCTATACAACCATTATGATGCTATTATATAAACAGTTTTATGGTAATATGCCTATATTGTCTCTTCTGAGTATCACAAAATTGTACCAAGCGGATCAGTTCGTAGCTGGATTCTTCACCAATCTTCCATACCTTCTCCAGAACACAAAATGTCGCTTGGCTCTCCAATTCTATGAGTTGGAAGAATTTCCTGTGTCTCTCTATGGGCCATGTGGCCAGAGACTCTCCTGGAATTTTAGAGTTTTTACGACCCTTTACACACAGGGTGGATTGGGTGCAAAAGGGAGGGGTCAACTGTCCTCCCTGTACCAAAAGAGGCCAACGTCATGACACAGTATATACAGAAGCGGACAGAGAAATATCATCAATTATTGCTTTTACATTTACCATGTGAACATTTCCTGAGGATAAATAACGCAGGATTGTAAGAGTAGTGAGCTAGAGACACCCATCTAGTGGTATATCTTACACCAATAAAAGGAAATATACTAGTTACAGAAAACACTTCAATACCAATTCTTTATTCATCCCTGATGGGTGGAGAGATTTTAAACAGAACATCCACCTACATTCTGTCTGGAGAAAACCAAGTTCAAGATTACCACACCTACGTGAACGTTGTATCTGCTGTATAACACAGAAGGACATGGAGGAGATGGGGTGACCAGCATCTGAGAAATGACGTGCAATAGGGGATTTAGGGTCCTTTCTCCTAACAGCACTCTTGTGTTCTATAATACGTGTTCTTAGCTGTCTGCTGGTTTTGCCCATGTATTGCTTATTGCAAGGACAAGAGATAAATTATATGACGTTAGAAGAGCTGCATGTGAGGAACTGTTTGATAGTGTATTGTATGCCAGTGGCAGAGCTGTTGAATACGCTCACTTTTTTACAGGAATCCCTACATGCCACACAACTACGGCAGCAGGGGTAGAAACCCGTCACAACATCCAGTCTTCCATCATTTTGTCCCCGAGGGACATGAGTGTCAGCCCGAACAATGAAGTCCCTGACATTCCTGGCCCTGTAGTGTGAAAAGAGAGGAGGGTCAGCCATGAGCACATTCCAATGTTTCTAAATCTCTCCCTTGATGTCATCGCTCAAATGAGAATATGTAGTGGTACAGACACATTAATGGGTTTTCTTACTTTTATTCCTTCTGGTTGAGGTCTCATCAATGGTACACTTTCTTGCAATATGATTTTTTAATAATCATCTTTATTTTGCATTCGTCCCTCAGTTTTGGATTTATTCCTTTTTTCGACAGTGCGGGTCTCCATCTCGTCCAACCTCCTTGTATCCACCACAGTATGCAACATAATATAATTAGCCAACAGGGTAGCACAGAATTTAAACTGTGTTATACTACCGTATTCACAAGCAAGCTGAAAGCTAGAACTTACAATATGAGGCTTCAATTGGGTTCAACAGCACCAAGAGTGGAAGGCCTCTGTAAAGATTTTGTGCGTAGTCTTGTGTTAGAGTGCGTAACACCAATTTGTTGGCCGTGACCTTTTCCAGCTGATTTTCATCAAGGATCTCTCTGTACTTTGCTCCGTTCATCTTTCCCTTGACCCTAACAAGTCTCCTAGTCCCTGGCCCTGAAAAACATCCCCACAGCATGATGCTGCCACCACCATGCTTCACCGTAGGGATGGTGCCAGGTTTCTTCCTGATGTGACGCTTGGCATTCAGGCCAAAGAGTTCAATCTTGGTTTCATCATACTAGAGAATCTTGTTTCTCATGGTCTGAGAGTCCTTTAAGTGCCTTTTGGCAAACTTCAAGCGGGCTGTCATGTGCCGTTTACTGAGGAGTAGCTTCCGTCTGGCCCCTCTACCATAAAGGCCTAATTGGTTGAGTGCTGCAGAGATGGTTGTCCTTCTGGAAGGTTCTCCCATCTCCACAGAGGAACTCTGGAGCTCTTTCAGAGTCACCTCCCTGACCAAGGCCTTTCTCCCCCGATTGCTCAGTTTGGCCGGGCGGCCAGCTCCAGGAAGAGTCTTGGTGGTTCCAAACTTCTTCCATTTAAGAGTGATGGAGGCCACTGTGTTCTTGGGGACCTTCAATGCTGCAGACATTGTGTGTAGATTGATGAGAATTTGTTTTATTTAATCCATTTTTACAATAAGGCTGTAACGTAACACATTTTGGAAAAAGTGAAGGAGTCTAAATACTTTCCAAATGCACTGTATGTTAGCACATTTTGTGAACAAAAATACAGTTTAAAAGTCGCACACAGAGACAAGCACAAAGACAGGTGAAACAGATCAGAGTGTGACACGTGCTTATTAATAGTCTACTCATCACATTAGGAATAGTAGGCTTACATTAGTTTGCAAATGTGATGATGGAGGCATGTAATCCTTTGTTATAAAGGCAGTGGTGTGAAGTACCTAAGTAAAAATACTTTAAAGAACTGCATAAGTCGTTTTTTGGAGTATCTGTACTTTACTATTTATATTTTTGACAACTTTTACTTTTACCTCACTACATTCCTAAAGAAAAGTATGTACTTTTTACTCCATACATTTTCCCTGACACCCAAAAGTACTCGTTACATTTTGAATGCTTAGCAGCACAGGGAAATGGTCCAATTCACACACTTATCAAGAGAACATCCCTGGTCATCCCTACTGCCTCTGATCTGGCAGACTCACTAAAGACAAATGCTTTATTTGTAAATTATGTCTGATTGCTGGAGTGTGCCCCAGCTATCCATAAATAAACAAAAAACAAGAAAATAGTGCTGTCTGGTTGCCTTTGATAGTTAAATATATTTAAAACCAAATACTTTTAGTCTTTTAATCAAGTAGTATTTTACTGGGTGACTTTCACTTTTACTTGAGTCATTTTCTATTAAGGTATCTTTACTTTTACTCAAGTATGACAATTGAGTACTTTTTCCACCACTGTATAAATCATTTTTATGGTGAAAAAAATTGCTTCGCCAAAACTTGAAACTTACGCGACACATGATAAGACTACAAACTACTGTACAGTTGAAGTCGGAAGTTTACATACACTTAGGTTGGAGTCATTAAAACTCATTTTTCAACCACTCCACAAATTTCTTGTTAACAAACTATAGTTTTGAAGATGCTGGAGGAAACAGGTACAAAAGTATCGACATCCACAGTAAAACGTGTCCTATATCGACATAACCTGAAAGGCTGCTCAACAAGGAAGAAGCCGCTGCTCCAAAACTGCCATAAAAAAGCCAGACTACGGTTTGCAAATGCACATGGGGACAAATATCATACTTTTTGGAGAAATGTCCTCTGGTCTGATGAAACAAAAGTAGAACTGTTTGGCCATAATGACCGTCATTATGTTTGGAGGAAAAAGGGGGAGGCTTGCAAGCCGAAGAACACCATCCCAACCGTGAAGGACGGGGGTGGCAGCATCATGTTGTGGGGGTGCTTTGCTGCAGGAGGGACTGGTGCACTTCACAAAATAGATGGCATCATGAGGATGGAAAATTATGTGGATATATTGAAGCAACATCTCAAGACATCAGTCAGGAAGTTAAAGCTTGGTCGCAAATGGGTCTTCCAAATGGACATGACCTCAAGCATACTTCTAAAGTTGTGGCAAATGGCTTAAGTCCAACAAAGTCAAGGTATTGGAGTGACCATCACAAAGCCCTGACCTCAATCCTATAGAAAATTTGTGGACAGAACTGAAAAAGTGTGTGCGAGCAAGGAGGCCTTCAAACCTGACTCAGTTACACCAGCTCTGTCAGAAGGAATGGGCCAAAATTCACCCAACTTCTTGTGGGAAGGTTGTTGAAGGCTACCTGAAACGTTTGACCCAAGTTAAACAATTTAAAGGCAATGCTACCAAATACTAATTGAGTGTATGTAAACTTCTGACCCACTGGGAATGTGATGAAAGAAATAAAAGCTGAAATAAATCATTCTCTCTACTATTATTCTGACATTTCACATTCTTAAAATAAAGTGGTGATCCTAACTGACCTAAGACAGGGTATTTTTACTAGGATTAAATGTCAGGAATTGTGAAAAACTGAGTTTAAATGTATTTGGCTAAGGTGTGTGTAAACTTCCAACTTCAACTGTATCTAGCTAGCTAATGTTGGCTAACTTACTGTAGTTTTGTTGTTTACACCTGGTTAGCATAACAGCTAAACTAAACTCAAAATCGATTAGACTTGACTTACTAGTGATGAAATGATCGTAGCAGACCCTTTACTGACAGCTGTCTGGGTTCAGGTTGATGGGCGAAAAGGTTTCTTTGCTTTTCTGACAGGTCTTGAGTCTTATCTTATTGGTATCACCAATGGTGTTTCATGATTGTGGGTAATCTATAAACATATTTTTTACTGTTGTCTTTCCTACCTTGTTAAAGCAGCCAAATACGCTACAGAAAATGACCATGGTGATGAATCAACTCGTTTTAGGCACTGTTACCCCCAAGCCATAAGACTCTTGAACACTTAACCAAATGGCTACCCGGACTATTTGCATTGGCCCCACCCCACCCCTAATTTTTACGCTGCTGCTCTTCTGTTGATTATCCATGCATAGTCACTTTACCTCTACCTACATGTACATATGACCTTAATTACCTCGACTAACCAGTGCCCCTCACATTGACTCTGTACCGGAACCCCCTGTATATAGCCCCTCTACTGTTATTTTATTGTTGCTCCTTAATTATTTTATATTTCTTTATTTTCTTTCTTAAAACTGCATTGTTGGTTAAGGGCTTGTAAGTAAGCATTTCACTGTAAGGTCTACTACACCTGTTGTATTCGGCGCATATAACAAATACAAATTGATTTTATTTGTTATCATGCAGTTTCGGGTAGCCACTCGGCTGTTGTTGTCAGAAGAATTCATGCCAACATGGCCAGGAGGTGTTGTACGTCAACTGCATGCCCTCTATATTGTTGCACCCCCTCTTCCCCTCCGAATAGCCTCAATTCGTCGGGGAATGGACTCTACAAGTTGTCGAAAGCGTTCCACAGGGATGCTGGCCCATGTTGACCCCAATGCTTCCCACAGTTGTGTCTAGTTGGCTGGATGTCTATTGGGTGGTGGACCATTCTTAATACACACGGGAAACTGTTGAGTGTGCAAAATCCAGAAGGGTTGTAGTTCTTGACACAAACCGTTGTGCCTGACTCCTACTACCATACCCCGTTCAAAGACACTTACATACATATTTTGTCTTGCCCATTCAACCTCTGAATGGCACACATACACAATCCATGTCTCAATTGTCTCAAGGCTGTCCCTTCATTTACACTGATTGAAGTAGATTTAACAGGTGATATCAATAAGGGATCATAGCTTTCACCTTGATTCACCTGGTCAGTCTATGTCATGGAAAGAGCAGGAGTTCCTAATGTTTTGTACACTCAGTGTATGTGTGTTTCACACTATGTTGAGGTAGAAATCAGAGTATAATGCTTGTATGGATGTCAACCTCAACTCACATTCATGTCATCGTCACCAATCAACTGCATTACAGTTAAAAATGACTTTGTTACTACCACCACCAATTTCTGTATGCTAGCTATGCTAACCAGCTTATACGAACGGGAGTTAGCATTTAGCAGTCACTTATTCTAAACCTGAAAAGGGACAACTTTTAAATGTTATGCTACGAAAAGAGCTAAATATATCCAAATCGGACTTAAGTAACCACATTGTGGCCCTGCTACAATACATAAATCATGACGGCTTTGAGGAATATCCACTTTGTAACATCAGATTTGTTGAATGTGCGCCAATCTGGTCAATGGAACGGTCTGTGTTCCATTGACTCCATTACCGCATCCATTGTTTCAGAGATCTTGTTATAATTTATCATAAAAATCTTACAACTGTCAGGAAGAAAGAAATTCAAAAGTAAAGTGCTAAGTGAATCCACTGAGACTGAGGGCAGACTTTATCCTGAAATCAAACAAGGAAATCAAATCAGACCTTCTGTTCTACACTGACCATCCAAATGCTTGGCACACAGACCTCCACAAGGCCAACAATGAAATCAAAATAGCTGGAAAATTATGCTTTTAATGCAGTGATGCTTTTAATCATAATTTTTATCTCGGCAGGCTTTTATTTGAGAGAAACTGTGGTTTAATAGACCTGGTCAATCAATCAACTGCTCTTCCCTCTGGTAGCCTCTCGCTGACTCGGGAGTTAACCCGTCAACTTCTAGTGAATCTTTGTTTTCATTTCAACAGTTTACTACCTGTGATGTGCTAGATGCCTTCACTGGGGCTGATATTCTAGATCCATATATCTGGCACTATCCCCAAGGGTGGGAAGGTGGCCCATATACTCCCCCTTCCCAAGGTGGTGACCCTTGTGACCTAAATCGTTATCTCCCTATTTGTAAACTTTCTTGCCGAGCTAAAATATTAGAAACCTTGATTCATTCTCAGGTAAGACCTTTCTTATCTTATTTATTCTAAATGTACATCAGTCGGGTTTTAGACCAGGTCACAGCACTATCTCTGCTGCATCCCTAATTAGAAATGATGTGCTTAACTGTATGGATAAAAAGCAACATAGTGCTGCCCTCCCCCTTCATTGACCTGTCAAAGGCCTTTGATACTGTTGATCACTCACTGCTAATTCAGAGGCATTTCTCAATTGGCCTAGACCAGGCTGCATGTAACTGCTTGACAGATAGAACTCAATGTGTATCTACTGATGGTGTTAAATCAGGTTTCCTGGATATTATGAAAGGTGTCGCGCAGGGGTCGATTCTGGGTCCTGTACTTTTTACTGTTTACATTAACAATATTGACTTGTCTGTAAAATAAATATAACCTGCACTTGTATGCCAATGATACTGTTGTGTATGCTATTGTCCCCACGGTTGACCAGGCTGTATCCTAACTACAATCTGCCTTCATTGTATTACATTAAAACTTTTTTGACCTGAAATGAGTATTGCATGCAGGTAAAACTAAGTATATGTTGTTCTCTAGAGCGCATAAAAATAACTGATGATTTAGAAATATGTACTTTGGATTGTGTACATATTGATTGTGTCCCTGCTTACAAATATCTGGGCATCTGGATTGTTTTTTGAGGAAAAGTATATTCATGAGTTAAGAAGCTGAGAATAAAAATGGGCTACTTCAACAGAAATAGGTCATGCCTCTCGCTAAATAGTAGAAAGTTGATTATTCAGTCGACGTTCCTATCTGTCCTAGGCTATGGCTGCCACTTCATTAAAGTCAGTTTTAGTACTCATCACTGCATGCTCTACCATAAAGTTGGTTGTCCCTCTTCGAAGTCACATAGGTTGATACATCGCTATGTTTTCATTCATAAAGCCCTTTTACAAAAAGTCCCGCTGTACCTATCATTACTAAACTTTAGACATGAGTTACCACACCCGGTCTCAGGGATGGCTCACTCTGGAAATTCCTTTGGTATCTGAGTTAGGTAAATCAGCTTTTAGTTATTGCACCTTATTTGTGGAACGATGTTCAAAATGTCCTTAAATCTGATGTTATGGTGCCTCTCTAGGGCAATTCAGAGAGCTGATTGAGGACCTTATTACTAATGAATGTGCTTGTTTTTTATGGCAATGTTTTTCTTTCTGCTTGCATTTTGTATTTATATTTTGATGTGTGTATTTTCTGTAATTTCTGTAATTCAAGGCTCATCTGTAAAAGAGACCATGGTCTCAGTATGACTCACAGGACAAATAAAAAATAAAATAAAACATCTAATTGTTAGAGATGAGGGTGTTATGCCTTGTGGTTTCCTTGAAATGCCATACCAACCGTGTCTTATGTACAGAAATGCACTTCTGTAGAAATATAGCAAAGCAAATTTGTTTAATAGGGTAAAACAATGAACTGGTCTCCTACCACCAGACATTTGAATGTTGTTTACAAGATGAATGGCTTGGTTTGGTTTTCAGTGCTAGGCCTTTGCCAGCAGTTGGGCTGCAGCTAACGAAACAGTAGGATCCTTAGACAAGAGAGGGTGGGAAGCTTGCATTTAAACAAACCCTCATTGCTATATTGACCCCATTTCCTTCCGCTTCCTAAAGCACATCGTGCCAAAGAATTACAATTCTTTGTATTGACTGAAGCCAGTGCCAGTTAAATAAATGCACATCTCTCTGGCATCAAGGTTTAGAATAATAAGAGGAAGGATTTTAAGTCAAGATAGATTAACCAATATCTAAAATGCATTTCCCAGAGACAACCAAACCTAATTTGAAACAACTAAATGTACCTATTAAATAAAGCATAAAACCCCACTATTTTTAAATGATTTATTAATCCTGAACACGTAACTTGTGATTTTACAGGCACTTTTCCAACATTAAAAGTTACATCAATAGGTAGAAGGTTCAGGGATGGATTGGATTTATGTTGGGATGCACAATATTGTAATAGTGTACAGAAACATTTTGTATTAGGCTAAGTATAGCTTCCTGGTCCATTCTTGTGTTTGCTTTGAAACAGGAAAACAAGCCCATTCCAATATTCATTTTCCGACAACTTTCTACATAAACAAAATAGTCCACTGTATCAGATGCTTAAAATATAGGCCTAATTCACAATACAAAGAGGGGAAAAAAATACATTATCAAATCATGAAACGATGGGAAACTAAACAACGAAAGATAATGTTGGTAAAAAATGGTCTCCGAAGCTGAAAGTTCTGAAAGGAGAGAAACAAAAGGGTTCATTTCTCCTCTTTGCCTTTAGTTTTCCTGTACACCATTTCTCTGAAGCTAGAGAGGATTTTGCTCTCCCTCTTTCGCCTTTCCTCCTGGTTGAAAGATGCCAGGGCTCTCTTTTCATCAGCACTGTAGATCTGGTTTTCCTTTCTCAGACGCACAGCCTCCATACGACGATGTCTGGGGGTTACAATATTGCAATGAGCGTTACAAAGCCGTCAACCAAATGTGTAAAATACGATGAAATATTTGAAATGCCAAAATGTAAACAGAAGAGTACTAATGTACCTGCTACCGCTCATCACAAACCCAGACATCTCAAAGGTTGCGATTTCGTTGCTGGTCAATCCAATTTCACCTCTTCTTGGGATACGCTTGCCTGCTTTCACATACTCTGCCATAGCGGCACCCTCACCTGGCAGCAGTGCATGACCAAAACTAGTGGGAAAAGGTATGTAAATGATTTGGCCATTCATTGATAATAAAAAATAAAGAATAAAGCTGCATTTTAAAAGCTGAATATAGTGTGGTAATATCCTGACCAAATGTGGAAGCCAGTCGTATATACCAAGCAACAGACTAAAACGGGTCATATTCTTGAATGTAAGAAAGATCCTTCTATGTAAAAATAGATACTCACTCGAGAGGCTTGTCGTCCTGGGACAGGTGAGTGAGTGGGGCCTCAGGGCCCACCATGTGTTCATCGATGCAGGTCCTTTCCACCCACAGATCCCCGTTGGCGTCCTCCTCCGACCCGTCGCTGCTGGAGTCGCTCGCTGACTGCTTGCGGTTCTTCTTCGCCTTCCTCTTCTTGGACTTCTTTGACCTGTGAGGAGAAGCCAAAACACGGTTGAGGAAAACACTTGTGTATAGGTATGGACAGCTGACTACAGTCGTGGCCAAAGGTTTTGAGAATGACACAAATATTAATTTCCACAAAGTTTGCTGCTTCAGTGTCTTTAGATATTTTTGTCAGATGTTACTATGGAATACTGAAGTATAATTACAAGCATTTCATAAGTGTCAAAGGCTTTTATTGACAATTACATGAAGTTGATGCAAAGAGTCAATATCTGCAGTGTTGACCCTTCTTTTTCAAGGCAATCCACCCTGGCATGCTGTCAATTAACTTCTGGGCCACAGCCTGACTGATGGCAGCCCATTCTTGCATAATCAATGCTTGGAGTTTGTCAGAATTTGTGGGTTTTTGTTTGTCCACCTGCCTCTTGAGGAATGACCACAAGTTCTCAATGGGATTAAGGTCTGGGGAGTTTCCTGGCCATGGACCCAAAATATTGATGTTTTGTTCCCCGAGTCACTTAGTTATCACTTTTGCCTTATGGCAAGGTGCTCCATCATGCTGGAAAAGGCATTGTTCGTCACCAAACTGTTCCTGGATGGTTGGGAGAAGTTGCTCTCGGTGGATATGTTGGTACCATTCTTTATTCATGGCTGTTCTTAGACAAAATTGTGAGTGAGCCCACTCCCTTGGCTGAGAAGCAACCCCACACATGAATGGTCTCAGGATGCTTTACTGTTGGCATGACACAGGACTGATGGTAGCGCTCACCTTGTCTTCTCCGGACAAGCTTTTTTCCGGATGCCCCAAACAATCGGAAAGGGGATTCATCAGAGAAAATTACTTTACCCCAGTCCTCAGCAGTCCAATCCTTGTACATTTTGCAGAATATCAGTCTGTCCCTGATGTTTTTCCTGGAGAGAAGTGGCTTCTTTGCTGCTCTTCTTGACAACAGGCCATCCTCCAAAAGTCTTCACCTCACTGTGCGTGCAGATGCACTCACACCTGCCTGCTGCCATTCCTGAGCAAGCTCTGTACTGGTGGTGCCCCGATCCCGCAGCTGAATCAACTTTGGGAGACGGTCCTGGCGCTTGCTGGACTTTCTTGGGCACCCTGAAGCCTTCTTCACAACATTTGAACTGCTCTCCTTGAAGTTCTTGGTGATCCAATAAATGGTTGATTTAGGTGCAATCTTACTGGCAGCAATATCCTTGCCTGTGAAGCCCTTTTTGTGCAAAGCAATGATGACGGCACGTGTTTCCTTGCAGGTAACCATGTTTGACAGAGGAAGAACAATGATTCCAAGCACCACCCTCCTTTTGAAGCTTCCAGTCTGTTATTCGAACTCAATCAGCATGACAGAGTGATCTCCAGCCTTGTCCTCGTCAACACTCACACCTGTGTTAACGAAAGAATCACTGACATGATGTCAGCTGGTCCTTTTGTGGCAGGGCTGAAATGCAGTGGAAATGTTTTTTGGGGGATTTAGTTCATTTGCATGGCAAAGAGGGACTTTGCAATTAATTGCAATTCATCTGATCACTCTTCATAACATTTTGGAGTATATGGAAATTGTCAACATACAAACTGAGGCAGCAGACTTTGAAAATTAATATTTGTGTCATTCTCAAAACTTTTGGCCACGACTGTAGAGGTAGAATGTAGATATGAGTGAACTTACTTTTTGCTCTTCTTTTTCTTCTTTTTCACTTCCTCGTCTGAAAGACAACTAAATTAGAGGGTGAAATAAACTTAGCTGGACAAGCAGCCTTTGTACTTGATTTTTTTTTTTTTTTTTAAGGTGAAACATTTCTCACCACCAGAGTCCGACTCTGACTCGCTGTCATTGGAGTGTTTCTTGTTCTTCTTCTTTTTGGATTTCTTCTTCTTCTTCTTTTTCTTCTTCTTATCATCTATGAATTATAGTGCACTTGTCTTGATCTCTCACCAATTCAAGGGTGTAATCAGAACATACATTTGACTTACTACGTAATATAGTATGCCCAGGTTACACTTTGTTCTTGACTAGTCAATGCATGTCATTCAGTCAGATGTAGGCTAACTGAGAACAGACTTTTATAGAAGGACTATTATAAAAGCTAATTCAGCATACTCACCGGATGAGCTTGAATC
The DNA here is from genome assembly GCF_965601325.2 of Salmo salar. NCBI lineage: Eukaryota > Metazoa > Chordata > Actinopteri > Salmoniformes > Salmonidae > Salmo > Salmo salar. The sequence continues at coordinate 62,809,945 of NC_138299.1, forward strand.
TGAGCTGCTGTTTTTCACATCCTCTTCAACTGGGGTATGTTCATCAGAGCTTATTGAAAAAGGACACAAAATGATCTAAATGTAGATAATTTGGTAGTTGGTGTGTATAGCCCAACTCTTTGAACTCTTGTACTTGATTAGTCAGATCAGATGCACAATTACTTACTCTGGTGCCATTACTCTTGGTGAATAGCCCCAGACTTCAGGTGATCCAAGTTCACCAATTCTCTCCCTCTCTTGTAGCCGCCTGGAATAGAATTCATATCATTAGACTAGCAGCACTGTAGAAACTAATACATTACAACGGAACGATTTGACTAGTGCAGTGTTAGCTAGCTACATAGTTGTCTTTGTCATAGTTTGATAATTGTGTAGTTTAGAGTAATTATCGAGGTTAGCTAGCCAGCTATTTTCGTCCCCCGCGACGCCATTTTTCCAAACCTAGCCAACTATTACCGACGAGCAGCATTGTAGAAACTAAATACATTACAAAGGAACGTCTTGATTAGTGCTATGTTAGCTAGCTACATAGTTGCTTTTGTATCATGATAAGGTGTAGTACTGAAACTATCGAGGTTACCTAGCCAGCTACACGTTCAAACAAAGTCAACAACGCAGCCACTGCTAGCTGGCCTACTTCACCAGCCAGCAGTACTGTATCATTTTCGTCATTTTCGTCAATAAGATTTTTGCAACGTAAGCTTAACTTTCTGAACATTCGAGTCGTGTAGTCCACTTGTCATTCCGATCTCCTTTGCATTAGCGTAGCCTCTTCTGTAGCCTGTCAACTATGTGTCTGTCTATCCCTGTTCTCTCCCCTCTGCACAGGCCATACAAACGCTTCACACCGCGTGGCCGCTGCCACTCTAACCTGGTGGTCCCAGCACGCACGACCCACGTGGAGTTCCAGGTCTCCGGCAGCCTCTGGAACTGCCGATCTGCGGCCAACAAGGCAGAGTTCATCTCAGCCTATGCTACCCTCCAGTCCCTCGACTTCTTGGCGCTGACGGAAACATGGATTACCACAGATAACACTGCTACTCCTACTGCTCTCTCCTCGTCTGCCCACGTGTTCTCGCATACCCCGAGAGAATCTGGCCAACGGGGTGGTGGCACTGGAATCCTCATCTCTCCCAAGTGGACATTCTCTCTTTCTCCCCTGACCCATCTGTCTATCTCCTCATTTGAATTCCATGCTGTCACAGTTACCAGCCCTTTCAAGCTTAACATCCTTATCATTTATCGCCCTCCAGGTTCCCTTGGAGAGTTCATCAATGAGCTTGACGCCTTGATAAGTTCCTTTCCTGAGGATGGCTCACCTCTCACAGTTCTGGGTGACTTTAACCTCCCCAAGTCTACCTTTGACTCATTCCTCTCTGCCTCCTTTCCACTCCTCTCCTCTTTTGACCTCACCCTCTCACCTTCCCCCCCTACTCACAAGGCAGGCAATACGCTTGACCTCATCTTTACTAGATGCTGTTCTCCCACTAATCTCATTGCAACTCCCCTCCAAGTCTCCGACCACTACCGTGTATCCTTTTCCCTCTCGCTCTCATCCAACACTTCTCACTCTGCCCCTACTCGGATGGTATTGCGCCGTCCCAACCTTCGCTCTCTCTCTCCCGCTACTCTCTCCTCTTCCATCCTATCATCTCTTCCCTCTGCTCAAACCTTCTCCAACCTATCTCCTGATTCTGCCTCCTCAACCTTCCTCTCCTCCCTTTCTGCATCCTTTGATTCTTTATGTCCCCTATCCTCCAGGCCGGCTCGGTCCTCCCCTCCTGCTCCGTGGCTCGACGACTCACTGCGAGCTCACAGAACAGGGCTCCGGGCAGCCGAGCGGAAATGGAGGAAAACTCGCCTCCCTGCGGACCTGGCATCCTTTCACTCCCTCCTCTCTACATTTTCCTCTTCTGTCTCTGCTGCTAAAACCAATTTCTACCACTCTAAATTCCAAGCATCTGCCTCTAACCCTATGAAGCTCTTTGCCACCTTCTCCTCCCTCCTGAATCCTCCTCCCCCTCCTCCCTCTCTGCGGATGACTTCGTCAACCATTTTGAAAAGAAGGTCGACGACATCCGATCCTCGTTTGCTAAGTCAAACGACACCGCTGGTCCTGCTCACATTGCCCTACCCTGTGCTTTGACCTCTTTCTCCCCTCTCTCTCCAGACGAAATCTCGCGTCTTGTGACGGCCGGCCGCCCAACAACCTGCCCACTTGACCCTATCCCCTCCTCTCTTCTCCAGACCATTTCCGGAGACCTTCTCCCTTACCTCACCTCGCTCATCAACTCATCCTTGACCGCTGGCTACGTCCCTTCCGTCTTCAAGAGAGCGAGAGTTGCACCCCTTCTGAAAAAACCTAAACTCGATCCCTCCGATATCAACAACTACAGACCAGTATCCCTTCTTTCTTTTCTCTCCAAAACTCTTGAACGTGCCGTCCTTGGCCAGCTCTCCTGCTATCTCTCTCAGAATGACCTTCTTGATCCAAATCAATCAGGTTTCAAGACTGGTCATTCAACTGAGACTGCTCTTCTCTGTGTCACGGAGGCTCTCCGCACTGCTAAAGCTAACTCTCTCTCCTCTACTCTCATCCTTCTAGACCTATCTGCTGCCTTTGATACTGTGAACCATCAGATCCTCCTCTCCACCCTCTCCGAGTTGGGCATCTCCGGCGCGGCCCACGCTTGGATTGCGTCCTACCTGACAGGTCGCTCCTACCAGGTGGCGTGGCGAGAATCTGTCTCCGCACCACGTGCTCTCACCACTGGTGTCCCCCAGGGCTCTGTTCTAGGCCCTCTCCTATTCTCGCTATACACCAAGTCTCTTGGCTCTGTCATATCCTCACATGGTCTCTCCTATCATTGCTATGCAGACGACACACAATTAATCTTCTCCTTTCCCCCTTCTGATAACCAGGTGGCGAATCGCATCTCTGCATGTCTGGCAGACATATCAGTGTGGATGACGGATCACCACCTCAAGCTGAACCTCGGCAAGACGGAGCTGCTCTTCCTCCCGGGGAAGGACTGCCCGTTCCATGATCTCGCCATCACGGTTGACAACTCCCTTGTGTCCTCCTCCCAGAGTGCTAAGAACCTTGGCGTGACCCTGGACAACACCCTGTCGTTCTCCACTAACATCAAGGCGGTGACCCGATCCTGTAGGTTCATGCTCTACAACATTCGCAGAGTACGACCCTGCCTCACACAGGAAGCGGCGTAGGTCCTAATCCAGGCTCTTGTCATCTCCCGTCTGGATTACTGCAACTCGCTGTTGGCTGGGCTCCCTGCCTGTGCCATTAAACCCCTACAACTCATCCAGAATGCCGCAGCCCGTCTGGTGTTCAACCTTCCCAAGTTCTCTCACGTCACCCCGCTCCTCCGCTCTCTCCACTGGCTTCCAGTTGAAGCTCGCATCCGCTACAAGACCATGGTGCTTGCCTACGGAGCTGTGAGGGGAACGGCACCTCCGTACCTTCAGGCTCTGATCAGGCCCTACACCCAAACAAGGGCACTGCGTTCAGCCACCTCTGGCCTGCTCGCCTCCCTACCTCTGAGGAAGCACAGTTCCCGCTCAGCCCAGTCAAAACTGTTCGCTGCTCTGGCACCCAAATGGTGGAACAAGCTCCCTCACGACGCCAGGACAGGGGAGTCAATCACCACATCCGGAGACACCTGAAACCCCACCTCTTTAAGGAATACCTAGGATAGGATAAAGTTATCCTTCTAACCCCCCCCCCCCCCCCCTAAAAGATTTAGATGCACTATTGTAAAGTGGTTGTTCCACTGGATATCATAAGGTGAATGCACCAATTTGTAAGTCACTCTGGATAAGAGCATCTGCTAAATGACTTAAATGTAAATGTAAAATATACAAGAAATACATTAAACCCTGTGACCAATTCTAGTCCTAGGCAGAGGAAGAGGCGAACCGAGAAGTTTTCACCGGCCAAAATCTGTCCACAAAAACAAGCCCACGAAGTGAGGAAATTTTGTATGGAGGTCGAATTTGGTCAACAAAAAATGTAATTGCTAATTTGCTGTGTGAGGCTTATTTAGTCTAATAGAAGGTTTGTAATGGTTAGGTTGTTACGAATGTACTGATATAAGTGGACTCATGTGGCACTTCGCAACTTACCCAAAAACAACTTTATATTCTAGTTCTGCCTGTTGTCAAAGAGATAGATAGGATTCATCATGGATATAACCTGCTTTAGCATGGACATTGCCATTGAGGGCTTCCACCATTTAAAGTAGTCAACTGGGTGGGGATTGCTCTGAGTTGGGTGCAATTAGCTAATGAAGAAGAAAATGCACTGCAAAGATGATTCCTCTCTCTGTATAGCCTGTTGTTCACACTATCTGCCCTCTCATTGGCTAGAACGGTCTCACCTGATCTCGCCTCCTGGGACTACGGTTTTGGTTCAGGAAAAAGATGGTGGAAGTGGATGTTGAGTTTGAGTCGAGCAAAGTTGGTAAAGACTAATGTTCTGAATGGACAACTGTAGTAGCGAAAACTGGAACAAAAAGGGAATTGTTTAAAATTGGAGTGGAGGATACGTGTATGAATGATAATGAATTGCTTGTTGTTGGGATGCGTTTGTTGAGTAAGGATGCATGCGGGAAACCCGTTTGAGGTGTTAAATGGTGAAGTATGCGCTGGGAAAAGTGGAGTCTGTCAGAGTGACCAGGAGTGGTCTTATTTCGATTAATTGCAGATTGCAGTGAGCCTCAAAAGAATCCAAACAACAGAAGTTGTGTTTTGAACTTCGGAGTAGAGCACCCATCAAAGGAGTCATCTCATGGGTGACGACAGATGTTCAGGTTGAACACCTGAAGAGAATTCCTGGTGTGGTTGGTGCCCGGCGTCTGACCCGCTGGGTGAATGGAGAAAAAGAAGGTCTGTCGCTCCTGTTGTTTTTTGATAAAGATGTGAAGCTTAGTTATGCGAGATACGCTGTAAGAGCTTTCGTCCCCAAACCATTGCAGTGTAAGAATTGTAAAGGATTTGGCCATGTTTCAAGTGTGTGCAAACAGAGTATATTGAAGAACGGTGTGTAGAATGACGACGGTATTGCAATTGTGGCGGGGGAATCATGTTCCTGAGTTCCTGGAGTGCCCTGAAAGGGTGAAGGAGATTGAGGTGGCAAAAGTTTGAGCAGTCAATCGAACCCTCCCAGGTTCCCCTTGAGCCTGTGTAGGTATCAGATCTGTTTCATTTTAACAGAAAAGTTTGATGTAGTTTATTGGTTGTTTTATTGTTTATTTTTGGGAATTCTGTTTCCATCCTGCACAGTAGGTGGCGGGATGCACATTAAATTGTGTGATCGCCAATATACCATAGAAAAAGATCTTGCCTCCTCCCATCATTGTTAGAATGGTCGCTCGAATAGCTTAAGAATGTCACTGTACCCTGCAATTACATCTGCGACCCTGTGCATGTGACTAATAAACTCATCTAATCGAATACTTTGTCAATATAATAGACAATCTTTGTCCCAGGCTAGATGCACAGGATGTGCAAGTTCCAATAGCGTGGACTCCACTTAGTCCAGAGTTAACACACCTGGATCAAATGATCAAGGCTGTGATTAGTTGAGTCAGGTGTATTGGCATCTTGGGCTGGAACAAAAGCCAACAATCTGCGGCCCAGGGGGGTCATCTCTGATTTGGCTCATTTTAAACAGGACTTAACAAACCCTTGAAACAATTTGTCGTTTGCTAGCTAGTGTGGGTCAAGCGTTGCATTTGCACGGATACTAGTTAACTGTGCACAAATATCTAAACAGCTGAGACACGGTTTTGTGCGCGCTAACTCCATTTACCTGGAGATGAAGGCGTCTTGTCTCTGGCGTTGAGCATCATCCCGTTCGTAGTAATCATTCCTGCCACCACCACCTCCGTATCTACCGGCGCTGCCACCGCGCTGATCGGACCAGCTGTGGTTACTGTACCTCTCTCGAGATCTAGAACGACTGCGGGGGTTTTCCGTACGAAACCTTTTGGCATTTCTCTCTCTCATTTCTCTTTCTCTCTCGGACATTCGGGGAGGTTTAAGCTCTTCTTCATATCTGGGGGCCTTGGGCATGGGCCCAAAGACTGGACTGGAGTCGCGAGATCGACTGCCGCTGCCAGATCGGCTCCGTCGTCGTCTTCTGGGGCCTCTCTGTTCTTGATCGGACAGAGGCATCGCTTTCGTTTTATGTCCACTAATACGAACAGCCTAAATTCTATATGTGGGTGAAGAATAAACAAGACGAGCTACCTAATCTACTGTTTAGGCCACACAGCGTTGTTTCTACGTGAGTTAAGAAACGGGAAATGATTGGGTCCGTGGGACTGTAAACAGGTCCCCCTTGAAACATGCAGCACAATGCTCTTTAGTTCCGCGTAGTTAGCAGACGCTCGAGCAAATGTTGCTGTCTTAAAACATTTGAATTGTGGGCTGTATTGATTATATCAAATAATGCCGTTGAACATATCTAGTTTGAAACGTTTTGAACTGAGGCAAATGTGTAGATATCACACCAGATGCAACTGTTTTGACACAAATGTTACGACTCCTGTTGGCCATGTATGATCTAGCAGCAGGTTGTTTGTCCCGAATTTGGAGAGCAGCTGACATGGGACACACCCATAGCCTCCGGTCTCCAGGATCCCAAGAGAATTCGTTGTATGGGGTGTGCTCACGTAGCTTACAGTCGTTAGAAGGATAGTTGCCATAACGGGGACATATTACTGTTTGTAAAGCACCACGGATAAAGTTGTGTATACTGACTCTACACACCCACTCACATGCAAGCTGCTGATACTCTGTATCTTATATCCTGTTGCCTTGTCCCCTTAGCCCTATGCATATCTACCTCCCAACAATCCAGTATCCCTGCACATGTAAATATGTTATTTGAACTGACTTTATAAATATTTCCTGTATTTAGTATGCTTACTTAATTGTGTAATTCTTATGTTTTTTTTCTTCCAGTAATACATTGTTATCGGTTATTGCATTGTTGGGTTTTGAGTTTACAAGAAAGGCATTGTACTGTACTTGTGCATGTGACATTGAAACGTAATAGTTTCCATTATGCACAGATTGTTTGCAAGATGTTCGCATAGGCTACGCAGCAGAATGTTGTAGCGAATTCGGAGGGCAGGCTGAAGCCCATTCGAGATTCGTGGGTAAAATCACTAGGGAAACCAGAAAAAAAGCCATATTAAAACCTAAGCGTTTTGATAATTGCGTTGTTTGCTTCATAACCTCTTATACCGCGGTCGCAAGTCATATGAATTATAAACCTAAAGGCTGAGACAATAAATCAAACACACCTTTGTTTTATCACAAAACCCGGTAGCAACATCATCAAATCATCTCTGTTTAGTCTAATACAGTGACAACTAAAAGATACCAGAAACAATTTAGTCCAATCAACGTAAGCAAATATGTTGTGGCTGTCCATCCTTCTGATTTCTGAATTTGTGTGTGCAAGTAGAAAAACATGAGAGACAGCGATATCGGGATCCTTGTAAGAGTCCGACAGCAATTGGGTAATCTGCCTCTACCATCATTCCTATTAGCCAACATACAATCACTGGATAGCAAAAGATGAACTACGATCACAAATATCCTACTAACGGGACATTAAAAACTGTAATATCTTATGTTTCACTGAGTCGTGGGTGAACAACGACATGAATAACATACAGCTGGCGGGGTTTAAACTGCATCGGCAGGATAGAACAGCCGTCTCTGGTAAGACAAGGGGTGGCAGTCTGTGTAAATTTGTAAACAACAGCTGGTGCACGAAATCTAACAGTAAGGAAGTCTCGAGGTTTTGCTCAACTAAGGTAGAGTATCTCATGATAAGCAGTAGACCACACTATTTACCAAGAGAGTTTTCATCTATAGTCTTCGTAGGTGTCTATTTACCACTACAAACCAATGCTGGCACTAAGACCTCACTGATTGAGCTGTATATGGCCAAAAGCAAACAGGAAAACGCTCATCCAGAGGCGGCGCTCCCAGTTGGCGGGGTACTTTAATGCAGGGAAACTTAAATCCGTTTCACCTCATTTCTACCAGCATGTTAAATGTGCAACCAGAGGAAAATAAACTCTAGACCACCTTTACTCCACACACAGAGACGTGTACATAGCTCTCCCTCGCCCTCCATTTGGCAAATCTGACCATAATTCTATCCTCCTGATTCCTGCTAACAAGCAAAAACTAAAGCAGGAAGCACCAGTGACTTGGTCAATAAAGAAATGGTCAGATGACGCAGATACTAAGCTACAGGACTGTGTTGCTAGCACAGACTGGAATACATTCCGTGATTCTTCCTATGGCATTGAGGAGTACACCACATCAGTCATTGGCTTCATCAATAAGTGCATCTATGACGTCGTCCCCACAGTAACTGTACATACATACCCCAACCAGAAGCCATGGATTACAGGCAACATACGCACTGAGCTAAAGAGTACATACAGCTGCCACTTTCAAGGAGCGGGACTCTAACCCGAAAGCTTATAAGAAATCCCGCTATGCCCTCCGACGAACCAGGGTAGGGGTAGGTAACAACACACCTGCCACGCTGATCCTCAACATGGGGGCCCATCAGGGGTGTGTGCTCAGTCCCCTCCTGTACTCCCTGTTCACTCATGACTACATGGCCAGGAACGACTCCAACACCATCATTAAGTTTGCAGACGGTAAACTTAATGTACCGGTACCTCCTACACAGTCTCGCTACTGTTATTTTACTGCTGCTCCTTCATTTTTTTTTTACTTAACACTTATTTTTCTTAACTGCATTGTTGGTTAAGGGCTTGTAAGTTGCATTTCACTGTGAGGTCTACACCTGTTGTATTCGGCACATGTGACAAATAAAATTTGATTTGACATGATGACTCACCCTACTTGCAGAAAAACGCCAATGTCATCCTCCTCTCTTTCATGTTGACGAAATGGTCTATCACTCTGTCTTACAGTACACACTTTTATTTTTTGTTGTCCTAGACTATCTGGCTAAAATGCTTGCTCGTTAGCCTAACTTCCATTCATGGGCAACGTTAGCTAGTTAACATTAGCCTTTTACATCTAGCTACATATTGAACTTCCATCCTCTCAGGCCAGGGGCACAACAATGTATGAATTAATGGTTGGATCAGAATCGCCGTTATAATCATTGGCCAGTACAGATAATTAAGTAAAACCACAAGTCCAAATCCCTATCTCCAACCATGGCTAATTTAGTAAAGGGACAACTTTAGCTAGCTAGCCATCGGAAGACAACACAATGAGATACAAGAATTCAAGTTCTTTCTATCAATGACGTATGCTCTCAATGCGATTTTGATAGGAGTGAAGCCAATATCCAAGCTGGCTTCCCTTGACACATTGTTTTGGTGTGCCAAGACCATTCATAGTTGAACTCGCACAGTTTTGCTCAACGCTGATTGGCAAATTTTTTATCAAGGGAGGCCAAATGCTCGGTGGCGTCCCTTGTATTTCATTCAACGCTACGGGCGGCAACAATGTCATACTCGTTTGGACCAGACAGCATCAGATAGATGGCCTACACATACAGTGACAGTGGGGCACTGTTTTGCTTGCTCGTATGCTTTCTCCGGTGAGATATACATTCAGCCTTTTGCGAATTTAAGGAAAATTGTTTTGTATGACCAGACCGCTTACGCATATGTTGATTTTGTTCACCTACACCAGACGCAATCTGGACATGCAGGTTTAAATATCAAAACAAACTCTGAACCGTTTTTTTCTCTTCACTTGGACCTAATACTCTTCCATACATCTACACATGACCTCTGAGAAGAGTGGAAGAAAGATGGCGGAAACAGATGTATTGTTTGAAACTGTTGGCGAGTTAGGCGAAGATGAGAGGACGGAGAGTAAGAATGAATGGGTTACACTGGCTTAAAGGAAAGTCAAAGTTGTGGTGGAAATTAGGAAACCCCTAGACTCTCTTTTTTTTCTGAGTGAAGGTTTAGGACCAACATAACCTGGACGATCCTTTGGAAGTTTCGTTAAATGTCATGGGTGTGTTGGTTGAAGTGGCATCAGTGAGAGTAACAAGAAGTGGGATTATTTTGTGTTTACAGCTGAGGCATTGCAATAAATCCTGTCAAAGGATGTTCCGCCCTCACAGGCCCCTGAGCCTGTATAGGGATGTGACTTGAATTGGAATGTGACCGAAGGAGTGGGATGTTTTTTTTATGTGCCATATTTTTTATATTGTTGATGATGTTGGTTTATCCCCTTCCTACAATGGATTTTCTTCTATAGTTTACCACCCGTGCTGTAGGTGGCGGCAGGCACCTCTAAGGACTGTTTGGGGACCGCAATAATACCATAAAAGAAGAAAATACTTCGTTTGGGAAGAACAATCAATCATAAGGCTTGGCGCTGCAGGTAAATAACAAGTGTAACTTATAGAAGTCAACCTCGTATATTGGCCTCATCCAATAATTTTGTCATGATGGATCAGCGTTTATCAAAAACGCTGCAACCTGCCGCGAACCAGGAAGCTAACATCCCTCCCCTGCTAATAAGTAGCCAACTAACGTTAAGCTAAAGCTACTGTAGATCCTTTTCATATAAGTTATCCACAATAATCAACCAATACTAAGTTGTATCTCCCCTAATATGCATGTGAGCGAATAGATTGTATAGATACTAGGCTGCTTTAAATCATATTTATGTGATTGGCATGCAAGACTCAATTGTGTAGACCGGCCTTGTGTTAGTGAATGGTGTTAGGCTAACGTTAACTAGCCAGTAAGCTACAAACAATGCAGATTCTCGTTCGCTCATTCCTACAAAATTGATTCTGCAGTAGTGATGAGAAGTTCGGCTCATTACTGACTCTGATCGTTTTGACTCGTAAAGTAAAAAACAAACAAACGAATCTTTCGACTCATTTCGCTAATTTGAGTCAGTAATGCCCAGAGCACGCAGGACCCCCTACCGGCGAACGATGAACTGAAAACTCGAAGGAGTACATTCTACATGCCTCTCGTTCACTATAGGGGCCTTATTGGAGTGGTCATTTGTGACTGAGACTTATTAACATTTGTTGATTGCTAGGCATACAAATAACATTATTTCATGATAGGCCTACATTTCAAATGAATTTGATATTTTCAAATACATGCAACTTAAAAGTTTTTAATATCAATACATTTTTATTTGAAAATCTTTTGGACATCTGAGCAACTTGAGGGAACCCTATTTGAGTCAGAAAATGATATTTGTATGATAGGTAAGATATACACAGTGGTGTAAAAATACTTGAAAGTACTGCTTTAGTTTTTGGGGGGAATTTGTACTTTACTATTTATATTCCGGACAACTTTTACTTCTACATTCCTGAAGAAAATGATGTACTTTTTACTCCATATATTTTCCCTGACACCCAAAAGTACTCGTTACATTTCTACTTTTATTTTATTCATCTAGGTAAGTCAGATAAGAACAAATTCTGATTTTCAATGACGGCCTGTCCCCGGCCAAACCCGGACAACGCTGGGCCAATTGTGCGCCGCCCTATGGGACTCCCAATCACAGCCGAATGTGAATCAGCCTGCATTCGAACCAGGGACTGTAGTGACGCCTCTTGCACTGAGATGCAGTGCTTTAGACCGCTGCGTCACTCGGGAGCCTAGCATGCTTGAATGCTTAGCAGGACAGGAAAATGGTTCAATTCACACACTTTTATCAAGAGAACATCCCTACTGTCTCTGATCTGGCGGACTCACATGCTTCGTTTGTAAGTTATGTCTGAGTGTTGGAGTGTACCCCAGGCTATCCATAAATAAAACAAGAAAATGGTGCCGTCTGGTTTGCTTAATATAAGCAATTTGAAATGATTTGTACTTTTAGCAATTCCATTTACTTTTCATACTGTAGTATATTTAAAACCAAATACTTTTAGACTTTTACTCAAGTAGTATTTAACTCGGTGACTCACTTTTACTTGAGTCATTTTCTTTTAAGGTACCTTTACTTTTACTCAAGTATGATAATTGGGTACTTTTTCCACCACTGGATATACAAAACCTTGCAGAGAGCCTACACTACCGTTCAAACGTTTGGGGTCACTAATAGGCTGACCACACTGCTCGCGGGCGTTGCAAAATAAATTTAGAAATCTATGTTATTCAATTATTGCACCCACACTGCTCGCGAGCGCCAACGAGCGTCTGCGTTGCCAAGGGCTAAAATAGAACTCCTTTCTATTTCAGACGCAGATCGCGCTGTAAGTCCTGCCTCTCCCATCTCCTCGTTGGTTTATAGAAGCAGGTACCCACATGCCATCTCCTCATTGGTTATACCCACGTGGGTGTTTGAAAGACAAACTGTGTTGCCGGTCGGTGTAGTAATACTATGAAAGTTTAGATGCCAATCACCATATAAGTTAAAAGATGAAAAAGCCTGGAAGGAGGAGAGATGAATAGAAAAGATTTGGTTGACCGTTTTATGTGTGGATTAATTGTCGGAGTAGAGAACTTTGTGCATTTCAGGTAAAATAACAACTCAATGTTTATATCCCAGGACAAATTAGCTTGCAACAGCAAGCTAGCAAAATAGGACACATTAGCTTGCAAGTGCAAGCTAACTAGCTAAATTGCCATAAATGTTTAATGCTTTTTGACTTGTTCCCAAATGAATGTAATTGGTTCAGTTTGTTTTGATATTTTAACCTACGTGTCGTGATTGTGTTTGGTGTCGGGGGACAAAATACATTTATGCACGATGGCGCACGCGCGCAGCCGGTTTGGGTTCCGTGTTAGAAATGTCCTTGCTTTTGAAAAAAAAGCACATTTGTCCATTTAAAATAACATCAAATTGATCAGAAATACAGTGTAGACATTGTTAATGTTGTAAATGACTATTGAAGCTGGAAACGGCTGATTTACAGAGGCCCATTATCAGCAGCCATCACTCCTGTGTTCCAATGGCACGTTGTGTTAGCTAATTCAAGTTTATAATTTTAAAAGGCTAATTGATCATTAGAAAACCCTTTTGCAATTATGTTAGCACAGCTGAAAACTGTTGTTCTGATTAAAGAAGCAATAAAACTGGCCTTTAGATTAGTTGAGTATCTGGAGCCCCTTGTTCAGGGGTAGAACGACAGATTTTTACCTTGTCAGCTCGGGGATTTAATCTTGCAACCTTTCGGTTACAAGTCCAACGCTTTAACCTGCTGCCCCAAAACATTTAACAATGTCTACACTGTATTTCTGATCAATTTGATGTTATTTTAATGGACAAAAAAAAGTGCTTTTCTTTCAAAAACGGGGACATTTTTAAGTGACCCCAAACTTTTGAACGGTAGTGTAGAAAACTAACAATTTCTTACAAAAATATTAACTACTGGAACCAAGACTTGAAAATAACTGATATTGGCACAAGATGGAGGGAATGTTGGAACATAACTAACGAAATTGTAGTTAACGAAAATGTACACTTAATCCAGTACAAACTAATGTGTAGTATTTATTACACAAGACAAATTTCACAAATTCTACAACACATCGCCAGTCAGGTCTTAAGTATAGAAATAACAATGACTCAATAATCCATGCTGTCTGGGAATGCTGGGAAGTCCAAAGTTATGGGCAGTGTTAGAAAGTTGTATTACAATGTAAATTTACTATTAATCTGTCTGTCTGCATATTTCAAGACATGGCATGAGTGATACAGGTGCTGGAAATGGGGGTGTTAGCAGGTGGTTCTGGGCAGGGGTGATATCATGGATGTATGTCTGCGTCTGTAAAAAATTACAGTTGGTGGTCGGAGCACGTCTCAGGAGTCGCTGAACCAGAGGGGCATGTATTCAGTCTGTTGTAGGATTCATTGCAGCCACCACTAGCAGGTCAAACAAACGACTAAATTAATGAGTCACTCAGTAAAACGAATCATGACTCTCAAGTCAGTAAAAATAGTAGTTAAAAAATAACGAATCGTTCTCGAACGGCACTTCACTATTGTATCGATCTTGACTTTTATTTTCAATTAAGGCTATAGTTAGTTAGCTAGCTAGCAGTGTAGTTAGTTTGCCAATTATTTTATTCACCACTCTAGCTTGTAGAACAGCTAGTATAATAGGTAGCTGACTCCTACCTGCTTTTAAAGAGTGACTGCCCCTAAAAAGTAACTTCTCACATTGAAAATGGCATATATGCCATCGATATGAGTCAGAAACATTTATTCTAGTGTCAAAATTGACTACAAAGTGTAAATAGGAGCATTTTTGGTCATAAAGTCAGTCTCGTTTAAAACTGAGATTTGCGAGATGATAGGAAAAAATTGTTTGTCACGGAATGAAGGTTACCATAACAGTTTTCCGTGGGTTGGGTTTATTTTAATCCTGTCCACAGCTGGCAGCACCCAAGTAATCATACATTTGGAGCGCAGCTTCATGCGACCTGTAATGTCCATGGTCAATTTGGTTTGACATTCGATATCCCTATGGGGTTAGATAGGGACCATCAGTAAATCACACAATGTACATGGGACAATATTTTAAAAGGTCAGTAGCTCCACATTTTAATGACCTAAAAACCTCCAACTATAAAATGTAATAATTCATATACAAATATTGAAAGCATTTGAGACAACTAAAAGATGTGCAACATGAAAATATCGTCAGATTTCCATTTTGTAATTCATTGACGGTCCCTAACTAGCCTTAGAGAAAGGCTATCCATAGTCAAACTATCTTTGCCACGGCAAGCCAGCTGAAGCTAATTGGCTAAATAATTTGGCTAACTCTTCCCACCTGTAAACACACAAGAGACATCCACATCAAACCACACCCCGAAACCAACTCGCGTTTGAATTCAGTCAAGGCCGCTAGCCTTTAATATTATTTTTTTATGATCAAAACACAGATGTTTTACGCTTAGTTATAGTGAAACACGTAAATTCTGGTCTTAATTTTGACAGTTTGTTGCAAAAGTGATATATTTTGGTCTTTCAGTTGTAAATCTAGCTCTTTTTGCCACTAGCAGTTCAACTCTACCATTGAAATCATGATGTAGTTACGTCATCTCAAGGGAGGGTTCGGTTTGGGATGTACTGGGTGGTACCACCTCAAGGCTTACTATAAAATCAGGTGACAGGGCGACCTTATTTGTCAATGGTCTTGATAAGTGGAGTGTGCCAATATATTTTTGCATGATGCTTCCTTGACAAGACAACTGGCATTACACAAAATGAAAATGACCAAATTCAACGTTTTTGCTTACCGTTTCATCTGTGCTTTTACAAAGAAAAAAAAAACATGTAGGCTATGAGGATTATATGTTTATATTCATAGCTACATCCAAAGTAACAAGAAATAGATGTTGTGAGTTCTAATTCCACATGGGGGCAGATATATTTTTTTCTCTCCAAATCCTTTACAGTATTCATCCAATGCCCACACACTTTAAGTCAAAAGAGTGAAATCATACCTGTGAGAAGGGGTCACCCTGGTGGTAGTAGTAGTTGTAGGTTTTTATACAGTAAGACCAATCTGTGAGTTAATTTGACCATTTGAAAAAGAGCTACTGCATAAATACTGCAATGCGAGTTGGATTGAATTGAGCCTCTAATCTTCATTTTCAACGTGATGATTGCACTTTTCTTCCCAACACAATACTGCAATAAACGTGAGTCCATAATTCAAATATATTTTTTGTGCCCCATTGGGGCTTGCCCCACACCCCCCCAAAGTTAATATTTATTAGCAATTCCCCTCACCCACAACTTCTCACCTGAATGCATTTTTTTAACATTTGAAGGGGTTGGGAAAATGCTAAATTGGGGTTGAGAGTTACCCTTTAATGAACCAAATCTAAAATGAGGCCAAATAAGGAAGTGTAGTCGCCCTTTAAAACAATGAGCTACTACAGAGATCATTAAATGATGACGAGATACTAATGTCTCCACCCTAACATATCTCCACCCTAACAATGGGAGTCGTTGTCCCAAAGGCAGGAAGGCATGCGACAACCTTAGGTCCAAAATAAGCATTGTGCTTATTTTGGACAGATTCTGACGAGCGTGAATCCTCTCGCTTCGCCTCTTCCTCTCTGGCTACTATGAATGCATGATTAGGTTACCCAACAAGAAGTGAAAGGCGATTTTAAATTTACTGGTAGTAGTGCAGTCAAGCAACTGTAAGACTTACTGGGGTGGAGGAAATGTTTTATATTGATAGAAAGACTGTCAAGTGAATGCATTTGTCATTCATTGCTTTTGTCTTCACTCCACAGGGATGTCGGGCCTGAAGCTGATCTCTGCAACTGACACCCGGTATTCAGGAACGGTGCTGAAGTCGATGAATAGACAGCGAAATAATGGATTGTTCTGTGATGTCACCATAATTATACAGGACCGTAAATTTAGAGCACACAAAAACATCTTGTCCGCGTCAAGTACTTATTTCCACCAACTCTTCTCAGTGGCTGGACAGGTGATCGAGTTGAATTTCATCAAGGCGGAAATCTTTGAGGAAGTCCTGAATTACATTTACAGTTCCAAAATTGTCCGCGTTCGTTCTGACATGCTCAATGAGCTTATCAATGCTGGGCAGGTGTTGGGTGTGAAGTTCATTGCGAATCTAGGCGTACCGCTCTCACAAGTCAAGGGCCTACCTGGTCTGTCAAAAGACACAGAAAACAATGAAGTAAGCTCCATGGAGAAAAGCAGTACAGACTCAATGGGGATGATGATGCCCATTGTCACCGAGTCCTTTTCACTGTCTGCAGAGGAGTTCAGTCAAACTGACAAAAGTGCAAACAAGAATCAGGACTCAGACGATGATGACATTATGTTTGTATCCAAAACGGACGCCACCAAGAAATGCAAACCCTGCGAAATCATCGATTTGGATGGACCCAATACAGAGGAAGACTCTGTGACAAAGCAACCGGGAGAGGCCAGACTCGCTTTGACAAAGGACCAAGAGAAAACAGTCAAAGCAGCCCCGCACCTCAACAGCTCCTCGCAGACCTTGCGAGGCCAAAGTCCTCTGATCAGACCCATGGTGTCCCCTGACACAAGCTCAGATATTCCGTCTTCACCCACTGGAGCCTCCTCTTGCAGCACACCCACTACGCCGGCTAGAATTGGCACTTTCACCCCCGAACCCATCAGCACCTCCCTGCCCTCAGAAAACCACCAGATAATAGGAATCCACAAGAAGCAGGTTACACTAGCTCGACAGAGTGACTTAAAAATCAAGCTCTCGGCCGTTAAGTCACCCGGCGGATTCATCAACGAGGCAGGCCTCAACATTCCCCAAATGTCCGCAACCACAAAAAAGACGATAACACTAGATAAAGCCTCAGAGATCGACTCGTTTTCTCCAGGCTGCAAGGTGTATGCCAATATTGGGGAAAACACATATGACATTGTCCCCATGAAGGACGACCCCGGGGAGGGAGATTCTAAAAACAGTAGAGGGGGAAAGAGGTCTCTGATGGCTACCCCTCTTCAACCTTTCAACACCTCTCAACTGCCACAGGGTGCCTCGATCAAGAAGACCAAAACAGAGCAGCAAGATCACTACGAGCTCATCATGGACGGGAAGACTTTCTTTGTGTGCATGGTCTGCAAGCGTCCCTACGTGTGCTTGACGAGCCTCCGGCGCCACTTCAACACCCACTCCTGGGAGAAGAAGTACCCGTGCCACTACTGTGACAAGGTGTTTGCCCTGGCCGAGTATCGGACCAAACACGAGATCCACCACACAGGGGAGCGGCGCTACCAGTGCCTGCTGTGCAACGAGATGTTAATCAACTACCAGCTACTGTCGACTCACTGCAAACAGGCCCACAACCAGGACCCATCCGGGAGGAAACAAAAGGACGACACCAACAACAACTTGTACCGCCTGCTCCCTTGCAAAACGGTGCAGTTCAAGACCTACTCATATGAGACAGACGATTCAGATTCACGAGGGGTCCCTATTATCCAAGAGGATGGGAGCGTCCAGCACATTAACCCTGGAAGGGGGCACCTGGCCAACCCAATACAGTTACAGTCCACCCAGGGCAAGATGTTGAACTGGGATGACATCTTTGTGGAGCCAGAGGCACAGCCTGGATCAGGTGCCCACCGGCCAGGGAGCCACCCTATCCAACCTCCCCCAGGCTCTTCTGAGTTTGAGTTTGTCATACCAGAGACGTACTGAGCAGGGTGGCTCACCGCTCTGTGATCTATGCCTTGTCAGTGGGTCCCCCTATTTGAATTTTGTTTCCTGGGTCCACGTCAAATGTTGTCTTTTTTAAAAATGTTAAACAGTTGTTTTAGCTAAACTGTACTGAAAAAAATATATATAAACGCAACATACAACCATTTCAAATATTGTGCTGAGTTACAGTTCATATAAGGAAATCAATTAATTGAAATAAATTCATTAGGCTCTAATCAATGGATTTCACATGACTGGGCAAGGTCAGCCATGGGTGGTTCCTGGGAGGGCATAGGCCCATCCACTGGGGAGCCAGGGCCATCCACTGGGGAGCCAGGACCAGCCAATCAGAAAAAGGTTTTTATTACAAACAGAAATACTCCTCAGCACCCTGTGACCACCCCCACCTCACCCCCATTCAGATGATCTGGCAGGTGAAGAAGCTGGATGTGGAGGTCCTGGGCTGGCATGGTTCCACGTGGTCTGCGGTTGTAAGGCTTGTTGGACGTACTGCCAAATTCTCTAAAACGACATTGGTGGCGGCTTATGGTGGAAAAATGAACATTCAATTCTCGGGCAACAGCTCTGGTGGACATTTCTGCAGTCAGCATGCCAATTGCACGTTCCCTCAACTTGAGACATCTGTGGTATTGTGACAAAACTGCACATTTTTAAAGTGGCCTTTTATTGTCCCCAGCACAAGGCGCACCTGTGTAATGATCATGCTATTTAATCAGCTTCTTGGTATGCCACACCTGTCAGGTGGATGGATTATCTTGGCAAAGGAGAAATGCTCAATAACAGGGATGTAAACAAATTTGTGCACAACATTGTAGAGAAATACGCTTTTGGTGCTTATAGACAATATCTGAGATTTTTTATTTCAGCTCATGAAACACAGGACCAACACCTTACATCTTGTGTTCATATTTTTGTTAAGTGTAGTTGTTTTTAGGAAATTCCTATGTGCTCTAGCTAGCCCATCCGGAGTGTAATGTGACTTTTGTTCTTATCAAGCGCTTGTCATTGAACTATGTATTGGCGCTCATTGTATTTCTACTTACCCTTTTTAATGGTAAATATTTGTGAGTACTCTGTCTGGAGTGCTCATGCAGTTCAACAGAAGGACCCTAAATCTAGGCATATGCATTTATTTATTGTTAGATCTTTATTTTTCATGAAATATATTTTTCTTATCAGGAGTCAAATTACCTTATGCCTTTGGGAAGATAAAATGTACAGTGGTGCTGAATGGTAACAGTTGATGTTTGTTGTTTGAACAGAGATTGGATCAGGATGCTGGATATTGATGGATGTCATTCATCCCTTTGTTTTCTGAAATCCACACTTAAAAAAAAAAAAAAAACTTTAATTAAAAACAACCACCGACTGTTTCCTCATTGCTGTTGCTATAAGATGAACCTCAACAAGGAAACGGTCAATGGTTGTATTTGACTAACCTTTTATTAAAAAGTATGGATTTCAGAAAACAAAGAAAGGCACACAACCACAGAGGACAAACATAGGTACAAGGTAAGCATTTCATCGTTTATATTTTTTTAAGTGTTGATCCACAAAGCCTGGCCTCTGCTTTACTCCGTTGGTGGAGTTCATCAGAAACTTCCTTTGCCCTGGAGTTGAGTTTAGTCAGCTACCTCCTACTCTGTATGTATACAGTTTGCCTACATAGTGTATCATAGGAATCATGTAACTTGAAAACCATTTCTTTCTGTTATGAAATAGCACCTAGTGCAGGATTGTTCTGCAGATCGTTATTTTGTTTATGTCCCTTTTTCTTCCCTTCCCCTTGTCAGTATGTATTTGAATTGAGTTGGACTGCGGAGAGCTAACTTGACTTTTTATACTGCTTCATTATGTCCTTCACTGCCAACTTTTATGGCTAAAAGAAACCTTACACAATTAACAGTGTACATAATTGTGACCTTTTTTCATTTTGAAAATGTTTCTGTTTTAAAAACGTATTTATTAGGTATAGTGCTAAACAAATGTTAATAAAAGTAAAAAATAAAGTGTGCCTCATTTTGGCAGAATGGAAGAAACCTATTGAATGAGACTACACAGCCTTTTAGTTTGAAAGAGTTTAAATCTGACAGTTTTCCTAAATCCCATAGTAATGAAGGCCCCTCCATTGGCATTTTTTCCCCTGGTGGATGGTTATTCTCAAAAATGGAAAATAAAATGCACCTTGTGAGGTAGGGATTTCATTAAGGATGATGCATGTTGACTATTTAACCTATATGTTGTCTATGGAAAAGAACACCGTACAAGCATTTTACACAATTACTTTTAATGGCGAGACAATCAATTCACTCCAGTCCGCAGAAGTCCATCTTCAGCGGTTGAGAAAGTGCTGTTCAAAACAAATTGTGCAAAAACAAAACTGACTACTTTAATCGATCATCTCAAGAGGCTGTACTTTTGAGGTCAATGCATTTTGTGATTTAAGACAACACAAAGCGGTGTTCTTTTGGTATACTCAAGTGTACGTGTCTAATAACCTATTATATTACACCCATAAAGAGACAGGAGAGTTTAGTGTTTATTCCCTTTACAAAAATAAATAACATTAGGAGTGATAATTTATTTGTCACATTCCTATGGAGCCAGATACCTGCCAAAAGGTTGAATGTACATATTGTTAGGATCGTAAGAAAATCCATACTTAAATTGTTAGGATCATAACAAATGCCAAGTGTGAAACAAACGTAAACGTGACATTTCATCTGTGAACATACAAACACCATGTTATGACTACGGACCAACATTTTAGGCTTGAACAAATCTTGTGTTGCAATTCTGACACAATAATACCTTAAAGAGTTTTGACAGTTTAATCTCGCCTACAACAAAAAACGTACACCGAACGGCCTGTGAGGAGTGCTACCCAAACAAGTATAACAGTATAAAAAAGAGGATGTCAGGGAAACCGGAAAGAGGTATCCTGCACGTTTTTAAGTTAAGTCTCCATTCTCTATTACTTGTAATGCTTCACGGTGGGAACCACACATGCGGAGATCACCCACTCTGCATCTCACAAGACACGGCGGTTGGAACCAAAAATCTCAAATTTGGACTCATCAGACCAAAACACAGATCTCCACCGGCCTAATGTCCATTGCTTGTGTTTCTTGGCCCAAGCAAGTCTCTTCTTCTTATTGGTGTCCTTTAGTAGTGGTTTCTTTGCAGCTATTCAACCATGAAGGCCTGATTCACGCAGTCTCCTCTGAAAAGTTGATGTTGAGATGTGTCTGTTACTTGAACTCTGAAGCATTTATTTGGGCTGCAACCTGAGGTGCAGTTAATTGCCGATTTCTGAGGCTGGTAACTCTAATGAACTTGGGGCTTCCTTTCCTGTGGCGATCCTCATGAGAGCCAGTTTCATGATGGCGCTTGATGGTTTTTGGTATTACACTTGAAGAAACTTTAAAAGTTCTTGAAGTGTTCCGGATTGACTGACCTTAAAGTAATAATGGACTGTGGTTTCTCTTTGCTTATTTGAGCGGTTCTTGCCATAATACGGACTTGGTATTTTACCAAATAGGGCTATCTTCTGTATACCACCCCTACCTTGTCACAACACAACTGATTGGCTCAAATGCATTAAGGAAAGAAATTCCACAAATAAACTTTTAATGCACACCTGTTAATTGAAATGCATTCCAAGAGGTTTAATGTCCATTGCTTGTGTTTCTTGGCCATGAAGGCCTGATTCACGCAGTCTCCTCTGAACAGTTGATGTTGAGATGTTTTTGTTACTTGAACTCTGAAGCATTTATTTGGACTACAATTTCTGAGGCTGGTAACTCTAATGAATTTATCCTCTGCTGCAGAGACAACTCTGAGTCTTCCTTTCCTGTGGCAGTCCTCATGAGAGCCAGTTTCATCATAGCGCTTAATGGCTTTTGCGACTCCACTTGAAGAAGCTTTTAAAGTTCTTGAAATTTTACAGATTGACTGACCTTCATGTCTTAAAGAAATGATGGACTGTCGTTTCTCTGCTTATTTGAGCTGTTCTTGCCATAATATGATCTTGGTCTTTTACCTAATAGGGCTATTTTCTGTATACCACCCCTACCTTGTCACAACACAACTGATTGTCTCAAACGCATTAAGAAGGAAATACATTTCACAAATTAACTTAACAAGGCACACCTGTTAATTGAAATGCATTCCAGGTGACTGCCTCATGAAGCTGGTTGAGAGAATGCCAAGAGTGTGCAAAGCTGTCATCAAGGCAAAGGGTGGCTACTTTTTGAAAAATCTCAAATATAAGATATTTTGATTTGTTTAACAACTTTTTGGTTACTATATGATTACATGTGTTATTTCATAGTTTGTCTTCTATTCTACAATATAGAAAATAGTAAAAAATAAACAAAAACTCTTGAATGAGTAGGTGTGTCCAAACTTTTGACTGGTAATGTACCTTGAAATGAACAAGGGAGAGGTTAAATGTAGGCTAAGTCTGGCATAAGCTTATTCCCACACTTCACAATAACTCTGTTGCAGTGGTCTTAGGTATTCTCCATACAGGCTATTCCCTCCATCACAACACTGCTGCCCAGTTGAAGAGCTTGTGATCTCCATGCAGCACCATGAGCCTTCAGAAAAGCAACCCTCAGCCTCAGAAGTTGCCCTTCTGGAGGCATGCAGTCAGAGTCATTATACCCTAATGTAGGACTATTTGCCTACTAGCCAAATAAAGTGTAGCGCATGCATGATGCGTGCAACTTGTCATTCCAACATATTTTAACATTTAATTAATCCTTCATTCAGTTCAGTCAGTATGTCTCTCATTCAGTCATTTGTCTGAGTTGCAATAGGATCTAAATCAAAGAGAATAGAAGTCTTTTCCATTTGTTTATTCCAAATACATTTTTTACAAAATAGTTAAAGCATGTGCAGTGGCTGATAGGAAAGTTTTCACTCAGGACAGGTTATGACCAAGACCTAATCAATATTTAGTTTTGTCTTGTTTTGGATATATCCTCTGCGTAATGGGGTTGTGCATCGCAAATGGCTATAACAAGCCTACATACCGAGTCAGATTCACAAACACAACAGTCAAAATGCCTAATATACAGTGGAGGAAAAAAGTATTTGATCCCCTGCTGATTTTGTACGTTTGCCCACTTACAAAGAAATGATCAGTCTATCATTTTAATGGTAGGTTTATATGAACAGTGAGAGACAAGAATAACAACAAAAGAATCCAGAAAAACGCATGTCAAAAATGTTATAAATTGATTTGCATTTTAATGAGGGAAATAAGTATTTGACCCCTCTGCAAAACATGACTTAGTACTTGGTGGCAAAACCCTTGTTGCCAATCACAGAGGTCAGACGTTTCTTGTAGTTGGCCACCAAGTTTGCACACATCTCAGGAGGGATTTTGTCCCACTCCTCTTTGCAGATCTTCTCCAAGTCATTAAGGTTTCGAGGCTGAAGGTTTTGAGCCACTCCTTTGTTGCCTTGGCCGTGTGTTTTGGGTCATTGTCATGCTGGAATACCCATCCACGACCCATTTTCAATGCCCTGGCTGAGGGAAGGAGGTTGTCACCCAAGATTTGACAGTACATGGCCCCGTCAAATGATGCGGTGAAGTTGTCCTGTCCCCTTAGCAGAAAAACACCCCCAAAGCATAATGTTTCCACCTCCATGTTTGACGGTGGAGATGGTGTTCTTGGGGTCATAGGCAGCATTACTCCTCCTCCAAACACGGCGAGTTGAGTTGATGCCAAAGAGCTCCATTTTGGTCTCATCTGACCACAACACTTTCACCAGTTGTCCTCGGAGTCATTCAGATGTTCATTGGCAAACTTCAGACGGGCATGTATATGTATTCTTGAGCAGGGGGACCTTGCGGGCGCTGCAGGATTTCAGTCCTTCACGGCGTGGTGTGTTACCAATTGTTTTCTTGGTGACAATGGTCCCAGCTGCCTTGAGATCATTGACAAGATCCTCCCGTGTAGTTCTGGGCTGATTCCTCACCGTTCTCATGCTCATTGCAACTCCACGAGGTGAGATCTTGCATGGAGCCCCAGGCCGAGGGATATTGACAGTTCTTTTGTGTTTCTTCCATTTGCGAATAATCGCACCAAATGTTGTCACCTTCTCACCAAGCTGCTTGGTGATGGTCTTGTAGCCCATTCCAGCCTTGTGTAGGTCTACAATCCTTGGAGAGCTCTTTGGTCTTGGCCATGGTGGAGAGTTTGGAATCTGATTGATTGATTGCTTCTGTGGACAGGTGTCTTTTATACAGGTAACAAGCTGTGGTTAGGAGCACTCCCTTTAAGAGTGTGCTCCTTATCTCAGCTCGTTACCTGTATAAAATACACCAGGGAGTCAGAAATCTTTCTGTTTGAGAGGGGGTCAAATACTTATTTCCCTCATTAAAATGCAAATCAATTTATAACATTTTTGACGTGTTTTTCTCTATATTTTTCTTGTTATTCTGTCTCTCACTGTTCAAATAAACCAACCATTAAAATTATAGACTGATCATTTCTTTGTCAGTGGGAAAACGTACAAAATCAGCAGGGGATCAAATACTTTTTCCCCCACTGTAAGGCCTAAGGTGCTCCAAATACTGGAAAAAGTGTGATTCATTAGATTACATGATCACCACAAAAGCCCCACGCGGCTATAAAATGAAATGATTCCATTATATAACACACAACAGCATGGCATATTTAGATAGCGGGCTAGAGTTGCTTGATTGACTAGCTAACTTCGACTAGCTACATTCGGTTCATGTCCTTTGCCGATGCCACATTACTGACAAAAGTTTGTACGCATAAAAAAGATCTGTAAAGGGATATGTAAAGTAAGAATTGAATATGTAAATGTTAATTCATAATCGTAACATAGGGTTTGTACATTGACAGATCTATTTTAACGTTTAAGTTTCATGTTTCACGCATGGTTTTTCTTACGATCCAAAACAATTTACATATGGATTTTCTTACGATCCTAATGATACGCATGTTCAACCTTTTGGCAGGTATCTGGCTCCATAGATTGCCCCCCAATCCACCCCACAACAAAGGCTTATTGGCTCTGCTATATCCCTGCTCACAATCTGCAAACCACAATGTGAGATAAGGAGTAATAGGGTGAACTGTGATCTATGCTTCAATACCTTCATTTTACATTACACTACGAGATACAATTGTGTACCTTTACATATGTCCAAGCAACGTTACAGATTATATTTCTAATGATGTACAGTAAATGACAAGCTATACACTTTTAGTCCTAATGGAAATACACAAAAAGTTGAGCTTGAAAGCAATCTAACAGTATTAATACTGGTTCAATGTGACATTTACCAAGGCGTATAAATCAGTCCCGAATCAGACAAACCATTCCCAAACCATGACACCAGTGTCATGTCACTTAAAGGAGATGCAAAAAATAAGGAGCAATCACAGTGCCACTTTTGACAGAAAGCATTCATACTATACTAAGGCAGAGAGAGAGACACTGACTGAGGTGCGAGTCAGAGGGAGGAGACCACATTGTCCAAGGTGGCGAGCTTCTAATCTGGTCAGGATAACTGGTGCTTCTCTGAGAGTCGACAGATATGGATAAGGCACATCTGTAGACAGTCCTGGTATCTTGAGCGAGGTAAGCTTGTTTTTGATACAAGTACAACCGATCCCAATTCGCACCTTGGCTCTAACTCTTCGATGTTTGCAGAACTTTAAGGTGTAAACGATAGGATGTTTACATCCCCCACTACACTGTTTATACCTATCCAGACCCCTGCAAACATAGAATAGTTTGGGCCAAGGGAAAGATGTAGGGAGCGAACTGGCACCGACAGAGAGTCTGCTGAGAAAAGTGTGTAGGGCAAGCAGCATCTTGTTATATCCCCCGCTCCATCCAGGTTGGGCTGAACTGAATCCTAACAGGCTATACTTATTGGGGGATGAATGAACCTTGCAGCCCTCCTATGACAAATGGCACTGGCTTCTAGTCACATCAGTGACGCATGCTATTTTTTTCTTCCAGTAACTCCTTGTCTCTGCATACACAAAGCCCAGGCAGGCTTGGCTGCTTTAGAAAGGTATGGAGCACCAGATGTAGCAGCAGCTCTCTTTCAAACAGGTTAATATTCAAGGCCCACCAACATCCATCAATGCCCATTGTTGTTAATGCAGCTGGAAAAAGAGGAGATGATGCTGGATGCCCTCCCCTGTTCTTTCCCAGGACCAGCCACTCTCCTAGGGGCTGTATGGTGGGGGCTTCTCATCGGGGGGGAAGTAAGGGGGAGAGTAGCGTGGGGGGACCAGGGTGGGCCACATGCGGCTGGCCTCTATGTGGCTAGCCCCTGACTGGGAGTCATCAGACAGGCCAGAAGAGTCAGGGAACATCATGCTGGAGCCCTGAGGAGAAGGGAGGGAGAAGATGAGCCGGAGTTAAAACAAGACAGATAACTCGAGTTTGCAGAGTACTCATAGTATGATCAAGCAGTAAGGACAGAATCTTAACTTGAAGTCCACCAGTGTAACTTGAATTTGTGCATATTTACCATTGACATAAATGCGTGATCTCCTCAAAAGTTTGACTCACCCACACATAGTTCAAGTTAGTATTCAGTCCTAATGCATTATTCCTGTTAGTTGTGGCTATGTGGGGGATAATGTATGATGGGTATTAGTAGTATATTACCTGCAGGTCGTAGGCAGTGTAGGGTGGCAGGTAGGGGGCAATGTTGTAATTGGGGTTGAACGAGGGGCTGCTGGGAGCTGGAAACACTAAGGTGAAAGGGGCTGCAGGAAGGGGCTCTGATTCAGACAAGTCAGGGGTCAGCATGGGCGTCTGTCCAAAACACAAAGATATAATGAGCAATACTGATACCTGTGGTTCATGGTGTGTGCACGTCACAAAGGGCAACACTAAGGGCCACATATACTGAGAATTTGCATCCGGGGGGGAATACCTGGACTTGTCTAATAATAACCGCTTGCTTTCCTTTTTTTCTGTTGAAAAACGCTTTAAAACGTTATGCTAGGATGTGCCCTAATAAATACAACCCTGCTGCTCGTCTCACCAAGTCCTTGAAACCTCCCAGCACGGCGGCGGTAATGATGCCCAGGAAGAGAGCGGCAATGTTGAGAATGATGACGGACCACAGCAGGTGGTAGAGGTGCACCACGTCCTCGCAGCTCCCCACTTCCGTATACTCATGGTAGCCCCCCATAAGCTCCACACGGCTGGGCCAGTGTGCGGGAGAGGTGGGTGGACGAGATCAAGAAGGAGAACGAGTAAAGACATACAGAAGTAAGAACCACCTTATTGAGATGCAAGGCTAAAGAGAAATGTGTAATACCTACGACATTCATTGTGTATTTTTGACAGGAAAATGACAGGCAGGCATAAATCCCAAATCAACAACATAGAAATGAACACAAGTGCACCTTTTGGTTGTAAAACGGATGACCGTTTCAAATCAAGTTGGAAAGGGGGAACTACTGTAGCTACAGCTACTAGAGAGAGAGAGAGTTGGGAAACAGGTATGAGGATTGGTCTTCATGTAAGAGTGAGGGCAGGGCATCCAATCATTCCCATGGTGTATTCCAAGCAGGAAGACTTATACACAGCTACTCTTAAAATCAACCACAACAATGTTTCACAAGGGGCTAAAAGAAAGGGACCTACTTCCAAATCATGGACGTTTTCCTAAACTTTTTCAAAACATCTTTATTCGCATGTCCCAAAAGAGGGTGTTCTCTGAAACATAAGCAGTGCTGACCTTAAAGAAACTAAAAAGACACTAAAACAACAAATGTATACATTTGAGGCAAACAAGTAAATAATCAAACAAAATTGAGCTGAGTTTAGCTGCCCCTCAGGCAGAAAAATAATCAAAATAATCCTCTAATGACAGGAATTTGTGAAGGAGGCTTAGCAAACTCACTTGCCACAGTTGTAGAGGTCACAGCAGTAACAGGTATTGGATTTCACACGTAAGTTACAGGTAGCCCGGGCTGCTGTCTGGCAGTGAACCTAGATTTAACACAGATAGTCACTTTTATGACATGATAATGCATATGGGCCATGCTCTATATTATGTGAAAGTAATGGATTTTCAACTCTAAGGCAACATTTAAACAATTTTAAGGCAACCTTTCAACAAAGTGGTGATATGAGGTCAACAGGAATTAAGTGTGCACTCACATCTTCATAATCAACAGAGGGTTTTGAATTGGCGTGGAAATCACAGCGACCGGCGTAGTAGGGTCTAAGGTCCTGGGGCGCAACACAAAGTCATCATATCCACATTTTATCCTACTGTTTAGGTTTTACACATCAGTAAAGAAACAACAGCAGTAGACCCTAGACCCACTCCAATTTGTATACCGCCCAAACAGATCCACATATGATGCAATTGCTATTGCACTCCACACTGCCCTTTCCCACCTGGACAAAAGGAACACTTATGTGAGAATGCTATTAATTGACTACAGCTCAGCGTTCAACACCCTAGTACCCTCAAAGCTCATCACTAAGCTAAGGATCCTGGGACTAAACACCTCCCTCTGCAACTGGATCCTGGACTTCCTGACAGGCTGCCCCCAGGTGGTGAGGGTAGGTAGCAACACATCTGCCACGCTGATCCTCAACACTGGAGCTCCACAGGGGTGCGTGCTCAGTCCCCTCCTGTACTCCCTGTTCACCCACGACTGCATGGCCAGGCACGACTCCAACACCATCATTAAGTTTGCAGACGACACAACAGTGGTAGGCCTGATCACCGACAATGACGAGACAGCCTATAGGGAGGAGGTCAGAGACCTGGCCATGTGGTGCCAGAATAACAACCTATCCCTCAACGTAACCAAGACTAAGGAGATGATTGTGGACTACAGGAAAAGGAGGACTGAGCACGCCCCCATTCTCATCGACGGGGCTGTAGTGGAGCAGGTTGAGAGATTCAAGTTCCTTGGTGTCCACATCACCAACAAACTAGAATGGTCCAAACACACCAAGACAGTCGTGAAGAGGGCACGACAAAGCCTATTCCCCCTCAGGAAACTAAAAAGATTTGGCATGGGTCCTGAGATCCTCAAAAGGTTCTACAGCTGCAACATCGAGAGCATCCTGACTGGTTTCAGCACTGCCTGGTACGGCAATTGCTCGGCCTCTGACCGCAAGGCACTACAGAGGGTAGTGCGTATGGCCCAGTACATCACTGGGGCTAAGCTGCCTGCCATCCAGGACCTCTACACCAGGCAGTGTCAAAGGAAGGCCCTAAAAATTGTCAAAGACCCCAGCCACCCCAGTCATTGACTGTTCTCTCTACTACCGCATGGCAAGCAGTACCAGAGTGCCAAGTCTAGGACAAAAAGACTTCTCAACAGTTTTCACCCCCAAGCAATAAGACTCCTGAACAGGTAATCAAATGGCTACCCGGACTATTTGCATTGTGTGCCCCCCCAACCCCTCTTTTTACGCTGCTGCTACTCTCTGTTTGTCATATATGCATAGTCACTTTAACTATACATTCATGTACATACTACCTCAATTGGGCCGACCAACCAGTGCTCCCGCACATTGGCTAACCGGGCTATCTGCATTGTGTCCCACCACCCACCACCCGCCAACCCCTCTTTTACGCTACTGCTACTGCTACTCTCTTTTCATCATATATGCATAGTCACTTTAACCTGTCTGGGCTAGGGGGCAGTATTTTCACGGCCGGATAAAAAATGTACCAAATTTAAACAAGTTACTACTCTGGCCCAGAAACTAGAATATGCATATTATTAATAGATTTGGATAGAAAACACTCTGAAGTTTCTAAAACTGTTTGAATGGTGTCTGTGAGTATAACAGAACTCATATGGCAGGCAAAACCCCGAGAAAAATCCAAGCAGGAAGTGAAAAGTCTGAGAATTGTAGTTCTTTTGATTCTCTATCGAAGCTCCAGTGTCTGTGGGGTGACGTTGCACTTCCTAAGGCTTCCATTGGCTGTCTAAAGCCTTCAGAAAGTGGTTTGAGCATTTTCCTGTCACTGGGCAGAGTATAGGAGCTCATTCACTGAGTGGTCTGCCTGGCAACAAAGGGATTGGATATTCTCGGTCCCGCGAGCGAGCCCCTCTTCTTTTTCTTCTTGAATGAATATGCTATTGTCCGGTTGGAATGTTATCGCAATTTTACGTTAAAAATACCATAAAGATTGATTTTAAACAGCATTTGACATGCTTCTAAGTACGGTAATGGAACATTTTGACTTTTCGGCTCTTGTTCCGCGCTCACGCGTTACCCTTTGGATAGTGCTCTGAACGCACGAACAAAACGGAGGTATTTGGACATAAATATGGATTATTTCGAACAAAAACAACATTTCTTGTGGAAGTAGCAGTCCTGGGAGTGCATTCTGACGAAGATCAGCAAAGGTAATACAATATTTCTAATACTAATTCTGAGTTTAGGTTGCCCCGAATTTGGCGGGTGTCTGAATAGCTCGCCTTGATGGCTGAGCTATGTACTCAGAATATTGCAAAATATGCTTTCTCCATAAAGCTATTTTAAAATCTGACACAGTGGTTGCATAAAGGAGTAGTCTATCTATAATTCTTAAAATAATTATGTATTTTGTCACCGTTTATGATGAGTATTTTTGTAAATTGATGTGCACATTCACTGGCCGTTTTGGTTTGGAATACATTTTCTGAATATCACGCGCCAATGTAAAATGCTGTTTTTGGATATAAATATGAACTTTATCGAACAAAACATACATGTATTGTGTAACATAATGTCCTAGGAGTGTCATCTGATGAAGATCGTCAAAGGTTAGTGCTTCATTTAGCTGAGTTTTGGGTTTTATTGACACATGTCCTTGCTTGGAAAATGGCTGTGTGATTATTTTTGTCTATGTACTCTCCTAACATAATCTAATGTTTTGCTTTCGCTGTAAAGCCTTTTTGAAATCGGACAATGTGGTTAGATTAACGAGAAGTGTATCTTTAAAATGGTGTAAAATAGTCGTATGTTTGAGAAAGTTGAATCATGACATTTTGTTGTTTTTTAATTTTCCGCCCTGATATTTCACTGGCTGTGTCCTGCAGGTGGGACGCTAGCATTCCAACTAGCCCATAGAAGGTAACCATATCTACATGTACATACTACCTCGATCAGCCTGACTAACCGGTGTCTGTATGTAGCCTCGCTACTTTTATAGCCTCGCTACTGTATATAGCCTGTCTTTTTACTGTTGTTTTATTTCTTTACTTACCTATTGTTCACCTAATCCCTTTTTTCCACTATTGGTTAGAGCCTGTAAGTAAGCATTTCACTGTAAGGTCAACACCGGTTGTATTCGGCGCACGTGACAAATAAACCACACCAGCAGAATACACTCCAACAACACAAGATGCAAATGAACTTGTATCATAATCTATACGTAAGTAACCTGTATGTAAATAATAATTTCTCATGGAAAATTGAAAAGGTACAAAACAATGGTATAATCAAGTGGCAATGGTCAGTTTATATATTAAATCCGTTATTGGTGTGGTTACTATGTAATAACACTGAAACATTGACATTCCATATGACTGCATGGTATCCTGTGCATCTGTCTTCTGTATGTTTGCTGCTTAGAACTTGGCTTACTCGCTGTGTTTGTTACTGGTACTCACAATGTGTCTTGCTGCAAACACCCCATCCACAATGGCACAGCAGAAGGCAGCCACCACTCCGAAACTGATGAACATAATGGACGCCACCAGCTGGAAGACACACAAAGAGTGACAAGAGAAACAAAGTGCTTTCCACTCAGACCTTTGTCTTATCTTCCATAGCAAAGTCAAATCAGGGGGAATATTCTCATTCCATGAATAAATCATTGTGTTTGTTGTTCTGCATCTAATGCTGTACATTTATTTATTTTATATGATGTATTACCTACTACATTATGTATTGAAGTTGTAATATAATTCATTTAATGTGGCATTGTAGCTGTTGCAGGTGCCCTATGATAGTGTGTGCATGACTACATGAGGTGAGTGTGTATATGAGTACACATGATGTAAGTCAAGTCACTGAGTATGTAGCCTGCGTGAGTATGAATGTTCCTGGCGAGGGGAGGGCAACAATGATAGAGTGCTCTGGCTGTCACCTTGGTGCCTGCACCACATCTGGCAAGGTACCCAGCTCTTTTCAGTCCCTTCCACTCCTCAGAGAAAGACAGCACGTATTCAATTACACACCAATTTCTATATTTTATCCATTTAGCAGATGGTCTTATCCAGAGCGACATACAGGAGCAGTTAGGGTTAACTGCATAGCTCAAGGGCACACCGACAGATTTTGACCCGAGTTGGCTCAGGGATTTGAACCAGCAACCTTTCGGGTTACTGGCCCAACGCTCTTAACCGCTAGGCTACCTGCCACCCACAACACCCTACAGCCCTCCCTGGAAAAAGAGGATAGGAGGGAAGCAGTAGCCAGTGACACAACACATTCAACAGCTACCAGCAAATGCAGGGACTTGTGTCTGAGCCAAGATTCCTTCCATGGCAATATATTCCATCTATGCTTACTAAATATGTTGATGTATATGTGGCAACATCAACAAAAATATTTCTAAATGTTGACATCTAAAATCATGCATACATGTGTGGATGTGGATGGTGCAAAATGAAACATTTGTATGTTGTTGGTTTTTTGCAACAGCTCCACTGTGTGAAGTAGGAGGAATGCACTAGGGTGCGTTGGATGTTTGTTGTTTACTGTTAGCTATTTGCTCCTCGTCCAGTTTTTGTGTATAAAGGCTGACACGCTACACACTCATTCTTCATTTCGGGAGCTAGGGGGAGTAGCTATGCCCCTGGCAACACCCCATGGCTCTCATCTGCAGGTCCATCCATACATTCCTGCGTGGACATCTGTCCCCCTCTTACACATGTTTATTTCTGGCTGAATCTCGCAAGAAGCCCTAAGATACATGTTCTGACAGTCATGGTAAAATCCATGTGAGCCAACTGTGACATTCTGCTAGTGAAGGTAGCAGTGTTTCTGTGCCCATGCCACATGAAGACCACAATTTGGGCGTAGTCTATCAATGTCAAGTGATTGTAGCTTGACGAATTTAATTGGGTTATTGGCGGTGTTCGTCTGCAGAGAACTATAGAGGTGTGGCATAGAAACTAATATGGAAGCGCAGGCGTAATATAAATACTCTTACCATCTGCCTCTTATCTTCTATCAAATGGGCTCCGATGATTCCGAGAAAGGAGCCTAAGCCCAGCTGAAAAAAGAGCACAATGTTGTTAGGTCACCAGTCAAACCGGACTAAATGGGAAATTCATTTGAACGGTAATAAAGACCAACAGCAAATAGAACACAACACTTCACTTCTGTTGACTCATTCAGGATCAGGAAATGGTCCTTCTACTTAGTTCACCCAAATTACTTTCCCTGGAAATAATCAATCCCAATTATTGTGATAGAAAATGACCAAGTTCAAATTCTGTAGAAATGTTTCCTTGACCTAAGTGTAGCACATGTGAAATGTGGATGTGAAACTTACTCCTCAGCCTGAAGTGTCCCCACTTGCGCCAATAAATAGCTAGATATTCGTGCGGCACTGACTGGTAAGACGCTTCAGGAGGGCAAGGCAGAGGTCTCGAGTTCATGCCAGGTATGGGCTGAATTGGGAGGAAGTAGTACTCGCTAAAGGCCTTTGCAGACTGTACGATTTTAGCCTAATTTATGCCATGATTTTGACTTCTCAGACCACGTTGTGGGCAAATTCTTAGGTCGTAAACAATCGTTGTACGTCTTGGCTTGTTCAGTGTGACAGGGTCTAGGTCTGATTAAGTACCGACAAAGTTCTAGTAGCATCCGACTTTTTTGCCTTTATCGTGTAGATGCAGAATCATCTGGCCACGTGCATAAAGTTCCCTCAGTGCTCACAACAAACAACCTCTGACAAAAGTCCCTCTACCTATATTTGAGGTGAAAATGATGAATCAGGTACCTTATTGATAGCAACAGCTCACAGTCCTCCTGGAATCAGATTTATTTTGGACTCAATGGAGGAACGTAGTCAGAGAAATGCTGATGGTCTTGCTCGAGTTGTGTATGCAACTGGTTCACCTCTGATGCACCTCGTCACGGTTCTTTCACGGCATCCCAGCCTCCAACCCTCTAGGCTACATCCTTGACGATGACTTCACAGGTCAAGCCAAGTTAATGCTGCAGAAGGTTGGAAACTGGAACTTTGATATTTTCCTGTTTGACAGACTTACGAACGGGAACAGCCTCGTCAACCTGACCTTTCACTTATTCAACACGTATGGGTTAATTGAGCTCTTCCAGTTGGACATGGTTAAACTTAGGAGATTTTTAGTCATGATTCAAGAGGACTACCACTGCCAGAACCCCTACCACAATGCAGTCCACGCTGCAGATGTGACTCAGGCCATGTATTGCTACTTGCAGGAGCCCAAGCTTGCTGAGACGCTGACCTCCTGTGATATCCTGCTGGGTCTGCTTGCTGCTGCCACCCATGATCTGGACCATCCAGGTGTCAACCAGCCTTTCCTCATCAAAACGGACCATTACCTTGCAGCACTGTACAAGAATAGCTCAGTTTTGGAGAATCACCACTGGAAGTCTGCGGTGGGCCTGCTCCGTGAATCAGACCTGCTGTCCCACCTCCCCACTGAAGACAGATTGAACATGGAGGAGAGGCTTGGATCCCTGATTCTGGCTACGGACATCAGCAGGCAGAATGACTATCTTTCAGAGTTCAGGACACACTTGGACAAGGGAGAGCTCTGCCTCACTAACGGAGGACATCGACACTTTATCCTTCAGATGGCTCTGAAGTGTGCGGACATCTGCAACCCCTGCCGCCCGTGGAAACTCAGCAAACAGTGGAGCGAGAAAGTGACGGAGGAGTTCTTCCACCAAGGTGACATTGAGCGGAAACATAATCTTGAAGTAACCCCACTCTGTGACAGGCAATCCAACTCGGTTGCCAATATACAGATTGGCTTCATGGCGTACGTG
Organism: Salmo salar; assembly: GCF_965601325.2. Lineage (NCBI taxonomy): Eukaryota > Metazoa > Chordata > Actinopteri > Salmoniformes > Salmonidae > Salmo > Salmo salar. The sequence goes on from NC_138299.1 coordinate 62,845,208, forward strand.
GTAGAGCCTCTCTTTGTGGAATGGTCACGCTTCTCTGACACACGGCTGTCCATGACCATGATGAGCCACCTGAGCCTGAACAAGCAAGGCTGGAAGGAGGGGAAGGACAAGCAGGAGGCTAGCTCTAGTAGGGTCTCAGAGGAACAGAGGACTCCTGCCACCAAAGACTCAAACTCCAAAGTATTACCTCAGGGAAGCAAAGGGTCATGACATGCCAAGCATGACTGGCGCCCACGGTGAGGTGAGAAAGAGTGAAATTTGTAAGTCGCTCTGGATAAGAGCGTCTGCTAAATGACTTAAATGTAAATGTAAATGATGCTCACAGGCATGTGTATTGGAAGAGATTTCTGAATTTTTCTTCTCCCAGCATACATCCCTCCAACCAGACATGCTTTATCTACTAATTTGCTGGATGCAGAGTTCAACAGAGTTCAAGTGAAGATCAAGCAAATCATAGAGAAAGCAGACTGTATTGCATTCATCTCTGATGGGTGGTAAAATGTTTGTGGGCAAGGAATAATTAACTACATCTCCACCCCTCAACCAGTATTCTACAAGAGCACAGACACAAGGGACAACAGACACACCGGTCTCTACATTGCATATGAGCTGAAGGCAGTCATCAATGACCTTGGACCACAGAAGGTATTTGCACTTGTGACAGACAATGCTGTGAACATGAAGGCTGCTTGGTATAAAATGGAGGAGTCCTACCTCACATCACACCCATTGGCTGTGCTGCTAATGCATTCAATCTGCTCCTCAAGGACATCATGGCACTGAAAACAATGGATACACTCTACAAGAGAGCCAAGGAAATGGTTAGGTATGTAAAGGGTCATCAAGTTATAACTGCAATCTACCTCACCAAGCAAAGTGAGAAGAATAAGAGCACCACATTGAAGCTGCCCAGCAACACCCATTGGAATGGTGTTATCATCATGTTTGATAGTCTCCTGGAGGGGAAGGAGTCTCTCCAAGAAATGGCCATATCACAGTCTGCCGATATGGACAGCCCCATCAAGAGGATCCTCCTGGATTATGTATTTTGGGAGAGAGAGGTAAGCAGCCTGAAACCTATAGAGGTAGCCATTGATGGATTGAAAGAGACAATGCCATCCTGTCTGATGTTCAGACTCTGCTTTCAGATGTAAGAGAATAAATCCGTACTGCCCTGCCCACTTCACTGTTGCTCCAAGCAGAGTTAACTGCAGTTCTGAAATACATCAAAAAGCATGAAGACTTCTGCCTGAAGCCCATACACTCTGCAGCGCACATGTTGGACCTCAAGTATGCTGGCAAGAGCATCCTGTCTGGTGCAGAGAACAACAAGGCCTATGGTGTCATTACTACCGTGTCTCGCCACCTTGGCCTGGATGAGGGCAAGGTTCTTGGCAGTCTGGCGAAGTACACTTCCAAGTAAGGGTTTTGGGATGGAGAAGCCAACATATCTGATCAGCCACCTGGTGGAAGGGTCCTTGTTTGAGAACGCAACTGGTCCTTGTTTGGGAACACACACACCAAAGCATGCAACAGGCTGACCAATACAAGGGTTGAAAAATTGGTGGCCATCCGGGCTTTTTGGTGGCCATCTGGGCTTTTTGAGCCTGACAACGAGACATCCTCAACGAGGTTGGAAAATTATAGTGAAGATGAAGCCTCAGAGTTTGATGTTCAAGAGGTGGACATTGAGGAGGTCCAGGGAGAAGACATGGAAGCCTGAGAGGAAGACCATGAAAGCTTTAGTTTCTAGACTATAATTTTACAGATGTATGTTGAAAACATTTTTGGGAGATGCAATGGATCATTGGGGATCATTCAAAATTCCCTTTCTTTTGAAGACTCAGCGCATTTAATTAAAGTTCAATTCGTTACATTTATTATTTTATATATATATATTGGAAGGACTTAAGAATTTGTAATTATGTCTACTTATGATGAGGTAAAGGGTTTATGTTTCTGTCTCCATTTGATATGGTAAATATATCCAATGCAAAAAATATCTACATTTTAAATTGTATTCATACACTGCTCAAAAAAATAAAGGGAACACTTAAACAACACAATGTAACTCCAAGTCAATCACACTTCTGTGAAATCAAACTGTCCACTTAGGAAGCAACACTGATTGACAATAAATTTCACATGCTGTTGTGCAAATGGAATAGACAACAGGTGGAAATTATAGGCAATTAGCAAGACACCCCCAATAAAGGAGTGGTTCTGCAGGTGGTGACCACAGACCACTTCTCAGTTCCTATGCTTCCTGGCTGATGTTTTGGTCACTTTTGAATGCTGGCGGTGCTTTCACTCTAGTGGTAGCATGAGACGGAGTCTACAACCCACACAAGTGGCTCAGGTAGTGCAGCTCATCCAGGATGGCACATCAATGCGAGCTGTGGCAAGAAGGTTTGCTGTGTCTGTCAGCGTAGTGTCCAGAGCATGGAGGCGCTACCAGGAGACAGGCCAGTACATCAGGAGACGTGGAGGAGGCCGTAAGAGGGCAACAACCCAGCAGAAGGACCGCTACCTCCGCCTTTGTGCAAGGAGGAGCAGGAGGAGCACTGCCACAGCCCTGCAAAATGACCTCCAGCAGGCCACAAATGTGCATGTGTCTGCTCTAACGGTCAGAAACAGACTCCATGAGGGTGGTATGAGGGCCCGACATCCACAGGTGGGGGTTGTGCTTACAGCCCAACACCGTGCAGGACGTTTGGCATTTGCCAGAGAACACCAAGATTGGCAAATTCGCCACTGGCGCCCTGTGCTCTTCACAGATGAAAGCAGGTTCACACTGAGCACATGTGACAGACGTGACAGAGTCTGGAGACGCCGTGGAGAACGTTCTGCTGCCTGCAACATCCTCCAGCATGACCGGTTTGGCGGTGGGTCAGTCATGGTGTGGGGTGGCATTTCTTTGGGGGGCCGCACAGCCCTCCATATGCTCGCCAGAGGTAGCCTGACTGCCATTAGGTACCGAGATGAGATCCTCAGACCCCTTGTGAGACCATATGCTGGTGCGGTTGGCCCTGGGTTCCTCCTAATGCAAGACAATGCTAGACCTCATGTGGCTGGAGTGTGTCAGCAGTTCCTGCAAGAGGAAGGCATTGATGCTATGGACTGGCCCGCCCGTTCCCCAGACCTGAATCCAATTGAGCACATCTGGGACATCATGTCTCGCTCCATCCACCAATGCCACGTTGCACCACAGACTGTCCAGGAGTTGGCGGATGCTTTAGTCCAGGTCTGGGAGGAGATCCCTCAGGAGACCATCCGCCACCTCATCAGGAGCATGCCCAGGCATTGTAGGGAAGTCATACAGGCACGTGGAGACCACACACTACTGAGCCTCATTTTGACTTGTTTTAAGGACATTACATCAAAGTTGGATCAGCCTGTAGTGTGGTTTTCCACTTTAATTTTGAGTGTGACTTCAAATCCAGACCTCGATGGGTTGATAAATTGGATTTCCATTGATTATTTTTGTGTGATTTTGTTGTCAGCACATTCAACTATGTAAAGAAAAAAGTATTTAATAAGATTATTTCATTCATTCAGATCTAGGATGTGTTATTTTGGTGTTCCCTTTATTTTTTTGAGCAATGTATTAATTTGAATATATTTCTGTTAATTCCCATATATTGCCACAGAAAGTTTCCACCTCTGAATATTCCCCAAAATGTGTAACCCTAAATCCAACCAATTCAGATCTGTGATTACTTCAAGGAAAGGAAGGACTTCAGGAAACAGCAGAGGGAGCACCCCCCTATCCACATCGATGGGACAGTAGTGGAGAAAGTGGAAAGTTTTAAGTTCCTCGGCGTACACATCACGGACAAACTGAAATGGTCCACCCACACAGACAGCATGGGGAAGAAGGCGCAACAGCACCTCTTCAACCTCAGGAGGCTGAAGAAATTTGGCTTACAGATGCACAATCGAGAGCATCCTGTCGGGCTGTATCACCGCCTGGTACGGCAACTGCTCTGCCCACAACCGTAAGGCTCTCCAGAGGGTAGTGAGGTCTGCACAACTCATCACCGGGGGCAAACTACATGCCCTCCATGACACCTACACCAGCCGATGTCACAGGAAGGCCAAAAAGATCATCAAGGACAACAACCACACGATCCACTGCCTGTTCACCCCGCTATCATCCAGAAGGCGAGGTCAGTACAGATGCATCAAAGCTGGGACCGAGAGACTGAAAAACTGCTTCTATCTCAAGGCCATCAGACTGTTAAACAGCCATCACTAACATTGAGTGGCTGCTGTCAACATACTGACTCAAATCTCTAGCCACTTTAATAATTAATAATTGGATGTAATAAATGTATCACTAGTCACTTAAACAATGCCACTTTATATAATGTTTACATACCCTACATTATTCATCTCATATGTATATACTGTACTCTATACCATCTACTGCATCTTGCCTATGCCGTTCGGCCATCGCTCATCCATATATTTATATGTACATATTCTTATTCATTCCTTTACACCTATGTGTATAAGGTAGTTGTTGTTAAATTGTTAGATTACTTGTTAGATATTACTGCATGGTCGGAACTAGAAGCACAAGCATTTCACTACACTCGCATTAACATCTGCTAACCATTTGTATGTGACCAATAAAATTTGATTTGGATTTGGATGCATTTCTGAAGTATTTAAACAGGGCTCATATCTATGATCGTGGCATTGATCTCCCAGTAAAAATTATGTAATGAAAGTACAACCAGTCTCAGCTCTATTCATACAAGTCTCACGATAACATTTTTCTTGATCTATACTAGTTAAGTTTTTCTTCAATACCTGCCCTATTCTTGTATCTGAAATGTGATTCACTGGTCTTTCTTCAGATGAATAACCATATATTATTTATTCTTAGAGACAACCTAGTCATCACGCACACTGAATATAATAGAGGCACTTTATTTTTCCTGTTAGGGAGCTTATTTTTTATAGAATATCATGTCTATAGGATCAACACAGTTGCTTTCTCCTGGGGCAGAATGCTGAGGGTTATATAGATGGGGTCTCTGAAGCCACTTTATAGGTGATCACATATATTTTAGCCTCTAATGACAACAATGCTAAATAATGAATGTGGGGAAAAATCCTCCTTCTGGGAGACCATCATTAGTTAGCACTCAAAATGAGGTAAAATACAGCTTACATCATCCAGAAGATATTACCCTTGATTGTATGTGTCACGTCCTGACCATAGAGAGCTCGTATTTTCTATGGTAGAGTAGGTCAGGGCGTGACTGGGGGGGTTTTGTCTAGTTTATTTATTTCTATGTTTGGTTCTAGTTTCTTTTTTCTATGTTGGGTTTTTGTCTAGTTTACATTTTCTATGTTGTGTTCTAGGCTCTTTTTTCAAAATTGGGGATCATATTTAAGTTGTTGTTTTTCCCACTAGTGTTTGTGGGAGATTATTTTGAGTTTATGCATGTAGCACCTCTTCGTCACGGTTTGTTGTTTTTGTTTATTGTCTGTCTTGCATAGTTTCACATAGAAATAAAGATGTGGAACGATACGCACGCTGCGCCTTGGTCTCTTTCATACGACATCCGTGACAGTATGGAATACCCTTTCGGTAACACTTTACCTAAAGTCTGCAGGTATAACACGCTTTAGAGTAGAATAGAATAGAATAGTAAATAATAACTTAATTTTTCATGTGAGGAAATGTCTTGTTTATAACTTGTTATTATATTATATAAGCATGTGTGAATGTATACGCATGTATGAATCTTTATAATGTATTATAATAATCACACTTATAATAAGGTATGTCTCTCCAACTGACTCGAAATGGCTGGTATTTAGTCAGGATCGAGATGATTATAAGACATTAAAAGAGGGTCATATACTCATGACAAGTCTTGCGATGCATTATAACTGCATCATAATGCATTCGTAGTGTTACCCTCTTTTCATTGAGATATGACATGTCTCTAAGACAGTAAGATGTTAGACTGCTACTTACAAGGATTCCTGGGTAGTAGCCACTGACGGTGATGTTCTGTGTCCTGGTGGTGGCTGCCAGTCCAAAGACAAGGATGAGCACAGACAGAATGAGCAACATCACAGTGACCATGATGGACTTCTGTTTCCTCTTCTTGAATGATCCTGGAAGACATACACAGCGTTAGACAATATACTTGTATATCCATTCAATATACAGATCATTTAACAGATCATCATAACAGTTTTTGCTACTGAAAGTGTTCCTGAAAACTTAACTCCTGCCATGGAACATTTTGGTTGGATTGTATGAACAGTAGACTAATGAACAAAGTACTAAAATATATTTGGACTGTAGTATCCCTGTGTTAGTCATTACGCACACCTCTTCAATGGATAGGGTAATATCAACAGGAGTGTGTTTTGGTTAGCTGGGTCATTCCGCCAATTAAGTGCCTTTCGACATTTACATTTACGTCATTTAGCAGACGCTCTTATCCAGAGCGACTTACACATTTTTTGAGTAGTGTTACTTAAAAAAATTTAATAATAGGAATTTTGTAGTCGACTTCAGAAGTTTTGCTTGTTATTAATGACACAACATTAACTCTCTCACTAGAGGATTGTACAATATAATAACACTATTAAAAGTGTTAAACCTGCCACAGTTTAAGTAACAAGCTGAGGGATGGGGCTGGAGAAATGCAACCACTCAAATCCATAGACTACGCTGTGAATGCAAGGACTGATCATCTGTGGCAGTGGTTCCCAAACTTTTTATAGTCCCGTACCCCTTCAAACATTCAACCTCCAGCTGCGTACAACCTTCTAGCACCAGTGTCAGCGCACTCTCAAATGTTTTGTTTTTTGCCATCATTGTAAGCCTGACACACACACACACACACACACACACACACACACACACACACACACACACACACACACACACACACACACACACACACTATACGATACATTTATTAAACATAAGAATGAGTATGAGTTTGTGTTACAACCCGGCTCGTGGAAAGTGACAGAGCTCTTATAGGACCTGGGCACAAATAATAATATAATAATAATCACTAATCCTGCTCTTTATTTAGCCATCTTAAAAATAAAACCTTATTTGTATATCAAAAACTGTGAATAACTCACCACAGGTCAATGAGAAGGGTGTGCTTGAAAGGATGCACATAACTCTGCAATGTTGGGTTGTATTGGAGAGACTCAGTCTGTGAGACGCCTAAGAGACGCCTAAGACAGCGCTAAGGGAGACAGGACGGACAGCTGATTGTCCTCGCAGTGGCAAACCACGAGTAACAACACCTGCACAGGATCGGTACAGTCGTGGCCAAACGTTTTGAGAATGACACAAATATTAATTTTCACAAAGTCTGCTGCCTCAGTTTGAATGATGGCAATTTGCATATACTCCAGAATGTTACGAAGAGTGATCAGATGAATTGCAATTAATTGCAAAGTCCCTCTTTGCCATGCAAATTAACTGAATCGCAAAAAAACATTTCCACTGCATTTCAGCCCTGCCACAAAAGGACCAGCTGACATTATGTCAGTGATTCTTTCATTAACACAGGTGTGAGTGTTGACGAGGACAAGGCTGGAGATCAATGTGTCATGCGGATTGAGTTTGAATAACAGACTGGAAGCTTCAAAAGGAGGGTGGTGCTTGAAATCATTGTTCTTCCTCTGTCAAACATGGTTACCTGCAAGGAAACACGTGCCGTCATCATTGCTTTGCACGAAAAAATGGCTTCACAGGCAAGGATATTGCTGCCAGTTAGATTGCTCCTAAATCAACCATTTATCAGATCATCAAGAACTTCTAGGAGAGCGGTTCAATTGTTGTGAAGAAGGCTTCAGGGCGCCCAAGAAAGTCCAGCAAGCGCAAGGACCGTCTCCTAAAGTTGATTCAGCTGCGGGATCGGGGAACCACCAGTACAGAGCTTGCTCAGGAATGGCAGCAGGCAGGTGTGAGTGCATCTGCACGCACAGTGAGGCAAAGACTTTTGGAGGATGGCCTGGTGTCAAGAAGGGCAGCAAAGGAGTCACTTCTCTCCAGGAAAAACATCAGGGACAGACTGATATTCTGCAAAGGGTACAGGGATTGGACTGCTGAGGACTGGGGTAAAGTCATTTTCTCTGATGAATCCCCTTTCCGATTGTTTGGGGCATCCGGAAAAAAGCTTGTCCGGAGAAGACAAGGTGAGTGCTACCATCAGTCCTGTGTCATGCCAACAGTAAAGCATCCTGAGACCATTCATGTGTGGGGTTGCTTCTCAGCCAAGGCAGTGGGCTCACTCACAATTTTGCCTAAGAACACAACCATGAATAAAGAATGGTACTAACACATCCTCCGAGAGCAACTTCTCCCAACCATCCAGGAACAGTTTGGTGACGAACAAGGCCTTTTCCAGCATGATGGAGAACCTTGCCATAAGGCAAAAGTGATAATTAAGTGGCTCGGGGGAACAAAACATCGATATTTTGGGTCCATGGCCAGGAAACTCCCCAGACCTTAATCCCATTGAGAACGTGTGGTCAATCCTCAAGAGGCAGGTGGACAAACCAAAACTCACAAATTCTGACAAACTCCAAGCATTAATTATGCAAGAATGGGCTGCCATCAGTCAGGATGTGGCCCAGAAGTTAATTGACAGCATGCCAGGGCGGATTGCAGAGGTCTTGAAAAAGAAGGGTCAACACTGCAAATATTGACTCTTTGCATCAACTTCATGTAATTGTGAATAAAAGCCATTGACACTTATGAAATGCTTGTAATTATACTTCAGTATTCCATAGTAACATCTGACAAAAATATCAAAAGACACTGAAGCAGCAAACTTCGTGAAAATTTATATTTGTGTCATTCTCAAAGCTTTTGGCCACGACTGTACATCCGATCATCCCACCTGCGGGACAGGTACAGGATGGCAACAACAACTGCCCGAGTTACACCAGGAACGCACAATCCCTCCATCAGTGCTCAGACTGTCCGCAATAGGCTGAGAGAGGCTGGACTGAGGGCTTGTAGGCCTGTTGTAAGACAGGTCCGCACCAGACATCACCGGCAACAACTTCACCTATGGGCACAAACCCACCGTCGCTGGACCAGACAGGACTGCCCAAAAGTGCTCTTCACTGATGAGTCGCAGTTTTGTCTCACCAGGGGTGATGGTCGGATTCGTGTTTATCGTCGAAAGAATGAGCGTTACACCGAGGCCTGTACTCTGGAACGGGATCGATTTGGAGGTGGAAGGTCCGTCATGGTCTGGGGCGGTGTGTCACAGCATCATCGGACTGAGTTTGTTGTTATTGCAGGCAATCTCAGCACTGTGCGTTACAGGAAAGACACCCTCCTCCCTCATGTGGTACCCTTCCTGCAGGCTCATCCTGGCACAACCCTCCAGCATGACAATGCCACCAGCCATACTGCTCGTTCTGTGCATGATTTCCTGCAAGACAGGAATGTCAGTGTTCTGCCATGGCCAGCGAAGAGCCCGGATCTCAATCCCATTGAGCACGTCTGGAACCTGTTGGATCGGAGGGTGAGGGCTAGGGCCATTCCCCCCAGAAATGTCAGGGAACTTGCAGGTGCCTTGGTGGAAGAGTGGGGTAACATCGCACTGCAACAACTGGTAAATCTGGTGCAGTCCATGAGGAGGAGATGGACTGCAGTACTTAATGCAGCTAGTGGCCACACCAGATACTGTTACTTTTGATTTTGACCCCCCCTTTGTTAAGGGACACATTATTCCAGTTCTGTTAGTCACATGTCTGTGGAACTTGTTCAGTTTATGTCTCAGTTGTTGAATGTTGTTATGTTCATATAAATATTTACACATGTTAAGTTTGCTGAAAATAAGTGAAAATTATGGTCAGTAAAGAAAACTTTAAGCTCGTCTCTCAATTTAAAAAAACGTGTCAATACTTTTCTCCTTGGTAACCAGCGCACTTCAGTATGTTGTAAAAGCGTTACATGGTCCCTGCCCATATCATTGCATAGTGCAGAAAATACACGAGAGTTCAGGGGCCTTGCTTTAACAAAGTTAACCATTTTCACTGTAGTGTCCAAAACGTATTTCAAGCTGCCAGGCATTCCTTTGGCAGCAAGAGCCTCTCGGTGGATGCTGCAGTGTACCCAAGTAGCGTCGGGAGCAACTGCTTGCACGTGCGTTACCACTCCACTATGTCTCCCTGTCATGGCTTTTGCGCCATCAGTAGAGATACCAACCCATCTTGACCACCAAAGTCAATTTGATGTCACAAAGCTGTCCAGTAGTTTAAAAATATCCTCTCCTGCTGTCCTGTTTACAGAAGAGGATGTCTTCCTTAATTGACCCCCCATAAACGTAACGGACAGGTCCGCCACGTCTGTTGACTCATCCAGCTGTAACGCATAGAATTCACTGGCTTGTATGCGAAGCAGTTGCAACTCTTCAGACACTGGACAGAGGAACCCTGCCTGAAGGCCAGCATCCCGGAGTTGCCTCTTCACTGTTGACGTTGAGACCGGTGTTTTACGCATACTATTTAATGAAGCTGCCATTTGAGAACTTGTAAGGCGTCTCAATCTAGACACTCTAATGTACTTGTCCTCTTGCACAGTTGTGCACCGGGGCTTCCCACTCTTTCTATTCTGGTTAGAGCCAGTTTGCGCTGTTCTGTGAAGGGAGTAGTGCACAGCGTTGTACGAGATCTTCAGTTTCTTGGCAATTTCTCGCATGGAATAGCCTTCATTTCTCTGAACAAGAATAGACTGACGAGGTTCAGAAGAAAGAGTCTTTGTTTCTGGCCATTTTGAGCCTGTAATCGAACCCACAAATGCTGATGCTCCAGATACTCAACTAGTCTAAAAAAGGCCAGTTTATTGCTTCTTTAATCAGAACAACAGTTTTCAGCTGTGCTCACATAATTGCAAAAGGGTTTTGAAAAGGGTGACCCCAAACTTTTGAATAGTAGTTTATATATAGTGGCAAGAAAAAGCATGTGAACCCTTTGGAATTACCTGGATTTCTGCATAAATTAGTCAGAACATTTGATCTGATCTTCATCTATGTCACAACAATAGACAAACACAGTGTGCTTAAACTAATAACACACAAATTATTGTATTTTTCTTGTCTATATTGAATACATCACTTAAACATTCACAGTGTAGGTTGGAAAAAGTATGTAAACCCCTAGGCTAATGACTTTTCCAAAAGCTAATTGGAGTAAGGAGTCAGCTAACCTGGAGTCCAATCAATGAGATTTTGGTTCGAGCGGCTTTGCCCTATGAAAAAAAACTCACACAATTTTTGTTTGCTATTCCCAAGAAGCATTGCCTGATGTGAATCATGCCTCAAACAAAAAGAGATCTCAGAAGAACTAAGATTAAGAATTGTTGACTTGCATAAAGCTGGAAAGGGTTAAAGAAGTATCTCTAAAGGCCTTGATGTTCATCAGTCCACAGTAAGAAAAAATGTCTATAAATGGAGAAAGTTCAGCACTGTTGCTACTCTCCCTAGGAGTGGGCGTCCGACAAAGATGACCACAAGAGCACAGTGCAGAATGCTCAATGAGGTTAAGAAGAATCCTAGAGTGTCAGCTAAAGACTTACAGAAATCTCTGGAACATGCTAACATCTCTGTTGACGAGTCTACGATACGTAAAACTCTAAACAAGAATGGTGTTCATGGGAGGACACCACGGAAGAAGCCACTGCTGTCCAAAAAAAAAACATTGCTGCACGTCTGAAGTTCACAAAAGAGCACCTGGATGTTCCACAGTGCTTCTGGCAAAATATTCTATAGACAGATGAAACTAAATTTGAGTTGTTTGAAAGGAACAAACAACACTATGTGTGGAGCAAAAAAAGGCACAGCACACCAACATTAAAACCTCATCCAAACTGTAAAGTATGGTGGAGGGAGCATCATGGTTTGGGGCTGCTTTGCTGCCTCGGGGCCTGAACAGCTTGCTATCATTGCCGGAAAAATGAATTCCCAAGTTTATCGAGACATTTTGCATGAGAATGTAAGGCTGTCTGTCTGTCAATTGAAGCTCAACAGAAGTTGGGTGATGCAACATGACAACGACCCAAAGCACAGATTAAATCAACAACAGAATGGCTTCAACAGAAGAAAATACACCTTCTGGAGTGGCCCAGTCAGTGTCCTGACCTCAACCCGATTGAAATGCTGTGGCATGACCTCGAGAGCGGTTCACACCAGACATCCTAAGAATATTGTTGAACTGAAACAGTTTGTAAAGATGTATGGTCCAAAATTCCTCCTGACCGTTGTGAAGGTCTGATCCGCAACTACAGAAAACATTTGGTTGAGTTTATTGCTGCCAAAGGAGGGTCAACCAGTTATTAAATCCAAGGGTTCACATATTTTTTTCCACCCTACACTGTGAATGTTTACATGGTGTGTTAAATAAAGACATGAAAACATAATTTTTTGTGTGTTATTAGTTTAAGCAGACTGTGTTTGTCTATTGTTGTGGCTTAGATGAAGATCAAATCAAATTTTATGACCAATTTATGCAGAAATGCAGGTAATTCCAAAGGGTTCACATATTTTTTCTTGCAACTGTATATCTGTATATATATATATATATATATATATATTTTTTTATATATATATATATATATATATATATATATATATATATATATATATATATATATTTTTTTTTTTTTTATATATATATATATATGTGAATCACATTTATATTTGGCATACCCCTGACGGCATTGCGCGTACCCCAGTTTGGGAATACCTGATCTATGGTATCAAAATTATAGATTTAAACTAGGTTATTTACATTTACTTTGTTTACCAAGATTGGAGTAAAACAAGCTTATATTTTGAGTACTGATGGGGTACAACAGTTGAACTATGCTCATGAGGCAAAATGCATGACATTTTTCAAGAATCAAGTACAAAAATGGATGTAACAACTAAGGACCGCCCCTTTAACTTCTCTAGGGTAGGGGGCAGTATTTTGATGTCCGGATGAAAGGCGTGCCCAAATTAAACTGCCTGCTACTCAGGCTCAGAAGGTAGGATATGCATAGTATTAGTAGATTTGGATAGAAAACACTCTGAAGTTTCTAAAACTGTTTGAATGATGTCTGTGAGTATAACAGAACTCATATGGCAGGGAAAAACCTGAGAAAAATCCAACCAGGAAGTGGGAAATCTGAGGTTTGTAGTTTTTTCAAGTCATTGCCTATACAGTATACAGTGACTTAGGGTTCATTTTGCACTTCCTAAGGCTTCCACTAGATGTCAACAGTCTTTAGAACATTGTTTCATACTTCTACTGTGAATTTGAAGCGAACAAGAGGGCCTGGAGTCAGATGAGTGAGGAAATGACATGAGCTCAGAGGCGCGCACTCACGTGAGAGTGAGCTGTGTTCCTTTTCTATTCTGAAGACATTGGAATTGTCCGGTTGGAATATTACTGAAGATTTATGTTAAAAACATCCTAAAGATTGATGCTATACATCGTTTGACATATTTCTACGAACGTAAATATAACTTTTTTTTACTTTTCGTCGTGACATTTACGTGCGCTTCCTGCATTTGGAGTAGTGGACTGAACGCGCGAACAAAAGGAGATATTTGGACATAAATTATGGACTTTATCAAACAAAACATACATGTATTGTGTAACATGAAGTCCTATGAGTGCCATCTGATGAAGATCATCAAAGGTTAGTGATTAATTTTAGCTGTATTTCTGGTTTTTGTGACGCCTCTCCTTGCTTGGAAAATGGCTGTATGGTTTTTCTTGTTAGGTGCTTTCCTAACATAATCTAATGTTATGCTTTCGCCGTAAAGCCTTTTTAAAATTGGACAACGTGGTTGGATTAACGAGAAATGTATCTTTAAAATGGGATATAATAGTTGTATGTTTGAGAAATTTGAATTATGAGATTTTTGTTGTTTTGAATTTGGCGCCCTGCTATTTCACTGGCTGTTGGCAGTGTGTCCCACATACCCCAGAGAGGTTAACAGGTAGTGACCTTCATACAGCAGAACTACTGTAGATGTGGTCACCCCAATTCCACCGGTGGAAACTCTGCAACTGCAACATGATAACACCATCTTTTCACATGTGAGGAGAATAATATTATTTAACCCCACATGTGAACTTGCAATTCCACATGTGAAAGTGAGATTTTCACATGAGGAGTTCTTTCATGTGAAACTGCAAATTTGATTTTAACTTTCACATGTGGAATGTCAAGTTCACATGTGAAAAACAATCGGATGTAAATCTAATTTGCAGTTTCATATGTGAAAAAATGTCATGTGAAAAAATGTCATGTGAAAATCTCACTTTCACATGTGGAATTGCAAGTTCACATGTGAAAAACAATCACGTGGAAGTTTTTAACATATGAAACTGCAAATGAGATTTTCACGTGATTGAATTTCACATGTTTAAGTGCAATTTTCACATGTGAATGTTTTCACATGTGAAACTGCATATCTGATTTTCACTGCAATTCACGTGAACTGAAAACATGTTATTCTCCTCACATGTAAAATGTTAACATGTGAACTCTAAATGTAGCCCTTTCCTGTAGTTAAATTACCAAATCACCCTCTAGTGGCCTCATGGATGGAATGTTATTAATAGTTTTCAGAATTTCCTAATTAACATTATTTATTTTTTTAAACGACGAAAATCCTGTGTTTCAATGTCAAACGATTTTGTTATATTTCAGTCTTCTGTGATGTATATAAAGTGTAATATTGGGATGCAAACTCAAAATTAAATACATTTCAACTGACATGGTACAGGTGTCTTTTTTGTTACCTTAAAATGAATCACTAATTACATGAAATAAATAATAATCTTCAGAAATGACTATGTCAAAGCATCAAAATAACTAGGGCTTTACAATGATGGTGAAAATTTGAATAAATGTTGGGTTGAAGTGGATAAAAAAAATTAAAAAAAGGTTAATATTAAAAATCTGATTGAAAATTCATTCAATGTTGTCTATATTAATGGGCATTTCATTTAATATAACAGGCTTTTACAATTCAATATTTGTGCACAAGTTCTACTTAAAATAACAAAGGCACTCATTTCATGGAAGGACCCAGCTGTGTATAAACCAAGGAATCTAAAGCTATGATTAAACTAACCATGTTGTTCCCCTCATCCCATTCACAATGGTTGTTTCTTGTGTAAATATTTTCCGTCTGGATTTTAATGATTTGTCATCTTGACATTGATCATTTGTTTCTCATTACTAACATGCTATACACCTTCCTAATATTGATTTGCACCCCCTTTTGCCCTCTGAACAGCCTCAATTCATCGGGGCATGGACTACAAGTTGTCGAAAGCGTTCCATAGGGATGCTGGCCCATGTTGACTCCAATACAAAGTTGGCTGGATGTCCTTTCGGTGGTGGACCATTGTTGATACACACAGGAAACTGTTGAGCATGAAAACCCCAGCGCGTTGCAGTTCTTGACACAATCAAACCGGTGCGCCAGGCACCTACTACCATACCCTGTTCAAAGGCACTTCAATATTTTGTCTTGCCCATTCACCCTCTGAATGGCACACATACACAATCAATTTCTTAAGGCTTAAAAATCTTTCTTTAACCTGTCTCCTCCCCTTCATCTATACTGATTGAAGTGGATTTAACAGGTGACATCAATAAGGGAGCATAGCTTTCACCTGGATTCACCTTGGTCAGTCTATCATTACACAAAATCCAAGATCGCGTAGCAGTCAGGCGTCTTTGTCTTCGTCTTGTCGTGTATACATCTTTATTTCTTTGCATATATTTCGTATATATATATATATATTTTTTTTAACCTCAACTCCAACATACTCTCCTGCAACTCGCCTCACCCAATGTGGTATGGATCTGCTCTTTTCTTTACTTTAGAACCGGAACCCCCAAAAGAAGCTAGCCAGCTAACTAGCTACTAGCTAGTAGTCAGCTAGCCACTGCTAGCGGTCATCAGCTAACCTTCAGCCCGGACAACTCCTGCCAGTCTGCACAGCACGATTCAACCCAGAGCATATCGGACATCTTTTCTCCACATCTCCGGATTCCTACCGCAAGCCCTGAACCTTTTCACCTGGATCATCGCAGCTAGCTAGCTGCTATCCGAGTGGCTGCTCCTGGCTAACGTCTCTGTCCTGAAGCAAGCACCAATTAGCCTGGAGCTAGCCAATGCTAGGCCCATCTCCCGGCTAGCTGAAGAGGTCCATCAGCCACAATACTACAATACTTATTTTGCCAATTGGCCTGGACCCCTTTTACTGCCGATACGGAGCCCCGCCGATCCATCACGACTGGACTACCGACGTAATCCGCCCGAGGGGGTTTTCAACAGGCTCCTCCGTCGTGACGTGACAGGCTCCTCTACCCGTCTGCTAGCCGCGGCCTGCTGGCTGTCTAGAGCATATCGGACTGTTAGCTGAAGAGGTCCATCAGCCAATTTCTTGGGCTACAATACCTATTTTGCCAATTGGCCTGGACCCTTTACCTACACGGAGCCCTGCCGATACATCATGACTGGTCTGCCGACGTAACCGCACGAGGGGGCTACAACAGACTCTTCCGTCGCGACTTCCCACTTAGGCCCTTCTGCTAGCCTGCTAGCCCCGGCCCGCTAGCTGTCTAAATTGCCGTGTCTCCAGCCCGCCTAGCTACTCACTAGACCCCATGATCACTCGGCTACGCATGCCTCTCCCTAATGTCAATATGCCTTGTCCATTGCTGTTTTGGTTAGTGATTATTGTTTTATTTCACTGAGGAGCCTCCAGCCCTGCTCAATATGCCTTAGCTAACCCTTTTGTTCCATCTCCCACACATGCAGTGACCTCACCTGGTTTAAATGGTGTCTCTAGAGACAATACATCTCTCATTGTCACTCAATGCCTAGGTTTACCTCCACTGTATTCACATCCTACCATACCTTTGTCTGTACATTATAGTTCCCTGTAGCTCAGTTGGTAGAGCATGGTGTTTGCAACACCAGGGTTGTGGGTTCGATTCCCACGGGGGGCCAGCACAGAAATAAATGTATGAAATTGTATGAAATGTATGCATTCACTACTGTAAGTCGCTCTGGATAAGAGCGTCTGCTAAAATGACTAAAATGTAAAAAAATGCCTTGAATCTATTCTACCGCGCCCAGAAACCTGCTCCTTTTACTCTCTGTTCCGAACGTACTAGACAACCAGTTCTTATAGGCTTTAGCCGTACCCTTATCCTACTCCTCCTCTGTTCCTCTGGTGATGTAGAGGTTAATCCAGGCCCTGCAGTCCCTAGTTCCACTCCCATACCCCAGGCGTTCTCATTTGTTGACATCTGCAAGTGTAAAAGCCTTGGTTTCATGCATGTTAACATTAGAAGCCTCCTCCCTAAGTTTGTTTTATTCACTGCTTCAGCACACTCTGCCAACCCGGATGTCCTAGCCGTGTCTGAATCCTGGCTTAGGAAGGCCACCAAAAACCCTGAAATTTCCATCCCTAACTATAACATTTTCTGACAAGATAGAACTGCCAAAGGGGGCGGAGTTGCAATCTACTGCAGAGTTCTGTCTTACTATCCAGGTATGTGCCCAAACAATTTGAGCTTCTACTTTTAAAAATCCACCTTTGCAGAAACAAGTCACTCACCGTTGCTACTTGCTATAGACCACCTTCAGCCCCCAGCTGTGCCCTGGACACCATATGTGAATTGATTGCCCCCCATCTATCTTCAGAGCTCGTACTGTTAGGTGACCTAAACTGGGACATGCTTAACACCCCGGCCGTCCTACAATCTAAGCTAGATACCCTCAATCTCACACAAATGATCAATGAACCTACCAGGTACAACCCCAAATCTGTAAACACTCATAGATATCCGCCTACCCAACCTGCTCTCCAAATACACCTCTGCTGTCTTCAACCAGGATCTCAGCAATCACTGCCTCATTGCCTGCGTCCGTAATGGGTCTGCGGTCAAACAACCACCCCTCCACCCAAATCCAGATAGCTGATATTCTGAAAGAGCTGCAAAATCTGGACCCCTACAAATCAGCCGGGCTAGACAATCTGGACCCTCTTTTTCAAAAACTATCCGCCGCAGTTGTTGCAACCCCTATTACTAGCCTGTTCAACCTCTTCGAAAGCCAAGTTAACAAACAGATCACCGACTATTTCAAATCCCACCGTATCTTCTCCACTATGCAATCTGGTTTCCGAGTTGGTCATGGGTGCACCTCAGCCATGCTTAAGGTCCTAAACGATATCATAACCACCATCGATAAGAGACAATACTGTGCAGCTGTATTCATCGACCGGGCCAAAGCTTTCGACTCTGTCAATCACCACATTCTTATCGGCAGACTCAACAGCCTTGGTTTCAAATCAAATCAAATCACATTTTATTGGTCACATACACATGGTTAGCAGATGTTAATGCGAGTGTAGCGAAATGCTTGTGCTTCTAGTTCCGACCGTGCAGTAATATCTAACAAGTCATCTAACAATTTCACAACAACTACCTTATACACACAAGTGTAAAGGAATGAATAAGAATATGCACATATAAATATATGGATGAACGATAGCGGGCCGTGTCAGTGGCACTGTATTGTCCTCAAAGCGAGCAAAGAAGTTGTTTAGTTGGTCTGGGAGCAAGACATCGATGTCCGCGACGGGGCTGGTTTTCTTTTTGTAGTCCGTGATTGGCTGTAGACCCTGCCACATACCTCTCATGTCTGAGCCGTTGAATTGCGACACTACTTTGTCTCTATATTGATGCTTAGCTTGAGGATCGCCTTGCGGAGGGAATAGCTACACTGTTTGTATTCGGTTATGTTTCCGATAGCCTTGCCATGATTAAAAGCAGTGGTTCGCGCTTTCAGTTTTGCGTGAATGCTGCCATCAATCCACGGTTTCTGGTTGGGGAAGGTTTTAATATCCACCGTGGGTACCACATCACCGATGCACTTGCTAATAAACTCGCTCACCGAATCAGTGTTTACATCAATGCTATTGTCCGATGCTATCCGGGAAAATATCTCAGTACCCGTGATCGAAGCAATCTTGAAGCGTGGAATCAGATTGGTCGGACCAGCGTTGAACAGACCTGAGCACGGGCGTTTCCTGTTTTAGTTTCTGAGCTGGTCATGGGTGCACCTCAGCCATGCTCAAGGTCCTAAACGATATCATAACCGAATGACTGCCTCTCCTGTTTCCCCAACTACTTCTCAGACAGAGTTCAGTGTGTCAAATCGGACGGCCTGTTGTCCGGACCTCTGGCGTTCTCTATGGGGGTGCCACAGGGTTCAAATCTCGGGCCGACTCTCTTCTCTGTATACATCAATGATGTCGCTCTTGCTGCTGGTGATTCTCTGATCCAACTCTACGCAGACGACACCATTCTGTATATTTCTGGCCCTTCTTTGGACACTGTGTTAACTAACCTCCAGACGAGCTTCAATGCCATACAACACTCCTTCTGTGGCCTCCAACTGCTCTTAAATGCAAGTAAAACTAAATACATGCTCTTCAAATCGATCGCTGCCCGCACCTGCCTGCCCGTCTAGCATCACTACTCTGGACAGTTCTGACTTAGAATATGTGGACAACTACAAATACCTAGGTGTCTGGTTAGACTGTAAACTCTCCTTCCAGACTCACATTAAGCATCTCCAATCCAAAATTAAATCTAGAATCGGCTTCCTATTTTGCAACAAAGCATCCTTCACTCATGCTGCCAAACATACCCTCGTAAAACTGACTATCCTACCGATCCTCGACTTCGGCGATGTCATTTACAAAATAGCCTCCAACACTCCAGTCAGCAAATTGGATGCAGTCTATCACAGTGCCATCCGTTTTGTCACCAAAGCCCCATATACTACCCACCACTGTGACCTGTATGCTCTCGTTGGCTGGCTCTCGCTTCACATTCATCGTCAAACCCACTGGCTCCAGGTCATCTATAAGTCTTTTCTTGGTAAAGCCCCGCCTTATCTCAGATCACTGGTCACCATAGCAGCACCCACCCGTAGCACGCGCTCCAGCAGGTATATTTCACTGGTCATCCCCAAAGCCAATTCCCCATTTGGCCACCTTTCCTTCCAGTTCTCTGCTGCCAATGACCGGAACGAATTGCAAAAATCACTAAACCTGGAGACTCAAATCTCCCTCTCTAACTTTAAGCACCAGCTGTCAGAGCAGCTCACATATCACTGCACCTGTACATAGCACATCTGTAAATAGCCCATCCAAATACCTCATCCCCATACTGTTATTTTTTTTGTTGCTCCTTTGCACCCCAGTATCTCTACTTGCACATTCATCTATCACTCCCGTGTTTAATTGCAATTATTTTGCCACTATGGCCTATTTATTGCCTTACCTCCCTTATCTTACCTCATTTGCACACACTGTATTTTCTATTGTATTATTGACTGTATGTTTTGTTTATTCCATGTGTAACTCTGTGTTGTTGCTTGTATCGCACCGCTTTGCTTTATCTTGGCCAGGTCGCAGTTGTAAATGAGAACTTGTTCTCAACTAGCCTACCTGGTTAAATAAAGGTAAAATAAATAAAACATTTAAATCATGGAAAGAGCAGTTGTTTCTAACGTTTTGTACACTCAGTGTAACAGTATAAATTCCGACCCTCTCCTCACCCCTACCTGGGCTCGAACCAGGAACTCTCTGCACACATCGACGCTGTCACCCACGAAACATCGTTACCCATCGCTCCACAAGATCTCAGAACGAGTGACGTCACCGATTGCAACGCTATTTGCGCGCACCACCGCTGACGAGCTAGCCATTTCACATCGGTTACAGCAGCGCATGAGATGATGCATGGTAGTCTACCTTTTGAAAATACACGTCTTTGTTAGATTTTTCATTTGAATCTATAGGTCTATTGGTGTTTTTCATGATTTCAACAATTGTCTGATGTAGAATTCTTCTTTCTTTTCTCTCCAAAACTCTTGAACGTGCCGTCCTTGGCCAGCTCTCCTGCTATCTCTCTCAGAATGACCTTCTTGATCCTAATCAGTCAGGTTTCAAGACTGGGCATTCAACTGAGACTGCTCTTCTCTGTGTCACGGAGGCTCTCCGCACTGCTAAAGCTAACTCTCTCTCCTCTGCTCTCATCCTTCTAGACCTATCTGCTGCCTTTGATACTGTGAACCATCAGATCCTCCTCTCCACCCTCTCCGAGTTGGGCATCTCCGGCGCGGCCCACGCTTGGATTGCGTCCTACCTGACAGGTCGCTCCTACCAGGTGGCGTGGCGAGAATCTGTCTCCGCACCATGCGCTCTCACCACTGGTGTCCCCCAGGGCTCTGTTCTAGGCCCTCTCCTATTCTCGCTATACACCAAGTCACTTGGCTCTGTCATATCCTCACATGGTCTCTCCTATCATTGCTATGCAGACGACACACAATTAATCTTCTCCTTTCCCCCTTCTGATAACCAGGCGGCGAATCGCATCTCTGCATGTCTGTCAGACATATCAGTGTGGATGACGGATCACCAGCTCAAGCTGAACCTCGGCAAGACGGAGCTGCTCTTCCTCCCGGGGAAGGACTGCCCGTTCCATGATCTCGCCATCACGGTTGACAACTCCCTTGTGTCCTCCTCCCAGAGTGCTAAGAACCTTGGCGTGATCCTGGACAACACCCTGTCGTTCTCCACTAACATCAAGGCGGTGACCCGATCCTGTAGGTTCATGCTCTACAACATTCGCAGAGTACGACCCTGCCTCACACAGGAAGCGGCGCAGGTCCTAATCCAGGCACTTGTCATCTCCCGTCTGGATTACTGCAACTCGCTGTTGGCTGGGCTCCCTGCCTGTGCCATTAAACCCCTACAACTCATCCAGAACGCCGCAGCCCGTCTGGTGTTCAACCTTCCCAAGTTCTCTCACGTCACCCCGCTCCTCCGCTCTCTCCACTGGCTTCCAGTTGAAGCTCGCATCCGCTACAAGACCATGGTGATTGCCTACGGAGCTGTGAAGGGAACGGCACCTCCATACCTTCAGGCTCTGATCAGGCCCTACACCCAAACAAGGGCACTGCGTTCATCCACCACTGGCCTGCTGGCCCCCCTACCTCTGAGGAAGCACAGTTCCCGCTCAGCCCAGTCAAAACTGTTCGCTGCTCTGGCACCCCAATGGTGGAACAAGCTCCCTCACGACGCCAGGACAGCGGAGTCAATCACCACCTTCCGGAGACACCTGAAACCCCACCTCTTTAAGGAATACCTAGGATAGGATAAAGTAATCCTTCTAACCCCCCCCCCCCCCCTTAAAATATTTAGATGCACTATTGTAAAGTGGTTGTTCCACTGGATATCATAAGGTGAATGCACCATTTTGTAAGTCGCTCTGGATAAGAGCGTCTGCTAAATGACTTAAATGTAATGTAATGTAATGTAGAATCAGGTGTTATTAGGCCTACAATGTAATTCATTAATGATTATAACATCTCATGGAACTACTTTGTAAGGAATTTGAATACAATGTAACCGTAACGTGTGTGAATGTTGTAAGAAAAGTAGTAAAAACAGAATCACGAACGAACACTTATTGGCTACATTATATTGTAACGACCCTGGGTTTATAACGTTGCTGGTTGCGAGCAAGAAGCACATCAATTACTTAGCTGATGTAAACTAGCGCTTTTCCAATATTTGAATAATGTACCGCTCCACTCCTGTCAAACACATTTTATATCCACATAGTCAGTATTACATCCTATCTAAATCATTTATCCTGTCAATATGACCACGTCGTCAAATTGTACCTTCCTTTAGATTGTTGACAACACCACACAAAGATAAACAGTCTGACAGTTCAATGTAGCTTACAGCAGTCAATAGGCTACAGACAAAATATGTTATTGTCGCCCACCCTGATAACCGCACAACATGTGCTTCGATGTTACCAAGTAACCTATATTGTTTTTGCTGCAACCACGCAGTTGATCTTGCACACACATACCCATTGGAGTTTCAGTCAGAAATCCGGGTTGTTGATTCTGTACGCGAGGCATTTTCTAATCAAACGAAGGAGCTGGATATAGGCCCAGAATTATGATTCAAGGTTAAACACTAGATACCTAACAAGCAGAACAAATAGTCCAACTTGTCCACTGCTATGAACTAATGCAGGCGTGATATTTGATTGCAGTGGCATTCTCTAAAGCAGACGTCCCCGCGCCGTTACGGTTGTTGTCGCTTTTACGTCAACATACATTGACATGTCCACTCTCTTCATCTGTCGTGAACAGCGGAGCATCAATAAGTGCAGTTTTGAGCAATAGTCACGCTCCAGTTACAGGGCTCGTCCTCTGCCCAGGCGTTGCCGACACATGCCAGATCTTACAGCGCCTGGATAAGGTTTTTAACCATCAGCTAACCACATCATATGTTATACCAATCTGTCAGTCGATGACGTCATCGATAACGTCGCACGTAACCATTGGTTGATGCGTGCAACGTCTGAGCAGGGAATGCGACCACATTCACATCAGACAGTCCAACTCAAGACAGAAGTCCATTTAAATCAGTCCTAAAATCATCATAGGAACATTTTCATATAGACTAAATCTGAAAAAGGCAAACACTCGTTTTAGCCTAGTTTTTTAAATCCAAAATAACTAGATATATTTCGTTCCTGCTTTTTTAATTCGTTTTTATTATTGTTATAATACAGTAGCCTAGTTGTAACAGTTATTTTGATCATACAGGACGACATATTAGCTGACAAGAGGCTCATTTTACGCAAGAGTGGACTAAAATAGAGAATTTGAGATGTTCGAGCGCCACCCCATATCAAAACTGAAAATAGTTTCCATCAACTCCTATAAACTGCAGGGTCTTACATAGTGTTCCCTTTCATTGTGATCTGCGCTAATAGGCCTACTACCCATGATTAATTACTAACCTAATCATACGATGTTGCGTGGCGTGTAGCACTGAGGCAGACATTATGCTGTATCTGATTGGATATTCAAGGTGGACGCAATTGATTTATTAAAAAAAAAAAGTAGTATTATATTTTACAATGATTTTAATTCAATTAGCCTATAGTCTGTTTAGTGCATCTACCTGGCCTTTCACCTGACCATCTCATATAAAAAGGCCAAGTCGTGATAATGTAACTAGGCTAATTGACAAATACCAGGGTACATAATAGATACATGATAAAAGATAAGTAAAGCAAAAATGATATAGCCTAATGTTATAATGTGTAACAAGATCTAGGCCTATAACACATATATCACCCTTCAGTAGGCCTAACAAGTAAACAATTTGATTAATTAGCAGTATTAAAATAGCTATCTACGTTTGATTAATAAGAAAAGTGTTAAAATAACTATCTAGGCCTACAACAAATATATCACCCTTCAGTGGGCCTAACAAGCAAACCATTTGATTAAGAAGCAGTGTTAAAATAACTATCTACATTTTATTTATAAGCAAAGTGTTAAAATAACTATTTTGGTGCGTGCGAGAACATTTCCTTTCACAAATAAGAAAAAAAAAAGGAGCACAATGGTAAATTAAATATGTTTTTCCATGACGACATGTCTCCTTTCATGTAAAACAATATCAAAAACGAAACAAAAAAACCAGCAAGTCCATGGGCTAGCAGATCGGGACGTGACTGGCGTGCAGATAGATAGCCCTTGATGATGAGATATATTTGAACTTCGCAGAACGACGTTTATGGTGATCATTCGATGATGGGCGGTTGCACACATTGGGTCTGTACTTTCAGAGTGAGATGCGGAGACTTAATGCACGATCATCAATACACTACTGAAATGTACCAGTTGCATGCCATTTTGCCTAGCCTTCAGCAAACAATGGCCATTTAAAAAAGCACAAACATAGATTCAAAATTAGTGATAAAACCCCAGTTAATCCAGATTTGTGCACGACGGTGTCTGACGGTAGCATGTTGGGAATGACAGAAATATTGTTTTTGGTGTGCTGCGGCTTTGCCTGAGTCTCAGCTCAGTTCAACAGACAATGGTGATCTGGTGTGCGTGTGCAGAATACCGTACATCGGGCCATGCACTGTTGCCAAAAGTTCTTCTCCGATAAAAAAAAAAAAGCCCTTGCCCCCCCCCCCCCCCACACACACACACCAGTTTTCCTCTTTTCAGTGTTCACTCATTCATTCTATGATGCTCGCCTAGTTGAGAGGATATTCTCTGTGCCCTGCTCCCGTTGTTTGCGTTAAACTTTCTAATGAAATCAAAAATTACTTTTTGACCAATTTAGAATTCGTTCTACTTAGGGTCAAGAGGGATTCAATACACTCAATTACTTTCCCTGCAAAAGAAAACTCCAGGTATGTAAAGATACGTTTTTAATATTTTTGGGAAATCAGACCCAGGAGTTGAGTCCCAAAAATGTTTTAAATAGTTTTTCAATGTAGTTTGGTCCTCAAACTTAAAAAAACTGCAATGGATTTCCATAACTTTCTAAGGATGTTAGGATGTGTCCCTTTAATTCCTTGGGGACGGTAGTAGATGTGATTGGTTTAACAAGTACCTTTCTCCGTGAAGAATTATGGAGCCCAATTGTACTGCGGGAGGGGCTGAGGAAGAGCACCATGGAAACTACTCACCAAATCCAGTAAGTCCGCTTTAGAATACAGACAATGACATGAAAACGAATTGATATCTGGGACTTATTCTACTTTCTACTAGTGCATGTCACAAGAGGTTTGGGGTACCATTCCTCATGAATTTAATTTATAATTAATTCAACTCCCATTTCTATCTGAATAGAATATAATAGGATACAATAGAATAGAGAGTTCTTAAAAACAAAACTCACCTTCATTAAGGAAGTGACATTCTAAAAACCCCAGGGGGTTCCACTGACCGCTGGGGATCTTTCTGGGGCCTCTCGATGCTGAGAATCAGTGTATAACATCTGGCTGTCACCGTGACCCTTCAGCTTGGCTGCAGCTGTTGCTCCAAGCAGGAAGGTCAGCCTTGAGGAGGAGAGATCTCCCAAAGAGAGCCACTGGGGTCACGGCGAATGTCAATTTAGCAGAACATGGTGGGACATGATGGAACATGATGGGACAGGACCATTGCGGAGTAGTGTTGCTATAGCGGATGTCATACAGTTAAAAAAAAGTAAATACTTGATACAAAGGGAATAATACCATTTATCTAAAAAATAAACATGGCGGTTAACCTAAAAAACATGGGTGATTATAATAATCAAAATATGTATTTCTGTGATGAGTTGGAACAAATAGATAGTGATTGTTAACATCGTGGCAAGGCAAAGTCAGACTGGGAAGATTCTTACCTTCCTTTTCCCGTCTCATTTTTCCTTGTGCCAGTCTGCCGAGGTGACGCCTGGCAAGCACGCGGTGGCAGAGGCCTTGGAAGAGGTGCAGGAGGAGTTGATAGAACATCAACCTCTGGAGCAGGAAGACCTGAACTTCGAGAAGTGGAAGCCGAAGCCAAAACCCAAGAGGACGCTCCACGAGAAAGCGTTCGATGTGAAGACATATCTATGGAACGCTGAGACCAGAGAGTTCATGGGCCGCACTGGGCATAGCTGGTGTAAGTAGAAGTGCTCAGTTTGCACAAGTGCTCAGTAGTAGCGGTAGTAACTGCGTGTTGCCCATGCAAATCATATCATACAAAATATATCACCCACAAGAAAATGAATTCTGTGTTCAAAGCTGCAACAGGCCTGATGACACATTGGTTCTTAATTTTTATATAAATCCATTAAGTTCTCTTTCAAGTGTAATCATTACAATTTTAATTGCCAATGGTTGAAGGCAAAAGTGCTGGTTTCGTGGCTTATTGATTTTGGATGATGGTTGGGGTGGGCTGGGGCAGTGGGTGGGCTGGGGGGTAGAAAGAAACGTGTCTCCCCAGTCCATCGGCCCTGCTCACTGTACTGCGAGTGTGTGTGTCCAAGCTGAATGTTTACATAGGTGCACAGACAACTCTGTCCCGATGCGGACAAAAACAAGGCTGCCTGGGGACGGTTTCCCGGTGGGAGTGCGCTGTTCTGAGTCACACGCTGGCCTGGAATCACATTCCTCATACCCCTCACCCAGCTTTCCACTGCCTTTTTCACAAAGCCCCCGTGACCTCCGCATTTGACCCTAGCGTGCTCGTGGCCCCACGGTCGCAGGCGAACACGTAAAGAGTAGACAAGCAAGTTTTTTTTCCGTAGACAGAAAAAGTTGTCAAATTTCATTGCCGGTTTGGCGCAGTCCGCCAGACAAACTTTATTGGCAGAGGCTGTTACCTAGAGTTTGTTGAGTCGGTGATGATGGAGCAGGGTTCTTGATCCGACAGCCTGGTTGCTATGCGATCTGACAGCCTCGTTACTATGTGACTCGTTTGGGTTTGAACTCCCTCAAGCCTAACCGATGCACCACCATTCGAGAGCACTAACATACGAGACCGGTTCAACAGGCCAAGCTTTGAGAAAATGACACAAGCAAGAGCATGTTCCTCCTTCCTTGTCTGAAAATGAGTGTTTTTTCCCTCATCGTGCCCAGTACTGAAGAAGACAAGAGGCCAGGCTCAAGACAGGAAGCGATTGCTTAAGAAAGCAATGTGTGCACACTTGTGAAGGAATGGGGCCCCATGTGCCTCCTGGCAAGAAAGGAGGGGGGACTGAGTTTGAAGTCGGTGATGTGTGTCCTGTGTGAGAGGAGTGTGAGAGGGGGACACAATACCAGAGTGGGGTGATCGGAGCTCCTTGGAGCTGGCCGCGGCTCTAAGGCTGCAAAAGACCGTCACTATGATGGCAACCGGAGGTTCACTGTGTTCCTGAGTGAAAGGACAGCTGGGAGAATTCTCACTGAGCTCAAACAGAAAGGCCTTTGTGGGCTCAGGGGACGCAAAGCTGGCTGCAACCAGTCTCCTGTGAAATTGCCTGCGCAGCAAAATCCATTTAAATTTAGGGAACATTTGGGTTTGATTAGTTGCTAATGGACTGTTAATTGTAATTTGGGGAGAACAATGGTAGTTCTCAAGGTTTCCTTTTTCACACAGTTCAGGTAATTTGAATGAGTTTGTTAACAAATTAGTTTCGTAACAAAGTACAAACTGATCGGAGTGATTTCCATTTACAGACGTGGAGAGGCAACACTTAATTATTGGTTAAACACATTGGTGAGCATCCTGAGCAAAGACAGTAGAAGTGTCTAGACAGCCCAGACAGTTCCAAATTCCAACATAATAACTGGAGATTCTTTATACTTCATTATTTTCCCCAACTCAAATCAAAGAATTTCCATTGTGATGCACTCTGATAGCCATAACCACAACTATTACCCTTACTGTTCTTCTTATGATCTCCATTAAACTGAGTTATAGTGACTGTGAATGTAATTCGTTCTCTATATCTGACCTCCATGTTACCTCCTTCTAGTTCTGATCATCCTCTTTTACACTGCACTGTATGCCTTCCTGGCGGCCATGTTTGGTGCCTGTATGTGGTGCCTCATGCTGTCCATCAGCCCCTACCATCCAACCCACAACGACAGGGTGATGCCACCAGGTAAATATGAATTCTAACCCCCCACTCCCTATTTCTCTCTCATTCTATCCCTTTATCCATCCTCTATCTGTCCATTCTATCTGAACGTAAGCACAGTTGACTGTCTATGGGTTTCCTTTGGCAGGTATGACGATGTCCCCACAACTGGATGGGCACTATGAAATCGCCTTCAACGCCTCCGACCGCAAGTCTTGGAAGAAGTATGCAAAGCTAATGGAGGAACAGCTAAGATGTGAGTCAGATACCAAACATGGTGGAATAGTTGGCATTTTGATAAACTTGAATAGTAACTTGCAGGAGTGTGGTCTGAAAGTTAGCTGAAGATAATGTATATTTTTGCTGGATTCGATGGGATTCAAATGTTGGGGACATGTTGGGGGTATGACATTGAAGCAGAGCAGGCACACAGTTAGTTAATCCTCTCCCCCTTACCTTCCCTACCTTTGTCCCCTGTCCCAACTGCCACTGGGAGAACTGCATGCTGGGAAGGGAAAGCCTCTTTGTGGGCAGAGCGTATCCATTGAGTTCTGCTGCTTTTTTTCCGTTCTTCAGCAGTCCGCTTTGTCAGACTGCCTGAATCAGAGGCCTGGCGGAGCAATCGGTTTATTTATGGGACCCCCCCTCCCCCCTCATGGCCCTTGTTTTTTAACATTCTCCATTTCCAAAAACAAAAAATAATTGTTTCATTTCTCTCTTTCAGCGTACAATGATGCCCTACAAGAGCAGAGGAACATCCAGTGTCCGCAGGATGCATACTTCATGCAGGACGACCAGGAGGAGAGCGCAGAGAGGAAGTCGTGCCAGTTCAAGAGGTCCTGGCTGGGCGAGTGCTCAGGGCTCCAGGACCCCCACTTTGGCTTCTCCCAGGGGAAACCCTGCATTCTCCTCCGAATGAACCGGGTAAGACACAGCTCAGATCAGATTTTATGAGATCTCCCCCATGGAGGGCCCCTCTGTTAGCCTGGTTCTAGATCTGTTTGTGCTGAGAGAACACCTCCTGTGGTCGTTGTCATGCCAAACATGATTGGCACTATCATAGGAGTTGGGAAAGACAGTCCAAACAGATCTGAGCTCAGGCTATCACTCTATAGCATCAGTCAAGTAACATGAACTTCATCCTAAAGCTGCATATATAATCAGCGATTGCTAAGAGGTAGTGTTATTTGTTATAGTCGTAAAGTGGAGTTTATCGATGAAATGGAGGAAGATGCCATTGAGGTAATCTGAGATAGATACAGACATTTCAGTGACATCTTGTGGCCATTGTGAGGAGCAGATAAAAACGTTATTGTAATGTGATTACAGCAATTCTGTGACTCTAGTCAATGTTATTGTTACCATTATATACTGTAGCCTAAAGTTGTCCCCATTTGGAAAATTCTAGAGTGAAACCTGGTGGGGATATCCAAAATGAATCTTATTGCTAGGTAGATGATTAGACACATTTTTTTAAATTAAATGTTAATAAATCCTGGCTTGGTAAAGTTGAACAAGACACAATATAAAGCTGGTCTCAGCTGGAGGTTAGAATGGAAACATTCAACCCAAAATTAGGTGGATGACACCTTATGTCATGATTGGTGAAAAGCCTCAGAAGAAAACTGAAGACAGCCACTGGGAATAATAAATATGCATAGATTTGCAACATTGTTTCTCAACAAAATGATGATATAACAATACAAGGGTCCTTTTATTGCTCTCAACCTGTAGATTCTTGGCTATTTACCTGGTCAAGGCACTCCAGTAAATGTGACCTGTGGAGTCAAGGTACAGTAGCAGACAGCATTCTTCCCTTCAAACATCTCAACCATAACCTGGCTGTAAAAGCTCTCTTCATAACTGAATATCATAACTGCTTATGGAACATGGTGTTAGTCACAAAAATATGACTCACTGTGAACTCTCACTCTTTCAGAAAGGAGTGCCAGAAAGCTTGGGAGAACTTCAGTTCTTCCCCAAAAGCATTTTCAACCTGATGTACTACCCGTACTATGGGAAGCTGAGACACGTAAGTGAGGATTTTCAGCAGCATGAATAACACTGCTGCTCTCGTGATCTAGATTATATGCATGACCATAGTGACGATAGCCACTCAAGT
Organism: Salmo salar; assembly: GCF_965601325.2. Lineage (NCBI taxonomy): Eukaryota > Metazoa > Chordata > Actinopteri > Salmoniformes > Salmonidae > Salmo > Salmo salar. The sequence goes on from NC_138299.1 coordinate 62,875,869, forward strand.
TGCTTTTGTCCCATATCCCTTCTCCCAGGTGAACTACACAGCGCCGGTGGTGGCCGTGCGCTTCAATGGGCTGCAGTACGACACCCACATTGTTGTAAAATGCAAACTCAATGGCAAGGGCATCATCAATGATTCACCTACCGATCGCTTCCTAGGCAGTGTGTCCTTCTCCTTTGATGTGGGCGCATAGTAGTATTCCCCATCCTACTGTTGGTGTGATGTCCTCATGACAACCAGGAGACAGGAGAATATAGGGGGGAAAAATCTCATTATGTTGAATCCTTGTTTTTCATAAAATAGTTGACCAGCTTCTCTCTTCTCCCATTCCCTGCTGTACCCTTGTGCCTTTTGCTGAAAATAGCTAAATATTTTTGAATGTTAATGGATCATAAGCACAGACACCTCACCCATAGTCCTGAGCACAAGTTAAGTAGACAAACTGAATATTACCATTGAATACTTAGCAAGATTAATACCACTAGCTAGGTTTATGAAATACAAGGTTCATCTCACAGGTATATTATTATACAGTACAAGCTGCCCTATAGTTAGTCTCTGTAGCTATGCAATTCCATTTATAATTTAAGACATTAATAGACCATTATTAATAGACAGAAATACATACTGCACAATAAGAATATAAGCGGAACATGTTAAGCACATTTCGATTTGAAATCAAATTCTGTACTAATTTCTTTTGAATTTGTATCTTTCAACATCATATCTATTGTGTTTTGTAGACTCCAAAGGCTACCATATGAACAATGGCAGGACACTTTTACTTACACAGTAAAAAAAGAAACAGTAAATGACTAGGTTACATTTCAGGTTGTGTTGTTTGATAGCTCCTTATTCCACATGTATTGATCATATATAAGCCCTATGCTGCAGTTTTGTTTCCTTTTGTATGAACACAACAAGACTGCTACTGAGAATGTAATACCGCAGGCTGACATTGATCACTATATTAGCTGATGGAAACTAAGATCTACTCTGTAAACAGACAGAGTTCACACCGTTGATAAACTTGTATACCAGTCTTGCACGCTCTTAACGAAATAACAGGCTATTTTGATATAGGCCTATACTTAATCCTTGTTACTGTATTTTTGCTATGATTCTACTAAACCTGGTATCCATGTTGTATTTATTCTGATGTATACTGTAATAAATACAATGTTGATAAGAACAATGTTTTTCCATAGGAATGTATTACCTAATTGTGTAGCAGGCCAAAATATATTATTTTAAGTGGTGATATATTTTTACATGAAACTCTTCTCTAATGTTGGTTGTCAAGCAGACTACATTAAACATAACCTATTACACACGCACAAACAAGATAGGTCTACTTTGCCCAGATATGTTCAAAGGCATTGCAGAATTATTTATTCATTTTATTCCATAATGTTGACATGGTGCAATCAATTATCAAAACTGCCTAAAGAATTGGAGATTCGAGCTGAGAATTATTCAAATAGTGAGCGTTATGCCAATTCATATTGTTTAATAAAACAATAACACTGTAGCAAATGTAAACAATAAACTTGAAACTGAATTGACTAATTTAACAAGGTGTATCTGTCATTGTGTACTGTTAAGAAATCCTGAAAAAAATGACCTGATTTGACACTTGTCAAGTATCAAACCACAGCATATCAAGTCAAATCAAATGACATTGTTTATTTGAGAGGCTTACTGATACGCAAAACAACAAACACTAAGGTTTAGGGATGCATTCGAATGGTTAAGGTTTGGGATAAGGATACGGTTAAACTTAAGTTCATGCATTAATTCTGAGTGGTTAAATTAAGGGTTAAGGTTTGGAAAGACTTAAAAAAACAAAAACAAAAACGAGTGTCTAGCACTGGGATTGAACACTCAACCCTCAGAGCCTGACGCCTCGATCACACCGACAGCATCATTGCATTTTGGTACACCAGAAGTACATTCATTTCCAATGGAACGCTGTGTTTGCCTTACAGCATTGCGTTGCAGAGGCAGTTGCAGTGCATTCTGTCTGTGGCATACGTTGGATTTATCGAACGTATGCGTCAAACTTTGCATAGAAGGCTTGACAGAAATGGTAGCAGAAGGTGAATGTTGCACACATTTTGTTGCACACCAATCCAGATGATGCTGCGTACCATTTTGCGTAATGACTGTCGGTGTGATCAAAGCACGAGTCTGCAGTTTAAACACAACAGATTAAACACAAGCCTACTAGATGGAAATAGGTGTTCACGTTGCCCCTAGAGGACAGTTTAGCTTCCACATTTTGCCAATTCTGGAACAAGAGAATACAAATACTCTTATCTTGACATATTCAAAGTTATATCATACGCTCTCTCCATGTCATATCCTTGTTCTCCACTGTCACTTCCCAGTTTGTGTGTGACTTCAAGTGTAATATAGATATATATATTTTTTTACAATATATTGAGGACTCCTTTTCTAACCAGCTGCATAAAAAATACACTCCAGGTTCTAACAGACAACAAATGCGTACGAATTACTTTTTTTTTTTTTTTTTTTACATTTTAGTCATTTAGCAGACGCTCTTATCCAGAGCGACTTACAGTAGTGAATACATACATTTCATACAATTTCATACATTTTTTTTTTTTTCTTTTTTTTTCTGTGCTGGCCCCCCGTGGGAATCGAACCCACAACCCTGGTGTTGCAAACACCATGCTCTACCAACTGAGCTACAGGGAAGGCTTCGTAACATATCCCTAACCCACCCACCCAAAAAATGTGAGGAAACATATCACAGGAAAAGGATGACATAGGACACAATTTGATGACGTAGTACACAAAAAAATGGGGCCCACTTTTGTCTCGTGAGCACCACTTTCAAAACTACTGGCTGAAATTATATATTTTTTGTGTGCACATAAATATGTCAAACACTTTTCTTGTTGAAATACATAGAATATCAAAAGTCAGGGTGTGGGACCATTGGCTTCTCAATGGAAAATAGTGAAATCCACAAAAACATTATGTAAAAAATATAAAAGAAAATATATATTTTTAAACTTTGTAAAATCGCCCACACAGTGCATTCGGGAAGTATTCAGACCCCTGAATTTTTGTTACATTGCAGCCATTTTCTAAAATTAAATTATTCTTTCCCCCTCAATCTACCTACAATACCCCATTACAACAAAGCAAAAACAGAATTACAAAAATTGAAATATCACATTTACATAAGTTTTCGGACCCTTTACTCAGTACTTTGTTGATGCACCTTTGACAGTGATTACAGCCTTGAATCTTCTTGGGTATGACGCTACAAGGTTGGCACACCTGTATTTTGGGAGTTTCTGCCATTGTTCTCTGCAGATCCTCTCAAGCTCGGTCAGGTTGGATGGGGAATGTCGCTGCACAGCTATTTTCAGGTCTCTCCAGAGATGTTCGATCGGGTTCAAGTCCGGGCTCTGGCTGGGCCACTCAAGGACATTCAGAAACTTGTCCCAAAACCACTCCTGCGTTGTCTTGGCTGTGTGCTTATGGTCGTTGTCCTGTTGGAAGGTGAACCTTCACTCTAGTCTGAGGTCCTGAGAGCTCTGGAGGTTTTCATCAAGGATCTCTGTACTTTGCTCCGTTCATCTTCCCCTCGATCCTGCTTAGTCTCCCAGTCCCTGCCACTGAAAAACATCCCCACAACATGATGCTGCCACCACCATGCTTCACCGTAGGGATGGTGCCAGGTTTCCTCCAGACGTGACGCTTGGCATTCAGGACAAAGAGTTCAATCTTGGTTTCATCAGACCAGAGAATGTTGTTTCTCATGGTCGGAGTCCTTTAGGTGCCTTTGGCAAACTCCAAGCAGGAAGTGCCTTTTACCGAGTGGCGGCTTCCATCTGTCCACTCTACCATAAAGGCCTGATTGGTGGAGTGCTGCAGAGATGGTAGTCCTTCTTGAAGGTTCTCCCATTTTTTGGTATCGTTCCCCAGATCTGTGCCTTGATACAATTCTGTCTCGGAGCTCTGCAGACAATTCCTTCGACCTGATGGCTTGATGTTTGCTGACATGCACTGTCAACTGTGGGACCTTATATAGACGGGTGTGTGCCTTTCCACATCATGTCCAATCAATTGAATTTACCACAGGTGGACTCCAATCTCAAGAATGATCAATGGATGAACAGCATGCATCAGAGCTCAATTTCAAGTCTCATAGCAAAGGGGCTGAATAGTTAAATAAGGTATTTCAGTTTATTTGTAATACATTTGCAAAACATTCTAATAACCTGTTTTTCTTTTGTCATTATGGGGTATTGTGTGTAGATTGACATTTTTATTTAATCCATTTTAGAATAAGGCTGTAATGTAACAAAATACAGAAAAAGTCAAGGGGTCTGAATACTTTCTGAATGCACAGGGAGTCATTGAAGAGGTAACATTCATGCAGCCATGTATGGCTATTCGAGATTATACAGTCATGATCCTAACCAAAGTCTCATCTTTGGGCCTGAACATTGCAGGTTTTTTTTGCCTAACACTGCCAGGGCTAGTTTTACAACTGTACAAACACACACACACACACAGAGAGAATGCCAGTCACGAGTGATGTCCTTGTAGTTTAACAAGCGCAATAAAAGGAAATGAGAACACCAACGGTGGTTAATGAAAGAGTCAGCAAATTGCTACAAAACAGGAAAGCAACTTTATTTAAATGTTTCCCTCAACTTTAGTTCAACGAGCTTACATCATTTCACATTCTTCATCAGATAGACAGACTTGGTTATGAGGGGAATAGTAGTGCAACAAAAAGGCACAAAACCACATCTTAGAGGCAAAATTAACCAGGATCTTTATAATCATAAGTATTGGTACAAAACATAAGTTCACACCGAATAATGAGCATGATACAAGAACAGTAAGGAAATATCATCCTTGGTCAAACACACTGAATTAATTTGACTGTTTTACAAAAAAATGTGGCTGTTAATTTACCCGCTCTGAGATGGGGAGGTTCAGAAAGGAGTCTCCTTCCTGTCCAAGCTTTGGTCATAAAATAATTTGTCAAAAACATTAATTCTTATACTTCATATTATGAGGTCTGGGTCGTGTTCAGAAGGATACGCGGTAGCAAAAAGGTTAGCAACAGAATTTTTTATTTTTTTATTGTTGAGGCAGTACCTCACGGTTCATGAAGTTTCAAAACATTCTCCCTACTGAACATGACCCAGTTCTTGTAGTAGATTTCTTAACTGGGCTATTTCTGATACCAGACCCAAGACTATGCCGCCATCCTCCTTTCCCTGAGGGGACTTAACATTAGTGAAAATACAAACATCAAAATCACATTTACGCAACTGCTCCAAATGCTGGTTAGTAGCTATGTGTCTTTGTAAAGTTAGTGTCCCTTTCATTGAGTCATGGCTAGAAAAGAACACGCCCTGTCAAATGTATCTAAATTTCCTAACCTTAACCTAATTCTCCTAACCTGCTGTGTAAGTTCTCCTAACCTGCCATGAAAAGTCAAATCTGACAAAAGCTGTATCCATTCTAGTCAAAACCCTTTTATTGTACTACGACTAGGAGAAGATAAGTGCAGGGGGTACAATCACAATTAAGAATCTGCTCATTTAATGAGGGAATTCACAAAAATAATGGCATTTCTAATTCTGCAAAGATTTACCAATGGATACTTAGATATAACAACATTGGCTCTAAATTTTAATGCGCTTTCAATGTTCAGTATAATTTGACATCTCTATTCATCAAAAATGAACATTCATTCTATACAAGAGAGCAATTAAAATGTACACAAATATAATACAGGATAAACAGAACAGTGAGAGAAAACAGCCACATTCATATGAACTTCTGGGAATAAACAACTGATGCCCTGTTATTAAGGAGGAGCCATGATACTCCATGCAATTTACATCCAAACACACTTGGTGTAATACCACTGATCTTTTTGACAGGTTTTGTTGCTTGATGATTTCAGTCATATGAAAAAGGACAGTCAACTTTCAAAAGTACTGTTGGGTAGGGTGAGAATTAGGGTAGGAGTCTGAAAAGGAAATTTGCTGGGGGTAACATCAAGGAAAGACCCATGGGAAATGGAAAGAAACATTTGGATGCCATAGAAGCTTTGGGGATGGGGAGGCAACAGGGAAAATGTTGTGGGGGCTTGGAGGATGTGAGGGAATGGGTAGAGGCAAAAGCAGCTGTGATTGGTTGGATTACACAGACTGGTAGCCAGTGCGACTCTTCCTCCGGCCAATCAGGTAAGAGATAAGCACAAGGATGATTAGGAAGCTGAGGGCCACGCCCACAGCAATGGGCACCAGAAAGCTCAAATCAGAGTCCATGAAGCACTCCACGGCTGCCACAGAGAAGAGACAGAGAAGAAGGGTTAGCAATGATAGCATGCTAGTGATTAGTCAGCAGAAAAGACAAGAGGAGAGAACAGGATTTGGAAGAAATTAGAATTTTTAAAAAGCAGCAAGTTCAGAACCAAGACATATTCATCGGGGTCCATCAGAGCATGGGCAGTGATTGCAATTAGGAAAACATTTGGTCATCAGCCGTCTATAGTCAACCATGTGATATGAGGAATATAAGATGTGTCAATCAAAATCAATCAATTCTAATTACACACAGCTGTTACATGCCAAATGTTAACGGAGAAAAGCTAACACAGCCTCTTCTCCAAGTCATTGTTTCATGAGAAAGAGCTTTCCATCCGGAGAATTCCACCATTAAGTTAACTCTGCACAGTATATTAGTCAAATTAAATCAATAATTATCCCGATGACCGAAGTTAAAGCCTCAGCATAGTGAGGATCATTTAGAAGTGCTCATAGCCAGTGCCCTGGTTTCGCTTTCTTCCAATGAAATAGGCGACCAACACAATGAGGACCAGTAAAGTCAAGGCAACCCCGACCGCTATAGGAACAAGCCAGCTCTCTGTCGTATCATCTTGGCAATCCTCCGCTGGGTGACAGTAAAGAAGGTGGGCATGAAGGGGGGGGGGGGGGGGGGGGGGGGGGGTTGCAGGGTGGAAGAAAGGTAAAACATCAAAATGGTGAATGCATGGTCAATCATACAGAGATGCTTCTCAGTCAAGAATAGTTGGGAAACAAAGGAGGGATTTACTAAAATGTCCGGGGGACCAATTTCATTGTAAAATATTAAAATGGTCCACGCCAGTTTATGCACAATTTCCATTCCCATTTATTACAGCTAAAAGCCTATTGAAAAGGAATTCAAAAATTAACATTGTTCAGCACCACACAGAAGAAAAGATAATGTACAGTTTAAAAAACATTATGAACATCTTGCTTTTCCATGACAGACTGACCAGGTGAATCCAGATTAAAAGTATGATCCTTATTGATGTCACTTGTTAAATCCACTTCAACCAATCAGTGTAGATGAAAGGAGACAGGTTAAATAAGTATTTAAGCCTTGAGACATCGATTGTGTATGTGTGCCATTCAGAGGGTGAATGGGAATGACAAAATATTTAAGTGCCTTTGAACAGGGTATGGTAGTAGGTGCCAGGCGCACCGGATTGTGTCAAGAACTGCAACACCGCTGGGTTAAGACACAACAGTTTCCCGTGTGTATCAAGAACGGTCCACCACCCAAAGGACATCCAGCCAACTTGACCAACTGTGGGAAGCATTGGAGTCAACATGGGCCAGCATCCCTGTGGAACGCTTTCGACACCTTGTTGAGTCAGTCCATGCCCCGACGAATTGAGGCTGTTAAGGTAAAAATATTAGGAAGGTGTTCAATGCATCTTAATTTGAAGAATGGTCTGTCCTGTGATTTCCCGTTTATTAACCTGTCTGGGCTAGGGGGCAGTATTTTCACGGCCGGATGAAAAACATACCCAATTTAAACAGGTTACTACTCTGGCCCAGAAACTAGAATATGCATATTATTAGTAGATTTGGATAGAAAATACTGAAGTTTCTAAAACTGTTTGAATGGTGTCTGTGAGTATAACAGAACTCATATGGCAGGCAAAAACCTAAGAAAAAGTCAACCAGGAAGTGGAGGATCTGAGAATTGTAGTTCTTTCTAGTCCCTTTCAAAACTACAGTATCCGTGGGGTTACGTTGCACTTCCTAAGGCTTCCATTGGCTGTCTAAAGCCTTCAGAAAGTGGTTTGAGCATTCTCCTGTCACTGGGCAGCTAATAGGAGCTCAGTTTCTGAGTGGACTGCCTGGCAACAAAGGGATTGGATATGCGCGGTCACGTTGTTCCTTCTTTTTCTCCTTGAATGAATACGCTATTGTCCGGTTGGAATATTATCGCAATTTTACATTAAAAATACCATAAAGATTAATTTTAAACAGCGTTTGACATGCTTCTAAGTACAGTAATGGAACATTTTGACTTTGGTTCCGCGCTCGCGAGTTATTCCTTTGGATAAGTGATCTGTACGCACGAACAAAACGGAGGTATTTGGACATAAATATGGATTATTTGGAACAAAAACATTTCTTGTGGAAGTAGCAATCCTGGGAGTACATTCTGACGAAGATCAGCAAAGAGAATATTTATAATACTAATTCTGAGTTTAGGTTGCCCCGAACTTTGGCGGGTGTCTGAATAGCTCCACGTGATGGCTGAGCTATGTACTCAGAATATTGAAAAATGTGCTTTCTCCGTAAAAGCTATTTTAAAATCTGACACAGCGGTTGCATCCAGGGGTAGTCTATCTATAATTCTTTAAATAATTGTTATATATTTTGTCAACGTTTGAGTATTTTTGTAAATTTATGTGCACATTCACCGGACGTTTTGGTGGGAATACATTTTCTGAACATCACGCGCCAATGTAAAATGCTGTTTTTGGATATAAATATGAACTTTATCAAACAAAACATACATGTATTGTGTAACAATGTCCTAGGAGTGTCATCTGATGAAGATCGTCAAAGGTTAGTGCTTCATTTAGCTGTGTTTTGGGTTTTATTGACACATGTCCTTGCTTGAAAAATGTCTGTGTGATTATTTTTGTCTATGTACTCTCCTAACATCAGCTAATGTTTTGCTTTCGCTGTAAAGCCTTTTTGAAATCGGACAATGTGGTTACATCAAGGAGAAGTGTATCTTTAAAATGGTGTAAAATAGTTGTATGTTTGAGAAATTGAATTATGACGTTGTTTTTGAATTTTCCGCCCTGATATTTCACTGGCTGTGTCCTGCACTAGCGTCCCACCTAGCCCATAGAAGTTAACATGCTGCTTTATGAATTCATAAACTAGGAAAAAAAAAAAGAGCCAAATAATCCTATTCATTAATGTAAATGTAATCAAACCTGATTTAATCTCAAAATGGAGCTGCTTCGTTGAGCAAAGCACAAAATGGTCAATCATAACAGTTGATCATATCAAGTGAATGAAAATTGGGTATAGTAAATGTTTTCAAAATTGTATTTTAGAATTGATTGTATACACGGCCAAGAAAAAAAATACAATTTTAAAACCAAAGTAACAAACAGAATTTGTACAAAAGCAGTCAATTTTCCAAGACAACACACTGGAATGTAAAGCAATAATCAATAAGAATATATTTGAAAAGGAAAAAAAAGCTAATCATTCACATATACAGCACCTTAAATGTTTTGGGGTTGACTGATTGATCAACAGAAATTAAAGGCAGCAATCAAATTTCTCCATGTCTCATGCAGACCACCTCACTACGACAAAGCGATAATACACAGCAACTAACCATTTTCACCTGTCCTTCTAACAGTACAACAATATACACATGTACTGCATATCCTGTGGACAATAATCCTTTCTCCTACTCTATCGATTGGTGAAACTTACAAGCGGTCAACTGGGCAGGGTTAGAGTCAAATCCATTTCATAATAAGTCAATTCAGGAAGTAAACTGAAATTATAATTCCAATTTTCCTCATGAAAAAGCTGCGAGGCAAATTGGAATTAGAATTTCTTAATTGGCTTAATTGAAATGGAATAGACCCCAGCCCTGTTCACAAGTGCCCCCTTACTAACTGGCAGCAAGAGCAACACCGCAGCAACGGCTATAATATAAACAGGTAACATTGCAGCACACATTTTGAATTTATGTCAAACTTAAAGAACAATTTAGTGCATTTAAATGTAAAAAAAAAAAATAAAAAAAAAAAAATAACCATCTGCGAAGAATAGGTTTGAATGACAGCAAATAACCAGAGCTATCCCTTTTTTAAACCTAATGCCAACATTTAATGACAGGAGGGGTTGTGTTTTACCTTTCTTTTCAGGTTTGTTTTTTACATCCTCAAACTTGGCATGGACTTTTCAAAGTTAATTAAACACTTGGTAGATTTCACACTACACAATGTGAGCCAGTCAGTCAAAGTCAAAGACAGACTGACATTGGTGGCAACCATATGTCAAGTACTGCTGTGCGTGAATATAAACGACAGATGCCTTGTTTTGTCAAATCAACTTAGAGACGGAACTATATGCCAGTAATAGCACCTTTTCTTTTTACCCGAGTTGCGGCCACACATTTGTCAAAAAGTCACATTTCCAAGTTCAAACTACTGACTGACTAGGGGATGATCAGTAATGAGCTGTAAGAACGAGGAGCGCAAAGCAGCAGACCTTTATCCTGGTTAGTTAGTAAGAGTTCCTGAGCCAAATCAACAAAGCTACTCAATGATGTCTCATTGAGCCGCGAGGCAAATGTGCAATGTTCAAGTCTGTCAAAGTGTTACGCTGCTACGATGAATTGTGAGGATGAATAAAACCACAAAAGAAAGGTTGAACTAAAATGTACACAAAAATTCAATAAGAACATAAAGAAAACAAAAAAAGGAATGCCGGAGGGAGGGAGCAAGTGCATGATTCATAGTGAAAAGGGCACAGCCCCCAATTGTCACAGGTCCTCGTGAAAATGTGCAAACTGTAGCACAAGCACTTTAAACTGGTGTTTCTATGAAATGTGCTACTTCATAAAAAGCGTCCCTATCCTGAATGAGAATCCTCCAGCAAGTAATACAAGGAATGTCAGATGCAATCACTGAGAATTTTCAATAAATATGGCCTTTACTGGTTCCAAAGGATTCAACAAATTGCACTGGCTAAAACAGAGGGCAAATAATCCTGCACTTGCTCCTTTACAACGGAGAAGAAAAAAAAAGATTAAGCAAATCAAACAAAACAGAAATCACAAACAAATAACAGTCGAACCTGGTCCTGGAGAGCATTTTGAGTCTTCAGATTTACCTGAATAAAGCTACTCATGACTGAGCCTAAGCAAAGCTATTCTAAGCTCAAGTCTACAACTAAGCAAAGCGAGACTAAGCTCAAGTCTACACCTAAGCAAAGCTAGACTAAGCTCAAGTCTAAGAGCAGCTCTTAAGAGTGGCTGAAGTAAGGAGATGATAGTCTGACTATTCCAGTTGTACAAGTCAGTCGTCAATTGAAAGACTGCACTGAGAGCCAGGACCAGGCTTTGGGACCGCCACCCCACACAAGGATCAACCTGTGTTCTTGATTAATTATCACAGATTGCTTTTTAGAGGGTCTGATATCCCACATAGGTCTTCCTACGACCAATCACGTAAGCAATCACTACAATGAGAATCAAGCCGGCCAGGGCGGCACCAACAATGATTGGGATTAAGATGCTGGTGTCATCCAGTGAACATTCATGGGCTGCAGACGAGAGAGAGAATCAATGAGCACAACTTGGAACATATCTTCTCATGATCATTTGGTTGTTAATCAGTTTTAAAAAGGTCAGAAGCATGACCTCAAATACTTACCGTTTCACCAAACTGGACATATTCTACTGAAGCCCATAATGGTTATTACAGTCTATGTCTCAGTTTCAAGCATGTTAGCTGCATTTGGCTCTAGTAACCCTAGTAAGCTGTAGCATACCACTAACATAAGGGTAATGATGCAAATTCACCATCTCAGAAAGTCACCTACCTGTAGCGAATTCGCCTTTGTTGACTTCGAAGGGCTGGACACGAAGCTCGAACGTGTAGAGAGTGAGCGTGTCGGTGACGTTTAAGGTCTGCTCCTTGTTGCACATGTAGGAGCTGCCTACCGCCGCCGCCCAAATGGACATGTTGTTATTGACTGCAATGACGGGATCCCCTGGACATAAACACAGAGTGAGCAAAGCTCTAATATGCATTGCATGTACTGTGCAGGTCGAGTGTGTAATGTATACTGTTTATTTATTTTAAAGCCGCACTGTTTCCAAGAAAAATGGCACCATTGGGAGAATAAAGTTGATCCTATCCTAACATCCAATTAGGGACTTTGTTTCTGAAGGGGTTTGTAGTGCATTGCTGCTTACCAGTGGCTGGTTTCACTGTGACCTTCAGAGCGTGCAGGTGGAACTTCTTGCCATCCTGTAATGTGCAAGGAAACACTTATCAGCTTGACTGAAACAGACCTTATTCTGTATTTGTCCAACTGTCTACATGCTACATTTAAATTTAAGTCATTTAGCAGACGCTCTTATCCAGAGCGACTTATATTAGTGAATGCATTCATTTCATGCATTTTTTTTTTTGTACTGGCCCCCCGTGGGAATAGAACCCACAACCCTGGCGTTACAAACACCATGCTCTACCAACTGAGCCACAATGCAGACGACCAGGATAATACCGGCCTTGGTTTCAGATTTTTTTACGTGTCTGGCTTCGTCGCCTTACGTTGCTGAACGTGAACATGATGGTGATTGTATCCGATGTCAATATGAGATCGCTGCTGTTGGCCCCACAGGCTCCGCCCACTTCAGTTATATTGGGCACCAGGTTGATGGTCTCCTCTTTCTAATAAAGGGGAAAACACAGATCGGTAAACAACACTAACATACTAGCAACAAAGACCTATCTTCATAGACAACAAAATCATGTTCTCTGACAAACATATCTGAAACTTCTCCATTGAACAGACTATTGCATGCTAAAATAAGAAAACATCAAAAGGGCCTACTTTACAATCGCTATCCTACTTGTATACATACGTCTCCTTGCTTGTAACCAATCTGTAGGCCGAAGGTGGCCATCAGGCAGGCTGTGCTGTTGACGTCGGGTGCGATGCTGTACTTTCCAGTAGTGGGCGTGGGCAGTGTAGGGGTAGAAGTGGGGGCAGCTGTGCTGGTAACGGTCGTGGTGGGCGCCACAGTGGTGGAGGTCATGTCAGCGGAGCATACGGTGTCTTGTATAGGGAAAACAGAGAACCTATTAAGTTCAGAGAACCAACAGGGTTGGGATCATTTCCATTACAGGAAGTAAACTGAATTTCAGTTCACTTCCTGAATTGACCACTTCCTGAATTGACCCTTTTTAATTGGAATTGACCTCAACCCTGGAGAAAACACAGTAAAATAGTTTGACATACAGTGCAATCGGAAAGTACTCAGACCCCTTGACTTTTCCCACATTTTGTTACGTTACAGCCTTATTCAAAAATGAAAAATCAAAAACTGTTGTTTTTTTTTTAGACAATTTTGCAAATAACACATTTACAGAAGTATTCAGACCCTTACTCAGTACTTTGTTGAAGCACCTTTGGCAGCAATTACAGCCTCGAGTCTTCTTGGGTATGACACTACAAGCTTGGCACACATGTATTTGGGGAGTTTATCCCACTGTTCTCTGATAGATCCTCTCAAGCTCTGTCCGGTTGGATGGGGAGTGCCGCTGCACAGCTATTTTCAGGCTGGGCCAATCAAGGACTTTCAGAAACTTGTCCCGAAGCCATCAAACCAGATTTCCTCCAGACGTGACGCTTGGCATTCAGGCCAAAGAGTTCAATCTTCGTTTTATCAGACCAGATAATCTTGTTTCTCATGTTCTGAGAGTCCTTTAGGTGCATCTTGGCAAACTCAAAGCAGGCTGTCATGTGCCTTATATTGAGGAGTGGCTTCCGTCTGGCCACTCTACCATAAAGGCCTGATTGGTGGAGTGCTGCAGAGATGGGAGAACCTTCAAGAAGGACAACCATCTCCACAGAAGAACTCAGGAGCTCTGTCAGTGACCATCAGGTTCTTGATCATCTCCCTGACCAATGCCCTTCTCCCCCGATTGCTGTTAGAGCTGGCTGCCTAGACTAGGAAGTCTTGGTGGAGCCAATCTTCTTTCATTTAAGAATGATGGAGGCCACTGCGTTCTTGGGGACCTTCAATGCGGCAGACAATTTTTTGTACCCTTCCCCAGATCTGTGCATCGACAAAATCCTGTCTCTGAGCTCTACGGCCAATTCCTTCGACCTCATGGCTTAGTTTTTGCTCTGACATGCACTGCCAACTGTGGGACCGTATATAGACAGGTGTGTGTCTTTCCAAATCATGTCCAATCAATTGAATTTACCACAGGTCGACTCCAATCAAGTTGTAGAAACATCAAGGATGATCAATGGAAACAGGATGCACCTGAGCTCAATTTCGAGTCTCATAGCAAAGGGTCTGAATACTTAGGTAAATAAGGTATATGTTTTTATATTTAATACATTTCCAAAAACCTGTTATTTTATCTACTTTAGAATTAACTAAATGTGGAAAAAGTTGAGGGGACTGAATATTTTCCGAATGCACTGTATTATTGTGGCACAGTTGATCTTACAATGGCCTGATGCTCGTACTACCTACCGGTGTCACTTTTGCTGCCGTTAATCACAAACGCCTGTAGAGCAACATCATACAGTGTCTGAATGACAGACTCTACTGTCAGGACATTTTCACTCTTGCAGGAGTAGTAGGTGTCCACACTCACGTTGGTGATAATTGACTTCACCGTCACAAACTTGGTTTCTAAAACCAAGAAGGATTGTCAAATATCAGCATGTGTCATATCAACTACAGTACCAAATTGGTATATCGTGAATTAACAGTATCATGACATGGCTGTGTAGTCACTCGTTTGTTACCTTTTGATGTAGAGTTGGGGAAGACGCTTGAGTCATTGAGATTGTAGGAGAAGACAATGGTATCTACTTGGTAGGTTTTGTTCTTTTTAGTGAATTCCACTGTCCAACTGTGCCCGTGTCCAAAACTAAGTTTCAATGTCGATGTTGTGTTATCGCAGGTGCTCCCTTCGGTTGTCACATTTTCAGGCAGTACAAAAATAACAGTTTCATTCTGAAAGGAGACGAATATATTGGACAGTCATTAAAATATGGATTCCCTTTTATCATTTCCCGCCAAGTACTTCCTCAGGAACAGTGCCATTTCGCATGGTTGCATCATGACAAAATAGTACAGTTGACATAACATAAGTGTGTCCATTTTAATGATGGATTAGCAGGGGGGGGAAAACGAAATATTTAATGTTCTGGGACAACGGGTGGGTCTAATCCTGATTGGTTAAAACCGCCTTCCTGCCGGTGTCTATTCCACAAGTTACCACTGGCTAAATCTATGAAGGTAAAATGTCTATTTACTCTGTTCCATCTGACTGCGCAATCCAATGTCTCATCAGCCAGCCAAGCAATTTATAAACTTGGTCTCTACTATAAAAAGCATAGACATAATCTAACATTTCTTCTAAACTACCGTAATTTCCGGACTATTAAGCGCACCTGAATATAAGCCGCACCCACTGAATTTAAAAAAAAAGTATTATTTTGAACATAAATAAGCCGCACATGTCTATAAGCCGCAGGTGCCTACCGGTACATTGAAACAAATGAACTTTACACAGGCTTTAACGAAACACGGTTGTAACAAAAATAAATAGACTTTAACGAAACACGGCGTGTAACAAAAAAACAAAAATGAGCAGTAAACAGTAGGCTACCAAGAAAGTCATTGGTCACCATCTTCCTCCTCCTGTGCACTGAAACCATCTCCTTCGGTGTCAGAGTTGAATAGCCTCAGAATTGCTTCAGCCGATATCCGATCGTTTTCATTGTCGCTCTCGTCACTTTCATCCGGAGGCAAATCCCCCGCTGAGCCATCTTCAACATGCAGCAGTCCAGCCTTTTGAAACCCGTTGATGATAGTGGATTTTTTGACAATGCTCCACGCCGTCAGGACCCACTGGCAGACTTGACCATAAGTTGCTCTTCGCATGCGGCCCGTTTTAGTGAAGGATTTCTTCCCACTTGTCAATCCAAGCCTCCCGCTGAACACAGAGTGCCACCTTAAATGCACGATTTATACTGATGTCGAGTGGCTGCAAATACTTTGTTGTACCCCCAGGAATCAGGGTGACAAAAGGACTACCGTAATCAGAATGATGGAAAGTTTGAGAGCGCTCGATTTAATCTAAACAGTAAACAAAAAAGTTGTTTGACCTTAACCCGTTCGGCAATTTCATTGGTCTAATGAAAGCTTCATGCCGCCAAAAAACTGAGCACGTCACAGAATGTGTTTTTTTGGGAAAAAAATTTGAAAGCGGGAAAAATCCATATATTATCCGCGTCATTGTTTAAACCTCGAAGTTCAAAGCGTGGGGAAAAAGTTGTGGCTTATAGTCCGGAAATTACGGTAACAGTTTTCAACAGAGATTTGTATAAACCTTACTGTCCGTCTCTGACATTTGCAACATTGAATTTGAATATTGAAACAATCTCCACCTGTCTCATAGTAATGAACGTGGGAGTCGGGACGAGACAGACAGGCAGCGTTTCACAGCCGGTTGAAATTATGAATCAGCTGGCATCATTTTTATGGATATATAACAAGAAATGTCAACCGAAAATGGATAAAATGAAATGCAGCTAGTTTGCAGTCTTGCCAGCTTCAGTTGAAAGTGATTGTAATAGCTGTGTTGGCTAGCTCCTATGAACAACTGTGTCTTGACGAGTGAGCAAATTTTCCATGCCAGGCAAAACCACTCCTCATTAGCTCAGTGTTATGGATGTATCCAAATAAATGTCAATAGAAAACAGCTTAAACAAATGCAAATACAGCTACTTTGCTGTTATTCTGGCTGCTTTTTGAAATGACTAAGTTCGCTATAGTTGGCTAGCTAGCAAGCAAGCGATAAGAATGTTGCCAGCCAGTATGACAATGGAACATTTAGAATGAACGACTGGGTCGGGCCCATAGACACAGAACAAAAAGACTGAACGACTGGGTCACGTCTCGGTCACGTCTCTAGCAACCGAACGACCAGCCGGCTTGGGTAGCAATCCTAGATTTGTGCAGGGACTATATCTTGTGGGTGGATGAAATAGTATTAATAAATTCATCAAAATAACATTTAATGAAAATATGCCAATCATTATTTTAATACATTGCTAAGAGCCTAACAACACATACCAATATATCCTCCAAACACTGGCTCCGAGGGCATTTTCACCTAATTAGTCTTTTTTATTGCTTGGGACAATAACTTTGACAAACCCTGGTGGAACAAGACAAGCCATGACAATTACAGGATAAACCACTGAACAGACAGAAGACTTTTCCTCGCAGTTACTCCCTCTTGTTCCCTCCGTGATTATATTAAGAACTATATTTGTCAAAGTAGACGCTCAACTCAAAACTTATTAAGCAGAGTGACAAATCATTTCAAGAGTTATTTATAGGCCTAGGTATATTAACATGCAGAAAAACATTTAAAGAGTAAATACACACCTTATTTACACCAACTTCATATGTGACTGAAAAGTTGACCATCAAATTAGCATAGAGGCATAATTTGTTCTCCGTGTTGTTGACTGACACTTCAGTCCCATGTGATAGATGGAGTTCTGAAATAGAAATCAACATCCATTTTCTTGATTTGTTATGAGGCAGAATGTTGGGGGACTCCTGAAAACAAACACCATTTCAATAAATTCACAGTAAACACACATCTTACCAGCATAGGTAGCCTAACATGAGTTTTAGTTATTTTCTACTTGCGTTTTATAAATACCCAATGGATTCAAATTCTTGTAAAACTCCGAGTGGGGAACACACCATAGGCTAACAATTTCCAAACCTTCATTGTTGTTAAAGTGTTCATCATCTGATCAATCTCACATGGAACTAAATGGGCCCGGTTTCCCGATAGCGACGGAACTTAGGTTTACAGTTGTTTTAAAGAGGCATCGTTCCTACCACACAGAGAGAATGTTTGAAGTGTTAATCTTAGTTTAACATTAGAGTTACCCCACAAAACTGATGACAGATCAGCTCCTAGAACAATATTAGCCCCTATGGCTGCAAATATTGAAGGGGCTTATTATGCTTAGGCTTCCCAACAATAATGCACTAAATTATAGATTGGGCAGATCACTGCACACATGTTACACCATCATGAAATGCATTGAGGCAAAATAGTTAGACAGTAGCCTATTGGCAAAATAGAACTCAATTGATTGAAAAAATATATATAAGGCCCATGTGGACTTTTTTTTTTTTTTTTTTACATTTATTAAACCTTTAACTAGGCAAGTCAGTTTAATGCAGTCATCTCAGTTTTTATTTGAAGTATATTTCCATCCTTTACTTGATTGTAACAATTGTAAAGACTTTGGCAACTTTGTATTTGCAGTCAATTTCGTTCTGAAGTTATCAGCAGTCAGTCAGAGCGATAAATATTTTGCTTCTATGTTTAGCAGAGATAATCTATGAATAATGTGACATGGAAGGACAAAAAAGCTCTAACTATGCACTAAGCTGTTCTAGTGGTCTGAAGCAGTCAGTTAATAACAAGCGTTTCCAAATGTAACTTTAGTACGGATTATTTTGGGAAACAGCTGAGATTTAACGATGCTCCTACAAAAGGTTCTAACAATGAACTATGCCTTAAGATACTTTTGTGAAACCGGCCCTGGTAGGTTATCACGAGTGACCCTGTGGCCTGTCACCCTGAGTGACTTGATATCAGAGGCCTTAGCATGCAACAGAGGACTGGGGCCATTTCTCAACTGAAAACATTCAAATTAAAATGGAAAAAATTGCAAGGGGAAAAAAACCTATTAGGATTCTGACTTGAATATCAAGTGAGTCCTGGCAACACCATGGCAGGAGGCCAAAACCTATACAGGCTATAAAAAAAAAAAAGATATGCATTGGCTCAATGTGCAAATTCCTTCTATCAATCATAACAAGGGGATTGGTTTATAGACAGCAACTGCTATAGCAATCACTTAGGTAACTGTGCAGGTTTAAAATGTTACTGCAGCTGTTTTACAATTACATAACAAAAGGTCAATCAGCAGATACTTGGTCACGAGACAACTTCCTGATCAACGCGCAAGGGCATATATCATAAATAAGATACAGCTAACGTTACTGAAGTGAGAATGCTTAATGTAAATTTAGCTAAGATTTTGGATTGAACTGGATTTACAACAGTATAGTAACGCTAACGTTATCTAGCTGGTATATTACATATTGATACCTAAGCAAATGTGTGACTAGTAGCTACCTAGCAAACTACGAGTTGTGAACCTATTTCAGTCATCGAAAGTTAAACATGTTCCAAATGAACAGGGCGAATGAAGCTGGTCGATGTTGTCGTTGACATGTTTGCTAACGACACATAAGGACGATACTGCTAACTAAGCCAAATGAAAGACAATGCCAAACATTACTTGGTGTTTAAGAGGCAGGTGTTATTTTCCCTGTCCACCCAGAAGTCCTTTCTGTAACATGACCTGTCAACTAAGACAAAACCGATATTAAACCCACAACTAACGTTAGCATGACAGGTCAACAGTGCCATAAACTTAATGTCTTAGATTGAGTCTTTGATTGCCGGTAGTGAAATTCACATGAGTAAGTGTTACCTTTTCATTTATTTGTTGAGTTAAACTTAACTACAGTTAATGTTTGATAGAAAACTAGCTAACTAGCCGAGCTAGCTACTGGCGCAGCAAAGAAATAACGTAGCTAGCTAACGTTAGCTCAAGCAATATGGCTGAAGACAGGCCTAACCCGAAGTGACGGAGCACCGAAAGTTTCCTCTTATGACTTACAACATTACCAAAAAAATGACACAAAGCAGTATTTCGCTCAATTCTGTAAACATACCATTTCCAAGAGCCAGGAACAAAATCAAAAACGCACAGCGAAACATGATAACTTGGTAGCCAAAAGACTTGTTCAGGAAGCGACAACAGCTTACGACTTCAGCTACCTTCCAAGTGCAACTCGAGCGCATCGTCTCGTCACCAATACAAAAAAAAAAAAAGTACTTCCGCGTCACGGGATTTCGGAACAATAAAATAAAAGTCCCCCGCGTAATAGTAAAAAAGTGTCCTTAATCTGTATTTATCTATGATATATGAAAAATAATTTTCTAATCATCAACAATGATAAATATTTGTTCATATTTAAGTGAAATGTGCATTAAATGTGGGTTTAAAAACATGTTCCAAGGTCAAATAAATGCTCCCAATGCAATACACTGTATATGAAATACATATTGGTTTACAGATAGAAAACTATTCTTGGTGCCGAAGTAAAAGATGGGTTGGGATTACTCACCAGAGTCTATAAAATCTATATATGGTGTTATTTCATGGGGGACTCCAATCTAAATACCCAGCAACACCTTCTACTCAACCCACTCCATAGCCCCCAATGCAATACATTGTAGGTCTTTAAATTACATATTGAGAGAAAAAAGGTATTCTATGAACCGATGTAAAATGTATTATGCCGATGTACACTACCATTCAAAAGTCTGGGGTCACTTAGAAATGTCCTTGTTTTTGAAAGAAGCAAATTTTTTGTCCATTAAAATAACAAATTAATCAGAAATACAGTGTAGACATTGTTCATGTTGTAAATGACTATTGTAGCTGAAACAGTTGATATTTAATGGAATATCTACATAGGCGTACAGAGGGCCATTATCAGCAACCATCACGCCTGTGTTCCAATGGCACGTTGTGTTAGCTAATACACATTTAGCATTTTAAAAGGCTAATTGATCATTAGAAAACCCTTTTGCAATTATGTTAGCAGAGCTGAAAACTGTTGTACTGATTAAAGAAGCAATAAAACTGTCCTTCTTTAGACTAGTTGAGTATCTGGAGCATCAGCGGGTTTGATTACAAGGCTCAAAATGGCCACAAACAAAGAACTTTCTTCTGAAACTCATCAGTCTATTCTTGTTTTGAGAAATGGAGGCTATTCCATGCAAGAAATTGCCAAGAAACTGAAGATTTCATACAACGCTGTGTACTACTCCCTTCACAGAACAGTGCAAACTGGCTCTAACCAGACTAGAAAGAGTGGTAGGCCCCGGTGCACAACTGAGCAAGAGGACAAGTACATTAGAGTGTCTAGTTTGAGAAACAGACGCCTCAAAAGTCCTCAACTGGCAGCTTCATTAAATAGTACCCGCAAAACACCAGTCTCAACGTCAACAGTGAAGAGGCGACTCCGGGACGCTGGCCTTCTAGGCAGGGTTCCTCTGTCCAGTGTCTGTTCTTTTGCCCATCTTTTTATTGGCCAGTCTGAGATATGGCTTTTTTTTCCAACCCTGCCTGGAAGGCACCTCTTCACTGTGATTTTAATGGACAATTTCCTTTTGCTTTACTTAAAAAAAAATATATATATTAAAAAAGGACATTTCTAAGTGACCCCCAAACTTTTGAACGGTAGTGTATGTGCTGCCCCTCTTCCCTGATTCTATGCTGGGCATGCAATATCAAGTGTGCCTCTATTTAGTGTTGTCTCAAACAAATGATCCATAGCCTATAGGCCTAGGCTATATGAAATGCATGCTCGGAGAAGCACAGGACAAAGTTATATTTAGAATAAAATATACTTCCTTATTTTGCGCTGCTGGGATGGTGTAAATAAAACTATCCAAACATTAGCCCTGGCATGCCCTGCTCTTGATGATGTAAACCTTTTTGTGGTGCCTAACCTATCACGACTCAGGATATGACCCAGATGCAGACACGGGAGGCGGATAGTACAGGTCCCAGATTTATTACAAACACGGGGCAGGCAAAGGGCATGTCGAGGGCAGGCAGATGTTCGTGATCAGGTCAGAGTCAGGCAGGTACAGGACGGCAGGCAGGCTCGGGGTCAGGGCAGGCAGAATGGTCAGAACCGGGAGAAACAGGAGACAAAGGGCTGTGAGACATAGGTTTAATCCTAGACACATGAAAAGTGGGATGTATACAGAGGGTAGGGCCAACAGAAGACAAACAGCAGAGGGGCTAAGGATCTTGGAGATGGGGAAAGGGCTGATAAAACGGGGGAGGGGGGGGGGGGGACAGTTTGCGGGACTCTACCTGGAGGGGCAGATCCCAACTGGACAGCCATACCCTCTGCCCGAGATGATAACGGGGGGCCAGGGTCTGGTGGCGGTCCACTTGTCGTCAATACCTGGAGGTGGTCTTGAGAAGAGCCGACCGGGCTCTCTTCCAGGTACAGCGACAGCGGTGGACAAACATCTGGGCTGAGGGTATGCTTACCTTCCTCTTGCAACGGGAAGAGCGGGGCGAGAGACCAGTGGCTGAGCAAGGGAGGGTGTTGTGGGCGTACTCTACCCACAAAAGCTGGCTCCAGGTGGTGGGATTGGCAAAGACCAGGCAGCGAAGAGTCATCTCCGGTTCTTGATTGGCCCGCTCTGACTGGCCGTTAGACTGAGGGTGGAACCCGGAGAACAGGCTGGCCGACGACCCAATGAGCGTGCAGAACGCCCTCCAGAACTGACGAGAACTAAGGACCCGGGTCGGAGAGCATGTCCTCTGGAAGTCCATGGATCCGGAAGATGTGCTGCACCATGAGCTGGGCCGCCTCCTTGGCTGAGGGTAGCTTGGGGAGAGGGAAGTGGGCGGCTTTGGAAAACCGGTCCACCACGGTAAGGATAACCGTGTTGCCATCAGATGGGGGAGACCAGTGACAAAGTCCAGGGATATGTGACCAGGGACGGGAAGGGGTTGAAG
This sequence comes from Salmo salar, assembly GCF_965601325.2. Classification (NCBI taxonomy): domain Eukaryota; kingdom Metazoa; phylum Chordata; class Actinopteri; order Salmoniformes; family Salmonidae; genus Salmo; species Salmo salar. The sequence goes on from NC_138299.1 coordinate 62,898,680, forward strand.
GAGGCCAGCTGGAGCTGGCAAAGGAGTCTTATTCTGGTCACACACGGTGCAGGTGGCGACAAACGCGGAGATGTCAGTAACCAAGGTGGGCCACCAAAAACGTTGTCGTACAAAAGGCCAGGCTCCGATGGGAGCGAGGCTGGCAGGCCAGTCGAGAGGAATGAGCCCATTCCAGAACCGAGAATGGATAGAGTCTGGGACAAACATCTCGTTAGCCGCCCCCCCGAGGTGCAGATATATTCCAGGTTTTTGTGATCTGTCCATACTATGAATGGGTGTTCCGTCCCCTCTAACTAGTGCCTTTATGTGGGGTTGAGACGATGAGAGAAGAAAGCGCAAGAATGCAGCTTTTGGTCTTGGGCTGAACGCTGGGACAGGGCAGCTCCCACTCCGACGTCCGAAGCGTCGACCTCCACCACAAACTGCCGGGACGGATTAGGATGGGGGCGGTAGTGAATTAGTGTTTGAGGTCCAAGAACGCCTGGTATGCAGCTGGAGACCATGTAAATGGGACCTTGGGAGAGGTGAGTGATGACATGGGGGAAGCCCGAGTGTTGTAGCCCCGGAAGAACCGGTGGTAGAAATTGGCGAACCCCAGGAAGTGTTGCAGCTGCACTCGAGGTGGGTTGCGGCCAATCCACCACCACTCTCACCTTTTCAAGATCCATCTGGATGTTGCCTGCAGCTATGATGTACCCCAGATGGTGGAGCGATGGAATTCACATTTTTCCGCTTTGACGTACAGCTGGTTCTCCAGAAGACGCTGGAGGACTTGTCTGACATGGAGGACATGTTCTTGAGCCGAGTGGGAAAACACGAGGATGTCATCAAGGTAGATGAATACGAACCGGTTCAACATGTCCTGGAGAACGTCATTGACCAGGGCCTGGAACACAGCAGGAGCGTTGGTCAGTCCGAAATACATCACCAGGTATTCGTAGTGCCCGCTAGCCATGTTAAAGGCAGTCTTCCACTCACCCCCTTTCCGGAGGTCCATCTTGGAGAAGATAGTAGCCCCCTGGAGAGGCTCGAAAGCCAAGGCGATGAGTGGTAACTCCTTGTGTCTTCCAATGGTGGCTCCCTGGGAGGAGACGGTGTAGCGGAGCTGGTAAGAGTCTGCTGGGTCAATCATGGCCTGTTCGTACAATCACGACTCAGGATATGACCCAGATACAGACATGGGAGGAGGATAGTATAGTTCTCAGATTATTTATTAGAAACACGGGGCAAGCAAATGGCAGGACAAGGGCAGGCAGAGGCTTGTGAGAATCAGGACAGCAGGCAGGCTCGGGGTCAGGGCAGGCAGAATGGTCAGAACCGGGAAAAACTAGGAAACAGAACTAGAGCAAGAGGAAGACGGGAAAGACCACTGGTAAGACCTGACAAAGACAAGACGAACTGGCAACAGACAAACAGAGAACACAGGTATAAATACACAGGGGATAATGGGAAGATGAGTGACACCTGTAGGGGGAGTGAGACACACACAAAAACAGGTGAAACAGATCAGGGTGTGACATAACCAATGGCTGTGCACCGTGGCACTTCAGGAGGCGAAAGGCTTCTTCCAAAAATCATTTTTGATTTGTCAAAAAAAACTTTTCAATGTCCAATTGGAAAACCAATTGTCACTAGTGTCAAAAAATCTTAGGAATATGTGGGACAAGAATAGAGGTAACATTCAATGTCTTGTTAATCAGATTGAAGAACAGCTTGAGTTGACCTACCCTTATAGCCCGTCACCTATATGTTTCTTTTTTTATTTAACCTTTATTTAACTATGCAAGTCAGTTAAGAACACATTTTTATTTACAATGAGGCCTACCCTGGCCAAACCCTAACGATGCTGGGCCAATTGTGTGCTGCCCTATGGGACTCCCAATCACGGTAATGTAATGAGATAGGAGATGAGGATGACAGCACAAATGTAAGTCAGTGCAACACAGTCAAGACAAACTAATTGATACAAAAACACCAATCAAACACTGAGTGGGGAGGAGAAATGCAGCGAAATGTAAATATGGTGTTTCTATAAAACACCAAATAACAGTAAACAAGCAATTTTAGCATGTGATATCTGTGCAAATTGGTATCACTTTGATTCTATTGGCCTACCTTCCGATGTGGGCCAATTTTCAATGCAACTCAAAATCATGTCAAGTTCAAGTACATCCATTGAAAAATGGATTTAGCCTTAAAGCGGACTGTGACACATTTATACATTCTATTGCTAGAGACAACAAGGTGAAATTTAAGAAAACACTACAATCTATCACACCCTGATCTGTTTCACCTGTCTTTGTGATTGGCTCCACCCCCCTCCAGGTGTCGCCCAACCTACATTTACATTTACGTCATTTAGCAGACGCTCTTATCCAGAGCGACTTACAAATTGGTGCATTCACCTTATGATATCCAGTGGAACAACCACTTTACAATAGTACATCTATCTCTTTTTTGGGGGGGGGGGGTTTAGAAGGATTACTTTATCCTATCCCAGGTATTCCTTAAAGAGGTGGGGTTTCAGGTGTCTCCGAAAGGTGGTGATTGACTCCGCTGTCCTGGAGTCGTGAGGGAACATGTTCCACCATTGGGGTGCCAGAGCAGCGAACAGTTTTGACTGGGCTGAGCGGGAACTGTGCTTCCGCAGAGGTAGGGGGGCCAGCAAGCCCATTATCCCCTGTGTATTTATACCTGTGTTCTCTGTTTGTCTGTTGCCAGTTCGTCTTGTTTGTCAAGTCAACCAGCGTTTTTGTTCTCAGCTCCTGCTTTTCCCAGTCTGTCTTTTTCCTCGCCTTCCTGGTTTTGACCCTGACCTGACTCTGAGCCCGCCTGCCTGACCACTCCGCCTGCCCCTGAGCCTGCCTGCTGACCTGTACCTTTGCCCCACCTCTGGATTTTTGACCTCTGTCTACCCTGAGCCGGCCTGCCGTCCAGTACTGTTACCCCACCTCTGGTTTACTGACCCCTGCCTGCCTTGACCTGTCTATTGCCTGCCCCTGTTGGAATATTAAACCACTGTTCATGTGGCATTGTCTGCATCTGGGTCATAACCTTCATACCTGATACAAACAGAGAATGCAAATGAGGATCAGGTACAAAACCTATTGCCTGTAGAGAGTTTAAATGAGGGTATGCCAACTGCTCAGAGAAGACCCTCAGACTGCCAACTTAATGTGTAAAACGCACACTCACTTTTGAGGATAAAGAACCTGCTGCTGATTCTCATCCTGATGTAGCCAAGAGTTCATACAGTAGATAGAGTGTCAGTGGTGCAGCCCAATCGAATCTCAGATACCAAAGATATTGGGAATGAATACTACCAACTACAGACAGGAAGTTGTGGTAGAGGTTTATCAGATGAGGAAATCATAAGCTCTATGAAAACTGAATCAGAGAGCAGCATGTAACTGGAGAGTTTGACATCAAAATAAGCGACGATACACTGAAGTGTTTTGTCAAGTGAGGCAAATTTTGGCGGGCTCATGCTTACCACTCCAAATAATGGTATCTTTATGTTGACTCGTGATGAATGGGAAAGTGTCCATTCAGAAAGAAGTGGTACATATTTTAAAAAGTTCTCACGGGTAGGCCTATTTGCACCACCAAGAAACAGGGTCCAGAAAAGTCGTATCCGTAGCCTCTGCCTTTTTAAAAACAATAGCAGTTGTGGTGCTTGTGTGCTTGTTCTCTAAAGCAGTGTTATGAGAGGGCAATGTGAATACGCTTTTCCACAATGGCATGCAAGATGTTGTTTTACATGACTTATCAGAGAGGAAATTACTTAGTTGAAAGAAGTTAAGGTTTTAAGCTTGAATGATACAGCAGACTTCTGGAATGATGCTATATGCCTAATAATGAAATGATACTTAAATATAAATGTGTTATTTATTTAACGTCGTGGTGGGCACCAATATTGCTAATTTGATATGATATTGATACCATTTAATATCAATATGATCAAGGCATGTTGTGATATTGGTTTATTCTTCCTGTTAACCTACACTATTCTGTAATAAAGCCTACATAACTGTTCCTGCATGCAGAAGGCCCTTTCACAGCCCTTCTCACAGGCTGCTCAGCATACTTTAAAAAACATACAAAATCTAACACTAAAACAAAAACAGGCTGCTTACCATCAACTATGGATGGGGTGTGGTGTGGATGGGCTTCCCATTCTAATGAAAATGGTTAGGTAGGTTTATGCCACCAGAATACACCTGGCCCAATGGGCAATCCACAAGCAGTTGTCTGGACTTCACAGAAAAGTGAACATTCACACAGTTGCAATGTATTTTCTACAAACCGCTATGATATCAATATCAAACTGAAAAAGGTGTCACACCCTGATCTGTTTCGCTTGTCTCCACCCCCCTTCAGGTGTCGCCCATTTCCCCCATTATCCCCTGTGCATTTATACCTGTGTTTTCTGTTTGTCTGTTGCCAGTTTTTCTTGTCTCGTCAAGCCTACCGTACTCCTGTTTCTCGTTAGTTCCTGTTATATAGTTCTCCCGGTTTTGACCATTCTGCCTGCCCTGCCCTGGATTACTGACCTCTGCCTGCCCTTGACCTGTCGTTTGCCTGCTCCGTTTTTGTAACTAAATATTTAATATTTCGAACTGTCTGCATCTGGGTCTTATCCTGAGGTCTGATAAAAGGCAACTGATATCGATATATAGATTTTCCATATCGGTGCCCATCACTAATATCATTAATTTATTCAATGAGGGATTGAAATTACTGAATGTAGATATCATAGAGTGTGTTAGACCATACATTTTTTGCCTAAACATTTCATAAAATGGGGGACTGACATGAATGAATGTATCCTAGAGTGTGTTTGAACCATGAATTTTAACTGACTCATTTTGTAAAATTGGTGACTGAAATGACTGTACCTATAGCCTGGTTGATATTCATTACATTTAAATTGTAAATAAATTACATTTTTGCTTTGACTTAAAGTTTTGCCATGTGTTTGTTTTTGAGTGTTGATAGTTTAGTGTGAATATAGGCATTGCCTTCAGGACCATGGATATCACCGGACCATTTGAAGGTGGTTTCTACAGACCGTACTGAGTACTCCCACCCACACTTTTATTTCTGCACATAGAATATATATTTTTCTATACAAGCCAATATGAAATGTATAGGCATACAATGTATTGCATTGGGACCAATGGAGTAGAAAGTGTTGCCGGGTATTTAAACCTCAGTCCCCCATGAAATAACACAATATATAGATTCTACAGACCCTACTGAGTACTCCCAACACCACTTTTACATTGGCTCATAGAATAGTTTTTGATCTATAAACCAATATGTAATTTATAGGCCTAGAATGTATTGCATTGCAGTGAATGTAGTGGGTAGAGTAGAAAGTGGTGCTGGGTATTTAGACCTCAGTCCCCCATGAAATAACACCATGTCACGTCCTGACCAGTATAAGGGTTATTTGTTATTGTAGTTTGGTCAGGACGTGGCAGAGGGTATTTTGTTCATGTGGTTCGGGGTGGTGATTTATGTAGTAGGGTGTTTGATTTATTATTTCCGGGTTTAGGTCTATGTTCTATGTTTTGTATTTCTATGTTCTTTCTGGTTTGTGGTATTTCTATGTGTAGGTTAATGGGGGGGGGTTGGACTCTCAATTGGAGGCAGGTGCTTTCTCGTTGCCTCTGATTGAGAGTATGGGTAATTGTTTGGTTTGTGTTGTGGGAGATTGTTTCTTGTTTTGCCTGTGTGAGTGTGACAAGACTGTTTTGTTGTTCGTGCGTTCTTCATTTTTGTTATTTTGGTGTTCTCTTGATTTAAAATAAATAACAAGATGAGCATCCACATTCCTGCTGTGTTTTGGTCCTCTATTCCTGATGACAACCGTTACACACCATATATACAGTCGTGGCCAAAAGTTTTGAGAATGACACAAATATTAATTTTTACAAAGTTTGCTGATTCAGTGTCTTTAGATATTTTTGTCAGATGTTACTATGGAATATTGAAGTATAATTATAAGCATTTCATAAGTGTCAAAGGCTTTTATTGACAATTACATGAAGTTGATGCAAAGAGTCAATATTTGCAGTGTTGACCCTTCTTTTTCAAGACCTCTGCAATCCGCCCTGGCATGTTGTCAATTAACTTCTGGGCCACATCCTGACTGATGGCAGCCCATTCTTGCATAATCAATGCTTGGAGTTTGTCAGAATTTGAGTTTTGGTTTGTCCACCTGCCTCTTGAGGATTGACCACAAGTTCTCAATGGGATTAAGGTCTGGGGAGTTTCCTGGCCATGGACCCAAAATATTGATGTTTTGTTCCCCGAGCCACTTAGTTTTCACTTCTGCCTTATGGCAAGGTGCTCCATCATGCTGGAAAAGGCATTGTTTGTCACCAAACTGTTCCTGGATGGTTGGGAGAAGTTGCTCTCGGAGGATGTGTTGGTACCATTCTTTATTCATGGCTGTGTTCTTAAGCAAAATTGTGAGTGAGCCCACTGCCTTGGCTGAGAAGCAACCCCACACATGAATGGTCTCAGGATGCTTTACTGTTGGCATGACACAGGACTGATGGTAGCACTCACCTTGTCTTCTCCGGACAAGCTTTTTTCCGGATGCCCCAAACAATCGGAAAGGGGATTCATCAGAGAAAATGACTTTACCCCAGTCCTCAGCAGTCCAATCCCTGTACCTTTTGCAGAATATCAGTCTGTCCCTGATGTTTTTCCTGGAGAGAAGTGGCTTCTTTGCTGCCCTTCTTGACACCAGGCCATCCTCCAAAAGTCTTTGCCTCACTGTGCGTGCAGATGCACTCACACCTGCCTGCTGCCATTCCCGAGCAAGCTCTGTACTGGTGGTACCCCTATCCCACAGCTGAATCAACTTTAGGAGACGGTCCTGGCGCTTGCTTGACTTTCTTGGGGACCCTGAAGCCTTCTTCACAACAATTTAACCGCTCTCCTTAAAGTTCTTGATGATCCGATAAATGGTTGATTTAGGTGCAATCTTATTGGGAGCAATATCCTTGCCTGTGAAGCCCTTTTTGTGCAAAGCAATGATGACGGCACGTGTTTCCTTGCAGGTAACCATGGACGAAAGAGGAAGAACAATGATTCCAAGCACCACCCTCCTTTTGAAGCTTCCAGTCTGCATGACAGAGTGATATCCAGCCTTGTCCTTGTCAACACTCACACCTATGTTAACGAGAGAATCACTGACATGATGTCAGCTGGTCCTTTTGTGTCAGGACTGAAATGCAGTGGAAATGTTTTTGGGGGATTCAGTTCATTTGCATGGCAAAGAGGGACTTTGCAATTAATTGCAATTCATCTGATCACTCTTCATAACATTCTGGAGTATATGCAAATTTCCATCATACAAACTGAGGCAGCAGACTTTGTGAAAATTAATATTTGTGTGATTCTCAAAACTTTTGGCCATGACTGTAGATTCTACAGACCCCACTGAGTACTCCCAACACCACTTTTACATCGGCACATAGAATAGTTTTTGATCTATAAACCAATATGTAATTTATAAGTCTACACTGTATTGCATGGGGACCATTGGAATGGGTGGAGTAGAAAGTGCTTCAGGCTGGGTATTTAGACCATAGTCTTTTTGTCTTTTCAGTTCGCTGCAGCTACCGACTGGAACGAGCTGCAACAAATACTCAAACTGGATAGTTTTATCTCAATATCTTCATTCAAAGACTCAATCATGGACACTCTTACTGACAGTTGTGTGATATATTGTTGTCTCTACCTTCATGCCCTTCGTGCTGTTGTCTGTGCCCAATAATGTTTGTACCATGTTTTGTGCTGCTACCATGGTATGCTGCTGCCATGTTGTGTTGCTACCATGTTGTTGTCATGTTGTGTTGATGCCATGCTATGTTGTTGTCTTAGGTCTCTCTTGTCGTGATGTGTGTTTTGTCCCATATTTCAAAAATAAATGTGTCCGTCCCCGCAGGTGGCCTTTTGGTAGGCTGTCATTGTAAATAAGAATTTGTTCTTAACTGACTTGCCTTGTTAAATAAAGGTTAAATAAACCATAAAAATAAAAAAAACTAACAAGTGTTGACACCTCAGTTCTCATAACTTGTTTTTCTTTCCACAGTGCAGTGCATTTCAAACGCTCCTTGCTTGATGCGTGTTCTGAGCGAATCCTTTGGTTCAATCAATAGCATGCTTCCACTTAGAATACCTGTCTTGGATGAAGGCATTGTCTGTGTTAGCATTGGACCCAATACAGAACTTTCAACATGGTAACCAAAATGCCAAATCTGCAGTAACCCAGTATTCCAGCCACTTTCTTCCGATGAACCAGTTGCTATTAAATGAAAGTTATTGGACAGAAAACATACAACTAAGGTAGGATCCTAGGCTAACCTGGGCTCGCTCCTATGTTCCAAGATCGTCAGGAACGGGCAAAGGTGGAAGGGGCTGTGGAGCCATTATCCTAGTGGCACTTGGGGAAGGGGGTAAGCTCTTCATGCAGAGCTTGCTGGGGCTCGGCAGCATCATCGCTGCTGGGTTTGGCGGTGGCCTCGGTGGTTTGATTTCTGATATCCATCATGGCAGTGGCAGATTATCTGGTTACAGCTATACAGCTAGCTAAGAAGCTAACTAAACTCTGTAGTGATGGGGCGTGAGGCAGAGTTGAGTGAAGCAGCTTCAACTATAAACTTGAACCCGTCCTTATAAATCAAGATCAAATATTACAGGCAGAGATGTATTACGTTATTCACGTAGCCTACCACAGATGAGCAGCGTTTGTGCCAACCAGTCACTCAATCATTTTTAGCTATTTTTATATAGGGACATAAAACTAAAACTGAGGTGGCACAAGTTTCAACTGAGGGGGCTAAGCCCCCTTTTGCCCCCTCGCAGAGCTGAATACAAACTTAAACATGAACTCACTCATAAAAACAGCAGATCTTGGGCCTCCAGAGTGGCGCAGTGGTTTAAGGCACTGCATCGCAGTGCTAGCTGTGCCACTAGAGATCCTGGCTTGAGTCCAGGCTCTGTTGCAGCCGGCCGTGACCGCGAGACCCATGGGGCGGCGCACAATTGGCCCAGCGGCATCCGGGTTAGGGGAGGGTTTGGCTGGCCGGGGTGTCCTTGTCCCATCGCGCTCTAGCGACTCCTGTGGAGGCTTGGCTGGGTCGTGTTTCAGAGGACGCACGGCTCTCGACCTTCGCCTCTCCCGAGTCCGTACGGGAGTTACAGCGATGGGACAAGACTGTTACTATCAATTGGATACCATGAAATTGGGGATAAAAAGGGATAAACCCCCCCCAAAAAACAGCAGATCTTTGCTGTATCCTTTCACAGTCTCTCTCTGGTTATGGTTGTAAAAGCTATGAAATCTCAAGTAGGCTAGTATCACAACTAGCTCTCATAGTCTTATGTCAGAATTAGACGTTCATCCATGTTTCTCAAACATCAAATTTTGAAGTGTTTTGGGTAAAGTTTAGGCATTAATGCCGAAATCTTAAGGTTAGGCATTAACTCAGAAATGGTTAAGGTAAGTGTTAAGGTTTGGGAAAGCAAAAAAAAAACGTTCTATCGCTGGATTCAAACTTGCAACCTTTGGAATTAGAGGCAGATGCCCGCCATCCCCGTCCACTGCGCCCTAGCAAAACCAAACCTACTTAAAGGTAACAGCGCTCACTGTTGCCCCCTAGTGGCCAATTTTCACATCATCTCCTGATGTCCTCAGACATGGATGGAAGTCGAATACTGACTTTCTAATTTGTCTTGCTCCATTGGCGGTAGGTGCACTTGATCCAGCTGCCAAAGACACCAAGTAGGCAAAGTCTTCCCATTTTCAACCATTTCATCTGAAGGGACAAACTCCACCTACCTGGTGGATCCAGAGAGCTAAATCAAGTATGCCTACTGCTCTGGCCAATCCAATAGCTCAAATCACAGAACATGCAGCTTCCGCTATCCCACAGCAAAGTAGACATCATGCAAGACTACTAATCCCTGCAAGCTCCTGCACAAAAGTGTCTCTAGCTGTCACTTTTGCTAACAGGTCTTGTTTCAATTTAAAACTTGCACAAGACAGTTCACATTACTGTCTAGTTAAAGGAATGCAGAAAATGTATTCATTACTACTTTGTAGTTCTTTATGAAAGCCACATTAGCAGGTAATTAGCATTTAATTTGTGGGTGGTAAATACAGGCGAATATATTGATAAAAGTTACCTTGTCCGAGAGAGATTTACATGGTTATCGAATCGTCACGCCAGGGTAAGCCTACACGAAACACAGCCCTTATTTTAAGTGTTTCTGAAACGTCCCTCTGACAAATGTATGGTGGAAAAACAATTGGAACCATTTCCCTGTTTGACCGCTAGGTTTTATGGGTATTATGACTCTTCCACTGTGGGACTCTATTGGAATCGTCTTAATGCACATTATGTACATTAACATTTAAAAGTTTGGGGTCACTTAGAAATGTCCTTGTTTTTTTAAAGAAAAGCACATTTTTTTGTCCATTAAAATAACATCAAATTGATCAGAAATACTGTATAGACATTGTTAATGTTGTAAATGACTATTGTAGCTGGAAACGGAAGATTTTTTTATGGAATATCTACATAGGCATACAGAGGCCCATTATCAGCAACCATCACTCCTGTGTTCCAATGGCACGTTGTGTTAGCTAATCCAAGTTTATCATTTTATAAGGCTAATTGATCATTAGAAAACACTTTTGCAATTATGTTAGCACAGCTGAAAACTGTTGTTCTGATTAAAGAAGCAATACACCAAGGCATGTACTCTGGAGCGGGATCGATTTGGAGGTGGAGGGTCCGTCATGGTCTTGGGGCGGTGTGTCACAACACCATCGGACTGAGCTTGTTGTCATTGCAGGCAATCTCAACGCTGTGCGTTACAGGGAAGACATCCTCCTCCCTCATGTGGTACCCTTCCTGCAGGCTCATCCTGACATGACCCTCCAGCACGACAATGCCACCAGCCATACTGCTCGTTCTAAGCGTGATTTCCTGCAAGACAGGAATGTCAGTGTTCTGCCATGGCCAGCGAAGAGCCTGGATCTCAATCCCATTGAGCACGTCTGAGACCTGTTGGATCGGAGGGTGAGGGCTAGGGCCATTCCCCCCAGAAATGTGCAGGAACTTGCAGGTGCCTTGGTGGAAGAGTTGGGTAACATCTCACAGCAAGAACTGGCAAATCTGGTGCAGTCCATGAGGAGGAGATGCCCTGCAGTACTTAATGCAGCTGGTGGCCACACCAGATACTGACTGTTACTTTTGATTTTGACCCCCCCTTTGTTCAGGGACACATTATTCCATTTCTGTTAGTCACATGTCTGTGGAACTTGTTCAGTTAATATCTCAGTTGTTGAATGTTGTTATGTTCATACAAATATTTACACATGTTAAGTTTGCTGAAAATAAAGGCAGTTGACAGTGAGAGGACATTTCTTTTTTTGCTGAGTTTATGTGATAGGATATATAGACATTATGGACAGTATGTGGATATAATATTTTGTATATCTGTAGAATACTCAGGATAGACTAGTGTACAGTGCATTTGGAAAGTATTCAGGCGCCTTGACTTTTTCCACATTTTGTTACGTTACAGCCTTGTTCTAAAATGGATTAAATCATTTTGTTCCCCATCAATCTACACACAATACCTCATAAAGACAAAGCAAAACAGGTTTTAGACATTTTTGCAAATGTATTAAAAATAAAAAACTGAAATATCACATTTACATAAGTATTTAGACACTTTACTCAGTACTTTGTTGAAGCACCTTTGGCAGCGATTACAAGCTTGAGTCTTCTTGGGTTTGACGCTACAAGCTTGGCAAGCCTGTATTTGGGAAGTTCTCCCATATTTCTCTGCATATCCTCTCAAGGTCTGTCAGGTTGGATGGGGAGCCTTGCTGCACAGCTACTATTTTCAGGTCTCTCCAGAGATGTTAGATCGGGTTCAAGTCCGGGCTCTGGCTGGGCCATTCAAGGACATTCAAAGACTTGTCCCGAAGCCACTCCTGCATTGTCTTGGCTGCTTAGGGTCATTGTCCTGTTGGAAGGTGAACCTTCACCCAGTCTGAGGTCCTGAGCGCTCTGGAGCAGGTTTTCATCAAGGATCTCTCGGTACATTGCTCCGTTCATCTTTCCCTAAATCCTGACTAGTCTTCCAGTCCCTGCCTCTGAAAATAATCCCCACAGTATGATGCTGACACCACCATGCTTCACCGTAGGTATGGTGCCAGGTTTCCTCCAGATGTGATGCTTGGCATTCAGCCCAAAGGGTTGGTTTCATCAGACCAGAGAATCTTGTTTCTCATGGTCTGAGAGTCTTTAGGTTCCTTTTGGCAAACTCAAAGTGGTCTGTCATGTGCCTTTTACTGATGAGTGTTTTCCGTCTGGCCACTCTATCATAAAAGCCTGATTAGTGGAGTGCTGCAGAGATGGTTGTCCTTCTGGAAGCTTCTCCCATCTCCACAGAGAAACTCTGGAGCTCTGTCAGAGTGACCATCGGGTTCTTGGTCACCTCCCTGACCAAGGCCATTCTCCCCCGATTGCTCAGTTAGGCTGGGCGGCCAGCTCTAGGAAGAGTCTTGGTGGTTCCAAACCTTTTCTATTTAACAATGATGGAGGCCACTGCGTTCTTGGGGACCTTCGATGCTGCAGACATTTTTTGGTACCCTTACCCAGATCTGTGCCTTGACAATATCCTGTCTCCGAGCTCTACGGGGAATTCCTTCAACCTCATGGCTTGGTTTTTGCTCTGACATGCACTGCCAACTGTGGGACCGTATATAGACAGGTGTGTGTCTTTCCAAATCATGTCCAATCAATTGAATTTACCACAGGTCAACTCCAATCAAGTTGTAGAAACATCTCAAGGATGATCAACGGAAACAGGATGTACCTGAGCTCAATTTGGAGTCTCATAGCAAAGAGTCTGAATGCTTATGTAAATAAGGTAACTGTTTTTTATTTTTAATACATTGCAAACATTTCTAAAAACCAGTTTTCACGTTGTCATTATGGGGTATTATGTGTGGATTGATGAGGAACAAAATGTATTTAATCAATTTTAGAATAAGGCTGTAACGTAACAACATTTGTTAAAAGGGAAGTGGTCTGAATACTTTCCGAATTAACTGTATATACAGCAATAGTTGAATAGGATGGCATTGACTAGAATACAGTATATACATATGAAATTAGTAAAACAGTATGTCAACATTATTAAAGTTACCAGTGATTCCATGTCTATGTACATAGGGCAGCAGCCTCTAAGTTGCAGGGTTGAGTTACCGGGTGCTAGCCAGCTTGTGACAGTGACTAAGTTCAGGGTAGGATACTGGGTGGAGGCCGGCTAGTGATGGCTATTTAACAGTCCGATGGCCTTGAGATCGAAGCTGTTTTTCAGTCTCTCGGTGCCAGCTTTGATGCACTTGTACTGGTCTTGCCTTCTATATGATATAGGTGTGAATAGGCCGTGGCTCGGGTGGTAGATATCCTGAATGAAATTTTTGCCTATGGATGAGCTGGCTATATGTTCTCAATTTAAAATGACACCAGTAGATATCTGGCTAACCCAAAGCCAGATTTTCTACATCAGTTGTTTAGTGCAAATCCAATGCTTGTATTCTAGGTACAGTACTGTACATGAAAATAACTAGCTGGGAATCTGTAGGCTAATTCAAAATGTCCAAAAAGAAAATAATTTGGTGTGGGAAGCGTTCTAATTCCACCTCGTTTGTTTGCTGAGAATGATTTTAGAATAAAGAAAATCAGAAGGTCAATGGCATGGAGGATTGCAGAGATGTTGGCGTTGATGGTGGGAAAAAAGAGATTTGCACAACAATGTTTGCAAGTCAGAGCCACAATTTCCTTTACCCAAAGTATCCATTCATGTGCATACAGGCCAATGTATTTTACAGGAAGTGAGCTAATCATCAATGTCATGACACAAGTATAATGAAAGATCCACAAGCTATACAGTGGGGGGGGGGGGAAAGTATTTGATCCCCTGCTGATTTTGTACGTTTGTCCAATTACAAAGAAATGATCAGTCTATAATTTTAATAGTAGGTTCATTTGAACAGTGAGAGATAATAACAACAAAAAAATCCAGAAAAACGCATGTCAAAAATGTTATAAAATGATTTGCATTTTAATGAGGGAAATAAGCATTTGACCCCTCTGCAAAACATGATTTAGTACTTGGTGGCAAAACCCTTGTTGGCAATCACAGAGGTCAGACGTTTCTTGTAGTTGGCCACCAGGTTTGCACACATCTCAGGAGGGATTTTGTCCCACTCCTCTTTGCAGATCTTCTCCAAGTCATTAAGGTTTCGAGGCTGACGTTTGGCAACTCAAACCTTCAGCTCCCTCCACAGATTTTCTATGGGATTAAGGTCTGGAGACTGGCTAGGCCACTCCAGGACCTTAATGTGCTTCTTCATGAGCCACTCCTTTGTTGCCTTGGCCGTGTGTTTTGGGTCATTGTCATGCTGGAATACCCATCCACGACCCATTTTCAATGCCCTGGCTGAGGGAAGGAGGTTCTCACCCAAGATTTGACGGTACATGGCCCCGTCCATCGTCCCTTTGATGCAGTAAAGCTGTCCTGTCCCCTTAGCAGAAAAACACCCCCAAAGCATAATGTTTCCACCTCCATGTTTGACGGTGGAGATGGTGTTCTTGGGGTCATAGGCAGCATTCCTCCTCCTCCAAACACGGCGAGTTGAGTTGATGTCAAAGAGCTCCATTTTTGTCTCATCTGACCACAACACTTTCACCAGTTGTCCTCTGAGTCATTCAGATGTTCATTGGCAAACTTCAGACGGGCATGTTTATGTATTCTTGAGCAGGGGGACCTTGCGGGCGCTGCAGGATTTCAGTCCTTCACGGCGTAGTGCGTTACCAATTGTTTTCTTGGTGACTATGGTCCCAGCTGCCTTGAGATCATTGACAAGATCTTCCCGTGTAGTTCTGGGCTGATTCCTCACTGTTCTCATGATCATTGCAACTCCACGAGGTGAGATCTTGCATGGAGCCCCAGGCCGAGGGAGATTGACAGTTCTTTTGTGTTTCTTCCATTTGCGAATAATCGCACCAAATATTGTCACCTTCTCACCAAGCTGCTTGGCGATGGTCTTGTAGCCCATTCCATCCTTGTGTAGGTCTACAATCTTGTCCCTGACGTCCTTGGAGAGCTCTTTGGTCTTGGCCATGGTGGAGAGTTCGGAATCTGATTGATTGATTGCTTCTGTGGACAGGTGTCTTTTTTACAGGTAACCAGCTGCGGTTAGGAGCACTCCCTTTAAGAGTGTGCTCCTAATCTCAGCTCGTTACCTGTATAAAAGACACCTGGGAGCCAGAAATCTTTCTGATTGAGAGGGGGTCAAATACTTATTTCCCTCATTAAAATGCAAATCAATTTATAACATTTCTGACATGCGTTTTTCTGGATATTTTTGTTGTTATTCTGTCTCTCACTGTTCAAATAAACCTACCATTAAAATTATAGACTGGTCCTTTCTTTGTCAGTGGGCAAACGTACAAAATCAGCATGGGATCAAATACTTTTTTCCCCCACTGTATGTGAGAATCATAATGTTAAGATAGCATAATCGAATTGGTAGCACATTATATGGGGAATTCATGCTTAGTGTATCATTTACAATGTTATAATCCATGTCACTGGTGATTTATATCCTTTGGTGGGCAAATTTCACAACTTAAGTTACTCAACACTTTCACAAATGGTGGCTTTGATCACATTTATGAGGTTTAAGTTGCTTGCTGTTCATATCTAGCTAGCAGCACAAGCAAACGTTGTGCAAATCTCTCTTCACCCAATCTCTGCAATCCTCCTCCAACAATCTCTGGAATCCTCCTCGGCAAATGACCTTATGATTGTTTATCTGTACTCTTGCAAATCAAAATCATATAGACAGTGATGATTGGCTTTCCTCCATCTCTTTGGTTGTGCTTGCCCGGAACTAATGACAGGCGAAACTATGTTTCATGAATGGAATATTTTCAACCAAACATCTGCACGGCAGCGGTGGCCACGTGCAATTTGCAGAAAGTAGAGCAGAGCTGAACTTTTTCTATTGGTCCTTTAGCAGTGTTCGCACCACTCAACTTCCCACAATCCCTTGCGCATTTCTCCGCATGCTACCGTTGAAAATGAATACAGGTGGAACTTCGTCTGGCAAATTCGGAAGTGGTGAAAACCTAGCCTTCCCTGTAGCTCAGTTGGTAGAGCATGGTGTTTGCAACGCCAGGGTTGTGGGTTCGATTCCCACGGGGGGCCAGCAAAAAAAAATGTATGAAATTGTATGAAATGTATGCATTCACTACTGTAAGTCGCTCTGGATAAGAGCGTCTGCTAAATGACTAAAATGTAAATGTAAATGAAAACCCTACGTTACCGCTCGAACACACCCAATGTCCTTCGCCCCTGCCTGTCGGGCATTGCTGTTCCGCAGTTCTATTTCGCTTGAGGGACTATGCTAGTCACTCAATGGGATATCCTTCCGGCTGGCGGCAGGATGAGACGAGATATTAATATCAGAGTAATTTCGTGCCACAGGTGTGATGCGCGTGCCCCCAACCCTTATACATACCTAGGAGCGTAGCATCACTTCCTCTTTTCTTCCCTCGGCTACGCAAGTGAGTTTTGGATGAAGACTCTATGTTTTTCGTTGAGTGTGTAGAGTATACTCCAATCTGGGCGAAGCTTGCTCCTCCCAGGAGGGCTCTGCAGCGTTTTGTCGTCTGTTAAGTTTTTTTCTTACAGGTCGACACCGTGCTACGAATATGGGTGAATGGGCTGGGCCAACCTGTTTACGGTGAAAGGCTTAATCGTCTTGTCTGTGTCTGTCTGCCGGTTAGCCTCCCGGCTAATTGCGTTACCTGTTGCTTGTTAGCTTCAGCTGGACACTAGTCTATATCCATATAATATAGTATTACTTAATTTACATATTGCCCTGAGAACAGAACTACTTTATACTTACACCTGGTATAGTATTAAAGGGGTGTTACACATTATCTGTTCTATAAGACGTCTGTATTTCTGCTTCTGTCTAGACAATGAGAAGATTATCCATGTCATACTGCGATATATGCAATGCTGGCTTGGCTTCAGCTGATGTCCATTCCACCTGTATGATGTGCATAGGCTTAGAGCATGCCATTCAGGCTGTGGATTCCCCCTTCAGCTGCATGTATTGTGCTACTCTTGGCCCACGCCTATGTGAAGCACAATTAGCTATGATGGAGACCAATGCTCTGGGAGCAGACTCAAGTGTAAACAACCCTCCTCAGTGGCGGGCCCGCCCACCGAGCAGTCCAAGGACAGGAGACCTGCTCTGGATGAGTTGGAGGCCCAGACAGCCTCTTTGTCTTCGCAGCTCTGCTCTCTCAGCCCGACAGGCTCCGTTGAAGACTTAGCATCAGGATCCTGTCTTATCTCCATCTTTAATGGTAATGACCTAGACAAAGAGACCTCTGAGGCCGGTTCTGGGTCAGCGAACCATGGCTCAGAGAGGGCTGAGAGTGAAGGGCCCTTTTCATCAGCTGATATGCAGGAGCTCCTCTCTTGGGTTCTGAAAGCTTTGGATATTCATCCAGACCCTAAGTGCTGCCCAGGATGAGTGGACATTCCTCAGTGCCCCAAGTTTTTCAATGAACTGCGTCAAACCTTCCAGTTACTGGCCCAACACTCTAACCACTAGGCTACCTGCAAGCCTGAAGTACGAACCCCTCAGTCATCCTGATGAGTGTGCCCCGGTGTCAGCCGAGTCTTCCACGCCCATCGGGCAAAGTGGGAGAAGCTTGTGGTGTCCCCCCTGGGTGCTGGACTCAGTACTAAAGAATTAACGTAGGTTAGAAGAATTAGGTTAAGGTTAGCAAAAATGTTTTCTTAACCTTGCTACGAAAATCACTTTGGGCGAAGTGGTGTTTTTAGGGAATCCCGTTTACTTTCTGCATCTACGTCATATCGCTGACTTAAAATGTGATTTTAAACCTAACCACACAGCTAAATGTATTCCTAACCCTAACTTTAAATTAAGACAAAAATATAAATTAAGACAATACAGCCAATTGTGACTGTGGTAACTATTGACAACCGTTCCAAATCGAATGCAGTCAACACTAACCTGGTTCACCGGGGCATTAATAGAATCCCCTCAATAAGTGACAAATTATGGAATTAATAGAAAACATGTAACCTATCATGTTCCAGCTTATTTTGTGACACATCACCCAAACAAACAAACCCTACTCTTTCCTCATTCTTCTTGAGGAAAACACATTTAACATTATCGTGTGACAATATGGATTACTTTTTGTAAAAAAGATAATTCCAGCTGGAAACCCAATATATATTGCATGCAAAACTCTCTCACTCTTGGGGAAATATATAAATAAGCCTTTCAGGATAGTGAAAGAAAGGGGGGAAACATTTGTTGTACCTCTGATAATAGGAGTATTAAAATTGTTAAAATGCTGATATTAATCTTCTATGGAATTTAAACAAGAAAAATCTGTCCCGATGAGAAATCATAATTATTGATTCTTCAAGACATTTCATCCTCTCATAATTTATTAGGATGTCAACTTCGCCTTGCATTGTGAGAAACTGCAAGAATGTCTAGGAAAATTAATAGATGGGGGTGAAAAAAAACAACATAGAAACACTGACAATTACTTTAATCTGAAGCAAGAAAACAAACTATTTATTCAGACACATGGCAAAGTCCAGTCAAGCATGATTTCTCAATAAACAAAGTATTTTTATCTGTTGCGATTTCAAAACAACTCCATTAATGCCCAAATGCAAGGCCTGCAGAGAGGACTTACAAAGAATATAACGCTTGTAAATTGAGATATTATACTTGGAAACGTGAAGGGTAACAGGGACTGATGTCGCTGTGCTTTTAGTAGTAGATTATCTCTAGGAGTTAAGAAAAAGACCTAAAGGCGACGTGACTGTCCAAGTTTGTTTGCACTTAAAATGTCAATGCATTTGTAAAGTCTTGTATATACAAAAAGCAAACATTGAAACAATCAGGGCAAAAGTGAAATGGAAAACTAAATGCATATAACAAGTAAAAGTTAGTGTTTGGTTAGCAGCATTTACAACCCTATAAGAAAAGTGCTCCATTTTTGGCACGTACTGTCAATTCCTCATAATATCGCCTAGCTACTTAATCGTCTCATTGATTGCTGTTGATGAACAGGAGTAGTTTGAGACTAATAGCTATGGAGAATCGTATGACTTGGCTGCAGGTGTCCACATCTGACACTGAAATCCACCACAGAAAAATAAAATCCTACTGTGAATGTTTATCCATGGGTCTCACATGCAACATTGAGACAAGCTTCAGTTTTGTTTCGCTCTCTTCCAAGTGTAGTATGGTAAGAGCAATGATATGCATTTGAACATTTGCGCATGGGATAGTAGAGTGAATTAAAAGTAAAAAGTAGTGACTTAAATAAACAAGGCGCAGAACGCCGATGGACAAAGATCTACGTTTGAAAAGAAACTTTTTCCCCCCCCCTCTGTAAAAAAAAGAAAGAAAAAAAAGAACTGAACATTGGTTTGTCTGCTTTTCTTCTTGTCCAAGGTAGCTAAGTCCAATTCTCACTGAGCGGGACTGAGAAAAGAATGGACGATATTCTTGTTTTAATGGGCATGCAGTCCACAGGAAAACAGGCCCCTGACAAAGTCCCGCAGAGCAGTATCCATTCAGTTGTCGGTCGCTGGGTTGAAGAGGGTAACGCTGACATCCAAGGGACCGAGTGATCAGAGAAGACTTCAGCCTGACTGGACCACCTGCCCCCCTCCCTCCTTCCTCTTCAAGCCACATAGTTGTATTGGTTGGGGTTCTCCTTGTCACGCTCCATGTAATCTCTGTCAATGAGAGACTCTATTCTCTTCTTTAGGTCAGCAGGCTGTTGAGAAGATGAGTGTTAGCAAACATGAAACCTGAAAATAACAGTCCACTATGAAGTGCTTGTACAGTTTAGATGCATCTTAATACAACGGATGGGTCTAATCCTGGATGCTGATTGGTTAAAACAGTGTTCCAGCTGATGTCTATTTCACAAGTTACCGCTGGCTAAGTCTATGACGTTGAAATGCCTATTCAGCAATCCACTGTCTCATCAGCCCAGCTAGGTCATTTAGAAACTTGATCTCCACTGTAAGAAGCATCTAGACATTATCTCCCATTTGTTTTGGTTTTCAACAGCAGAGATTTGAATAAACCATGCTGTCTCTCTGATATTTGCAACATTGTTTCAATATTGAAATTTGATCTCCAGCTGTTCCATAGTAATGAACGGGTCGGGAGTTGGAATGAGAGACAGGCAGGCAGCTTTTCTCACCCAGTCGAAATCATGGATTAGCATGATTTTTATGACAAAAGAAATTTCAATAGAAAACTGGTCAAACACAAAAGCAGCCACTATGCTTTTATTCTGGCTGCACTGTTTGACTTGACAATATTAGCTAGCAAGCAAGGGATAAGAACTGGCAACGGAACATTTACAACGAACAACTGGGTCGCATCCACAGATATAGAACTCAAGGCTTCACGACTATGGCAACCTAACCGATACAATGAACAAACTGCTGGCTTGAGTAGCAACCCTAGATTTGCATTGGGACTATATGTCGTGGAAGGATGAAATTTGCATTGGGACTATATGTCGTGGAAGGATGAAATGGTATGAATAAATTCATCAAAATAACATGAATGAAAATATGTCAATCATTATTTCAATATAATGGTAACCCATTTTATAAAAGTGATAATGCCCTCGAAGCCGGTGTTTGGAGGATATATTGGCACGGTTTGCGTCCCGAGACGAAACACCCGTGCCAATTTATCCTCCAAACACAATTACATAACCCTTTACTCAGTACTTTGCTGAAGCACCTTTGGCAGTGATTATAGCCTTGAGTCTTCTTGGGTAAGACACTACAAGCTTGGCACACCTGTATTTGGGGAGTTTCTCCCATTCTTCTCTGCTAATCCTCTCAAGCTCTGTCAGGTAGGATGGGGAGCGTCGCCGCACAGCTCTGGCTGGGCCATTCAAGGACATTCAGAGACTTGTCCCGAAGCCACTCCTGCATTGTCTTGACTGTGTGCTTCGGGTCATTGTCCTGTTGGAAGGTGAACCTGTGCCCTAGTCTGAGGTCCTGAGCAGGTTTTCATCAAGGATCTCTGTACTTTGCTCCGTTCATCTTTCCCTCAATCCTGACTAGTCTCCCAGTCCCTGCCTCTGAAAACATCCCCACAGTATAATGCTGCCACCACCATGCTGCACCGTAGGGATGGTACCAGGTTTCCTCCTGACGTGACGCTTGGTATTCAGGCCAGAGTGTTCAATCTTTGTTTCATTATATTTACATTTTAGTCATTTAGCAGACGTTTTTAATCCAGAGCGACTTACAGTAGTGAATGCATACATTTCATACATTTTTCCCCCCGTACTGGTCCCCCGTGGGAATCGAACCCACAACCCTGGCGTTGCAAACACCATGCTCTACCAACTGAGCCACACGGGACCGTGAGAATCTTGTTTCTAATGGTCAGAGTCCTTTAGGTGCCTTTTGGCAAACTCCAAGCAGGCTGCCACGTGTCTTTTAGTGAGGAGTGGCTTCCATCTGGCCATTCTACCATAAAGGCTTGATGGGTGGAGTTCTGCAGAAATGGTTGTCCTTCTGGAAGGCTCTCCCATCTCCACAGAAGACTCTGGAGCTCTGTCAGAGTGACCATTGGGTTTTTGGTCACCACCCTGACAAAGGCCCTTCTCCTCCGATTGCTTAGTTTGGCTGGGCAGCCAGCTCTAGGAAGAGTCTTGGTGGTTCCAATCTTCTTCCATTTAAGAATGATGGAGGCCACCGCGTTCTTGGGGACCGTCAACGCTCCAGAATCTTTTTGCAACCCTTATCTAGATCTGTGCCTCGACACAATCCTGTCTCGGAGCTCTACGGACAATTCCTTCGACCTTGTGGCTAGGTTTTTGCTCTGACATGCACTGTCAACTGTGGGACATTATAGAGACAGGTGTGTGCCTTTCCAAATCATGTCCAATCAACTGAATTAAATCACAGGTGGACTCCAATCAAGTTGTAGAAACATCTCAAGGATGATCAGTGGAAACAGGAGGCACCTGATCTCAATTTCAAGTCTCATAGTAAAGAGTCTGAATACTTATGTAAATAAGATGTTTTTTTTTTATACATTTGCAAAAAAAAAAGTAAAAAAAGTTATCCACTTTGTCATTATGGGGTATTGTGTGTAGATTGATTAAATAAAAACAATCAATTTTAAAATAAGGCTGTAACGTAACAAAATGTGTAAAAAGTCAAGGGGTCTGAATACTTTCCGAATGCACTGTAGGTTGGCCAGTTACTTTGGGTCATCAAGAGAAATAAAATACCACATTAGCCACAAGGCGTTTGGGAACCTCAACCGAGTGAATAGTTATCTTCTTGCACACAAGGTCATGTGTTTCAAACATGTTTGTTCCCCATTTACTCACCTTGACGGGGAACTTGAGTTGGTTGTACACTTCCGACACCAAGAGATTATGGCTCAGAGTCTTCCTCATCTTCATGATCCGGACGATGGCGGCGTCGATCTGATACTGCCGGTCCTGGTAGACTCGTTCCGTGGTGCTGGCTTGCTCTTCCACCTACCAAGGACAATTCACCAAATGAATAAGTGGCTAATATTCCCTTTTCCCTAGTTTTTTCTGCTTTATAGACAGTAAAAATAAACCAGGTTTCCATCCAACCTTCTT
Organism: Salmo salar; assembly: GCF_965601325.2. NCBI lineage: Eukaryota > Metazoa > Chordata > Actinopteri > Salmoniformes > Salmonidae > Salmo > Salmo salar. The sequence goes on from NC_138299.1 coordinate 62,921,512, forward strand.
ATGCGAGTAAAATGTTGAATAAAAAAAAAAAAAAATTATCACGACATGGGCCCCCCGAAACATAACCCACGTGGCCGCCCTACTTCTTATCACACTGCTCGCTTAACACGGAAGTCAGCCACACCAATGTGGAGGAAACACAGTTTGACTGACAGCCAAAGTTATTATTATGTGCACTACGTCATCACGCACAGACTTATCCACAACGACTCAATTTGATGGTAACACATCTCTGGTGGGAAAATTTTATTTATGTGGATATTACAATATTTGCATGAAAACCTGTTGCCAATTGAATGGAAACCTAACTATTGGAGGAGACTGATGAAGTGGGAACATATAGTGGCGAGTGACAGACTTGGTATTTGAACACTCTAGAGGGCATTGGCTAGCTCTGTACCATCAGTGCTACAACTAGACTAGACTGGCACTCATATTACTATTTGAAATGCACCAAAACTGGAACAGGCAGGGACTACCTGGACCCGTCCCCCCAAAAAAAGAGAACAAAAATAAAACTGCAGTCCAATAAAAACCTTTAAAAAACTATTATCCTAATGAACACAACGCTGCTGTGAGTGAGAAAATTTACCGTTTCTTTCATCTGGATCTGGTTGATCTTGATTCTGAAGAGTTTGTGTTTGAAGTCATCGTTGCAGGAGAACTTGTCTCCGTCCTCCACGTCTTTGCTCTTGGGGACTTTGTGGATGACCCGTGCCTTGCCACACGCCAACGACTGCAGGGTCCGTCGCAGCTCGCCGTCCTCTGCACATATACAGTGCCTTCAGAAAGTATTCATACCCTTTGACTTATTCCACATTTTGTTGTGTTACAGCCCAAATTCAAAATGGATTTAGATATTAAGATAACGTGTTTAGATATTTTAGCATATTTACTGAAAATGAAATACAGAAATCTCTCATTTACACAAGTATTCACTCTGAGTCAATACTTTGTAGAAGCACCTTTGGTAGCGATTACAGCTGTTAGTCTTTCTGGATTGTGCAATATTTGCACAATTCTTCAAGCTCTGTCAAATTGGTTGTTGACCATCTTCAGGTCTTGCCATAGATTTTCAAGTAGATTTAAGTCAAAAGTATAACCTGGCGCGCTCAGGAACACTTACTTTCTTCTTGGTAAGCAACTCCAGTGTAGATTTGGCCTTGTGTTTTAGGTTATTGTTCTGCTTAAAGGTAAATTCATCTCCCAATGTCTAGTGGAAAGCAGACAACCAGGTTTTCCTCTAGGATTTTGCCTGTGCTTAGCTCCAATCCATTTTTTAAAAATATATATATAAAAAGGAAAACTCCCCAGCCCTTAACGATTACAAACATACCCATAACATGATGCAGCCACCACTATGCTTGAAAATATGGAGAGTGATATTCAGTAATGTGTTGTATTGGATTTGCACCAAAGGTAAGACTGTATTTAGGACAAAAAGTTATTTGCTTTGCCAATTTTGTGTTAGCAGTACTACTTTCGTGCCTTGTTACAAACAGGATGCATATTTTGTGATATTTGAATTCTGTACAGGCTTCCTTCTTTTCACTGTGTCTTTTAGGTTAGTATTGTGGAATAACTACAAATGTTGTTGATCCATCCTCAGTTTTTCTACTATGACAGCCATTAAACTCCAAATGTTCTAAAGTCACCATTAGCCTCATGGTGAAATCTCTGAGCGGTTTCCTTCTTCTCTGGCAACTGAGTTAGGAAAGACACCTGTATCTTTGTAGTGACCGGGTGTATTGATACACCCTCCAAAGTGTAATGCATAACTTCACCATACTCAAAAAGATAATTAAAATGTCTGCTTTTTTAAAATACATTTTACCCATCTACCAATAGGTGCCCTTCTTTGCGAGGCATTGGAAAACCTCCCTTGTATTTGAATCGGTGTTTGAAATTGACTGCTCGACTCAGGGATCTTACAGATAATTGTATGTGTGGGGTACAGGGATCAGGTTGTCATTCAAAAATTATGTTTAACACTATTATTTCACACAGTCAGACCAGGCAACTTATGTGACTTGTTAAGCACATTTTTACTCCTGAACATATTTAGGAATGCCATAACAAAGGGGTTGAATACCTATTGACTCTAGACATTTCAGTTTTTCATTTTTAATTTATTTGTAAGAATTTCAAAAAATATTATTAAATTGACATTATGAGTTATTGTGTGTAGGCCAGTGGAAATCTCAATTTAATCAATTTTAAATTCCGGCGGTAACAAAAATGTATTTTTTAAAGTCAAGGGGTGTGAATACTTTCTATTGGCACTGTACATAAGCACGCACATCCCACTTTAAGTCAACACAAACTCAATCCAAAAGGACTTGGCAGAAGATTGTGGTTCTCACATCAAAACAAAAGATAGATAATTTCTACTGTTTAAGCAAAATCTCTGAAAATAAATTGATCAACTTCAAGATGACTGCTATATTTGATCTATTATGATTTGTGTGATGACAGACATTCAGCAGAATGTGCTACATTGTGATCATACAAACCTATTCCTGTAGCTAGCTTGATATCCTCCAAGGTGAATTCCTCTCCTTCGTTGAACATGAGCAGCACTAGCGTCTGAAACAGGGACACCTGAAGCTCTTTTCTGCCCTATTTGGGAAACAACAAACAAGACAGGGATACGAAAAGTAAAAAAATTAATTCTGTCTAAACCTACTACACTGAACAAAAACAACATGTAGAGTGTTGGTCTCATGTTTCATGAGCTGAAATAAAATGTCCCATATGCACAAAAACCTTATTTGGCTAACACCTTGTGCAAATTTCTTTACATCTGTTAGTGAGCATTTCTCCTTTGCCAAGATTATCCATTCATCTGACAGGTGTGGAATTTTAAGAAGCATGATCATTACATAGGTGCACCTTGTGCTGAGGGCAATAAAAGGCCACTAAAATGTGCAGTTGTATCACACAATACAATGCCACAGATGTGAGATGAGGGAGCAGGCAATTGGCATGCTGACTGCAGGAATGTCCACCAGAGCTGTTTGCAGATAACCTAATGTTCTTTTCTCTACCAAAAGCTGCCTCCAATGTCGTTTTAGAGAATTTGGCAGTACGTCCAACTGTTCTCAACGCAGACCACGTGTAACCACACATCCAGCTTTTTCACCTGCGGGATTGTCTGAGACCAGCCACCTGGACAGCTGATGAAACCGTGGGTTTGCACAGCCGAAGAATTTCTACACAATCTGTCAGAAACAGTCTCAGGGAAGCTCAGCTCGTTGTCCTCACCAGGGTCTTGACCTGACTGCAGTTCGGCATCGTTACAGACTTCAGTGGGCAAATGCTCACCTTCAATGGCCAGTGGCACGCTGGAGAAGTGTGCTCTTCACAGACGAAATCCGGTTTCAACAGTACTAGGCAGATGGCGGATAACGTGTATGGCGTTAGGTTGGCGAGTGGTTTGCTGAACATTTTGAACCATGGCGGCCGTGGGGTTATGGTATGGGCAGGCATAAGCTACGGACAACGAACATAATTACATTTTATCGATGGCAATTTGAATTCACAGATACCATGACGAGATCCTGAGGCCCATTGTTGTGCCATTCATCTGCTGACATCACTTCATGTTTCAGCATGATAATGCATGGCCCCATGTCGCAAGGATCTGTACACAATTCCTGGAGGCTGAAAATGTCCCAGTTCTTCCATGGCCTGCATACTCACCAGACATGTCACCTATTGAGCATGTGTGGGATGCTCTGGGTCAACGTGTACGACAGCGTGTTCCAGTTCCCGCCAATATCCAGCAACTTCGCACAGCCATTGAAGAGGAGTGGGACAATATTCCATAGGCCACAACCAGCCTGATCAACTCTATGCGGAAGAGATGTGTCGCGCTTCATGAGGCAAATGGTGGTCACACCAGATACTGAACGGTTTTCTGATCCACGCCCCTACCTTTTTTTTAAGGTATCTGTGACTAACAGATGCATATTTGTATTCACAAGTCACGTTTCCTTATATGAACTGTAACTCAGTAAAATCTTTGAAATTGTTGTATGTTGAATTTATATTTTTGTTCAGTGTAAATGAGTGAAATATTATTCAAAAGATGGGTAGCTACCTCTTTAAATTCAGCTTTTAAAACACAATGGCCTAATGTCGACTGCCACTGTAGCTTCCTGCCGCTGTGCTTGCCCAGATAAAACGTCTTGAAAATCTCCTGCAGTCGCACCATCTGGACAAGAGGGGCAGAAGTGTTAAACAATAAACATTGAGGACAGGTCGATAAAAAAAATTAATGACCTAGATAATAATTGTGGTGATTAGGCTTTGCTGTACCGTTGTTTCTGAGTGGCCTAGATGGGAAAAAAAGCGAGCACAGATATGTTTTTCTTCCTATCGTGGATTGACGGGCCTCATTTTACATTCATAAACCATGTTGCGGGCCTTTCCAAAACCACTCGGGGGGCGGGGGCATTTGTTTACACCTCGTTCAGTCATGTTGCCTCATTAGCTAGCTAGTTAACAACTTGGTAACTTTACCAGTATATCCAAACATTTGGGGGCACAGAAAGAAAGAGAAAAGGGATAGCTTTTTCAGGATGTCATTGCTCACAAAATTGATGTTCTTAAAGAAACAGTGCACAATTTAATGTAACGCATGCCAATAGGTATTGATTTTACACAATATAGAAACCTAATATGCCATAAATGACTTTGTAATTTCAATGATTAGAATTTTTTTTTGTATCAACATTTTTGCTTTTTATAATAAACCAATTCCCAGTATAGTGTACTACTTTTGAGTCCTATGGGTCCTGGTCAAAAGTACAGCACTATAAAGGGAACAGGGTGCCATTTGGGATACCAACCAAATGTATTACATATCAGGCCATAAAACAAAAGAGCCTGAAGGGTTCGATATTTGTAACCTCTGCGGGCAGATGGACCTCCATTGGGATGTAGGTGGGCCAGTATCCCATGGTGAGGATGTTCACCGTCAGCTCAATGTTACCAGGGATGTTTTGACACTGCATGTAATAGAGAAAAGGTAGAAAAAAATACATAGGCTAATATTTCAAGTTATTTCGATGTCCAAATACTGCCACAACTACAAGCTTTTTCCCCCTTACATATCTATAGCTGACTGCGTAATGCATTTGATATTGTTGCCCTAAAACTGAGATATCACTACTGATGGTCTTTCCTATTCCAGAAGCATGTGTACGTACCTGTTTGAACTGCACCATGATGTCCTTGGAAAGCTCCATGTCCTTGAACATGCCTTCCAGCTTGCTGGTGAATGCTGCTCCACATTCTAAAGAAAGGACCAAGATTACGAGTTAGTGGTCTCATTCAGTATCACATGCTTCATAGTTGTTTGTTAAGAGTTGTATTTGTATAGTTTATAGTAGTAGCTAATGGCAGTGGTGTGTTCTGATGTAGACAGTGGTGTATGGGGCAGACCTTGGCAAAATACTACTAAAAATATTTATATTATTTTGAGCGTTTGATTGAGCCTGCCTCGAGTGTCAGATGGTAGGGTTGGTGTTGCAATTATGGGACTATTCCATTGCATCAGTCAATCAAGCACAGCCATTTGATAGAAAATGTATACTATTTTAAACCAAGTCTGATGGGGAAACACACTGACCATGTTTCAGTTTCGACAGCATGGACTTCTCGGCATCCACGGAGGCACTCTTTCCCACCAGCAACCTCTTGGCCAGATCTTTCTTGTAGAAGGCCTCAAAAACATCTTTGCCTATTCAAGAATCCAAAAGGTTAATATAAAGTTCAAGTACAAAGACAGACTTCTAAGAGACCTGTCAAAGAGGAGAGAGTTAAAAGGACCTGGAAGTAGATGGTTGGCTGAATATATGGGACTACATTACCATAACTCAATATGTTGGGACGACATTACCATAAATGAATCGGAAGATGATCATGATCTTGTCCAACATCTTCTCCAGCTCCTCGTCCGTCGCCTCCTTGTTACCCGCCCTAAGCTTTGAATCCACGTGTTTTGCTACAAAATATAACCATGTGTTGTTTTATTAAAAAAAAAATTGTAGTTCACTTATGAAAATCTGGAAAATAAGTTTTGCTTAATAGCTTTATAAGGTAGCTTTCAACTGACAGGAGCATAATACACACAAACATGTTGAAAAAGGGGAGCTCTCTTTCTGTCATTTTATGTAGTAGTGTCATAATTTCTCCCATAGCGATAGCACTAGATCTAGTTTCCTTCCTTCATGGAACCAAGATTACATTCATAAGATGATCATCATGCAATACCAACCTATGAGCTCAGCAGGTTTGTTTGGTCTCTTGTTGATGAAGGTCTCAAAAGCCTCCTTCATGGCATTGACAAACTTCTCGTTCTTTATGAAGCAGATGTCGATGATGTGGTCCACCTTGTCCTTGAAGTCCAGGAGCTCCTGTACCATGGTCTTGTCCTTCTCAGGGTTAATGACGATCGTACTTCCAAAGGCCTGTGAGAGGTTCGTAGGTGTCAAGGGTCACTTTTTTTTTTTTTTTAACTAGGCAAGTCAGTTAATGACTGCCTACACCGGCCAAACCCGGACGACACTGGGCCAATTGTGAGCTGCCCTATGGGACTCTCAATCATGGCCGGTTGTGATACAGCCTGGAATCGAACTAGGGTGTCTGTAGTGACGCCTCAAGCACTGATTTGCAGTGCCTTAGACCGCTGCACCACCCAGGAGCCCCAATATACTGTACAAATTAATGATCCAATTTTTCTACTGTTTTGTACTTGGAAGGAAGTGTCCCCACACCTCCAAAATGTTAATTAGTAAGAGGAAATTACTGATTTGGGGGTGGAATTGCTGACCTAAAGACCATTGACCTTTTCAAGCATACCTTGATGTACTCGATCCAATGCTGTAGGAGGACTAGCACGCCCCCTCTCACGCGACTGAAAAGCTGATAGAGAAGACACAAGTCCTGGATTCTGTTCTCATCTAGCAGGTGATTCAAGCCTGGAGATGGAAAAATAGCAATTTAGTTCATGGTACTAAACAGTCCATATATATATAAATAAAAGAGAGAGAAAGAGAGAAAGAAAGAGAAAGAGAGAGAGAAATAATGTCCTCATGTGATGACAATAACATTGCTATTTTTACACTGTTAAACTGTCACGATTGTAAGCAAATAAATAAATGTCCCAGTGTGTCAAGTCGGTAGTTTCTAATATATACCTTTCTGCAGAGTTGAAGTGAGATGTTCACCCAGTAGTTGCTTCTCCACAGTGGCAATGAGAGGTTTTCTGAAGAAAATAAAAAGAGGGAGGAAATGAGGAGTCAATCAATCACTCTCTTTTCATCCTTTATATGCACACTGGTAGATCCAGTTGAGACCGGTGCCAAGAAGGCAGCAAAGCAAAGATTAATTGCGTCAAATGTAGAACTTAAAACAGAGGACCACAATACTCACAGGCTTTTGGAAGACTAGCCCCTTTGTATTCTAAAAGTGATCCAATCAAGTAAAAAAAAACAACAACAAAAAAACTCACTGTGTGCTCTGGTCTAGATACGTGATGACTCTGTCCGCTTCCTCCTCTAAGCGTTTGTTGACGTGATGGAGATACTCTGGGACCTGAAAAGACATTAGTCATTTGGGATACGAAGCCAAACAGCAGCCTATCCTTACAGGGTGAAACAAACATCTAGTATATGTAAAATCACCCCACATATCATATCAACCCAAAATAACAAAGCAGTTCAAATATTTTTTTACCAGCAGTAACTATAGTAACTAAGTTGACTCAAGACTCAAAATGCAAACAGACCTGGTCCCAGATCGGTTTGTGCTGTATAGCCAAACATCAAATTTGAGTAAAATCAAATAAAAGTTTCAATTTGCAGAAGTTATCGCAGGTGGAGTGAAATGCCTATGATTCTAGCACCAACAGTGCAGTAATATAATAGTAATGTGAAGATCATAGAAGTTGGCAAGAGAGCAATAACAGATCTTACCAACTCCTATGATCATGGTCAAGTTTGGCAGTAGTGTCATTTTTGGCTATACAGTACAAACAGATATGGGACCAGACTATCAAAATGCTGCCTCCAGTCAGACTCAGACAGTTAGCGGTGTTGCGCTTCCTGGAGGGATATTTTCACCTCTCTCTCCTGCATCAGTCTCTGTCCCTCAGCAGCATACAGCCGATTAGTCTCCTCCAGAAAGCGCTGCTCAAAGGAGTCCTGATAAATCTGTCAGGAGAGGGGAGAACATTGGGTGTCATTAAAGCCATTTCTCAAGTGGCGGAGCTGAGATCACATCAACTCGAATCCAGATGCAGGTGCTGCTGATTGCAAATAACAACTGACAAACACCCCTTGCTTTGTCAGACTTGTATTTATTTCACTGTATTTAACTAGGCAAGTCAATTAAGAACACATTCGTAGACACGGCAGTGTTTGTATTACTGTATGGGCGTATTGAATGAATTGGAGTCAAAGAACCAATTGCATGGTCCAGGATAAGCATTCCAATCCTTTCAGATCTACACAAGTGCTTAGTGGGTAGGGGCTAAGGGGTGTTTCTGGACCGGGCCAATAGAACAAGATATCCACTGAGTAGACTTTCCCTACGCCCTGTGTGAAGGGGCAGAGCCATACCTGCAGGTCAGAGAGCATGCTCAGTAGGCTCCGGAGCAGGCTGCGGTCGATGGTCTCGCCGCTGCGCTCCCTCTCGATGAGCAGCAGGATGCCATAGATGGTCTTGCTCTGGACCTTCATGTCGCTGATTATGTAAAACCTAAACAACTCTAGGCCCATGTCCCTGAAGAGAACAGGGGTGATATAAATAACCATAACTATTGGCATAATATGGCTAGAGATGGACAGAATGTTTATTTGAGGAAGAGCAACTCACCAGATTGATGGGAGCATTGAGTTTTGTAAAACATAGGTGCGGTCCAAGAACAAAAATATACTTCTAATCATGATCTGTAAAAATATTTTACAAAAAATTATTTTCGGTAAAGAAATCATGTATAATCATATTCATTATAAATTCATTGAATAACACCTATCAAATTATATCCTGTCGAAGACAAGAGTCATAAAGACATACCATTTGTCTGCAGTGATCTTGCCAACAGTTGTCTATTTTCTTCAGGAAGAGGGTACTGTCCAGTACATCCGTGAGCACAGAGTCAAGGATGTAGCAGGTACATATGCATAACAACAAAGCAGCAGCAGTGTCATCTCAGTACATATGATTAAAAAGACATGCATTCAAGGGCCTCCTGAGTGGCGCAGTAGTCTAAGGCACTGCATTGCAGTGCTTGAGGCGTCTCTACAGAGCCGGGTTCAATCCCAGGCTGTGTCACAACCGGCCGTGATCAGGAGTACCATAGGGCGGCGCACAATTGGCCCAGCGTCGTCCGGGTTTGGCCGGTGTAGGCCGTCATTGTAAATATGAATTTGTTCTTAACTGACTTGCCTAGTTAAATAAAGGTAAAAGAAAGGCTGACTTCGGTCGTCAGTTGAACAGCGTTTCCTCCAACACATTGGTGCAGCTGGCTTCCGGGTTAAGCAGACAGGTGTTAAGAAGCACAGTTTGGAGGGTCATGTTTCGGAGGGCGCATGACTTGACCTTCGACTCCTGAGCCCGTTGGGGAGTTGCAGCGAAGAGACAAGATCAAAATTGGGGAGAAAATACCAACCAAAATAAATGTAGAAAAAAAATGTCAAACTACAAAAAACACATGCATTCAATATCAAACTTCATAATGACATGATTTGAGTTCCTGTACTTCAAATATAAAATAATTTGACTTATCATAATAGTTTTGAGTGATCAAGGACTGAACAATGTCTAAACATATATTGAACTGTATTAAACATGTTATCTTTCTAGTACTATCTGTTTACACCCAGAAAAGGATATTCTCTGAATTGATCGATTTGTGCCTTGATGTGATCTTCACAAACCACCCGTAGCTGTTTGTAGAGCCTGGCAGATATCTTATGGGAGCAGAGGTTCTCGACAGCCTAAACAACAAAAAGATAAGCACTATCAAGTTTATTGCATTTTAGGGTTAAAACACTGATTATCTATGCATGTCATACCCTACAGAAAACTACACTCACGTCATATAATCTGAACATCCCATAACCAAACACAGCTATTAAATAGTGCAGACATATCACGTGAATTATTGTCAAGCTCTTTCACAAGATACTGGCCTAAAGACATGGTGAAAAAAAAAAAAAAAGAGATTGTTTGTTCAGACTGTGTTTAGCTTACCGACTGCTAAATCACAGGGCTTGAATAAGAAGCCAAGGTCATCAAACTCACAGGGGAGGATGAAGACTTCCCATCTGTGGCCAATCATAATAATAACTACAGGGTCGTATTCATCAGGGCACAAAGCATAAAACGTTTAGCAACGGAAAACGAAAAAAGGCAATTATTTTTGGACATTCAAGGTTGCAACACCCTGTTTCAGTCTGTTTTCTTCCGTTTGGTGCCTAACGAACATGACCCAGGGCTGTTCTGAAGGGAAATGAGGCAGGTGCAGAATTTTCTGGTACCTGGTAGAGTTCCTCAAGATTGTACTTGATTGAAGTGCTGTTTTGAATGGCCTCAACCGCCTCCTTTAGTTTTTGCCAGGTCTCGTGTGTGTAGTTCTCTGGCAATTTGGGCTTTTCTGTGAAGAAAATTAGCAGGGAACCGTGTGAGAACGGTCATTTTCTGTTGTGTCCTTTCAACTGTACTACAGTTAATTTAAAACAACATATGTAACTATAACAATACTCAGACAAATGAGCTTCATGTCAGGCATTTAAATAGTGTATCATTGTGGATTTTACTGACTCACATATTCACTTTAAACTTGCATAGCTAGATTAGCCAGACTAAAGCAGATATAATTTTAGGCAAAGTAATTAGCACCATTTTAGTAGAAACTTTCACTAGAAGGGACTAATATGAATACTGCATGCACCACTTGAATGTTTTGAATATACTACCTTTAAAGTTCTTGATTACTAGTTTCTTTGCAGCTCCAGGTTTGCTGTTGGAGAAGGTAGTGGAGCCTGCAGTCTTCGTCAGCCCGTTTGCATGATGCCCAACAACCCCAGCCAAAAAAACTGTTTTCGTCTTGTTAGAAGAACACGATGCAGACTCCTCAGCCATTTTCACACCCAGTCCTATGAAATCTACTGAATCTTCGAACCTCAACTTCTTCTGGATTTGTTGCGAGGTGGAGGAAGAAGAGGAATTGTTGGTTTTAGGAGATGCCGATATTGAATCAATGTCTTCCCTCTCAGAACGGTTTATTTTCCTCTTCTTCGAATTCGTAATACTACTGCTGTCGTTATTTACATCTGAAGCTGCTGGTCTAGCCTCTTGGGTTGGCGGTGGGGGATTAGGGGAAGGTAAACCTGTTGGAAACATGAAAAAAATAAAATATAGCCAGTCTACTAATCATAAACCTCCAGGTGTGCCGTGGGTGAACGAGTCGTGTATCCAAGCTTTATCTTGCTATATTCCAAAATATGAATCCGGTCTTTAACAAGTAGCTAAGAAACATACAATAAAATGCAAACTACAGCCACACTAAGATCCTCTCTTTTCTTGTTATGTTTGCTGCTAGCAGAATAAAGATGGTTGATTATTGCTTCCTCTTGTCTTGGCTTCTCGCGAATATCCACGTTGTGGAGTTGTACTTACTTTTATCGGCAACAAATAAAGTATGTTATTTCTTGGCGAAATATATAATGTGATAAATGAAAATAAAATAACAACTGAAAAGTTCAGTATCAAAACGTACCTGCTACAAGCGATTCCATGACCTACCGGAAGTACTTTGTCCCACGTTCCTGCTGCAAAAGTGCCTATGCTAGTTAGCAAGCGTTCTTTAGCCGCCAGAGACGGTGTAAATTCATCGCCGTGTAGTGGAATCTCTCAAAACACTGATTTATTTATGTCATGGTCTAATAATGTGTTTTAATGCACCCAGCTATGTTTTACTTTCTAAAGTTTAGGATATATTTTCAACGTATTGAAAGGATAGAAGGAAAAGGGGACGGGAGGGCACACGTAAATATTCTGGACCTTCGGTTTGGGGGTCATCGCTAGAAGGGATTCAGCTTTTGTCAAATTAACGACAGAAGTTGTCATGTTTAGCATTTTAGCTATCCCTAACTATTTTCCCTAACCTGTTACGTTCATTCTCCTAACCCGCTACAAAAAAAAATGTAACGAATTTAAAAGCTGAATTAAATATTTTTATAACTAAAAAGGTCGTTTCTAATCGGAAAAATGAGTCATAGTGGGCTGAGCCAAGCACGAGCTAGCGACATCCTATAAACCCGTTCTATCATACATCTGCATCTTTCCGTTAGGGAACGCCTACTCTGTGCAATAATTCAATTCGCCTTTGCGCTCCTTCGAAACAAAGCGATTTTTTTTTACAACTTTGGCAAAGGTTAAGTCTACAAAACGTAGTCTACTCTGTTCATAACCGATTCTAGTTTAGTGAACAGAACTGAACTGTACTGAGAACAGAACTGTACTGAGACCAAATGTTTCATCGATGAGACATTTTGCAGAATGTCGACCAAAATCCATCTTCTCCCACTACCATATTTCCTCTCACTGTGGAAACGCTAAGGGGATTCTTCACATGTATTCATTCATCAGGTGAAATATCTGTTCCATCTGTGGCTGGATCCCTTCTAGCCGTGACCCGGTTGGGGTTCGGCGAATGTATGGCAAGTGACGTCACTTGCTGCCAATAAACTGCGAAACTAGCGTGGAAGGACTATTTAATTGATAGATGAATTACATCTTATTGGATTTTTGTTTATCAAACATCAAGCAAAATAGTAGATTAAAGACTTGTCTAGGTAGAGAAGAAACACTGAGCGCGACCAACGAGGATGTTTAAAAAGTAGGTGTTGTGCCTGATTTCCCTAGCTAACTAGCATCGTTACCATGGGGACTGGCCCCAATCGCAACCTCAGATGGCTAGCTCGATAGTTAAGCAGCTAAATCAAATCAAATTTCATTGGTCACATACACATATTTAGCTAGCTAAATAAGCTAGTTCCGTGTGTGCACATAACACCCACAAATTGAGCACTATACTCAAATGTAATGTTGACAGTTTGAGGTTGACGTTCTTTCTGGCCATGTAGTTAGCTAAACAAATGACGTTAACATTACCAAGTTTAGGCTTGCCAACTACATGACCAGGTAGCTAGCTTCTTGGCTAGTTAGCTAACTATTCAATGTTGTTAGTCTTCCACGTAGACTTTAACTACACTCTTGATTAGCTTTCAATTGAGTGAAGGGTCACGCTAACGTGAATGTGTTTCCATTTTCTCATTTCAGATTTGATGAGAAGGAAAATGTTTCCAACTGTATTCAGTTGAAGACCTCTGTAATCAAAGGCATCAAAAACCAGCTGTTGGACCAGTTTCCAGACATTGAGTCATGGCTCAACCATATCATGCCAAAAAAGGACCCTGTCAAAATAGTGAGATGGTAAGTCAAGAAGCTAACATTTTCTCTCCTTTTCAATTCAATTTGCTTTATTGGCATGACGTAAAAATGTACATATTGCTAAATCTTACTTTGGATATTTACTATACGAAAATAATAAATCTAAATTGTCAACCGGACAACAGTAACAACAATAACCAAGGGTCAAAATAACCATACATTGAACAATAACAATAAGCATACAGTAGAGGACATGTGCAGGTTGATTGGTCTGTCAGACACTGTCCCTCAACTTATGGCAGGCGGCAATGTAGTGCGCTGCCAACCCACAGCTCTCTGCGTCCTCCCCCAACAGGACGGGTAGCCTACTCTCATCAGAGAGGTCTTTGAAACCTTGAATAAGGGTTTCAAATTTGGGGAAATGACACTCTCTAATTGTTTTATATTTTTCACATTTTGTCAGGAAATGCAGCTCCGTCTCAGGTTCTGCTGTTGTGCAGTGGCTGCACAGCCTTTCCTCTACAGGGAGCCAGGTTTTCCTGTGTCTACCCTTCTCAATGGCAAGGCTGTGCTCACTGAGCCTGTACTTTGTCAAGGTTTTTCTAAGGTTTTGATCAGTAACCATGGCCAAATAGTTAGCCATGGTGTACTGCCGATTTAGGGCCAGATAGCACTGCATTTTGCTTAGCACTGCATTTTCTCAGTGGCTGTGTTTGAGAGCGTCAAATCCATTACACTTGCTGTACACCTTTTTAACACAGTTGCAGCCGATAACACTTTTCTAGTTTCCTCCTTCCATTATACACAGGTGTTTGGAGATGCTGGTTAGCTAACTAGAAACAGGTGGTCGCCTTTCTCTTCCATATGTGGAAGTATGGCCATCTGGGATCAGTTTTAAAAAGGTCTATAGTAATATAACTGTTTTTTTGTAAAATATATTTTTTTACAGGTGATATGAAAGTAAAGTTCCAACGGTTCACGAAACCATATTGCAAGTAATAACGTTTAGACAGCGTCGGGGCTGTTGTACACATTGACATTGCCGCATTGCATGCTTAAGTTGAGAACCCAAGAGGTCTGCGTATAGCCCCCCCTTGGGTGAATGAGAGCAACTGTTGGACATGTTATGTTTTGTCTTCCATCATCCAACCCATAGCCATGAACACATTGAAATCTTGACAGTGAATGGAGAATTGCTCTTCTTCAGACAAAGAGAAGGACCGTTCTACCCAACTCTCCGACTGCTCCATAACTGTAAGACCTCCGCTCTTTTTGATGTGCAGGTACTGTGTCTGTGATTGAATCCATTTGACTCAATCACTTTTTGACAGCACCCCTTTTGATTTGAACGAAACTTACCATACATATTTGCCCATAGTAGAAGTGCTCAGGAAGTGACTTTATGCCAAAATGTTAACTTGAATGGGAAAATCTGTTTTAAAGTATACTGTCAATCCTCCATAGGAAACCTATTGATCACAGAAATATAGATGATAGAATAAACATGTTACTCTTAAATAACACAGACCCCAAAGCAAATCAAGGGGAGAAAAATAGGTTTATTCAAAGAGGACAAATCATAGATGTTATGTGAGAGGTAGATGTTCATTCTCCCATGTCCTCAGTGATTCTTCCACAGAACAAATGGACAGGATGTAATTTAAAACCCCCAAACCTAGCCTGCGGTTGACCAATTAGAATTTCTTGCAGTAAAATTGGGCCAATGGCCAGATTTACAAATATTTTGTATCAGACTCGATGTATAGACCATTCGAACCAATGAAAACTTCACACACGTAGCTATGAGTTCAGGACTGACATTCCTACACACATTCTAAACAGATGAACTGAAAAACAACTATTTCCATTGATCGTTTATTCCCTATTGACCTCTAGTCCTCTGCGTTGTGTATTATCTTAAAATATTCAGACAGACATGAACATTTAAGTTGATATTTGATGGTGGGTGGACCCGCGGCCATCTTTGTGGTAGTAATTAGAAGTAAAAATTTCAAATCAATTGACATTTCAATGGTGTACCAGCTAAATTGCAGTGGTCTGAAGGGATAAGTCCGTTCAATTAATTATATTTCTGTTTATGAAATTGTTATGAGAATTTTGTTCCCAATGTTCATAAACTGAACTTCAATTAAACTACTCAGTCTGCACCCCAGAGTTTGTAAGGTTCTGGTTAAATGACACAGACGGAGGCCCAGCCTACAATAGTCAACCAAGTTTATTCACGAGAGCTCTGAATATCATACAATGTACACAGCCTTTTATACCTAACATTTGGTCATACCATATGTCATACCCCTTACAAATGCCCCTCCTCTTCTTTAACACTGTCAATGCTTATTTACAAGTCTTCTCCATCACATACATTGCTTATCATATCCTGCCCCATGTTACATAATCTACTGCAAGCCTAAAGGTTTCTCCCCTCCCTGGGTGGGGAGACCTTCTTCCTGTTATCAATTTCACAGTGGTCACAAGTTGTCTGCTGTCTGTTAACAGTTCTCCTTTTCCTTGAATGTCTCACTTATATTGCTAAATAGTAAAGTCTTAGCTTGTCCTATGCACACACAGTTACAGAATTAGTATTATAATCACTCAGTTATACATTTTCAGGGTGGAATCATTTAGTCAAAACCTTAAACATATAAATTATTTTATCAGAAATGCACATTGTTATATTTGGTAACACATTTTCCTTGACTCCAACCCCATTCACTGCACTGAACGGATGTGGGTGGGCAATGTCTACATAAGGGTGCAATTAAAAACTCTGACGAAGGCCTTGAGGCTGATACGTAAAGCGTAATACTAGCAAGAGCAGCGTGCAGGATCCTATTTTATCTCATATTATTGTAATGACACCCACCCTATATTCAACTGCATGTTGTGTCTCAATTGAGGGCGGACACAACCTCAGATGATGTTAGGGTAGGGTCTAAGCTACAACACATGAATATGTACAACATATGCAAATAATATATATTTTTTAAGTAGTTGACGTTTTTTTTTTTAGATCATTCATGTTAAAGGAAAATGTCAATTTCTATGATTGCATTTATTTTTTAAGGATATTATGAAATAGTTAGACAAGCTTGTTTTGTAAGCTTTTAAATGTTATCAACTGTTTATTTTCCAGTGATGAAGACATGGATGTCTCATGGTATGGTGGGGTATGCAAAATGGGTCAATTTTAAGCACCTTTATCTCCTGAATGTTTTGGCATTCAGGTCTAAAAGTAACTTTCTGACCACTTCTTCCATGGCCAAACATGTATGGAAAGTTTTTGATTAAATCAAAAGGGAGGCTGTCAAAAAGTGAATGAATTCAAATGCATTTACCCTATGTGCTTTCTGTACTTGTACTGTTTGGTAAGTTGCTCTTTTCTTTCTGTTCGTATTTTACAGACCCCTTTATTCTTCCACACCAACAAGTAGACAAAGGGGCCATCAAGTTTGTCTTAAGTGGAGCCAATATCATGTGCCCTGGATTGACATCCCCAGGCGCCAAACTCTACCCTTCTGCCTCAGAAACAGTAGTTGTATCCTTCCTTTGACCGATATGCTGATCATGTACAGTGCCTTGAGAAAGTATTCATACACCTTAACTTATTCCACATTTTGTGTTACAGCCTGAATTCAAAATTGATTAAATGCTTTTTTCTCTCAAATGTATTGAAAATGAAATGGAGAAATATCACATTTACATAAGTATTCATACCCCTGAGTCAATGTCAGAATCACCTTTGGCAGTGATTACACCAGGATTGTTCAATATTTGCACATTCTTTTTAAACTTATTCAAGCTTTGTCAAGTTGGTTGTTGATCATTGCTAGACACCAATTTAAGTCTTGCCGTAGATTTAAGTCAAAATTGTTATTAGGCCACTCGGGAACATTCAATGTGATCTTGGTAAGCAACTCTAGTGTATATTTGGCCTTGCGTTTTAGGTTATTGTCCTGCTGAATGGTGTATTTTGTCACCCAGTGTCTGTTGGAAAGCAGACTGAACCAGGTTTTTTTTCTAGGATTTTGCCTGTGCTTAGCTATATTCCATTTATTTGTATCCCAAATAAATCCCTTGTCCTTGCCGATGACAAGCATAGTCATAACATGATGTAACCACCACCATGCTTGAAAATATGAGAAGTGATACTCAGTGATGTTGTTGGATTTGCCCCAAACATAATGCTTTGTATTCAGGACAAAAAAGTACATTTCTTTGAAATGTATTTTCCAAGTTTTACTTCAGTGACTTATTGCAAACAGGATGTATGTTTTGGAATGTTTTTATTCTTTACAGGCTTCATTCTTTTCACTCTGTCATTTAGGTTAGTATTTACTCCACAGTACTATGTTGTTGATCCATCCTCCGTTTTCCCCTGTCACAGCCATTAAACTCCACAACTGTTTTAAAGTCACCATTGAGCTCATGGTGAAATCCCTGAGCGGTTTAACTCCACTCCCGAAACGGAGTTAGGAAGGACACCTGTATCTTTGTAGTGACTGGGTGTATTGATACACCATCCAAAGTGTAATTAATAACTTCACCATGCTCAAAGGCATATTTAATGTTTATTTTTACACATCTACCAATAGGTGCCCTTCTTTGTGAGGCATTGGAAAACCTCCCTGGTCTTTTGTGGTTGAATCTGTGTTTGAAAGTCACTGCTCGACTGAGGGACCTTACAGATAGTTGTATGCGTGGGGTACAGAGATGAGGTAGTCATTCAAAAGGTCATATTGCACACATTGAGCCCATGCAACTTATGTGACTTGTTAAGCACATTTTCACTCCTGAACTTATTTAGGCTTGCCATAACAAAGGGGTTGAATACTTATTGACTCAAGACATTTCAGTTGAAAATGAAAACAAAAACAGAATTCCACTTTGGGGGTATTGTGTAGGCCAGTGACACAAAATATCAATTTAATACATTTTAAATACAGGCTGTAACACAACAAAATGTGGAAAAAGTCAAGGGGTGTGAATACTTTCTGAAGGCACTGTTTGTTCAGTACAATGTCTTACTTGGCCCGTTTTCTACATGGACGAGCCTTTAGGATCAGGCGCCGTCCATGTAATCGTATTCATTATGGTCATGATGATGCTTTCAGAAACTCAGAGTTGGAAATAGCTTACTACTAGATCGGCCCTCAATAAATCTGGCCCTCAATAAATCTGAAACTCAGACCAGAATGTTGATACCCGAGTTTGCGAGTTGTGATGTTTCTTCACTTACCTTTTAACTCTCTAACCAAAAGATTGTAAAACAAAGCCATTTACAATGCAGTTTGACCCATACAGTATAGTACAGTGTATTCAGATCCCTTCCCCTTTTCCACATTTTGTTACGTTACAGCCTTATTCTAAAATTTATTAAATACATTTCTTCTACTCAATCTACACACCCCATAATGACTAAGCAAAAACAGATGTAGAATTTTTAAAACAGATACCTGACTTGCACAAGTATTCAGACCCTTTGCTATGAGACTAGAAATTGAGCTCAAGTGCATCCTGTTTCCATTGATAATCCTTGATCTTTTTACAACTTGATTGGAGTCCACCTGTGGTAAATTCAATTGATTGGACATGATTTGGAATGGCACACACCTGTCTATATAAGGTCCCACAGTTGACAGTGCATTTCAGAGGACCATGTATGTTGCATTGATCTCATCTGTAATAGACTATGGAGGTATAGTGTATAGTTCGGCAGCCCGGACATCTTTGGAAAGGCTAGCTGTCATACAGGGGCAAGGACTCAGAATATGTAGTGGGGCGTTTCGGAAGTCCCCAGTGGCTGTACTACATGTGGAGATAGGGGATATGCCATTGCAGATTAGGAGACAGCAGCTGGCAATTAATTATTGGGTTAACGTACAGGGACATGGGGTGTCTCATCCTGCAAAAGGGATTTTACAGGCCTGCTGGGAACATGAGCGAAGACAGAATACAAGCTTTGGGTGGGTGGGTAATATCTAGGCGAAGGAGATGGGACTGTATGGAAGGGAGTTTAGTCCAATGGTAGCTATTCCTGTAAATCCACCATAGCTACTCCTGACTCCAGTAGTTGATGTAGAAGTGTTGGAGAGAATACAGAAAGATAGGGAGGGTGTTGATCCATCTGATTTGTTTAAGAGATGTCTGGATACTGTGTATCAGGATTTTGTGGCCATTTACACAGATGGTTCAAAAGATCAAGGACAGGACGTATTGGGTCGGCATTTGTAGTGCAGGAATCTGGGGTGGAAGTCAGGAAACGTATTACAGATCATCTGGCTGTATATACAGCGGAGCTGATGTCCATACTGTTGGTCTTGCAGTGGGTGGAGGAAGTCAAAGCAGATGGAGTAGTTATTTGCTCTGATTCATGTGCAGAGTTGATAAGTTTCCAAGTCCTTTAGGTCATGTAGCAGACAAGACCTGCTTTATGAGGTGCTACAAACCCATGGCAGAATTAGACAGATGGGTATATAGATAAGGTTTACTTGGGTCCCAGCCCATGTGGGGATGGAGGGGAACGAGGCAGTTGATGTACTGGCTAAACAAGCACTTAGAAGTGGGAATGTTGATGTTGTAGTTACAATGAGCAAGGCAGAGGCGAAAAGCCTGATATGGACCGTGGTGGTGCAGAGATGGCAGGAGCAGTGGAATAAAGATGCTAAGGGCAGGCATTTACTTCAAGTACAGAGGAAAGTCAGGGAGGGGAAGACTGCAGGATGGGACAGAAGAGAGGAGGCTATTAAGGGTGGGACACAGCCAGTTGAATAAGTCCTTAAATGTGATAGGAAAGCATCCAACAGTAAAGTGTGATTTATTGCCAGGAAACCGAGACGTGGAGCATGTATCGCTACAGTGTGGGCAGTTTAGAGGGAAAGAGAAGCTGAGATCTAGTATGAGGGAGAAGGGGATACAGGAAATTAGATTTAAAGAGGTATATTGAGTAGAACGTCATTAGATATAGTCTCAAATATTTTATATTTTTTAAGAGCAACAGGGCTGGCAGGTAGGATTTAGTTTCTCCCGGTCTCTGGCCCACACTCCAGTACAGTAGGTGGCGGTAATGCACCAAAACATTTCTGCAGTATCGAAGGTTCCCAAGAACACACTGGCCTCCATCATTCTTAAATGGAAGAAGTTTGGATCCACCAAGACTCTTCCTAGAGCTAGTCGCCCTGACAAACTGAGCAATTGGGGTAGAAGGGCCCGATGGTTACGCTGACAGAGCTCTAGAGTTCCTCTGTGGAAATGGGTGAACCTTCCAGAAAGACAACCATCTATGCAGCACTCCACCAATCAGGCCTTTATGGTAGAAGGGTCAGACGGAAGACACTCCTCAGTAAAAGGCACATGACAGCCCGTTTGGAGTTTGCTAAAGGCACCTAAAGACTCTCAGACCATGAGAAACAAGATTCTCTGGTCTGAAGAAAACAAGATTGAACACTTTGTCCTGAATGCCAAGCGACACGTCTGGAGGAAACCTGGCACCATCCCTACGGTGAAGCGTGGTGGCAGCATCATGCTGTGGGATGTTTTTCAGCGGCAGGGACTGGGAGACTAGTCAGGATCGAGGGGGAAAATAAACGGAGCAAAGTACAGAGATCCTTGATGAAAACCTGCTCCAGAGCCCTCACAACCTCCGACTGGGGCAAACGTTCACTTTCCAACAGGACAATGACCCTAAGCACACAGCCAAGACAATGCAGGAGTGGCTTCGGGACAAGTCTCTGAATGTCCTTGAGTGGCCCAGCCAGAGCCTGGACTTGAACCCGATCGAACATCTCTGGAGAGACCTGAAAATAGCTGTGCAGCGACGCTCCCCATCCAACCTGACAGAGCTTGAGGATCTGCAGAGAACAATGGGAGAAACTCCCCAAATACAGGTGTGCCAAGCTTGTAGCGTTGTACCCAAGAAGACTTGAGGCTGTAATCGCTGCCAAAGGTGCTTCAGCAAAGTACTGAGTAAAGGGTCTGAATAATTATGTAAATGTTTATTTTGAATACATTTAAAAAAATGCCGGAACCTGTTTTTGTTTTGCCATTCTGAGGTATTGTGTGTAGCTTGAAAGGGGGAGGGGGGATGATTTAATCCATTATAGAATAAGGCTGTAACATAACAAAATGTGGAAAAAGTCTAGGGGTCTGAATACTTCCCGAATGCACTGTTTTGACACATTGTCAATGTAAGCAAGCAAACTAATGTATTAATAGCTACATTAATCTTACTGGTTGAAAAGCACTAATGCATTCATGTCTTAGTTATGACTCACCAACTGGGAGTTAACGAGTTTCTGAAAACCTTCCGAACGCACCATTATGTCAGCCTGTAATTGTCATACACCAACATTGGTGTTTTGACACTTCCTGTTAGTATCAAGTGCATGTGAGGTGGTGTTTCCTTGACAGTTGGTTTCAGGCCATAATGGCGGAGGGCAAGCAATATGCGCTTTGTGTCGGAGTCATGAAGATGTCTGCAGAAAACATGTAATTATCACATGACTTTTCCTGTTTACACCACAGAAATGTACTTGTACACATACACTACATCACCAAAAGTATGTGGACACCCCTTCAAATGAGTGGATTTGGCTATTTCAGCGACACCCGTTGCTGACAGTATCAAATCGAGCACATAGCCATGCAATCTCCATAGACAAACATTGGCAGTAAAATGGCCTTACTGAAGAGCTCAGTGACTTTCAACATGGCACCGTCATAGGATGCCACCTTTCCAACAAGTCAGTTTGTGAAATGTTTGCCCTTGTAGAGTGGCCCGGTCAACTGTAAGTGCTGTTGTTGTGAAGGGGAAACATCTAGGAGCAACAACAGCTCAGCCATGAATTGATAGGCCACACAAGCTCACAGAATGGGACCGCCGAGTGCTGAAGCGCATAAAAATCGTCTGGCCTTGATTGCAACACTCACTATCGAGTTCCAAACTGCCTCTGGAAACAATGTCAGCACAAGAACTGTTCATTGGGAGCTTCATATAATGGGTTCCATGGCCTAGCAGCCGCACACAAGCCTAAGATCACAATGCGCAATGCCAAGTGTCGGCTGGAGTGGTGTAAAGCTCGCCGCCATTGGACTCTGAAGCAGTGGAAAGACGTTCTCTGGAGTTATGAATCATGCTTCACCATCTGGCAGTCCGACGGACGAATCTGGGTTTGGTGGATGCAAGGATAACACTACCTGCCCGAATGCATAGTGCCAACTGTAAAGTTTGATGGAGGAGGAATAATGGTCTGGGGCTGTTTTTCATGGTTTGGGCAAGGCCCCTTTAGTTCCAGTGAAGGGAAATCTTAACGATACAGCATACAATGACACGATTCTGTGCTTCCAACTTTGTGGCAACAGTTTGGGGAAGGCCCTTTTCTTGTTTCAGCATGACAATGCCCCCGTGTACAAAGCGAGGTCCGTACGGAAATGGTTTGTCGAGATTGGTGTGGAAGAACTTGACTGGCCTGCACAGAGCCCTGACCTCAACCCCATCGAACACGTTTGGGATGAATTGGAATGCAGACTGCGAGCCAGGCCTAATCGCCCAACATCAGTGCCTTACCTTGCTAATGCTCTTGTGCCTGAATGGAAGCAAGTCCCCTCAGCAATGTTCCAACATGTAGTGGAAGCCTTCCCAGAAGAGTGGAGGCTGTAATAGCCAATGTTCTCTCTAAGCTGCGCATGCGCAGCAGCCCAGAGACTACCGCGCAGCTCCTCCGGGACTGCAGCACAGAAATATCAGCCCACAGAGAGAAGCAGGAGATTGAAATTCAAACGATAAAGCCTTGTGTTTCTATTTTATTAGTCTTGGGGTGTTGGCGGTAGATGCACCCGATTCAGCTGCCCTGCGTGCCGAGTAGGCGAACTATTGCCATTTTGAACATTTACATTTACATTTAAGTCATTTAGCAGACGCTCTTATCCAGAGCGACTTACAAATTGGTGCATTCACCTTATGATATCCAGTGGAACAACCACTTTACAATAGTGCATCTAAATCTTTTAAGGGGGGGGGGGGGGGGGGGTTAGAAGGATTACTTTATCCTATCCTAGGTATTCCTTAAAGAGGTGGGGTTTCAGGTGTCTCCGGAAGGTGGTGATTGACTCCGCTGTCCTGGCGTCGTGAGGGAGCTTGTTCCACCATTGGGGTGCCAGAGCAGCGAACAGTTTTGACTGGGCTGAGCGGGAACTGTGCTTCCTCAGAGGTAGGGGGGCCAGCAGGCCAGAGGTGGATGAACGCAGTGCCCTTGTTTGGGTGTAGGGCCTGATCAGAGCCTGAAGGTATGGAGGTGCCGTTCCCTTCACAGCTCCGTAGGCAATCACCATGGTCTTGTAGCGGATGCGAGCTTCAACTGGAAGCCAGTGGAGAGAGCGGAGGAGCGGGGTGACGTGAGAGAACTTGGGAAGGTTGAATTTCAGACGGGCTGCGGCGTTCTGGATGAGTTGTAGGGGTTTAATGGCACAGGCAGGGAGCCCAGCCAACAGCGAGTTGTAGTAATCTAGACGGGAGATGACAAGTGCCTGGATTAGGACCTGCGCCGCTTCCTGTGTGAGGCAGGGTCGTACTCTGCGAATGTTGTAGAGCATGAACCTACAGGATCGGGTCACCGCCTTGATGTTAGTGGAGAACGACAGGGTGTTGTCCAGGATCACGCCAAGGTTCTTAGCACTCTGGGAGGAGGACACAAGGGAGTTGTCAACCGTGATGGCGAGATCATGGAACGGGCAGTCCTTCCCCGGGAGGAAGAGCAGCTCCGTCTTGCCGAGGTTCAGCTTGAGGTGGTGATCCGTCATCCACACTGATATGTCTGACAGACATGCAGAGATGCGATTCGCCGCCTGGTTATCAGAAGGGGGGAAAGGAGAAGATTAATTGTGTGTCGTCTGCATAGCAATGATAGGAGAGACCATATGAGGATATGACAGAGCCAAGTGACTTGGTGTATAGCGAGAATAGGAGAGGGCCTAGAATAGAGCCCTGGGGGACACCAGTGGTGAGAGCGCATGGTGCGGAGACAGATTCTCGCCACGCCACCTGGTAGGAGCGACCTGTCAGGTAGGACGCAATCCAAGCGTGGGCCGCGCCGGAGATGCCCAACTCGGAGAGGGTGGAGAGGAGGATCTGATGGTTCACAGTATCAAAGGCAGCAGATAGGTCTAGAAGGATGAGAGCAGAGGAGAGAGAGTTAGCTTTAGCAGTGCGGAGAGCCTCCGTGACACAGAGAAGAGCAGTCTCAGTTGAATGCCCAGTCTTGAAACCTGACTGATTAGGATCAAGAAGGTCATTCTGAGAGAGATAGCAGGAGAGCTGGCCAAGGACGGCACGTTCAAGAGTTTTGGAGAGAAAAGAAAGAAGGGATACTGGTCTGTAGTTGTTGACATCGGAGGGATCGAGTGTAGGTTTTTTCAGAAGGGGTGCAACTCTCGCTCTCTTGAAGACGGAAGGGACGTAGCCAGCGGTCAAGGATGAGTTGATGAGCGAGGTGAGGTAGGGGAGAAGGTCTCCGGAAATGGTCTGGAGAAGAGAGGAGGGGATAGGGTCAAGTGGGCAGGTTGTTGGGCGGCCGGCCGTCACAAGACGCGAGATTTCATCTGGAGAGAGAGGGGAGAAAGAGGTCAAAGCACAGGGTAGGGCAGTGTGAGCAGGACCAGCGGTGTCGTTTGACTTAGCAAACGAGGATCGGATATCGTCAACCTTCTTTTCAAAATGGTTGACGAAGTCATCCGCAGAGAGGGAGGAGGGGGGGGAGGGGGAGGAGGATTCAGGAGGGAGGAGAAGGTAGCAAAGAGCTTCCTAGGGTTAGAGGCAGATGCTTGGAATTTAGAGTGGTAGAAAGTGGCTTTAGCAGCAGAGACAGAAGAGGAGAATGTAGAGAGGAGGGAGTGAAAGGATGCCAGGTCCGCAGGGAGGCGAGTTTTCCTCCATTTCCGCTCGGCTGCCCGGAGCCCTGTTCTGTGAGCTCGTAGTGAGTCGTCGAGCCACGGAGCAGAAGGGGAGGACCGAGCCGGCCTGGAGGATAGGGGACAGAGAAAATCAAAGGATGCAGAAAGGGAGGAGAGGAGGGTTGAGGAGGCAGAATCAGGAGATAGGTTGGAGAAGGTTTGAGCAGAGGGAAGAGATGATAGGATGGAAGAGGAGAGAGTAGCGGGAGAGAAAGAGCGAAGGTTGGGACGGTGCAATACCATCCGAGTAGGGGCAGAGTGAGAAGTGTTGGATGAGAGCAAGAGGGAAAAGGATACAAGGTAGTGGTCTGAGATTTGGAGGGGAGTTGCAATGAGATTAGTGGAAGAACAGCATCTAGTAAAGATGAGGTCAAGCGTATTGCCTGCCTTGTGAGTAGGGGGGGAAGGTGAGAGGGTGAGGTCAAAAGAGGAGAGGAGTGGAAAGAAGGAGGCAGAGAGGAATGAGTCAAAGGTAGACGTGGGGAGGTTAAAGTCACCCAGAACTGTGAGAGGTGAGCCATCCTCAGGAAAGGAACTTATCAAGGCGTCAAGCTCATTGATGAACTCTCCAAGGGAACCTGGAGGGCGATAAATGATAAGGATGTTAAGCTTGAAAGGGCTGGTAACTGTGACAGCATGGAATTCAAATGAGGAGATAGACAGATGGGTCAGGGGAGAAAGAGAGAATGTCCAATTGGGAGAGATGAGGATTCCAGTGCCACCACCCCGCTGGCTCGATGCTCTAGGGGTATGCGAGAACACGTGGGCAGACGAAGAGAGAGCAGTAGGAGTAGCAGTGTTATCTGTGGTAATCCTTGTTTCCGTCAGCGCCAGGAAGTCTAGGGACTGGAGGGTAGCATAGGCTGAGATGAACTCAGCCTTGTTGGCTGCAGACCGGCAGTTCCAGAGGCTGCCGGAGACCTGGAACTCCACGTGGGTCGTGCGCGCTGGGACCACCAGGTTAGAGTGGCAGCGGCCACGCGGTGTGAAGCGTTTGTATGGCCTGTGCAGAGGGGAGAGACCAGGGATAGACAGACACATAGTTGACAAGCTACAGAAGTGTTGTTTCTTGTATTATTGTCTCTTGTGTCTTTAGAGAACTGTTTCACTTTGATATCCTTTTTCTTCTGTCCTGATTTTCTCTTTCTTTTCTTCTGTTAACTAGATATTCTTTGTTGTTCTTCGTTAGCTAGCTAGCTTCTTCCAAAAGAGTCCCTAGCAACTGCTTAGCAACTGGTAAACAATTCAGCTAGCTAAGATAACTACAATTTTATGAAGTTATTTTTCAAAAGCCTATCTTCTTTGTTTGTTGCTTGTTTTTTCTCCTATTCAGTCTTGCAGTTTTCTTTTGCTTTTTTACGATGTACTTCACTCTAAAAACCATGTAAATTTCAATATTTGTAGGAGCTCATTTTTCAGCTGCTGCTGCTCAAATTGGAGTTCCGGAACAATTGAACAATTGAATGTGTCTGAAGGTACAAACTCTGCGGGCCCAGAGAGCAAATCAAGTGTACTATAGGTCTACCGCTGGCCAATCGGATGGCTCAGATAAATAAAATCACCTGGGAGCATGAGCAGCAGTGTGCAGCGTTTTCCTTTCTGTTTTCCATGAGTTTGCCTACAACTCTAGCACCTGCTGTAAGTGCCTGGATGTGCGTATGTTCTTCAGCTTTCATATATGGATCTGGACCATTCACTATGAACTGGACTGTGATAAGGCTAAAGTATGAGCGGTGCGAGTTTTGAGATTAAAGCGAGAGCTGCATGAGGCCACGTGTGGACATTTTGTTCATATGTTATTAGCCCAGTTATAGATCATTTGTAGTCAGCAATAGGGGAGTGATTGCTTCCTACAAGAGCACAAAGCGAATACATTTCTAGACATCTTTGAAAAGCGAGTCGGGTAAAAGCTCTTTTTTTTTTTTTTTGTCTCAGTGACAGTGTTGTAATTTGACACACCTTATTTTAAGCTTAAGTAACCAACAGGCAGAGGGTAGCATAATTGTTCTGATTCTCTGTAATAATGGTATGGGAATAATAATGCATTTTATTTTGTAAAGTGGTTTCTTGCATCAAACAACACATTTTCAGTCACCTTATCTGAAGGACAAGTGGATAGAAAGGTTAATGTCAAGCCATGCATGTTTTTTCCCCCCAAAAGTCTCATGGAATGTAAACCTACATTGAACAACACACATTGGCTGAATGATAGAACAGCTATTTCCTTGTTAAAATGTTATGGAATACATTTTCTCTGTTGTTTTACACCACTCTGGTAGGCCTACATTATGATAAAATAGCCACAGTAGCCTACATGGCCACTGTTAAAACTGTAACATAAAGTGGGTACAGCCTCAGTGTTCACAATAAACACGTGCTGGAAGTTGCACTGAATTTTCACAACGTTCAATTTGGGCTCAGCAGACCTGAAATTTGCTCAATGCTGAAAAAATTAAAGGGAACATTTATTTTAGCAGCAAAGGGGGGACCAACTTCATATTAATGCCCATGATTTTGGAATGAGATGTTAGAAAAACCGGTGTCCACATACTTTTGGTCATGTGTACTTGTATATACTACAGTACCCGTATAAACTTTCCTGACGCTCATTCCACTTCACTTTTTGTGAACAGAGAGAAAGTCAACAAGGGAGTAGGAGTTGAAAATGTTCATTATCTTAATGACGGACTGTGGCACATGAAGACGTATAAGTGATGTCGTTACCCACCCCCTGGACAACATGGAGCTGTTGACAGCGAGGCTGCCAGTCAATTGTTTACACCAACGGACTTAGTTGTGTAACTAGCTGGAGGCTTTGAACCTACCTCCAACTGATGCACAAATAAAAACCTGCATTTAAAGTTATTTTCCATTCTTTTGCACTGCCTTTACATTTCATGGTTTCTTTGCTAAAGTCATTGGGACTCACTTGCTACCAGGAGAAAAACATCTGTAATGGATTGTAGATCATAGTGCCATGTATATGCTGTTACATGTATTTATGACATGAAATCAATAAAGAATACTCTGGCGAGTTGGAGGCTAAAGAAAGATAAACTCAGATTTTTTTAGGGGGGTCAGTTACATTCTCTCTTTGCAGTGAACATTTAATTGCCAAAGTTTCGGCACGCATGGTCTTCATTAGGTGATGTATTTATGAAAACTAAAGTAATCTAGCAGACACTTCCATATGCCAGGATGTACAATGATGCTTGATGGGGCATGAATACAGACAGGCATAACTGGTAAACATTCGAAAAGAATGTCACATTCACAGTTTAATGAAATAATTTTTTTATAAATGGCAACTCGAGTTGAGGATAGTTTGTTTGGAGCTCTGGGAGAATCAATTGTTTTTGCTCGGCGACTACGTTTTCTTCTCACCGTGGAAACAATACAATAATCAATATGAAGGTACATGGAGAACAAGTATAGCCTACATAAAAATACTCAAACTACAGTTGGGCTAGGGGTACAATAACACATAACATAAAGACGTTAAGGGATTTACAGTGCATTTGGAAAGTATTCAGACCCCTTGACTTTCTACATTTTGTTACATTACAGCCTTATTCTAAAATGGATCCTGTCTCGGAGCTCTACGGACAATTCCTTCGACCTCATGGCTTAGTTTTTGCTCTGACATGCACTGTCAATTATGGGACCGTAAAAGACAAGTGTTTGCCTTTCCAAATCATGTCCAATCAATTGAATTTACCAAAGGTGGACTCCAAGTTGTCGAAACATCAAGGAGGATCAATAGAAACAGGATCAATTTTGAGCTCAATTTTGAGTCTCATAGCAAAGGGTCTGAATACTTATGTAAATAAGGTATGTTTATTTTTAATAGTTTAGCAAAAATGTATAAACCTGCTTGTTGCTTTGCCATTATGAGGTATTGTGTGTAGATTGAGGAACAGTTTGTATTTAATCCTTTTTAGAATAAGTCTAATGTAACCAAATGTAGAAAATGTCAAGAATACTTTTTCCTATGCACTGTACATTTATAATTCTAACCTCTTTTTTGTTGTTGGTGGAGTATTAAAATACTGTTCAATTTCCTTTTGTAAGGTAAGAAAAAGGTATAGCTTGTATAACAGTGTAAATTTGCTGTCCCCTCAAAATAACACAACACACAGCCATTAATGTCTAAACCGCTGGCAACAAAAGTGAATACACCCCTAAGTGAAAATGTCCAAATTGGGCCCAATAAGCCATTTTCCCTCCCCGGTGTCATGTGACTCGTTAGTGTTACAAGGTCTCAGGTGTGAATGGGGAGCAGGTGTGTTAAATTTGGTGTCATCGCTCTCACACTCCCTCATACTGACTGGTCACTGGAAGTTCAACATGGCACCTCATGGCAAAGAACTCTCTGAGGATCTGAAAAAAAGAATTGTTGCTCTACATAAAGATGGCCTGGGCTATAAGAAGATTGCCAAGACCCTGAAAGTGAGCTGCAGCACGGTGGCCAAGACCATACAGCGGTTTAACAGGACAGGTTCTACTCAGAACAGGCCTTGCCATGGTCGACCAAAGAAGTTGAGTGCACGTGCTCAGCGTCATATCCAGAGGTTGTCTTTGGGAAATAGACGTATGAGTGCTGCCAGCATTGCTGCAGAGGTTGAAGGGGTGGGGGGTTAGCCTGTCAGTTCTCAGACCATACGCCGCACACTGCATCAAATTGGTCTGCATGGCTGTCGTCCCAGCAGGAAGCCTCTTCTAAAGATGATGCATAAGAAAGCCCGCAAACAGTTTGCTGAAGACAAGCCGACTAAGGACATGGATTACTGGAACCATGTCCTGTGGTCTGATGAGACCAAGATAAACTTATTTGGTTCAGATGGTGTCAAGCGTGTGTGGCGGCAACTAGTTGAGGAGTACAAAGACAAGTGTGTCTTGCCTACAGTTAAGCATGGTGGTGGGAGTGTCATGGTCTGGGGCTGCATGAGTGCTGATGGCACTGGGGAGCTACAGTTCATTGAGGGAACCATGAATGCCAACATGTACTGTGACATACTGAAGCAGAGCATGATCCCCTACCTTCGGAGACTGGGCTGCAGGGCAGTATTCCAACATGATAACGACCCCAAACACACCTCCAAGACGACCACTGCCTTGCTAAAGAAGCAGAGTGTAAAGGTGATGGACTGGCCAAGCATGTCTCCTCCTCGAAGTGGTCCAACGCCGCGTCTTCCTCTCCCCACACAGCGTTTGTCCCCACTCCAGAGCTCTCCCTGAGAGGCATGAGACGAGGGCGGACACTCTCTCCCTTCCTGAGTGAGCTGGGTGAACGGTGGCCAGGTATAGGTCCAGTTGTAAGAGGAACCCCTGGCACTGTGCGGCCGTCCCATCATACTGCCTGGGAAGGGAGAGATGCGTACAAAAACACGTAACACGCAAACAATCTTACACAAAGACATGAGGGGGAACAGAGGAATAAATACATGTAGTGTGATTGGGGAATGAAAACCAGGTGGGCAGGGAACAAGCCAAAACAAATGGATACATGAAAAATGGAGCGGCGATGGCTAGAAAGCCGGTGACGTCGACCGCCGAACGCCGCCCGAACAAGGAGAGGAGCCGACTTCGGCGGAAGTCGTGACACATTCAGATATAGTGTAGTGTCGTGCTATAGTCATTTAGTAGCTGTGCTATAGTCATTTACCAGTTATGGAAATACGTTGTACAGGACTTATTCACTTTTATTGTCATTCAATTTCACTATTATTCACTTTGGTTTTAGAAGTGGGGGGACATAACCTTGGGGAGGACACCCAGACCCCCGCCAGGTTATGTCCCCGCACTTCAAATGTCAATAATTTGATTCATTTGACATTTGAAGTGGGGGGAGATAACCTGGTGGGGGTCTGGGTGTCCTCCCCCAGATTTTTTGGGGGCAACTAAAGCTAATTTCCTGCATTTTTACACAATCCAATATGTTGTCTCCATTTAGAACAAAAAGTAAGCAAAAATACCCACTGTCATCAAGCTAGGTAAGAGATCATTATTAAAAATGTTTAAGTGATTAATAAGACTGAACTAAATAAAAGGTAATTCAATAACAAATAGTGTTGCACCGTTAACCAGTAGCCTAACAAATGAACCACTCTTGAAAAAAAACAAAGACTTCATTGTCTTTATTAAGACATCCTCTATATAAAATTTCAACCAGCCAGTCCGAGCCACCTGTACACCCAACCCCCACCAGTCTAGTCAATAACTCAACTCTCTTCCAACACAATTTCCTTCCCAGTTCAGACCTTGATTTTTTTTAATTCCCAAGGGAAAGGTTTGGGGAAAAAAAAAAAAAAAAAAACACATACACCTCAAATATATATTAACACACAGAAACTGCAAATCCTCCATATAATTAATCTCAAACGACTAATAGTAGTAGAGCTCTTTTTAGTTGCACACAATATAACTGTCACCCCATTCTATCCCTAGGGGTCTAACACCCTACAGCTCCCCAACCCACAGCTCTCCAACCCAACACACCCCACCCCCGCTTTAGGATCTTAGTTAAACATTCATTATTGGTTTTGGGTGTGTTAGGCCAATGCCAGAGTGACAACCCATAGGACGGAAGACCACCAGGGCCAGGACTGAGCTGCCCAGCAGCTAGGGATTGCCTAAATGGACATCTCCCCTGACGTGAGCACGTTTTCAATACAGATATCTTTAGTCATACTGTATTCCATATAAGGCATCCAGACCTTATGAAAGTTGCCCAATATACCCTTAATCTAGTGATACATAACTTATATATTACATTTACATTTAAGTCATTTAGCAGACGCTCTTATCCAGAGCGACTTACAAATTGGTGCATTCACCTTATGATATCCAGTGGAACAACCACTTTACAATAGTGCATCTAAATCTTTTAAGGGGGGGGGGGGGGGGGGGTTAGAAGGATTACTTTATCCTATCCTAGGTATTCCTTAAAGAGGTGGGGTTTCAGGTGTCTCCGGAAGGTGGTGATTGACTCCGCTGTCCTGGCGTCGTGAGGGAGCTTGTTCCACCATTGGGGTGCCAGAGCAGCGAACAGTTTTGACTGGGCTGAGCGGGAACTGTGCTTCCTCAGAGGTAGGGGGGCCAGCAGGCCAGAGGTGGATGAACGCAGTGCCCTTGTTTGGGTGTAGGGCCTGATCAGAGCCTGAAGGTATGGAGGTGCCGTTCCCTTCACAGCTCCGTAGGCAATCACCATGGTCTTGTAGCGGATGCGAGCTTCAACTGGAAGCCAGTGGAGAGAGCGGAGGAGCGGGGTGACGTGAGAGAACTTGGGAAGGTTGAACACCAGACGGGCTGCGGCGTTCTGGATGAGTTGTAGGGGTTTAATGGCACAGGCAGGGAGCCCAGCCAACAGCGAGTTGCAATAATCCAGACGGGAGATGACAAGTGCCTGGATTAGGACCTGCGCCGCTTCCTGTGTGAGGCAGGGTCGTACTCTGCGAATGTTGTAGAGCATGAACCTACAGGATCGGGTCACCGCCTTGATGTTAGTGGAGAACGACAGGGTGTTTTCCAGGATCACGCCAAGGTTCTTAGCACTCTGGGAGGAGGACACAAGGGAGTTGTCAACCGTGATGGCGAGATCATGGAACGGGCAGTCCTTCCCCGGGAGGAAGAGCAGCTCCGTCTTGCCGAGGTTCAGCTTGAGGTGGTGATCCGTCATCCACACTGATATGTCTGACAGACATGCAGAGATGCGATTCGCCGCCTGGTTATCAGAAGGGGGAAAGGAGAAGATTAATTGTGTGTCATCTGCATAGCAATGATAGGAGAGACCATGTGAGGATATGACAGAGCCAAGTGACTTGGTGTATAGCGAGAATAGGAGAGGGCCTAGAATAGAGCCCTGGGGGACACCAGTGGTGAGAGCGCATGGTGCGGAGACAGATTCTCGCCACGCCACCTGGTAGGAGCGACCTGTCAGGTAGGACGCAATCCAAGCGTGGGCCGCGCCGGAGATGCCCAACTCGGAGAGGGTGGAGAGGAGGATCTGATGGTTCACAGTATCAAAGGCAACAGATAGGTCTAGAAGGATGAGAGCAGAGGAGAGAGAGTTAGCTTTAGCAGTGCGGAGAGCCTCCGTGACACAGAGAAGAGCAGTCTCAGTTGAATGCCCAGTCTTGAAACCTGACTGATTAGGATCAAGAAGGTCATTCTGAGAGAGATAGCAGGAGAGCTGGCCAAGGACGGCACGTTCAAGAGTTTTGGAGAGAAAAGAAAGAAGGGATACTGGTCTGTAGTTGTTGACAACTTGACATTGTGGGAGGATAACCAACCTAACAATTAATTGCAATGCATTTCTTAGCCGCTATAACTGCTTGGTTACACAGTTTCTTCAGATAACAGTCTCCAGTATCAACATTTCCAAGCAAACAAAACAGGGAGAAGGGAGATTCTGTAGACATGCTGAGATAAAAGAACACACTATTTGGCAGAATTTAGCCAGCCTTCATAAGACCAAAACATATGCAAATATGTCCCCTTTTGTGTTTTACACCTCCAGCAGAGGAATGACATTTGTGAGTGCATGGAATTCAGTTTCACTGGCAAATAGTACGTTCTATGGATGGCCTTAAACTGCAGTCATTTATGTCTGAGATGATACGAACACGACTGGACATTCAAACACATCTGTATCCATTCATCATCATCAATAGCTTTTAACAGGTCTTCCTCACATATACTGAAAAATGTACCTGAGCTCCGTAGACTGGTCTTCCCTGGCTGTCTGAGCATGCTGAGACCCCAGTCTCCATCTGATCCTGCTAAGACACGATGAGCATAGTTTTGTGTACTGACTGCACAAGAGGGCTGCATTCCCGTGGGATGCTTGTGTAACAGGGTTGGTTATGTTTCCACTTGCCTCTAAAGAAAGGTGTGTTTAATGTTCAAGCATTCTTATTGCATTCTTATTCTTATCCTTCGCCGCTGTGCAATCCGGTTTCTGAGCTGGTCATGGGTGCACCTCAGCCACGCTCAAGGTACTAAAAGATATCATAACCGCCATTGATAAAAGACAGTACTGTACAGCCGTCTTCATCGACCTGGCTAAGGCTTTCGACTCTGTCAATCACCGTATTCTTATCGGCAGACTCAACAGCCTTGGTTTCTCAAATGACTGCCTCGCCTGGTTCACCAACTACTTCTCTGATAGAGTTCAGTGTGTCAAATCGGAGGGCCTGTTGTCCGGGCCTCTGGCAGTCTCTATGGGGGTACCACAGGGTTCAATTCTCGGGCCGACTCTTTTCTCTGTATATATCAACGTTGTCGCTCTTGCTGCGGGTGAATCCCTGATCCACCTCTACGTAGACGACACCATTCTGTATACATCTGGCCCTTCTTTGGACACTGTGTTAACTAACCTCCAAATGAGCTTCAATGCCATACAACATTCCTTCCGTGGCCTCCAACTGCTCTTAAACGCTAGTAAAACCAAATGCATGCTTTTCAACCGTTCGCTGCCCGCCCGACTAGCATCACTACTCTGGATGGTTCTGACCTAGAATATGTGGACAACTACAAATACCTAGGTGTCTGGTTAGACTGTAACTTTCCTTCCAGACTCATATTAAACATCTCCAATCCAAAATCAAATCTAGAATCGGCTTCCTATTTTGCAACAAAGCCTCCTTCACTCATGCCGCCAAAGCCCCTTATACCAAAGCCCCTTATACCACCCACCACTGCGACCTGTATGCTCTAGTCGGCTGGCCCTCGCTACATATTCGTCGCCAGACCCACTTGCTCCAGGTCATCTTTAAGTCTATGCTAGGTAAAGCTCCGCCTTACCTCAGCTCACTGGTCACGATAACAACACCCACCCGTAGCACTCGCGTCAGCAGGTATATCTCACTGGTCATCCCCAAAACCACTTCCTTTGGCCACCTTTCCTTCCAGTTCTCTGCTGCCAGTGACTGGAACGAATTGCAAAAATCGCTGAAGCTGGAGACTTACATTTCCCTCACTAACTTTAAACATCAGCTATCTAAGCAGCTAACCGATCGCTGCAGCTGTACATAGTCCATCTGTAAATAGCCCACCCAATCTACCTACCTCATCCCCATATTGTTTTTATTAACTTTTCTGCTCTTTTGCACACCAGTATTTCTACTTGCACATCATCTGCTCATCTATCACTCCAGTGTTAATCTGCTAAATTGTAATTACTTTGTTACTATGGCCTATGTATTGCCTTACCTCCTCACGCCATTTGCACACACTGTATATAGACTTACTTTTCTTCTATTGTGTTATTGACTGTAGACTTGTTTATTCCATGTGTAACTCTGTGTTGTTGTTTCTGTCGCACTGCTTTGCTTTATCTTGGCCAGGTCGCAGTTGTAAATGAGAACTTGTTCTCAACTAGCTTACCTGGTTAAATAAAGGTGAAATTAAAAAATAAAATTGGTTGGTTGATTCAATTCCGATGACAATAAGGCGTGTTGTTATTGGCCCCGCTTGCAGATAGGGGGAGATTGCGAACGTCAGGTCTCCCCAGTATGAAAATGTGAAGCAAGGGTAGGTCACGTTCTGAATACTATTTTATATTTTACAACGTTTTTATATTTTACAATGTGTACAAGTTTGCTGTACATTGCTGATTTATGCATATGGTACCTGTTAGGGATTGAGGGGCTTTCTGGGATGTGCTTTGGTATATGATTATTGTATATAAGTGTGTTAGCTAGCATGCACCGATGTAATGGTCACATAAGCTCACTGCAAACACAGTTGTTTTCATGCTACAGATTTTACCATCGACAGCCATCAACATAATTAAGCCCTGCACAACTAATGTGCTGTTTCCTACAACAGGTATTTACACACGTTATATTTTGTTTATGCCCCAGTATGAAAATGTGATGCAAGGGATTTTACCATCGACAGCCATCAACATCATTAAGCCCTGCACAACTAACGTGCTGTTTCCTATTTAACAACAGATAATAAATAATGCTCAACTGGGACCACTGGCTGGGGTGAATTATTTGGACAAAACACAATGTAAGGAGAGTACGATTAACAAATGTTACCCTTGAGGGACCTGCGTTTCATGCTACGGGCAGTCAGACAGACGATTTTGGGATAAAAATGTTTTGGTGTCCCACAGATTATTTGGAAACTATCCTCTTTCTGCATTGTATGCGTTGGCCTACGTGTATTAAAAGCACATTTTTGGCATTATTCACACACAGAATTCGCAGCTTCAACTTCAGTAGCCTACCTCTCTCCTAATTGGGCGTGAGAGTTCAAGTGCGCCTAGTATGTGTGATCTCTTTGAAATAGAGTAGGCTGCCTACATGGATGGAGAATCACATGGCAGTTAACTTGAATATGAAATGAACTTAAATATGATTA
This sequence comes from Salmo salar, assembly GCF_965601325.2. Taxonomy (NCBI): domain Eukaryota; kingdom Metazoa; phylum Chordata; class Actinopteri; order Salmoniformes; family Salmonidae; genus Salmo; species Salmo salar. The sequence goes on from NC_138299.1 coordinate 62,958,316, forward strand.
GACTGTAGTTTACTACTGTGTCTGTAAATTGATAATGGAAAGAAGTGGAGGGCGCTCAAACAACGTGAGTTGAAGTGCAATCAAAAAATGTAATCGTGCCCACTTAACCTTAGACCACTGCGCCACTCGGGACGCCCCACAATCAATTTCAAAAGAAAGTTTGCAAAAATAGATAAGATTCTGCAACCATGGAGAGGTAAATACTTGTCTATTTTTTGAAAAAATCACATTGATGAACTATTTGGTCCTATCACAGTTTACTTACTTACTAATGTGTAATGATGTGCGCTAAGAGTCGGGAAGCAAGTTCTTGGAGTGAGAGTTTTAATAAATAAATAAATGAAACAACACACAGACATTTAACAGAAACAATGACGCCTGAGGAAGCAACCAAAGGGAGTGACATATATAGGGAAGGTAATCAGGGAAGTGATGGAATTTTGTTCAAAGTATCGCCCTTTCTTAAACATGCCATACAAAGCTGGTTACAATTTCAGTTTTATCCTACAGAAAAGATAGAACAAATGTTATGGTTAAACTTAAATATACTCATTAATTAAAAAAAAAAACATTCTAGATGGATAAAATGTTTCCAAATTGTATTATATTTATTAATGATATTGTGAATATAAACGGAGGAATTATGTCACATATGCAGCTATCGAAAATATATGGGAACGTCTGCTCAATCCAAACTTACAACCAACTGATTGCAACATTACCACAAAAATGGAGGCAAGTGGAGAAGGTAGGGAACTTGTTTGCCTGCCATATCTTAAAGATACAAATTGGCTGAAAGGAATTGGCATAGATAGAAATAAAATACAGGTTGCAAAATAAATGGGAAGAGATTTCCGATGTACCAATTCCATGGCACAAGGTTTATGAACTCTTACAAAAAGCAACACTTGATTCAACACTTCGAGTTTTTCAATTTAAATTATTATACAAAATTCATGCCACCAACAGAATGCTATATATATGGGGCATACAACAATCTCATCTCTGTAGATTTTGCTGCGAAGAGACAGAATCATGAGAACATTAAGTCTGGTATTGCCCCTATGTAGCTCGTTTCTGGTCACAGGTTCAGGAATGTTTAAAAGAAAATCGCCACCCATTGCCTTGATGACAGTTTTGTACACTCTTGGCATTCTCTCAACCAGCTTCACCTGGAATGCTTTTCCAACAGTCTTGAAGGAGTTCCCACATATGCTTCCTTCACTCTGCAGTCCAACTAATCCCAAACCATCTCAATTGGGTTCAGGTTGGGTGATTGTAGAGGCTAGGTCATCTGATGCAGCACTCCATCACTCTCCTTGGTTAAACAGCCCTTACACAGCCTGGAGGTGTGTTTTGGGGTCATTGTCCTGTTGAAAAACAAATGATAGTCTCACTACGCACAAACCAGATCGGATGGCATATCGCCAGTGGTGTAAAGTACTTAAGTAAAAATACTTTAAAGTACTACTTAAGTAGTTTTTTGGCTTATCTGTATTTTACTATTTATATTTTGGGCTACTTTTACTTCACTATATTCCTAAAGAAAATAATGTACTATTTACTTCATACATTTTCCCTGACACCCAAAAGTACCCAAAGTACATTTTGATAGGAAAATAGAAAATGGTCCAATTCACACACTTCTCAAGAGAACATCCCTTGTCATCCCTACTGCCTCTGATCTGGCGGACTCACTAAACACAAATGCTTAGTTTGTAAATTATGTCTGAGTGTTGGAGTGTGCCCCTGGCTGTCCATCAATAAAAATAAATACAAAATTGAGTTGTCTGGTTTGCTTAATATAAGTTACTTGAAATTCTTTATACTTTTACTTTTTATACTTAAGTACATTTTAGCAATTCCATTTAGTTTTGATACTGAAGTATATTTAAAACCAAATAATCTTTGACTTTTACTCAAGTAGTATTTTACTGGGTGACTTTCACTTGTCATTTTCTGTTGAAGTATCTTTACTTTTACTCAAGTATGACAATTGAGTACTTTTTTCACCACTAGGTATCACTGCAAAATGCTGTGGTAGCCATGCTGGTTAAGTGTGCCTTGAATTCTAAATAAATCAGACAGTGTCACCAGCAAAGCTCACCCACACTATCACACCTCCTCCTCCATGCTGGCAACCACACATGCGCAGATCATCTGTTCACCTACTCTGCGTCTCACAAAGACACGGCGGTTGGAACCAAAAATCTCAAATTTGGACTCATTAGACCAAAGGACAGATTTCCACCGGTCTAATGTCCACTGCTTGTGTTTCTTGGCCAAAGCAAGTCTTATTATTGGTGTCCTTTAGTCGTGGTTTCTTTTGCAGCAATTCGACCATGAAGGCCTGATTCACAGTCTCTGAACAGTTGATGTTGAGATGTGTCTGTTACTTGAACTCTGTAAAGCATTTATTTGGGCTATAATTTCTGAGGCTGGTAAATCTAATGAATTTATCCTCTGCAGCAGAGGTAACTCGGTCTTCCTTTCCTGTGGCGGTCCTCATGAGAGCCAGTTTCATCATAGCGCTTGATGGTTTTTGCAACTGCACTTGAAAATTTCAACGTTTTTGAAATTGTATGGATTGACTGACCTTCATGTCTTAAAGTAATGGACTGTCGTTTCTCTTTGCTTATTTGAGCTGTTCTTGCCATAATATGGACATGGTTTTTTACCAAATAGGGCTATCTTCTATACCACCACTACCTTGTCACAACAGAACTTATTGGCTCAAACGCATTAAGGAAAGAAATTCCACAAATGAATTTAAGGCGGCACACCTGTTAATTTAAATGTATTCCAGGTGACTACCTCATGAAGCTGGTTGAGATAATACCAAGAGTGTGCAAAGCTGTCATCAAGATAAAGGGTGGCTATTTGAAGAATCTCAAATACAATTTTTCTTTTGATTTAACACTTTTTTTGGTTATTACATGATTCCATGTTTATTAAAATGGGTGGGTGGGGTTATACAAAAAAAGATCACAGCTTTCTCCTGGTCAGTCTGTCATGGAAAGAGGTGTTCCTAATGTTTTGTACACTGTATTAAAGATACTGTATCTCTATCATTTGTTTAGCACATATGACTGGGAAAAATCTATTCGAACGGCGCTACAACTGGTAGCGGAAACTCGTCTATTTTGGCCATATTACATTAGTCCCAAAAAGTGTGTGTGTAAGTGTGCGTGTGTAATATATATATATATATATATATATATATATATATTAGCTTATCAATAACAAGGGGTAAGATATGCTTCACTATGAGCTAGGCCTATTTTGCTTTACAGTGCTCTATATTTGGTTTAGCACTTTTTAATAATTAAGAACTATGATTTCCCACTATGACTGAATGCAGCAACAGAACAGTCTCAGGACACAATTCATATCATTTAGTTGTTGGTATTAGGAGGATAAACATGGCTGTCAATTTCAGTCAATTTTTATTTCACCTTGTTTTCCAAGTGGGTAAAATAGTTACAAAATAAACAAAAAACTAATCCACCAACATTAATTTCATTACAATGACAACAATCATGTGTAGCAAACTATTTGTTTACAGACTTTTACAGTCATCTCAAAACTTGATGAATTTCACCAAATGTTCACTCCATGTGGCCTTGTATTAGCCTAATTAAACCAAATTAGCCACAAATACCAATGAAAAAAATAAAAAGATATTTAGTGAAAGAATTAGATATTTCTTCATAGCACTGCATTTGCCTAAATCTGTTCATTCATTCTTCAACCACAATTGTATTGTGCAGAGTGCAAATTTCAAAAGGTATAAAAGACTAAGACTAATGATTTGCCACCCTCCCTCATGTATACAAACTGAATAAGAAAACGGTCTTTATTCAACAGTTAGACTTGACATCACACAGCAGCAGTCTTTAATTCCATATCTGGCCCAAAGGGGGAAGCCTTGCACTTTAGTCATTGGCAGAGCCCTCGGGGGGCAGGAATATCAAGGAATCATGGAAGTTGTGCCCATATGGGCGTAGTCTGTAAACCCCAAACATCATGACCTGCATCTGGTTTGGTGACATTCCGCTAAAGGTGATGGCTAAGTCAGAGCAACAGCCCTCCACCACACCCAAAGAGTTTTTGGACATGCCCTCTTCGATGAGTGAACCCACACTCTTACTGTTGAACAGCCCCTTGCCCTGTGTGTCCTCACCATTCTCTGCAAAGACCCCAGTGTACTTCAGACACATAGCCAGCTGTTTCTCCTCGCTTAGCTTCCACAGGGATCTGCCTCGCTCTGGACACTTCTCCCCGTCTTTGAACACGTTCACCAGCCTTCTGAGGGCCTCGTAGCTCAGCACGATGCCACTGTCGTACTCCACGTACTCCAGCTCGCCCGATTTCATGGTGTGGCCGATGTAAAAGGGCTCGTTGGGGTCTTTGGCCAGAACGAGGTACTTGAGGTTCTCAATAATGGCAAAGGTGGTAGGCCGCGCCACAAAGAACCAGCGCAGGTCACCGGAATTGTCGTACGCGTGCTTCAGGGCCTTGTGCAGCTTGGCCCACTCGTCCTGTTCGTTAAGGTCCACCGCTTCCAGAGCTTTGGCTGACTCGGAGCTGTAGAATACGGCCTGGTCGCAGTGTTTACCCCAGGTGTCCTTGGCTGTGGCCCAATACACTAGGACCTTAGGCTGAACCATGATGACGCAATAGACTCGCACCTTCTGGCTCAGCTCCACCATTTGGGTGTCGGACAGGCTCTGTAGCTCGTCGTTGGTGGGAGCCTTGATGTGGTGGTGGTGGTGCTGGTCTTCTGGGCTAGACTGCATGCCTGGTGTGAAGCTCCCTAACAGGGACAACAACAGGCAGAATATGCCTCCCAGGGCCATCCCCTTCATGAAGGAGCTGCCTTCCGACAACATGTTAGTTTGTCAGCAGCACACACTGTGAAAGTAGGAAATAAACATTAATTTGCCATATTACTAATCAAATGGATACTCATGATGGTGGTCATGGATCAAAATAAAGAAGCTAGCTATCTAGCTACATAACAAGTGACTGTCATTTCATGTTAGTTCAGTGTAAGAAACTATACTGAACCAAAATATTAAACGCAACATTCAACAATTTTACTGAGTTACAGTTCATATAATGAAATCTGTCAATTGAAATAAATAAATTAGGCACTAATCTAGGGATTCCACATGACTGGGCAAGGACTCAGCCATGGGGAGCAAGGCCTAGCCTATCAGAATGAGTTTTTCCTTACAAAAAGGCTTTATTACAGACAGAAATACTAAGTTTAATCAGCAGGTGAATTAGCCGGATGCGGAGGTTCTGGGCTGGCGCTGTTACACATGGTCTGCGTTTGTGAGGCCAGTTGGACGTACTGACAAATTCTCTAAAACGTTAGAGAATTAACATTGAATTCTCTGGCAATAGCTCGGTAGACATTCCTTAGTCAGCATGCCAATTGCACATTCCCTCAACTTGAGAGATCTGTGGCATTTTAGAGTGGCCTTTTATTGTCCCCAGCACAAGGTGCACCTGTGTAATGATCATGCTGTTTAATCAGATTGTTGATAAGACACACCTGTCAGGTGGATGGATTATCTTGGCAAAGGAGAAATGTAAACAAATTTTAGATAAATAAGCTTTTTGTGCATATGGAACATTTCTGGGATCTTTTATTTCAGCTCATGAAATCATGGGACCAACAATTTCCATGTTGCGTTCGTGGTTTTTTTCAGTGTAGTTCACTTTACTATTAGAATCAAGTTAGCAAAGGACATAAACTATCAGTGCAAAATTATCAAACTATTTCATGGCTAACTGGCTATGAAACTTGACAAACAGGTTTACAAGTAAAGGGTGTATATCAGAGTGCCAAACGTAAACGCACGCGTAAACACTGTAGTGTTCTAAAATATTGGACCATTTCTCGGCGCAGCTCAAGCAGTTTATCAAACTGTCAACACATTCAAATGAATAGAGGACGTGTACCGGGAGACGCGTCGGTGGGGAGGTGTGCGTTCGGACTGTGCTTCCCTCGAGAATGTTGGTCATAGTGGTGGTCTATGAGCCGCGTACTAATGTTACAAAGGGACGCCGTACTATCGCGTCTCAGCGTCTGTGGACTATGATTTACGTTTAATGAAGCCGTTAGTATAATCTTGTTAGCTTGCTTGTTAGGTAACATTACAGATAGCTAGCTACCTTAGCTATAATCACAACACGGCAAATAGCTCATTAAGACAAACGTTTCAACCAAAACATCAAGAAAACACTTACCTACAAACGACTTCCACTGACTAAGAATTCTCCCTTCTTTTTAGTTTCTACTCCTGTCGAGAGAGGTGTTAGGTATGCTGTGGCAGAACAAGGGGCCAGTGTTCCGGTCTAGAAGCACGATTTCGACTGCTCCTACAGTTTTGCGTCGGTACTGCAGTTTAACTGACGCTCGGCCCAGAAAGACAATTTCCACATAGAGAAGTCAGATTAGAAAATTCCTAACAAGATACATTGGTCATCACATTTATGCACAAAACATCCACTGAATTATTCAATAATTGTTGCTCACAGTTGAAGATATTAACATTTTATACAACGGGTGGGTCAAATCCTGAAAACCTCATTCCAGCCAGTTCCACAAGTTGCCACCAAAATGCTTATTTACTCTGTTCCATCTGACTTCGCAATCCACTGTCTCCTCAGCCTAGCCAGGCAATTTATAAACTTGATCTCCACTATAAAAAGCATCTAGACATTATCTCAAGTCTTTTAGAATAACATACGTTTTCAACAGCGGGATAATTTAGAAACTTGTTCTCCACTATAAAAAGCATCTAGACATTATTTCACATTTCTTTTAGAATAACATTACGTTTTCAACAGCGGAGATTTGTATAAACCTTGCTGTCTGTCTCTCTGACATTTGCAACATTGTTTCAATATTCAAATTCGATATTCTACTGTCCCATAGTGTCGGGACGAGACAGACAGGCAGCGTTTCTCAGCCAGTCGAAATCATGAATCAGTTGGCATAATTTTTATGGATATATACTAAAACATGTAAATTGAAAAAAAGTTTAAACAAAACGCTGCTAATTTGCATTCTTTCCAGCTTCAGTTTGAAGTGAATTGTGTTAATGTAGATGTGTTGTTCCTGACGAGCGAGCACATTTTCTATACCCGGCGAAATCGCGCCTCATTGGCTCATTGTTAATGATGTATCCAAATAAATGGCACTAGAAAACAGCTTAAACAAATGCAGCAACTTTGCTGTTATTATTTCTTCACTTTTTGACGTGACTGTAAGTTAGCTGTAGTTGGCTAGCTAGCAAGCAAGGGATAAGAACGTTGCTAGCCAGTTTGGCAATGGAACATTTAGAACGAACGACTGGGTCGCAGGTGATGTTGGTTCTTATAAACCGGATGCAATCCGGATATAGACGGTCCATGAAATGGCGTCTGCGAATGTGAGTAGATTACCTTGAAAACAGTGGTCGGACATCTCTGATGCAGTCTCCAGTTCTTATTATACCTCAGTTGGGCAGATATCTTCTTTACTTTTGGTGACCTTAACTTCATGTTGGTTTGCAATTCTAATATTGACAAAGTTCCAGTGAAACGTTATGATTTTCATTGGCAGGTTTTCTTGTTTTTCAGGTTTTCTTAATTTATAAACATAATTTTTCTCCACACAGATATTATATATCGAATAATCGGCATATATTGTATAAAAATAGTTCTTTGTTTTTAGAATATTGGTTCCAAAATAATATCATTTTGGTGAGCCAACTGGTAAATGCAGAGGGTCTTTTACTTAGTTATAAGGAATTCTTATCACTTTACAAGGTCCCTGTAACACCTAAAGATTTTGCAATTGTTTTAGATGCCATTCCTTCAGGTGTTGTTTTATTATTCAGGAACGTGTCAAGACCTGACCCTCAGAGCCTACCTTCCGTTGACCCTGTTGACTCATCAGTAGGAAAGATTTGTTTCTCTTTTGGTCCATTCAACAACAGAGCGATACAAACCTTGTTTCAGCAGGATGTATCTTTACCTTATGTCATGCCTTATTGGAATGGATTTATTGATAATATCGGTTGTAAAAAAGTTTGGATGTTGCCACATACATACCTACTTGTTAACAAAACTACGGAAGTTTCCTTTAAAATTATTCATAAATATTATCCTGCCAACCACTATATGAAGAAGTTTAAGGAAAACATCAACTCAAATTGTTCCTTTTGTAATGACCACCCAGAAACAGTTTTGCATCTTTTTTGGCATTGTATTCATTTAAGAAAACTTTGGCAAGACATCAGTAGATTTATAATTGAACACATTTATGAAGATCTTACACTATTGTGGAGAGATGTACTGCTTGGACTCTTTGCCTTCGATAGAAATAAGCTGAAACATTTTTATGTAATTAATTTCATTATTCGTTTGGCCAAATTTCATATTCACAAATGTAAATTTACAAACAAAACACCACATTTTCTTACCTTACAAAAATAAATTGAACTGTATTTCAAGACAATTAAATACTCTACTAACAAAAAAGCTGTTAGAATTATAAGTGTATGTTTGTCCCTTAAGGTCCTTGTGTAATGTAATATTGTACCCCCCAGCCCCGCCTCTAACCCAATTGCCATTTGTATATTATTTATATATACTTGTGTTCCCACATGTACTTCCTGTATTGATTTGTTGTTAATTATAAAATACAAATTAAAAAAAGATGCTATGCGCTACTAACCTCATGTCATGAATTGCCATCTCGAGACAACTCAAAGTTGCCGGGATGTCACGTGTCCTACTTATATTTTTTTATTTTTTATTTTTTTATTTCACCTTTATTTAACCAGGTAGGCAAGTTGAGAACAAGTTCTCATTCACAATTGCGACCTGGCCAAGATAAAGCAAGCTGTTTGACACATACAACAACACAGAGTTACACATGGAGTAAAACAAACATAGTCAATAATACAGTAGAAAAATAAGTCTATATACAATGTGAGCAAATGAGGTGAGATAAGGGAGGTAAAGGCAAAAAAGGCCATAGTGGCGAAGTAAATACAATATAGCAAGTAAAACACTGGAATGGTAGATTTGCAGTGGAAGAAAGTGCAAAATAGAAATAATGGGGTGCAAAGGAGCAAAATAAATAAATACATACAGTAGGGGAAGAGGTAGTTGTTTGGGCTAAATTATAGCTGGGCTATGTACAGGTGCAGTAATCTGTGAGCTGCTCTGACAGCTGGTGCTTAAAGCTAGTAAGGGAGATAAGTGTTTCCCGTTTTAGAGATTTTTGTAGTTCGTTCCAGTCATTGGCAGCAGAGAACTGGAAGGAGAGGCGGACGAAGGAGGAATTGGCTTTGGGGGTGACCAGAGAGATATACCTGCTGGAACGCGTGCTACAGTTGGGTGCTGCTATGGTGACCAGCGAGCTGAGATAAGGGGGAACTTTACCTAGCAGGGTCTTGTAGATGACCTGGAGCCAGTGGGATTGGCGACGAGTATGAAGCGAGGGCCAGCCAACGAGAGCATACAGGTCGCAGTGGTGGGTAATATATGGGGCTTTGGTGACAAAATGTATGGCACTGTGATAGACTGCATCCAATTTATTGAGTAGGGTATTGGAGGCTATTTTGTAAATGACATCGCCAAAGTCGAGGATCGGTAGGATTGTCAGTTTTACGAGGGTATGTTTGGCAGCATGAGTGAAAGATGCTTTGTTGCGAAATAGGAAGCCAATTCTAGATTTAACTTTGGATTGGAGATGTTTGATGTGAGTCTGGAAGGAGAGTTTACAGTCTAACCAGACACCTAGGTATTTGTAGTTGTCCACATATTCTAAGTCAGAACCGTCCAGAGTTGTGATGCTGGACGGGCGGGCAGGTGCAGGCAGCGATCGGTTGAAGAGCATGCATTTAGTTTTACTTGTATTTAAGAGCAGTTGGAGGCCACGGAAGGAGATTTGTATGGCATTGAAGCTCGTCTGGAGAGTAGTTAATGGATGTGGTGATTGACAGAGTCGAAAGCCTTGGCCAGGTCAATGAATACGGCTGCACAGTATTGTTTCTTATCGATGGCGGTTAAGATATCGTTTAGTACCTTGAGCGTGGCTGAGGTGCACCCATGACCATCTCTGAAACTAGATTGCACAGCGGAGAAGGTACGGTGGGATTCGAAATGGTCGGTAATCTGTTTGTTGACTTGGCTTCTGAAGACTTTACAGAGGCAGGGTAGGATAGATATAGGTCTGTAGCAGTTTGGGTACAATCGTAACAATTTAAGCATTATATTATATAAAATAAACCTCACGTAGCAAATTAAAAAAGAAGTTGGGCAGATAGCTAGTGGATTTACAAACACCAGGAACTTCCGGGTTCGGAAGTCATGTGACTCACTGATCATTGCAGCCATAGAGATAGATAGAGGACTCATCTTTTGCATCTGTGCCATTATACCTTATGTGCCATTGAGGCTATCTCCATTTTGAAGTTTTCAATTTTCTTCTTCACGATTGGCTGATCCCTCCTGATGACCCGGTTGGACATGACTCCAACAGGGTCACCAGGAGGTATCAGCCAATGAAGTTGCAAGTCCCGCCAAGTTGACTACATTAAAATGGTGGAATCCCTTAATGATACAACCTCTTCTTCTTCTTCTTCTTCTTCTTCTTCTTCTCTCTTCTTCTGTGGTATTATGGCAGTCCACAAACAAACGTTAGAGGTGCATGCCGCCACCAACTGGACGGGTGTGAATAAACTCACACAAGAAAAGTAAATTTACAGAAAGGGAAAAAATAACATGAATCCATAAAAACAAAAAATATTATCAACATAAATCTTCCCACGTCATTCGATAATTTAGTACTTTCCTATTCAGGCTCGTGAATAGCCTAAAGGCCGGCAGCTCAACCTGGACTTGGGGGTAGACGTAACATAATAAACAAAAATCTGGGAATATGATATGTACGTACAGTGTCTTAAGGAAGTATTCATACCCCTTGACTTATTCCACATTTTGTTGTGTTACAGCCTGAATACACACAATACCCATAATGACAAAGTGAAAACATGTGTTTAGAAATGTTTGCAAATTTATTGAAAATGAAATACAGAAATATCTCATTTACATACAGTACCAGTTAAACGTTTGGACACACCTACTCATTCATGGGTTTTTCTTTATTTTTACTATTTTCTACATTGTAGAATAATAGTGAAGACATCAAAACTATGAAATGACATATATGGAATCATGTAGTACCAAAATAGTGTTAAACAAATGAAAATATATTTTATATTTGAGATTCTTCAAAGTAGCCACCTTTGCCTTGATGACAGCTTTGCACAGTCTTGGCATTCTCTCAACCAACTTCACCTGGAATGCTTTTCCAACAGTCTTGAAGGAGTTCCCATATATGCTGAGCACTTGTTGGCTTCTTTTCCTTCACTCTGCGGTCCAACTCATTCCAAACCATCTCAATTGGGTTGAGGTCAGGTGATTGTAGAGGCCAGGTCATCTGATGCAGCACTCCATCACTCTCCTTCTTGGTCAAATAGCCCTTACACAGCCTGGAGGTGTGTGTTGGGTCATTGTCCTGCCAGATGGGATGGCTGTCAGGTCCAGACCAGTATAGGGGTTATTTGTTATTGTAGTTTGGTCAGGACGTGGCAGGGGGTGTTTGTTTTATGTGGTTCAGGGTGAGTTTTGTGTATGTGTTTAGGTAGAGGGGTATTTGATTTATTAGTCCGGGGTTTGTTAGTCATTGTTCTATGTTAGTATATTTCTATGTTCTATCTAGTCTTTTGTAGTTCTATGTTTAGTTAATTGGGGTTGGACCTTCAATTGGAGGCAGCTGGTTATTGTTGCCTCTGATTGAGGGTCCTATAATTAGGAGTTTGTTTTTCATGGGATTTTGTGGGAGATTGTTCTTGTTTAGCTGTTTGCCTGACAAGACTGTCAAGTTCGTTTTGTATACGTTTTATGTGTTTTCCTTCTTCACTATAATAAAAGAAGACGAGTGTACATTTTCCCGCTGTGTCTTGGTCCCTACCCTACGACACCTGTGACAATGGCATATCGCTGCAGAATGCTGTGGTAGCCATGCTTGTTAAGTCTGCCTTGAATTCTAAATAAATCATCGACAGTGTCACCAGCAAAGCACCCCCTCACCATCACACCACCTCCTCCATGCTTCACGGTGGGAACCACACATGATCATCCATTCACCTACTCTGCGTCTCACAAAGACACAGCGGTTGGAACCAAAAACTTCAAATTTGGACTCATCAGACTAAAAGACAGATTTCCACCGGTCTAATGTCCACTGCTTGTGTTTCTTGGCCCAAGCAAGTCTCTTCGATTTATTGGTGTCCTTTAGTAGTGGCTTCTTTGCAGCAATTAAACCATGAAGGCCTGATTCACGTAGTCTCCTCTGAACAGTTGATGTTGAAATGTGTCTGTTACTTAAACTCTGTGAAGCATTTCTTTGGTGTGAAATTTCTGAGGCTCGTTACTCTAATGAACTTATCCCCTGCAGCAGAGGTAACTTTGGGTCTTCCTCTCCTCTGGTGGTCCTCATGAGAGCCAGTTTCATCATAGCGCTTGATGGTTTTTGCGACTGCACTTGAAGAAACTTTCAAAGTTCTTGAAATGTTCCGTATTGACTGACCTTAAAGTAACGATGGACTGTTGTTTCTCTTTGCTTATTAGAGCTGTTCTGGCCATAATATGAACTTGGTCTTCTACCTAATAGGGCTATCTTCTGTATATCACCCCTACCTTGTCACAACACAACTGATTGGCTCAATTGCATTAAGAAGGAAAGACATTCCACAAATGTACTTTTAACAAGGCACACCTGTTAATTGAAAGGCATTCCAGGTGACTACCTCATGAAGCTGATTGAGAGAATGCCAAGAGTGTGCAAAGCTGTCATCAAGGCAAAGGGTGGCTGCTTTGAAGAATCTCAAATATAAAATATATTTTGATTTGTTTAACACTTTTTTGGTGACTACATGATTCCATATATGTTATTTCATAGTTTTGATGTCTTCACTATTATTCTACAATGTAGAAAATAGTAAAAATAAAGAAAAACCTTGAATGTGTCCAAACTTTTGACTGGTTCTGTATATCTGTTTTCTATAAATATCAGATACAGATACATTGGGGTATTATCAAGACTAGCAATTTAGCTTATTTTCCCATTCTTTTGGACAATAGCCCATTTCTCCTTGTTTCCACTGCCATCAGATTCAAGTTCACCATCCGCTTCCGCCATCGTCCTCGCGTCCACCCACCTCACATAGTCTTTCAGGAGGCTGATAATATCCTCAATAAGTTCTACAGCTGCACCATTGAGCTCCACCATCTTGACTGGCTGCATCACCGCTTGAAATGGCAACTGCTTGGGGCCGAACTACCTGCTATCCAGGACCTCTATACCAGGCGGTGTCAGAGGAAGGCCCTAAAAATTGTCAGACTCCAACCACCCAAGTCATAGACTGTTCTCTCTGCTACCGCATGGTAAGCGATACCGGAGCACCAAGTCTGTGACCAGAAGGCATCTGAGCAGCTTCTACCCCCAAGGCTTAAGACTGCTTAATAAAATGGCTACCTGGACAATTTACTTTACACTGACCCCCTCTAATATTTATGCTCGTAAGCATTTCATTGTAAAGTCTACACCTGTTGTATTTGACGCATGTGACCAATACACATTTATTTGATTTGATTTAGTCCTCCACTCCAGAAACCGTCATACTTACTGAGAATTCAGTTCATCCTGCTCTTGGAATCCTCTTGATAGCTTGTATCTGTGGCTGGGGGGACCATTGATTCATGAAAAATATAACTTATAATTGCCTCATGAGCTTAGTTCAACTGTACCTCATCAGGACCTAAAATATAAGCTTGATTTACTCCAGTGTTTGTATCAAAGTAAATGTAAACAAACACTATATAGCCTCAAAAGATGGTTAAAGCTATCAGTTAGATATCATGGATGGCCAGTCCTTTCATCCAATTGCTCTGTCTATGAATTTGGGAGTGGTTGCATTTCTCCAGCCCCAACCCTCAGCTTTTTGCCAAAACGGGGGCAGGGAGAAAGTTTAGTTATTGTTTCAACTGCTAATTACCGCTTTAAACTATGTGTGTGAATATAGTAAATTTCAGTTATTTTGACGCGAACCAGATACAATGCCATTGTACAAACTTTGAAATGGATGTCATCACCATTACTCATCATATTGTAACAGCTGTCGTCAGGAATAGAGGACCAAAACGCAGCAGGAATGTGGATGCTCAACTTATTTATTTTAAATAAAGAGAACACCAAAATGAAGAACACACAAACAACAAAACAGTCTTGTCACACTCACACAGGCAAAACAAGAAACAATCTCCCACAACACTACACCAACCAATTACCCATATATAGGACTCTCAATCAGAGGCAACGAGAAAGCACCTGCCTCCAATTGAGAGTCCAACCCCCCATTAACCTACACATAGAAATACCACAAACCAGAAAGAACATAGATATACAAAACATAGAACATAAACCAAAACCCGGAAATAATAACTCTAACACCCTACTACATAAACCATCACCCCGAAACACATAAACAAAATACCCTCTGCCACGTCCTGACCAAACTACAATAGCAAATAATCCCTAAACTGGTCAGGACGTGACACATATAATATTTTATTTTGTATAGCCTAATGTTGAAATTAGATCTTGACACATCATCATTGTTTTTTCATTTTGAAATTGAGTAATACAATATTCTATGATGGAAGTCTAGTCCTGCTTGTTTTCATCACTATTTTTTCATCACTATTTTTCACCTAAGAATGAGCAGATGAGATGATGTATAGAGGTAAGATAAAGACACCAGATTGTTTTCAACAGCAATTTCTGAAACCTGTAGACAACCATATGACAACCTTATAAATCACTTACAACAGTCTGGGCCTTTTGATCATACTCCTATTTCCTGTTATTAAATACCTTTCATTTTGACAAAGAGACCTAAAACCTAGAGCATTGACACACCACACACAACATACTTTGTGCCCTTTTGAACTTTTCTCTGATCTTTTTTCAAGAATCACTAAGGTTATATATGATAAAGGTTGTGTGAAATGTAAATGATAGGATGGTTTTGCAAGTACATATACAATAATACTTCATTTTTTATGTATAACATTCAACAGACTTCCCGTATAAACTGACATTAGGAAAGCAGGACACACAATTGTCTTTGTCAATAGCTTCATGTTCGGACAATGAGAAATGACTGAAGACCACCCAGTGAGTAATTTCCCTGAAGCTTGCTTAGTGATGGTCTCTAAACACAACATTATGTATTCTTGGTTTAGAATTGTAATTAAAGGGGTACAAACATTTGTCACTGTAGTGGTACCCTGTATGGTACTCCCATTGTACCTTTAGTTATAGGTACATAATTATACCCTTGCAGTTCGTACCGTGGAAGAGCAAATAGTGTACCTTAGGGGATGAGTTAGTAGGCTACCTTTCTTATATATAGTCCACGGGTACAAAAGTGCACCTTTAGAAAATGTACAATTTGCCTTTTTAGGGTACCACCAGAGTGACAAATCTGTTTGTGTCTTTTAAGTGGCAAAAATGTACCTCTAAAAAGGTTTGCAAAGCCTTATTTGCATATTTCCCAGGGTGCCTGTCAAGTGAACTTTAGAGTACCACCCATGACTGTGTTTGCTAGTGACAGAGACATGGTTTTTGCATTCAATGGCTCTCAATCCTATAAACTTCACCAAGTGAGTGACTAGGTACATCTTTTTGACAGTATATTACATACACTGAGTATAGAAAGGATTAAGGGCACCTGTTCTTTCCATGACAGACTGACCACGTGAATCCAGGTGAAGGCTATTATCCCTTATTGATGTCGCTTGTTAAATCCACTTCAATAAGTGTAGATGAAGTGGAGGAGACTAGTTAAATGATTTTTTTAGTCTTCAGACAATTGAGACATGGATTGTGTATGTGTGCCATTCAGAGGGTGAATGGGCAAGACAAAAAATGTAAGTGCCTTTCAACGGGGTATGGTAGTAAACTCAACAAAAAAAGAAATGTTCTGTCACTGTCAACTAGGTTTATTTTCAGCAAACTTAACATGTGTAAATATTTGTATGAACATAAGATTCAACAACAGAGACATAAATTGAAGAAGTTCCACAGACGTGAATAACAGAAATTGAATAATGTGTCCCTGAACAAATGGGGGGTCAAAAGTAACAGTCAGTAACTGGTGTGGCCACCAGCTGCATTAAGTACTGCAGGGCATCTCCTCCTCATGGACTGCACCAGATTTGCCAGTTCTTGCTGTGAGATGTTACCCCACTCTTCCACCAAGGTATCTGCAAGTTCCCTGACATTACTGGGGGGAATGGCCCTAGCCCTCACCCTACGATCAAACAGGTTCCAGACATGCTCAATGGGATTGAGATCCAGGCTCTTCGCTGGCCATGGCAGAACACTGACATTCCTGTCTTGCAGGAAATCACGCACAGAATGAGCAGTATGGCTGGTGGCATTGTCATGCTGGAAGGTCATGTCAGGATGACCCTGCAGGAAGGGTACCACATGAGGGAGGAGGATGTCTTCCCTGTAACGCACAGCGTTGAAATCGCCTGCAATGACAACAATCTCAGTCCGATGATGCTGTGACACACTGCCCCAGACCATGACTGACCCTCCACCTCCAAATCGATCCCGCTCCAGAGTACAGACCTCGGTGTAACACTCAGTCTTCGACGATAAACGCGAATCCGACCATCACCCCTAGTGAGACACAACCGCAACTCATCAGTGAAGAGCACTTTTTGCCAGTCCTGTCTGGTCCAGCGACAGTGGGTTTGTGCCCATAGGCGACGTTGATGCCGGTGATGTCTGGTGAGGACCTGCCTTACAACAGGCCTACAAGCCTTCAGTCCAGTCTCTCTCAGCCTATTGCAGACAGTCTGAGCACTGATGAAGGGATTGTACATTCCTGGTGTAACTCAGGCAGTTGTTGTTGCCATCCTGTACCTGTCCCGCAGATGTGATGTTCGGATGTACCGATCCTTTGCAGGTGTTGTTACACATGGTCTGCCACTGCGAGGACGATCAGCTGTCCGTCCTGTCTCCCTGTAGCGCTGTCTTAGGCTTCTCACAGTATGGACATTGCAATTTATTTCCCTGGCCACATCTGCAGTCCTCATGCATCCTTGCAGCATGCCTAAGGCACGTTCATGCAGATGAGCAGGGACCCTGGGCATATTTCTTTTGGTGTTTTTCAGAGTCAGTAGAAAGGCCTCTTTAGTGTCCCAAGTTTTCATAACTGTGACCTTAATTGCCTACGTCTGCTTGTTCAATGAACCATAAACAATTAATGAACATGCACCTGTGGAACGGTTGTTAACCTGTTTAGGATAGGGGGCAGTATTTTCACGGCCAGATAAAAAACGTACCCGATTTAATCTGGTTATTACTCCTGCCCAGAAACTAGAATATGCATATAATAGTTTGATTTGGATAGAAAACACCCTAAAGTTTCTAAAACTGTTTGAATGGTGTCTGTGAGTATAACAGAACTCATATGGCAGGCCAAAGCCTGAGAAGATTGCATACAGGAAGTGCCCTCTCTGACCATTTCTTGGCCTTCTATAGCCTCTTTATGGAAAATAGAGGATCTCTGCTGTAACGTGACATTTTCTAAGGCTCCCATAGGCTCTCAGAAGGCGCGAGAACGGGGAATGATGACTCTGCAGTCCCTGGCTGAAAAACAGTAGCGCATTTGGATAGTGGTCGATCTGAGAACAATGAAACGGGCGCACGCATGCACGTGAAGAGTCCATTTTACATTTTCAGTCTTTGAACGAAAACGACGTCGCCCGGTCGGAATATTATCGCTATTTTACAAGAAAAATTGCATAAAAATTGATTTTAAACAGCGTTTGACATGCTTCGAAGTACTGTAATTGAACCAAAACAACATTGGGTGTAAACTAGAAGTCCTGGGAGTGCATTCTGACGAAGAACAGCAAAGGTAATCCAATTTTTCTTATAGTAAATCTGAGTTTGGTGAGTGCCAAACTTGGTGGGTGTCAAAATAGCTAGCCATGATGGCCGGGCTATCTACTCATAATATTGCAAAATGTGCTTTCACCGAAAAGCTATTTTAAAATCTGACACCGCGATTGCATAAAGGAGTTCTGTATCTATAATTCTTAAAATAATTATGTTTTTTGTGAACGTTTATCATGAGTAATTTAGTAAATTCACCGGAAGTTTCGGTGGGTATGCTAGTTCTGAACGTCACATGCTAATGTAAAAAGCTGGTTTTTGATATAAATATGAACTTGATTGAACAAAACATGCATGTATTGTATAACATAATGTCCTAGGAGTGTCATCTGATGAAGATCATCAAAGGTTAGTGCTGCATTTAGCTGTGGTTTTGGTTTTTGTGACATTATATGTTAGCTTGAAAAATGGGTGTGTGATTATTTCTGGCTGGGTACTCTCCTGACATAATCTAATGTTTTGCTTTCGTTGTAAAGCCTTTTTGAAATCGGACAATGTGGTTAGATAAAGGAGAGTCTTGTCTTTTAAAATGCTGTAAAATAGTCATATGTTTGAAAAATTGAAGTTTTGGGATTTCTGAGGTGTTTGTAATTCGCGCCACGCCCTATCATTGGATATTGGAGCGGTGTTCCGCTAGCGGAACATCTAGATGTAAGAGGTTAAGACACTAACAGCTTAGTGTCTTAGTGTCTTAACAACCGTTCCACAGGTGCATGTTCATTAACTGTTTATGGTTCATTGAACAAGCATGAGAAACAGCGTTTAAACCCTTTACAATGAAGATCTGGGAAGTTATTTGGATTTTTACAAATTATCTTTGAAAGACAGGGTCCTGAAAAAGGGACGTTTCTTTTTTTGCTGAGTTTAGGTGCCAGGTGCGTCAAGAACTGCAATGCTACTGAATTCTTCATGCTCAACCGTTTCTCATTTGTATTAAAAATGGTCCACCACCCAAAGGACATCCAGCCAACTTGACACAACTGTGGGAAGTATTGGAGTCAAAATGGGCCCTGATATACTCAATGTATATCATAACGCCATACTTTGACAGCCTTGTTTTACACCAACACAGTGGTCTGAAACTCCTGGTTTGCAGGCCACATCAGACACGTCCCATTATGCTGGCTTGCAACGTGAAATGTACAGTGGGGGGAAAAAGTATTTGATCCCCTGCTGATTTTGTACGTTTGCCCACTGGCAAAGAAAGGATCAGTCTATAATTTTAATGGTAGGTTTATTTGAACAGTGAGAGACAGAATAACAACAAAAATATCCAGAAAAACGCATGTCAGAAATTTTATAAATTGATTTGCATTTTAATGAGGGAAATAATTATTTGACCCCCTCTCAATCAGAAAGATTTCTGGCTCCCAGGTGTCTTTTATACAGGTAACGAGCTGAGATTAGGAGCACACTCTTAAAGGGAGTGCTCCTAACCGCAGCTTGTTACCTGTAAAAAAGACACCTGTCCACAGAAGCAATCAATCAATCAGATTCTAAACTCTCCACCATTGCCAAGACCAAAGAGCTCTCCAAGGATGTCAGGGACAAGATTGTAGACCTACACAAGGCTGGAATGGGCTACAAGACCATCGCCAAGCAGCTTGGTGAGAAGGTGACAACATTTGGTGCGATTATTCACAAATGGAAGAAACACAAAAGAACTGTCAATATCCCTCGGCCTGGGGCTCCATGCAAGATCTCACCTCGTGGAGTGGCAATGATCATGAGAACAGTGAGGAATCAGCCCAGAACTACACGGGAGGATCTTGTCAATGATCTCAAGGCAGCTGGGACCATAGTCACCAAGAAAACAATTGGTAACACACTACGCCGTGAAGGACTGAAATCCTGCAGCGCCCGCAAGGTCCCCCTGCTCAAGAATACATATACATGCCCGTCTGAAGTTTGCCAATGAACATCTGAATGACTCAGAGGACAACTGGTGAAAGTGTTGTGGTCAGATGAGACAAAAATTGAGCTCTTTGACATCAACTCAACTCGCCGTGTTTGGAGGAGGAGGAATGCTGCCTATGACCCCAAGAACACCATCTCCACCGTCAAACATGGAGGTGGAAACATTATGCTTTGGGGGTGTTTTTCTGCTAAGGGGACAGGACAACTTCACCGCATCAAAGGGACGATGGACGGGGCCATGTACCGTCAAATCTTGGGTGAGAACCTCCTTCCCTCAGCCAGGGCATTAAAAATGGGTCGTGGATGGGTATTCCAGCATGACAATGACCCAAAACACCCGGCCAAGGCAACAAAGGAGTGGCTCAAGAAGAAGCACATTAAGGTCCTGGAGTGGCCTAGCCAGTCTCCAGACCTTAATCCCATAGAAAATCTGTGGAGGGAGCTGAAGGTTCGAGTTGCCAAACGTCAGCCTCAAAACCTTAATGACTTGGAGAAGATCTGCAAATAGGAGTGGGACAAAATCCCTCCTGAGATGTGTGCAAACCTGGTGGCCAACTACAAGAAACGTCTTACCTCTGATTGCCAACAGCGGTTTTGCCACCAAGTACTAAGTCATGTTTTGCAGAGGGGTCAAATACTTGTTTCCCTCATTAAAATGCAAATCATTTTATAACATTTTTGACATGCGTTTTTCTGGATTTTTTTGTTGTTATTCTGTCTCTCACTGTTCAAATAAACCTACCATTAAAATTATAGACTGATCCTCAATCAGAGTTAGGCTATCCAAAAATGTTAACTTTTAATCAGCCGCAACTGTAACGTGTATGTTACGAATCGGGAAGCAAGTACAGGGAGTGAAATAAAGAACAAACCAAGGATCACAAGTAGCGTACAGACATAAAACACAGGAACAGAAACTATTTATGCCTGGGGAAAGAACCAAACGGAGAGACAGATATAGGGGAAGTAATCAGGAAGGTGATGGAGTCCAGGTGAGTCTCAGGTGCTCATAACAATGGTGGCAGGTGTGGGTAATAATGAGTAAACTGGCAACATTGAGCGCCGGGGAGCGGGAGTAAACATAACAGCAACCTGCATTTAGAATGACTGCCAAGGTTGGGAAAATGTATAAATGAGACTACCTAAACCATTTAAACAGGAACATCTACTTTCATATTGGATTAGTTCATTTTGTGTAGCATAAGATCAATCAATCAATGTGCATGCAAAAACACAACATTCTAAAAATCAACCTGCAATAGAGCATGCTGGGACATATGATAATGATCAATGTGGTTTTTTTGTGTGTTATGATTGTACAGAAATGTACCATTATACTAGATTATCCAAATATGTAGGCCTACCCTAATAGGTACCAAACAGTACAAGATTATATGTGTATCTCTGAAGGTACATTGTGTATTTTGATCTATTTGTACCTCAGGGAACAATACTGTACCCTAACCATAGCCTTTTTTTCTGAGAGTGTATGACTACAAGGGTAAGACAAAAAAGATACAGAGTCTCTGTGCGTAGAAGGGGCTGTGATTAGAACAGTGAATCATGTTGTCTGTGATGGGATGAACAACCCATTAGAACAAGAAAATGGTGTTAGTCAGACATAAAAAATCTGAGGATGCTGACTGGCCTCTGATTGCTATTGGAGAGTAAACATTTGTTAGGGCCCTCTGAACAAGCAGAGATAGGCCCTAGATGCATTGACAGAATCCCCGAATTGTGTCTATGACGATGGGACCATTACATCAAAACCATTTAGACTGAGACTGGGTGACGTGATAATGTATCGATCCCGTCATGATGGATGGTTGAGGAAGATATAAAAGTGAAGTTCCCAGTCAGGGTAAGATAGTACAGTCCAGAGCCACCTAAGCTATTGTCATCATGCTGTCCTTAGCACTGTTCTACATTTTAGCTGTTATTTGCTCTGCCAGACGGACGCATGCTCTACCACTGTATCCAGACACAAGCTTGGAACCTCAAGAAGGTATGCAAGAGAATCTGTGGTGTGTTTGATATCCCTTGATTTGATCATTTCTGAATAGTCTATGTCTATAATGTTCTATTTTAGGGCATGTCTTGCTGAACCTTATGAGACAATTAAGGTCTCATCCTTTCTTGGTGGAATTGATAGTGTTCAGGTTTCTGATATTCATTCTTAGATCCCAATGCATAATGTTGTGAGGGCAATGTTGAACTCTGAAATTCTTTGTCTGTTGACAGAGAATTTTCTATAACCATGTCGGTCTCCCATAGATGGCAAAGGGGATAGATTTTCCTCTGAGAACATTGATGGCAATAGCTATTTTGACAGTTAAGTTCAGGGTTTGAGTCTGGATTAGGGTGACATAATTGGGTTCACTGGAACTTTCAACAATGGTGTAGGTCTCAGTATTGATGATGGTGATAATACTGTTTGATAATTGAGAGCTGTTTTGTCTGAGCAGAGCTGATCCAGAAGTTGGTGGCGCAGGTGGAGGATGGAGAGAACGCTGAGCTGAATGACCAGAGAGAGGTGAAGAATCTCTACCCTCTTCTGATGCAGCGCAATGGCGCCAGGGATACATGGAATAAAGCAGGTGAGGAGAGACGAAACCTAGAATCAAGACACCAAGGATTGGACATGAATGTTCTGATATCCCATAACTCTTTGCCATATGTTAATCAAAAGGACAATTGGTTTTATTCCAAACAGCTAGTCACCCATGTAACATGATTAGTTCTATATTGAATTTGGTTTCTTTTCTCAATTTTCCTTCAGAAGCTAAAGATTCTGTGCAGCAGGATAAATTTGTCAACATGGTAAGAGTGTTAGAATTTTTTATTGAATGTGTAATACAGAAGAACCCTCTAGGAAAAGCCATTATATTCTGTTCTGTTCTATTTGGTTCTATTTTGCTCCATGTGTCATAAAATATATTGTGCTTTTTTAGGTTGATGATCTGAAGGCGGTGGTCTTGAAGCTCGCTGCAGCCGACAAGCTTCGCTCTCAGGGCTTCCTTCGGTCTGAGCAGAATTTGCCGAAAACCAACAAGAGAGGTGAGTAAGAAGAATGTTATCCTGGACCGACTCTGTTGCCATACCTTCCTTTATGTTCCTTATGTACACAGTAAGAACCGATGTTTGCTGAGGACAATCAAAAACAGTGTTGCATCAACAACGGAAGAAAATGTATCTATGCAGGAATATTTGCAATGCAATAAAGTGTTTGGTAAGGATGTTTAACTAAGGATTGTTCCGTGGAAGGTGAGATGGAGTAACTATAGCATTGCAGGATACAAACAGGATATGATAGGACTCATGAAAGCAGAACTGATGCACATAATCTTGACATTTGTCTTTATCTTCGTCTCTTTCTTCCCTGGATAGCATGCTTCTGGAAATACTGTGTGACAAACTAGAAGCTGTGTGCTGGAGGAGGATAAGATACATTTTGACGATACCTGGACAAGAACACCTTATCTCACCACCCTCACCCCAAGCTGTGTCCCTTATTAAATATTCAAATTACAGCCCCAAGACAATGGGTACATTGGTCATACATAGAAACCTAGAGTAAATGATTGGTAGGAAATATATTTTTTAATCCAGTTGAAAATGGCCTTGCATTGAGGCTGGCTGACAATAAAATGAAATATACAGTATAATGTGGATTGAATGGAAGAACTTCGTTTTTGACACCAACACTGTGTCAGATTGCATATACATTTCTACACAAATACACAGAATACATGCCTAGAACCAATGCTTGGAAGCGAAATGAAGTCAACAACATTACAGTCTAAGACAGTAAAAAAATGTATCATAAGGAATGAGGTTTTGAAGTTTCTGTCGTATGTCTAGGAGATATAAAAAAGCTCAGGAAATATATATATATATATATATATATATATATATTTATATTTTACACATATTTAACCCCTTATTTTTTGGGCACAAATTACAACCATACTGCCATTTGTACCTTACAATTATCGTGAGAGTCTCCTCTTTTCAAAGTGGGGTCAGATCGGACGCAACAGACAGAAGTTGGCACATCAGTGTTACCGACTTCAGACGAGTCCCGTGACACTTGTGGGGGTCGTAGAGCAAAATGTAAAACCCCTTCGTGAGTAACTCCCCTTTCTATAGAGTGGTCATAATAGTTTTATAGGCCAAACCGGTCAGATGCTACAGACGATTTCACAAGAAGACCGATTTTCGGGAGGTCTTATGGTCTGACAGACACCGCTGTACAGTAGCTCGGCCACCTTCCACCGGAGATGTGGAAGGCCGATATCGGTGGATGCGGTGGATTGAGACGCAGCCCATGCAAAAAAAATGAACAGACCGAAATTGATGGGGATATTTTTTATTATGTTACTCAGATTGACGCATGGGTGTGTCAATAGACTTAAGGATTAAACACAAAAATGATCTGTCAACTTATTTAAATTTAGAAATGCACAGTAAAGAAATATTTAGGGTAATCATACAGCATAAATCCGATATGACTACATACAGTATATATGGGTTTCTTTGACATGGTCAGCAATGGTTTCTGTGTTTCCTTTTTACACCCACAAGGGAGCAGCAGAGTCCTAGAGATTTACACACACACACACACACACACACACACACACACACACACACACACATACACACACACACACACACACACACACACACACACACACACACACACACACACACACCCGAGGGTCAGACTCATGAAATAGATTTTATTTTAGTTCACATCATAGTTTGAAAAAACTAGAATCAGGCAGGTGTAATGTATTATGGTAAAACATTTGACCTAAACTTATTTACATGATAATTGACTATTCTCTATGGTAATCATGAGCAACTGTTAAAATAGATTTTATATCACTACATTCAATCACACATAAACATAATTATAATACACTCTTATAGTCTTATACATTCTAATATTATGGGTGTTCAGGTCATAAACATCATGTAAAAAATATATATATATATTTACACTATGGACAAAGAAACACTTAATTAGATAAACAGTCAAATTGCACACTTGGCCTATTTAGTGTGGCATATAATGGGAATTGGCAGTATAATTACTTGAAATGAACATCATACATAGACCATAGTTACCGTAGCAGCCTATTATTAAATTGTCTGTAAAACATAAGGCATTGCAGTTAATTTTGTAAATAATGCACTTTTTAACATAATGCACTTTAAGCGGGTGTGAACTTCTGTACTGATTTGATTCCTAGAATGCCTATTGATTTCAAAGGAATTTCTAAATGTTGATTGTTCCACCTCAAACAATTGACTTGAGATACTTTGATAATGATTGCTGTGGCCTCCCAAAAATGTGTTATATTTTGTTGTTGTGAATGAGTTACCATTTCCATGTAAGGTAATAGTAAAAGAGGACATGTTGTGTAATGGTTGGTTAAAGGTTGGTTATAGGTTTACAGCCTCTTATTGGTCACGTCCAGGTAAGCCTTCTCGATCTCGATGTTGGCAGGGCAGGTCTGTCTGAACTCCTCCCTCTCGTAGGCATTGTTCAGGTACCTCCATACACCAGTGAACTGGACCGGGATGTCAAAGTCACAGTACTTCTTGGCAGCAATCTATCAAATAAAACAGAATACATGGGAAAACTGTTGAATTGTGAGACACTATAAACCATAATAGTCATATTACACTATTTAAATAATGAAGACTGGAGAATAAGGAATGTTAATTCCCAATGGTTAAAAATTAAGTTACACTTCTCCCAGGATTAGAAAGTAAGGATGGGCCCTGTCATTGCATAGGTTGTGTACTACACTTCATAAGACATGCCTAATACCAGAAAATAATCAAATTCATATTCTAAACCGTTTATGTTATAGGCCTATTTGTCTCACCTTGATGACATGCAGCTTGGGCAGCAGGTTGCAATCTGCCAGGGTGAGATGGTTGCCATCCAGGAACTTTCTCTTGGAGAGGGTGATGTTTTCTCTGGAGTTGTGGTCAATCTCTTCAGGGACGGGGGAGTTCAGGTAGAGATCCAGCCGCTTGAACTCCCGCAGCAGCGCCTTCTCTTGGACTGTGGATTGAGAGAGACACAGGCATGTATATCAGACATATATTATATATCTATAGCTATAGAGGTGTTCCTTATGGGCGGCTTTCCCAGACCCAGATTAAGCTTATATATTGGGTGAAAAAGCACTTTCAATTGAGATTCTCCATTGAGCATGCTTTTCAGTCCAGGATTAGGCATGGTCTGGTCCCTAAAATTCACATCAAACCAGCATTTCATGAAGGCATACGCCCATAGTGTATATTCCGTTGAGTACATATTTTCCATTGCCTCATAAGACATGGTCTAATAGATGAATGTGGACTGACTGTAACTTCACTTACAAGTAGTGTTGGCTGGGTTGTTCTTGATGAAAGCGGAGAACTTGGCGAAAATGTCCGCACCCACGTCAAAGGACTCTTTGTTGAGTGGGCTAAGGTGTGGATACCTGAATGGAGGGAGATGAGATGAGTCTGAGTATGAATTTGTTTGAAGAAGGTCAGTGCCTTTCACTTTCTTTAATATAATAACACTATACCTGGGAGGGGCCAGTGTTTGCTCCAGAAACTCCTCGATCTTAATAAAGTCTGTCTTGAGGGTGCCATTGTACAGTAGGAATGGAGGGTTGGTCCCTGGTGCCAAATCCTTCAGCTCTGCTGGCTTCCTAGAGTGTACCAGGGCAGGGTTGGGTGGAGAGGTGGGTAAAGGGGAGGGAGAAAGGGAGTAGACAGGGTCATATATGTGATCATTCCAGCTTTATATCAATAGATACAATGTCGATCATTCAGCGACACAATCACAACGAACACAATGGTTATCAAGCCATGTCAAAATCCAGTGTTGGCATTCTCGATTAATGATTCCAACAATGCCCATGATTCAGTAAGTAAAACACACTGGCATGGGAGTGGCTAGCTCAAAGGGTTCATGTTGTGTGTTTTCTTAATCACTCAGTTATCACATCCTTTCAACGCTTCCTGATCTTATTAACTCACTGGTAATGGGCCTGAGAAATTCACACGGGTTAGATTAAGAAAATATGTTTGTTCAATAACACACTGACCATTCTGCTATTGCTTTAGCCTTGCAAGCACCGCCCTCTATCCCCTCTCTGTATCACACCCCATTGAGTGTTACTTTTACCCTATTAAACGGTTTGGTTTCTGAAAAACATCCTTGTTCTCCCTCAACTCTTAATAGAGCCCTGCGTGAGTGAGGGTTTTGTCTAGAAGGGATACAGTTTATGTCAAAATTGACTTTTCGTAGCAGGTTAGGACAACTCATGCAGTTGGTTAGGAGAATTAATATAGCAAGTTAGGATAATTAGGTTAAGATTACGGAAACGGTTGGGGTTAAGGTTAGCTAAAATGCTAAATAATTACATTTTTGAAGTCAATTTTACATAATCTAGACAGGACCCTGCGTAAGGGGACCTTTAAACAGATGCACAGGAAGTGGAAGGGTGGGAGGCGGGGGGCTTACTTCCTCATGTCGACGGTGGTCACGGTGAACTTGACTCCTTTCAGCCACAGGACCATGAAGAGCCTCTGGCAGAATGGGCAGTTGCCCACGTTCTCTCCATCGTGGCCAGCCTGAAGGACAAGCAGCATTAATAATTGGGTTTAGGTTTGGTTATAGCCTGGTTCTGTTTGTGCTGTATTGCCAACTCCTTGGTCATTGTCATACCAAACAATGACCATAGGAGTTGGGGCGGAAGGGTAGCCTAATGGTTAGAGCGTTGGACTAGTAACCGAAAGGTTGCAAGATCGAATCCCCGAGCTGACAATTAACAAATCTGTCGTTCTGCCCCTGAACAAGGCAGTTAACCCACTGTTCCTAGGCTGTCATTGAAAATAAGAATTTGTTCTTAACTGACTTGCCTAGTTAGATAAAGGAAAAATAAAAAGTTGGCAAGACAATATTAACATATCTGTGACCAGGCTAGTTTACCAGTAGTATATTTCATAGACAGCAATATATGAGAACTGCCAGAAGACTCACGGTCACATGTAAGATATTGTGCCCTTTCCAAATTCCGATGGCTTTATGTTAACATTGTCCATGTTATCCATTACAGTAAGTCCTGATCTCAAACCCTATCATGCAATTCATATTCATCTCATGACAAAAGACACAAATATACACACTTGTAGTGGTGGGAGTGGCTGGGGTATTTTAGGAGCTGCTACTTGATAGAAAAAGCAGACATTGTGTTGGAGAGGAAGATAACGGTAGATAACGGCCTCTGGTATTGAGAAACTAATGTAATTGTTCACTCACTGTTGTACGCAATTAGATCTTTTTTTTTGTGTGTGTGTGTGTGTGTGTGTGTGTGTGTGTGTGTGTGGTTTAAGCAACGCTCCCCACACAACCTGACAGAGATTGAGAGGATCTGCAGAGAAGAATGGGAGAAACTCCCCAAATACAGGTGTGCCAAGCTTCTAGCGTTGTACCCAAGAAGACTCGAGGCTTAAATCACTGATAAAGGTGCTTCAACAAAGTACTGAGGAAAGGGTATGAATACTTATGTAAATATGAAATGTAAAATAAAACTGTTTTTGCTTTGTCATTATGGGGTATTGTGTGTAGATGTCAGTGTGTGGGCGTGTCTGTCTCATCGGGGGCCAGGGGTTCCCAGCGTCTTGCCAGCTCCTCCTGGGCGTGTGGTGATAAGGTGGCCTCCAGTATCTGGCGTCATTACACAGGGATAAAGGCCACTCTCACTGAGGAGTGTATGCTCAGACACACACACACACACACACACACACACACACACACACACACACACACACACACACACACACACACACACACACACACACACACACACACACACACACACACACACACACCAGGCTTTACGTAACCCTAGATGACGACCGTTCATGGAGAGCCAAGCTCGGATTGATGGTGCCCATAATGTAGATCTCTGCCCCTCTACAATGCTGAGTGCTGATAAGTGAACTACAAATCTTGGTCACATTCCAGTTTTTACCAATCCTGAACACAACACTACAAGTATTGAGCCCTTATTTGAAACAGAGGCTATGGCTGAAGTGGCTGAAGCTTACATTACAGCTCGATTTTGTACATTTAATTTGCTTTCACATGAAACACTTTTGAGTTATGTTTTTCTGTATTTCAATCATCACATAATTTACATCTTCTTACATATTGTTGAAATAATAGACATTCATAGGCAGTATGTTAGAATTAAAACGAATTATTATTTTCTTATTCTAAACTGAAGGAAACACAATACTAAACTAAACACAATACTGACCTTTATGAAGAGTTCAATAGTCGGGTCTTTGTCGGAGTTCTGTCGTAGTGCCATTTTGTCCAAAAGCTGTGTTGTGTGGTGCCAAGTTCAGAAGCGTTTTCCAACAAGTGTCCTCAGACCCAACCAAAACCTGTTGACGCTGAAGACTCCAAGTCCACTGAAGTAAAACCTCACTATGCCCTTGAGTCTGCTATATATCTGTGTGCTCTAGTGTGCTGGTTTATATATGGATCTTAAGAGGCAGTGTAAGACCCTTGTGGCTGGCATGCTTTGTCTGAGGGCTTCATGAGGCTATCACTGTGAAAAGTCAGAGGAGGGGGTGGGTCCAGAGGATGGGCGTGGTCCCCCCTTATATAAACAGTGCCAAGCTCTCTCTATGAGGAGAGCCTAAAATAGGTCCTATTATTTGTCAGTTGATAATGGTTAATCAAACGATGTAGAAATATAGTTTCACCATGTGACAAAAAAACCTGATGGCCATCATATTCCCCATACTGACAGTATAGCCATATTGAATACACTGTTTTGATGATTTGTCACACTAGTAACAGTGTACACGTTATACTTTTTGGCTCGCTCCTTACAAAGCATGTACTGTATTGGAATATACTGGCAACCATTAACACCTCATTTGATTTGGAAATGTCATTTGATTTGGAAACTGAGTGGCTCTCAGTTTCACAAGTGGCTTTCATCTGTTTGACCAAGTGATTGCTTTGGTAACTGGACTTCCAGATGAGGATATTTTGTGATGAGACCCAATCGCGCATAAGAAACAAATATATATATCAAACATATTTTTTATGCTGTGTTATGGTAAGGATTTCTGGAAAAAAATTCTGACATTTGCCCAGAATTGCCAGTAACCTTTAAGACTACACGGTTAGCTACCTTAATATAAAACTAAGATCTACGACTGTTATCCCTGTAAAAATAAATCTGTGATAAAGCGTTTATTTAATTACATTTTTTAATATGTCAGGAATGCATGATATCTTGCCAGCAGTAGAATCTAGCCGGCATGATTTTAGTGAAATCACATGGGTGTTTGGGGTTAATGTTGGTACTTGTTGAGTCACAGGGGAGGTGGAGGCACGGGTCATTGTGTCATGATTGGAGAACCCCCAGCCTACATCCCCTGGGTAGAGGGAATGGAACGGATTCGTTTTGCTTTCAGTTCCCATCTGAGGGTATAGCGGTGGAACAGGGAAATTTAAGAAAACCAAAAGGGTTTGTCCATAAACCATAAATAGGCACAAGCTGCTCTAAGGAAGATGGTTTGTCACGAGTCCTTAGCTCATCGAATAACGCAAGGATCTAATCAAATCAAATCAAAGTTTGTCACGTGCGCCAAATACAACAGGTGTAGACCTTACAGTGAAGTGCTTACTTACAGGCTCTAACCAATAGTGCAAAAAAGGTATTAGGTAAACAATAGGTAGGTAAAGAAATAAAAGAACAGTAAAAAGACAGGCTATATACAGTAGCAAGGCTATATACAGTAGCGAGGCTACATACAGACACCGGTTAGTCAGGCTGATCGAGGTAGTATGTACATGTAGATATGGTTAAAGTGACTATACATATATGATGAACAGAGAGTAGCAGTAGCGTAAAAGATCTACTGATTATTTGTGAGGACATAGGTAAATATGAATGAACCAGTCAGCACGTTATCAATGACAATCCATTATAATGCAGTTATAATAAGCATGTATGATCTCCTGTCATTTAATCAGGCCCGTACATGCTTATAACAAATAAAGCATTAAAACTGCAGGGTGTTATATTGTTATATCTACAGTACATTATATTCTAGATGTGAATTCATTGAATTAATTTGATATGATTGTCACTTTACACCTCCCAGGAGACAAGGTTTTAGTTCTCCTTTCACTGAAGTGTGTAATAACTGAGAAATCAGTTGGCAGTTGTAACATCTGCAGGGGAAATTTAGTTGCTCCAGCTGTACATATGTAAACCCAGTATAAATAAGTCTAGGGGGGAGTTCACCAATTTCTGACATCTTTCAGCAGTGTGGAGACGGCTCAGGAAACACATGCCTTCCAAGGGGCTAAAACCTTGATAAGACAAGGAGTCCAGGGACAAATGACTGAACAATATGGACCTCTGCTCAGTGTACTTCTAGTCTCAGATATATAGTATCTGGCGCCCCAGGGTCTGATGGGTATTTCCATCACAGAGAGAGGAGGATAAAAAGAAAACGCTCGACATGGAAACTCCCAGCAAATCCTGGAAATGAAACAAATAACCCGCAGCCAGAACAGGAAATTATCCAGCAGGGAGAGTAACAAAGCAGCCTCCTCCAATGAAGAACGAATAGGAGGTCATACCATAGACATCAGTGGAGGCTGCGGAAGGAAGAACGGCTCATAATAATGGCTGGAACGGAGCAAATGGAATGGCACCAAACCATGTGTTTAATGTATTTGATACCATTCCACTCATTCCACTCCAGCCATTACCACGAGCGTGTCCTCCCCAATTAAGATGCCACCAACCTCCTGTGATAGACATAGGCGGAGTTCCCTTCAGGACTTAGTCACCGCATTGACACTCATTGGGAGGTGTTCTGGATTTCAGTGGTGCGTTTGTTGGATCACTTGTCAAGTTAAAATAACTTAGGTGGTAAGGGAAAGTTGGAAATGTGGGATCAATAGGTTTTCTCAATAGGATCAAAAAGCAGGGATGTGTATCTATCCAAGCCCCTATGAATTCCATCTGAATTACTGTATCGCTCCAAGAGTGTCCAAGAGTGTGACTCATCTTGGAATTGGTTGACCTTTAGAGCAGGGTTCCCCAACTGGTGGCTCACAATAATGGTTGGAAAGGAGCGAATGGAATTAAGGTGCCACCAACCTCCTGTGATACAGGCATGCATTTCAATTGCCTTGAATAAACCTGTCTATGTAAAAAGACAATATTTATTCATTAATGTGTTTGCAACACTACTGTTATTTAATATACTACTTACTATTTACTTTCATCCTTTCTTACATTTGGACAGCTGAAGCAAGCACACAACTTTTCTTCAGGTAATGTACCTTTCCTAGTAAATCACATTTTTGGACCAGGATAAGAAAAATGGAAACAACAGATATGTCACAAACGTATGGAGCAATGAAACAAGTATTAACATAAACATTGTGAGAATGAAGTGTGATATCTGGAGTGTTACTGGAAAAGCAGAGCTGGCTGGAAATGTGTTACTAGCCATTGACCTCTCTCTTCCCCTTCCACAGAGCAGAGGAAAAGAAAAGGCCTATCTCAAGGAGACAGACTAGCCATATCTCCATTAGACACACAGCATCTGGAAGTGAGCCCCTCTGGAAAACCACCTCTTTGAGGAAGTCCCAAATGGCACCCTGTTGCCTATATAGTGCACTAATTTTGACCAAGACTCATTACAAGAAGTGCACTATAAAGGGATAGGGTTTCTTTTGGACAGAGGTGTAAAGTAACTAATTACAGCTACTCTTGTTACTGTAATTGACTAGCTTTTCCGAGTACTTATACTTTGAGTATTTTTGAAAGTCAGTAATTTTACTTATACTTGAGGAAAATTGAATTATAGTAACAGTACTTCTAGTTGAGTAGGATATTTCACTGCTCTTAAAAGATACATTTTGTGAGTGAGGGACTGAGTGAGTGAAGGAAAGAGTGTGAATGGGGGAGTGAGTGAATATCAGCCGGTCCCCTGGACAAGTAACAAGTAACAGAGGGGGGAATGAGGGATTGAATAAGTGAAAGAATTAGACATGTTTATTTATGGAGTCTGTATGTAGAAGTACTGTATATAGAAGTCTGGCAACTTTGTTTATTAACTTTATTTTGTATATATTTTTTTACCAATACATCTTCATTTACTTGAATGTTTAAGTTGACAAATGTTAATAGTATATTTTTGACAAATCCTTCGTTTTCACATGTAGATGTGCCTTGCTGCAACTCATAAAATAAATAAAACCGTAGTTCCTACTGTACATACATTTCCTCTCATGTGTAACGACGTTCAGGTAACCTTAGCGAAAATAGATAATTATCAAGGTCAATGTTTTTATTTTAAAGTACTTTTAAATTGGCTACTTTTTAATTTGAATGTATTTTTAGTTTTTTTTTACTCCAGTAATATTACCTCTACTTGAGTAAAATGTAATTAAAGAAACAATAGTCCTACTTGAGTAGGATATTTCACTACTCTTTCCACCCCTGCATTTGGAATGCAGATAACCTCTTTGTCTATATGAACAGGACCCTCCATGTTGACCAGTGGGCTGCTGGGGGTCTTGATTCGGCCATTACACACGCAGGGTCAATACATGTTATCACACTAAACAAAGAAGGTATCCATGTGGACCTAATAGCTGTGTTGAGTTGATTGATTTTAACCTCAATAACATTGGTCTCTTCTTATATACAGTAGGTCTATAGTTCTCACACCTTGGATGGTAGGTGAGAATCACACAAATGGACAAAAATGCTTGCATGCACACCCACAAGGACATGCATGCACACATGCACGCACAATTGTACGTACGTACGCACACACACACACACACACACACACACACACACACACACACACACACACACACACACACACACGTCAGCTGATCCTTTTGACTGTGAAAAGGGGGACTGTTCGACGGTCAAGACAATGGGTAACATTGACCACTCGATCACGGTCAAGAAAACAGCCAAGCAGCATCGCATAGTGATAAACCCCACTGGTGGTGTGTAATATAGAGGATGGGCACCATGACAGTTCCATGGAGCTTCTGGAGGTCCTGCTGGTCTCTGTCCCTCTTCCTTATCCTGGCTCTGAACACACACAGCGCATGGTCCTCTCCAGATTTCTCCGGTAAGTGTGTTTTTGGCCTTTGTTATTGCTGTTATAGAGAAAAAGTGGGGAAAATAGATACTGGTATGTTTCACTCAGCACTACATGCTGTGTAGAGAGGAAGCCTACGCAAGACACTAGCAGCATCCCAAATGGCACCCGGTTTGCTCACAGGTCTCTGGCCAAAGTTGTGCACTATATAGGGAATAGGGTGTCATTTGGGACGGTACATTCCCTGATTTATCTCCTGGACATCCTGTGCCAACAAACAGCGGCAGCGGTTCACTGTGAGAGACAAGAGTCAGGGTTACAGGGTTAAAGCACCCTGTCCTTCTCATTGACAATAATGTCATTATAATAACCATTATAATTCTGAAAATATAATTCTTGTTTAATTCTCCACATATCACTGATAATGGCCATGCACGATTATCTGTTTCAGTACACATATCAAGCAAACAGAATCTAGAATTATAGGCTTGAGTAATAGTATTTTTTTGTAGTTAAATAAGAATAACATTGACACCTGTTTGAGATTATAGCAGTGATATACACTCAGTGGTCAGTTGAAGTACACCACCCTGTTCATGAAAATGGTTTGCTCATACAGGCATCAAGGCAGACAGGCATCAAGGCATTCAGTTACTGTTTATTTGAACGTTAGAAATGGCAAAACGAGTCACCTAAGCGACTTTCAGTGTGGTATGATCGTCAGTGCCAGGCGTGCCAGGCATGCCGGTTCCAGCATCTCAGAAATGGCCGGCTTCCTGTGCTTTTCACCCACGACAGTGTCTAGGGTTTACAGAGAATGGTGCCACAAACAAAAAGCATTCAGTCAGCGGCAATCGTGTGGGCGTAAACAGCTGTTGATAAGAGGTTTAAGGAGAATGGTAAGAATCGTGCAAGCTAACAGGCGGGCCACAAACATACAAATAACGGCGCAGTGCAACAGTGGTGTGCAGAACGACATCTCGGAACACACAACTCGTCGGTCTTTGCCACGGATAGGCTATTGCTGCACACCACCACACCGGATTCCATTCCTATCAGCTAAAAACAAGAAGAAGCAGCTCCAGTGGGCATGCAATCAATAAGACAGAACAATTGAGGAGTGGAAAAACATTGTCTTGTGCGACAAATCCCGGTTCCTGTTGCATCATGCTGATGGCAGAGTCAGGATTTAGCATAAGCAGCATCAGTCCATGGCCCCATCTTGCCTGGTATCAATAGTAAAGGCTGGTGGCGGTGGTGTAATGGTGTGGGGAAGGTTTTCCTGGCACATGTTAGGTCCCTTGATATGAATTATGCAACATTTCCATGCCCTGAAGAATTCAGGCTGTTCTGGAGGCAAAGGGGGATCCAACCTGGTACTAGATGGATGTACCTAATAAAATGTCCAGTGGGTGTATTTGTGTTGTCCTGGTTGCATATTCATTGATGAATGTCAGACACTTCAGCATGACAACAAACAGAGATGTTACATGATGATTTATTTGGACAAGATAGACAGCCAGTCCATGCTGGGGTGACCACTACTGTCCAGTGTTGCCTTTGTCTGGGGCTTGTCATTGTCACTCCATCTCTATATCTGACCACTACAGGGATCAACATCTGTGTATGGGTGTGAGCAATGAGCTGCTCTAAGAATAGCACATTGTGAGGGAGAGACTGGTACTGCCCTACCGTGGCTCTGCAGAGCTGCATGCCATTGGGGAACACAAAACAGACCCAGCCAGGAAGAGACAGACAGGGGCCAGGGCATAGAAATAGAATGACTAGAAAGGATATTCCTTCTATTCATTCTATTTCTATGGCCCAGGAAATCGCTGTGACAATAAGATGAGTCCAAATCCAACAATAGAATAAGAATGACTAGAACAGATAATATCCCTTTAAGTCAAAATTATGTCCATTCTAGGGATTCTATTTCTATGGATCCAACTCTGTTATGAACTCTGTTATCCTATGTGTTTGTGTATCATAGCGCAACACTGCTCAGGAGAGCTACTCCCAATGTTTGGGACACAACCCTCTTGTAACCAGGGCTGGGTGACCATGAGTACAATGACACAGGACACAGAATGTACAATGTGTCAAACTGTTGCTTCACAGATGAAGCCTAGTCCTCAATTAAGAAGCATTTTCAAACAATGGAGATTCTCCAATAAAATGACTTTTTTGTCCAGGATAGGCTTCGTCAGTGTCAGGTAAACCGGCCAAGATGGTTTATCAAATCAAATGTATTTATAAAGCCCTTCTTACATCAGCTGATATCTCAAAGTGCTGTACAGAAACCCAGCCTAAAACCCCAAACAGCAAGCAACGCAGGTGTAGAAGCACCTGCATTACATGAGATGTCATATAATTTCATTGTTAAAAGATGATGACTTAGGAAAAACAAACTCATTCTGTGTTTAGTGGATTCTTTTATTTGTATGGCAATTGATTTATTACTAACTCTACTTTATTTAGTCTTGGTTCAACAAGTCAAGTGTATCAAGCCCTATATGGCTTCTTGAATGTGAGGTCATCCTTTATTTCTTAAATATGTTTCATAAACTCTGAACAGCTTGTCAACTAGTAAAAAGCTGAATAAAACCACTCCCAGAAGATTAGATACAGAGACTTCAGAAAGTACACTACATACACAAAAGTATTTGGACACCCTTTCAAATTAGTTGATACGGCTATTTCAACCACACCCGTTGTTGACAGGTGTATAAAATCGAGCACACAGCCATGCAATCTCCATAGTAAACATTGGCAGTAGAATGGCCTTACTGAAGAGCTCAGTGACTTAAAACATGGCACCTTTCCAACAAGTCAGTTTGTCAAATTTCTGCCCTGCTAAAGCTGCCCCGGTCAACTGTAAGTGTTGTTATTGTGAAGTGGAAACGTTTAGGAGCAACAACAGCTCTGCCACAAAGTAGTAGGCCACACAAGCTCACAGAACTGGACCGCCTAGTGCTGAAGCGCGTAGCGAGTAAAAATCATCTGTCCTCGGTTGCAACACTCACTACCGAGTTCCAAACTGCCTCTGGAAGCAATGTCAGCACAATAACTGTTAGTCGGGAGCTCATGAAATGGGTTTCTATGGCCGAGCAGCCGCACACAAGCCTAAGATCACAATGCGCAATGTCAAGTGTTGGCTGGAGTGGTGTAAAGCTCGCAGCCATTGGACTCTGGAGCAGTGGAAATTAGTTCTCTGGAGTGATAAATCACGATTCACCATCTGGCAGTCCGATGGACAAATCTGGGTTTGGCGGATGCAAGGAGAGCGCTACCTGCCCCAATGCACAGTGCCAACTGTGAAGTTTGGTGAAGGAGGAATAATGGTCTGGGGCTGTTTTTCATGGTTCGGACTAGACCCCTTAGTTCCAGTGAAGGGAAATCTTAACGCTACAGCATACAATGCATCTAGACAATTCTGTGTTTCCAACTTTGTGGCAACAGTTTGGGGAAGGCCCTTTCCTGTTTCAGCATGGCAATGCCCCCGTGCACAGAGCGTGGTCCTTACAGAAATGGTTTGTCGAGATTGGTGTGGAAGAACTTGACTGGCCTGCACAGAGCCCTGACCTCAACCCCATCGAACACCTTTGGGATGAATTGGAACGCCGACTGCGAGCCAGGCCTAATCGCCCAACATCAGTGTCTGACCTCACTAATGTTCTTGTGGCTGAATAGAAGCAAATCCCTGCAGCAATGTTCCAACATCTAGTGGAAAGCCTTTCACAGAAGAGTGGAGGCTGTAATAGCAGCAAAGGGAACCAACTCCATATTAATGCCCATGATTTTGGAATGAAATGTTCGACAAGCACATACTTTTGGTCATGTAGTTTATTCTCACCCCTCGACCTTTTCCACATTTTGTTGTGTTACAGCCTGAATTTAAAATTGATTCAATTTAGATTGTTTTTACGCTGGCCTACACACAATACCCCATAATGTCTAAGGTAATTCTGTTACTCGAAATGTTAACAAATGAATTAAAAATGAAAAGCTCAAATGTCTTGAGGAGTCAATAAGTATTCAACCCCTAAGTTGAGGAGGATACAGTTATCTGTAAGGCCCCTTAGTGGAGCCGTACTCCTAAACATGCATCCTGTTTGCAACAAGGCAGTAAAGTAATACAGCAAAACATTTGGCAAAGCAATTCACTTTTTGTGCTGAATACAAAGTGTTATGTTTCAGGCAAATCCAAAACAACACATTATTGAGTACCACTCTGTAAGGAAGTCTGTGTGTAGCTGGTGTATAGGAGTCAGGCGCAGGACAGCAGATATGAGTAAATAAACTTATTTTACTCGACATATAATAAATGCAATACAAAAACAGAGCCCACAATAACGGCCCTTCCTACATAGAAACAATCACTCACAAACAAACATGGGGGAACAGAGGTTAAATAATGAACAGGTAATTGGGGAATTGAAACCAGGTGTGTAAGACAAAGACAAAACAAATGGAAAATGAAAAGTGGATCGGCGATGGCTAGAAGGCCGGTGACATCGACCGCCGAACGCCGCCCGAACAAGGAGAGGGACTGACTTCGGCGGAAGTCGTGACACACTCTCCATATTTTCAAGCATAGTAGTGGCTGCATCATGTTATGGGTATGCTTGTATTCGTTAAGGACTGGGTAGTTTTTTAAGTTTAAAAAAGAAACGGAATGGAATAACCTAAAACACAAGGCCAAATCTAGTTGCTTACCAAGAAGACAGTGAATGTTCCTGAGTGGGGGAGTTACAGTTTTGTCTTAAATCTGCTTGTAAATCTATGGGAAGACTTGAAAATGGTTGTCTAGCAATGATCAATGACCAATTTGATCGAGCTTGAAGAATTTTCTAAAGGATAACGTTTGAATATTGTACAATCCAGGTGTGCAAATCTCTTAGAGACTTACCCTGTCACGCCCTGATCTGTTACAGCTGTCCTTGTGCGTGTCTCCACCCCCCATCTTCCCCATTATCCCCTGGGTACTTCTACCTGTGTTTTCTGTCTGTTTGTTGCCAGTTCATCTTGTTTGTTCAAGCCTACCAGCGGGTTGCTTCAGCTCCTGTTTACCCTAGTCTCTCTTTTTCTCGTCCTCCTGGTTTTTGACCTTTGCCTGTCGTGACCCTGTAGCCGCCTGCCTGTCTCTGAGCCTGCCTGCCGTCCTGTACCTTGGGCTCTGCTCTGGATTATCGACCCCTGCCTGCCTTGACCTGTCGATTGCCTGCCCCTGTGGTTACAATAAACATTATTACTTCACACAGTCTGCACTTGGGTCTTACCTTGATTCCTGATATACCCAGAAAGGCTCACAGCTGTAATCGCTGCCAAAGGTGATTCTAACATGTACAGTATTGACTCAGAGGTGTGAATACTTATATTAATTCGATATTTTTGTATTTCATTTTCAATAAATCTGCAAAAATTTCTAAAAACACGTTTTCACTTTGACATTAGGGGCATTGTGTATAGATGGGTAATAAATAAAAATAAATTCAACCTATTTTGAGTTCAGGCTGTAACACAACAAAAATGTGGAATAAGTTAAATCAGATCAAATTTTATTGGTCACATACACATGGTTAGCAGATGTTAATGTGAGTGTAGCGAAATGCTTGTGCTTCTAGTTCTGACAGTGCAGTAATAACTAACAAGTAATCTAACAATTCCACAACAATTTCCTCATACACACAAATCTAAGTGGATGGAATAAGAATATGTACATATAAATATATGGAGGAGCGATAGCCGAGCGGAATAGGCAAGATGCAGTAGATGGAATACAATACACTATATACATATGAGATGAGTAATGTAAGATATGTAAACATTATTAAAGTGGTATTATTTAAAGGGACTTGTGATCCATTTATTAAAGTGGTCAATGATTTGAGTCTGTAAGTAGGCAGCTTCTGTGTTAGTGATGGCTGTTTAACAGTCTGATGGCCTTGAGATAGAAGCTGTTTTTCAGTCTCTCAGTCCCAGCTTTGATGCACCTGTACTGACCTCGCCTTCTGGATGATAACGGGGTGAACAGGCAGTGGCTTGGGTGGTTGTTGTCCTTGATGATCTTTTTGGCCTTCCTGTGACATCGGGTGCTGTTGGTGTCCTGGAGGGCAGATAGTTTTCCCCCGGTGATGCGTTGTGCAGACTGCACCACCCTGTGGAGAGCCTTGCGGTTGATGGCGGTGCAGTTACCATACCAGGCAGTGATACAGCCTGACAGGATGCTCTCAATTGTGCATCTGTAAAAGTTTGTGAGTGTTTTAGGTGCCAAGTCAAATTTCTTCAGCCTCCTGAGGTTGAAGAGGTGCTGTTACGCCTTCTTCACCACACTGTCTGTGTGGGTGGACCATTTCAATTTGTCCGTGATGTGCATGCCAAGGACATTAAAACTGTACACCTTCTCCACTACTGTCCCGTCGATGTGGATAGGGGGGTGCTCCCTCTGCTGTTTCCTGAAGTGCACGATCATCTCCTTTGTTTTGTTGACGTTAAGTGAGAGGTTGTTTTCCTGACACCACACTCCAGTCAAGGGGTATGAATACTTTCTGAAGGCACTGCATGACAGGGTGTTTGTTTGAACAGTGTTATATTGTGCTGTTGGCATTGCCTGCCTCTAAAATGGCAAATCAATTACAGTACAATATTTTGGCATAATAATCCCCGTCCTTGCTTTATAGGGCCTATTTCTTTGAATAATTTTCTATGTGCATTTTCTGCTCCATTTCTTGAGAGGTGGTGAATTTGATCAAAAGCATTGGACAGTTGTCAGTTTGATCTTTGAGGTCTAAGTCTTATCTCCATGCATACCATTTGTTCCTTTTCAGTGTACCTCCACACAATACTTAGAAACCACACTGCTCATGCCTGTGATGGAGACACCCTTTCTATCAAGTGTCCCTCCAGAACCTCTGTGTCCGTCCTGTCAGCATTCTACGGACGCCGTGTCCCCAGCAAGAACTTATGTCCCCCTGAAAACACAAACATGACTGAGGACAACACTGGATGCACTTCCTCTGTCGCTATCCAGGTACAGTATAGTAATTAGCCACACAGCGTTGTCCTCTAATACCGACAGCAAAACAGAAGCCAACTTATCAGCAGTTATCAGCAGTTTGCTCCACAAGTTGATAACATTTTACTCTTCACTTAAGTACTATTAATCCCATACTGTTGGGAATTACTACAGCAGTGATTGAATAAGTTGTGGGTTTGAACCTGGGTCTCCGGTATGCCTCAAGACTGTCTGCTGAGCTAGAGCCTTTTGATGAGTAACCTTGCCTGAGACCTAAGGACTTGCACGTAAATGTGCATATATTTCTCACACTCAGACGTTGTTGTATTGTCCCTGCAGAAAGTGGTGTCGGAGTGTCAGGACCGGCGTTCCTGTCATATACCTGTCATTAGCCCAGTGTTTGGTCAGGACCCCTGTCCCCTCACCAGCAAGTACCTCATAGTGTCCTACAAGTGCCGCCCAGGTAAGACTAGTCCACAGGGTTTGATTGTGCGAGGGTAACACAAACTGTCATAAACTGCGGTTGTGAATTTAGGAGACAAAAGATTTTGAGTAGTACTCCACAACTGGATACATTAGATACATCAGGAAATGTATTATCGGACACAGAATTACATTTGTCTGTTTCTATTTAACTGAATAGAATAATATCTAATTCTATTGAAATATACAGTATTATACAGTAAGTTTGTCAGTGATCGATACTGCTGTTTTTATCTTTCAGAGCACCACCGTACTAGGTTGGTGTGTGAAAACGAGAGACTGAGGCTCGTGTGTAAGAATAACACTGTCCTGGCTATCTACTCGGCTACATTTGGCCACCTGCTGCACGGGAGTCCCAACTGTCCTCAGGAAACTGCACCACAGCCTGACATGGGTCTGAAACCATAGTCATTGGTGTGAAACAGGGAACTAAAGTGTCCTCTAGTGGTCAAATACTAGGATAAAAATAATGTGCATTTATCAATACATAATCAATGGTGTGTTACTATGTTACTTACTACAGATGAGTAACACATGAGTAGGCATAAGGTACATGGATATACGCTTGAGCTATGCATGTTTTCAACCTCTATAGCCTACTGTATATCAGAGTCAGACCAGGATCAAATAAATACCTATTTTAAATACTTGTGCTTGATTAAGGTTGGAGTTTGTACTTTGGGGACTAGTCCTTTTGCTTGTTTGTATCAGACTATATCAAGCACAGCTCAAGTATTTGAAAGTATTTTACTTATTTGACTGATCAGAGTGTACATCTATCCTTCAGAGTGTCTGTCACCATCTGCCCTGAGGAAGGTGTCACGCAGGTGTCATGGCCGAGCCAACTGCTCAGTGCTAGCTGACACTCAGAACTTTGGGGACCCATGTTTTCCTGGCACCAGGAAGCACCTGAGAGTGTCCTTTACATGTGGTATGTGACTAGAAGTCAAAGAGCCACTACCATGTGAGAGACACAAACATCATGGTGTCTATAACCCACAGTTGAAGAAATAGTTTTCATATCATCTTTCCCTCTGTTTTCATGGTCTCACCAGATTACTGAGAAAATGTTTCAGGAGAAATTGATCACAATGAACCCTCTTTTGCCTCACCAGTTCCTCGATATCTCTTGGAGGATGTGGGACGGAGCGGATCAACATCAGACCCTTTCTTGATCTCAGACTACACACATGG
The DNA here is from genome assembly GCF_965601325.2 of Salmo salar. Taxonomy (NCBI): domain Eukaryota; kingdom Metazoa; phylum Chordata; class Actinopteri; order Salmoniformes; family Salmonidae; genus Salmo; species Salmo salar. The sequence goes on from NC_138299.1 coordinate 63,001,230, forward strand.
TAAGACACCTACAAATACATGTATCCAAGTAAATGTAGCTTTAGCTCAGCTACTAGCTGTGCAATTAGGTCGGTGGACAATATGATTTGTAGCCGTTGGGCAGAAGGCACAGTAAGTCCCTTCTCATCTGCAGGAGGCTGGTACACTGGCCCCGGCATCATCAGGCCTCAAAACGTGCTTTATACCAACTCTCTGGAAATTTTTGACAAAATACTGGGTAGGTCTTTTGTTTTCTGTGTGCATGTTGGCTGGTTACTCATTAGCAGGGCCTCTTTGTACTTTATATAATACGCCTTGTCTTACTTAATGATCAGCAGTCACCCATCATTAGCCTGGTCCCAGATCTGTTTGTTCTGTATAGCTGTAGGATTTGGCTAGACAGCACAAACAGGTCTGGGAGCAGGCCCACCAATTGTAACTATCTTGATTGTATAGCTGTCAATATAGGCTTTGTCTTCTATCTATTTCTCATTGAGCAATATCATGCTAGTTTCACCCCAGACTTGTGTATCATCCCTCCACCCACAGGTCTTCCAGAGAGAGTGGCCCTCTACTTTGTCTCAGGGATCTGCGCGGGTCTAGTCTTCCTGCTCTGTCTGTTCGGCCTGCGCTCCACCGTGGTGAGGGACATCAAGGACTTGGCAACAGAGCTGGGGGATGAGCTCAAGGCCAGCCGCAGACCCCGCCGGGAAGTCATGGAGGACCAGTATGACGACGACACCTCTGATGCCTCCTCCTTCCGCCGCCTCACCCAGTCCTACCGTGCGGCGGATATCTTCAGTCCAGCGACCATGACGGTGGAGATGGTGGAGAGGGAGGGAGAGGAGAAGGAGATGCCCAAGTTCGGAGACATCTGGCCCCACAGGGACTCTAGCCCATACGCCATCCATAAGATAATAGGGAATAGAATAGAATATCCATAAAATAAAAGCCTGCAGTGCCCAAGAATCCACAGGAGTAGAGTAGAATAGAATCAAATTGAATAGAATAGACATAAGGTAAAGGCCAGCAGTGTCTGAATATCTCTAGGTATTTTATTGTATTCTATACTATACAGAAAATAAAAGGCCTGCAATGCCTGAGGATCCACAGGAAAGCTTGTGGGAATAGACAGCAGCAACACATTAATCATGGACTGAAAATGAATATTTAGTAGACATTATTTTATTGTAATTTCATGTTATCTATCTTTCCTTAATGTACGTTTTATATGATTTGGTGGCCTAACCTCATATTCAGATAATTGGAAGAAGCACACACATAATAACAAGTTCAACATGTTTTTAGTTGGTGGGTTTCAATAAACGTAATAACTTTTTGCCTAGAAGTTTTGGGAAATCGTAAGACAATTTCAATTGCACTGAGTCAAATCAAATGTTTCTTTGATTTAGGCCTTTTTTGTACCATTAAATTCCATCAATTGGTGATCTTCATGTAGCCTACAGTAAACTGTCCAGTAGATGACGCCATCCTCAAACTATGGTATACAGACCTCCATTGTCCTCACTGTTTCTCTCACCCACATTATTGATAATCTTAGTCCAGGTAAGAGATTAGTAGCTGTAAACATTTTTGAATACATGGATCCAAGCGCTTTTGTCAGTGTAGTCCCTAATTAGGTACTGTATTGGCCTAATACAGTGTATAGGGGCTAAAGGGTTTTTGTGTGGGCTCATTCCTTATGGTTTGATCAATTCACACACACGAACAGGCTTTATGATTATCATAATGATATTCAATTGACTTTTTCTGATGCAGTCCGTTTTCTTTTCCCGTATGACCTCGTCCCTACTGTTCTGAAGAAAGTATCCATGCGTAAACGCTACGAAGCGGGGAAGTTCACGAGTGAATCTGTAACCAAATGTTGTACACAAATGGTCGCAACGCGGGTGCCGAGTTTATGTAGCCGGCTGGATGGCTAGCTAGCCCTGCCATTGAAGAGGAGAGAAGACAGCACTGCAGACAAGGTGCCATGATGGAGGAGTTACTAGCAATATAATGACATTATTATCAAAGCTAGGTAGCTAATAATGACACCGGCATTTTGATTAGCACAGCTAGCACGCATTCTTTGTGTGCGTGTGGATAACACATTTTAAGCCAGGACCAGTCTAGCAATATGAACATAGCATGCAGCCTACCTCTTGCAACAAATTATTGAACCAGCTAAGCTAGTTATCTAACTAGCTTGGTAACCACACGGTACTGGCTGTCAAGTGGTTGATGGTGGAATTAGCTAGCTAGCTAGCCTATTGCAAGCCTAGCATTGCCTGCCCCCCGCCCGCAGCTGTCATCCGGAAGGCCGCGGGTCAGGGGTGGGCCCGGGGATTGAACAACTTTCTTTGCCTAAAACGTCTGGATGGACCGAGTAAATATAGCTAGTTGTCTATAACTACCACACGTGTATATATATATATAGGTGAGAATGGATTCCTCTTTGGCCTTTGGACGTGACGAGCAGTGTTTGGCAATATCCTTTTAAAAGTCTGTGCCATTTTTTGTTTGTTTTGCTTTTAAAACTTAGCTAGTTTGCTAGCATAATGGTAACTAACTAACGTTAGCTTCCTTAATATTGTCCAACTGTTTAGGTTTGCTTGCATTGTAATGTAAATAAACAGTACAGTTTATGTAGCTAATACTGTCTTGCAGGTCAAACATTTGGGTGTGTTACTCTGAATATTTCAGATGTTTATTGATTTGATAACCCATTTAGCCGAGTTACTAAACTAGTTAGATTGGAATGCTATGTTCAGAATTGCATGCCATTGTTGGTGGAATGGCAACAGACTAACGTAACTAACGCTTGCTTTTTGCTTCAGTTTCCAAAACAATGTAGCTATCAATGTAACCAAATAACCCATTGCTTGGCCCGTACAATCTATGGTCATGATGCCTTACTCTTTGAGGCTTGTGCAAATGTACTAACTTTAGTTAAACAACATTTTGTTTCTTGAATAATACCACAAGCATTATACGCATTAGATACATTTTGAAGGATTTCACAACAGTCTTGAATAGTTAGTGGGTAAAATATTTGTTCACAAAATCATAGTCAATATTCTGTTCACTAGGCCTATTTATAGTTTTATGTTTAAGCAGGGACACAGACTAGTCTGTGTCCCTGCCCTCTCATGATTCCTGCTAGTTCCTTAATAGTGATGTTCAAACTGTAAGAGGACAGGAGCTAAGGCTGTCTGGTCAGAAGGAGCCCAGGCTATTGTCGCTGATTGAGTGCTCTGGGGAGTTTATGTAAGTACTAACAATAGAGAACTCATTGTCTTAAATGTGATGTTAATTCATATCTAGGGCTGTTGTGGTGACCATATTACCGACCGCCACACCGGCAGTCATGACCGCAGTACAATTCCACGTAACTGTTGAGTCATGGTAATCTCCTTTTACGCAGTCTGGACATGCGTTAGTAGAACCCAACTCTGTAGTACTGTCAGGTCACTAAAGGCCTGGTACTCGGCACTCTGTTGTCCCTTTAACCACTCACAATGCAAATGCAATTGAAAATCACAACAAAACACTTGTCATCAAAACAGTACCATGCTTTTAAAACTCACCTACTGTGATTGATCAATTTGAAGAAAGAAATTCCACAACAGGTTGAAACTGAGTGGAAAACATGGTTGTTGTGGATGTGTTTTCTAAGCCAAACGCAAAGAAATGGACAGCGCTTTCTAAGGTGATGACTCATTCTAAACACCAATGCGCATGGGCCTATATATGACCCCCAGATCTGTAAAAAAAAAAAAAACTGATTTAAAATAATGATTGTGGCATTATACAAAGCCTAATATCCTACCACATATTACGCATGGCAGAAAAAAAACAGATTTAACATGTCTTTGGTACATAATTGGTCTAGCCTCTACTGCAAAATTAAACAAATTCTAGTAATCGCCTTTGAGCGGACTGTATTATGCATACTGGATGGACTGGTTACCTTATGCTTCAGTCCAAACTTTCTATCCATGAGCCTGTAGGCGATGCTGTTGGTTCATTGATAGTGCAGGGTGGCTTAGAGTTAAGCCCAAATCAATCAAAAGGCGGTTTATTTTGAAAGAACACCTGGAATTAGAATGCGCTGGCGTGACCGAGAGAACAGACGGCCACGACCGTCTACAGCGTCAGCTCGTCAAATTACAAAGCAAGTCTTTTTTACTCGCCATATTGGGTTGGAAGCTAAGGTTTATCAGTCAAATAGGCTACATATTTGGAAACAATTGCAGCCTATCTGTGTTTGGCATTTTTTATATTTTCATAATGACTAGGCTGACACCTTTAGCTACAGAATATCTCACCATCGAGTGTTTCTATCTCCTCTGTCCTTCATTCCTTTCTCGAGCCTGCTGAGTGAGTGGCTGTCAACAGTTTAATGAAATATGTTTCGTTGTGAAAACATGTTACTATTGATGTTCCCGAACAGATTTCACTTGTTTTACCAAATTAAGTACTGGGTAGCTGCAGGAACAGGGTTGGAGAGTCCATGGCAAACAGAATTTGGGTGGAATATCCCTAGCCACGCAGCGAGAGGCTGCATACTACTCAAACAGTGGTTGATGCCTTGAGTGAAATAACTGTTCTTATAAGCCCAGACATTTCTAAATGCAATCCCGTGTGAAGCACAGTTTTGATGGTTGCCTCTAAAAAATGGATCCCAGCTTTCTACTGCTTCTATATATATTTCTCAGCTGCTAATATTAAGCATTGCTCAGCGATAAAACCGCTATATACCCGGCATGATTAAAAAACAAACCAGGGGGAAAGCGGCCTCCATTATCTATTCGATGGGGAAGCGGCCTCCATTATCTATTCGATGGGGAAGCGGCCTCCATTCACTATTCGATGGGGAAGCGGCCTCCATTATCTATTCGATGGGGAAGCGGCCTCCATTCACTATTCGATGGGGAAGCGGCCTCCATTCACTATTCGATGGGGAAGCGGCCTCCATTCACTATTCGATGGGGAAGCGGCCTCCATTCACTATTCGATGGGGAAGCGGCCTCCATTCACTATTCGATGGGGAAGCGGCCTCCATTCACTAATCGAGTACATACGGATGAGGTATTTTTTCCCCCCTGCCCCTGTTCCTGCCCATTTTAATAACTGGCCATTCTAAATCTGAACTCCTTTTACATATTAGCAAAGACGAGGTTAAATTGAGAATAGTCTGATTGTGATGAGAGAACAGTGTGTGCAGCCTGAGGCAAGGAACAGACAGCAAGCTTTTTTGCGACTTTTTCATATCATCAATAGCCTATAAACTGAGTGTACAAAACATTAGGAACACCGTGCTCTTTTCATGACAGACTGACCATGTGAATCCAGTTGAAAGCTATGATCACTTATTGATGTCACTTGTTAAATCCACTTCAATCAGTGTAGATGAAGGAGAGGAGACAGGGTTAACAAGGATTTTTAAGCCTTCAAACAATTGAGACATGGATTGTCTATGTATGCCATTCAGAGGTTGAATGGGCCAGACAAAAGTTTTGTGCCTTTGAACAGGTTTTGGTTTTAGGTGTCAGGCGCGCCGGTTTGAGTGTGTCAAGAAATCCAACACTGCTGGGTTTTTCACGCTCAACAGTTTCCAACGTAAATCAAGAATGGTCCACCACCCGAAGGACGTCAAGTCAAATTAACAGAACTGTGGGAATCATTGGAGTCCACATGGGCCAGCATCCCTGTGGAACGCTTTCGACACTTTGTAGAGTCCATGCCCCGACGAATTGAGGCTGTTCTGAGGGCAAAGATGGGTGCAACTCAATATTAGGAAGGTGTTCCTAATGTTTTGTACACTCGGTGTAGTCGCATCATGCAGCCCATATATGCTTTGATTTCTAAGACATTCTAAGGTTTGTATCGTTCACAACTAAAGTTGTCAAATAACTCTAAATCTAGCATATAGGACCTTTTCAAATGATCACTTTTACGCTCAATGTAGCCACTTCATATGTGCACTCGCTCTGGAATGGTGAAAATATCCTTTCTATCTTATTCAGCTAAGTTAAATTATATCCTTCTTACTATAAAATCATATAATATTAAATAATGGCACAGAACTTATAAGCATATCTTGTATGCTAATTGAAGTAGCCTACAGCCTATGGCATGGCGCATAGCCAGATAACAAACAGTAGGCCGACTCATATTTTGTTCTTCTGAAATTCATTTTCTTGCTTGGAGATGCTAAAAGTGTTTACGTTAATTAAGTCAATTACCGTTAGACCGGCAGTAATTTGCATGACAATTACCGGCTGACAAATTTTCATGACCGCCAAAGCCCTATTCATATCTGCCTTTCTCACACAGACTGGGTCAACAAACATGGACCTAATTATGAGTTGCACTCAAGTGGTCAGGTTTATTTTTGTCAAGCTGTGGTGTACAATTTAAGATGACACGTTGCATTGCAAAACCTCTTACGCTCCGACTGCTACTTGTAAGGCATTTTGCTTTTGTGAACCATCTCTACAAGACTATCTGCAGAACCACCATACCAATGTTGGCTGTGGTGCTGTGTATACTGTAGTCTACCTTGAATAACAAGGTTGCGTTGTTACAATTTTAGCAGTATAATGTTTGAGGTGGAGTGATAATTCCCAGGTATGCCTCTAAAGAGAAACAGTGCAGCACTAAAGCATAAAGTGATAGACCTCAGTGCATCATGCCAGAAAGAGCCTGAATTGATCCGCTGTGTCCTGATGGGAGTTCGCTGTCAAATGCACGCAGGCAATTTATTACAGAGCTCAGATGTCCTAGTGGTTTTCACGTCAGAATCTCATGTTGATGTAGTCTGCTGCCGAAGTGGCTTTTCCTGCAATCAGATGTTTCAGTATAAAAGTGAAAAGTACTGAACTCCTGTTGTTGCTTAGTTCTTAATATGGACAGTCAGGAGCAAGCAGAACAGCCACAGTCTCAAAGTAAGGCCCACTGTTTACAGCACCAATCTTGGCTTCACACGAGGAGATTCTCAGCCTGCAGCTTGAGCACATGGTTGGATGTTTTTGTTTAGCGAGCAGTAAGACTCTGGAACATTACATCTGGTGTGTGGCAAAGAGAGGGCAATTAGCCCTAGTACCAGCCACTGTATTATACATGCATTCCACCACCATGTCCTAGATTCTAATGAGACTGGCATGAGGGCTACCTAAATGCATCAAAACTGTACATACTGAGCTAAGCCCTGCTCTAGTCTGAGTAGTAGGCCTATGCTATGCTCTCATAGGCTGAGAGAGGTCCCAGGCTCTCTGTGTGACTAGCCTATAGTTGGTTATCAACTTTAAGGAAAAGTGCTTATAAGGCAGTGATTGCAAGGAGAGGTGCCAGGAGGGGATGATGTCAGGCTTTTGTCATGTCACGTATTGAATTGATCATTTCTTGCTGGAATAATGGTGAGGGACAAGGGTTGTCATAGTAATAGAGGCCTACTTGTTGATGTTAAATGTAGCCTAAATTACGAGGGGATAAAACATTGTGATTTGATATATTTATTTTTTTAAGTTGGGTGTACTACTTACTGAGCAATCTCCAGCTATCCTTTTTGGAAAAGAGTGTCCCGACTCGACACATTCCGACAAGCAGCCAGGGTTGAATCATCTTCCACAACTCCACAGTAATCACATTTCCTGTTAAGTGTTGAAAGGAAGTGTGGACATGTTCTGCCGAACCCGACGCCCTGGCTGCTGCTGCACAGTCATTGTTGGGGAGTGAAACATGACCTACATTAACCCACGTAACAGCTCGGGCAGACTCCATTTTATATGGATTAAAGCTCAGGCCTTGTAAGCATTTCATATGAGGTTAAGCTGTCTTTTATTTGAGTGTCTTGCATGGATTTCAATTGGAATCGACTTCAGTTCGCTGATGCTTTGGCTGTTGCGTTGTCATCATCAGGGAGCGAGAGATATATGACCCTATATTAACCCTAGCATCACAGCTCTGAAGCTCTAACATACAGACCTAATCATTTACATTTCCTTTCATTGCACTTGCATTTGAATGTCTTGCATGAAACTGCAAAAGTTATAGAAGTTATTTAGAAATGTATTTTTTTCCTCCCTGTTACTTTTTTTGAGATGAGGTCCATGAAATCGCTATGACAACCTCTCGCTCACTATTTTGCATGAAGTTTTATGCAAATTGGATCAAATGAAACTTTTTAGCTGAAAACCAACCATTTAGGGTGCTGTATCCAAATATAATTTCCTCTTCTCCCTCCAGGTTGGGTGTTTTGGCTAACCCTGATGCTGTTGTGTCCTCTCCGGTACCTCAGTTGTCCATACCCATCAACAGTCATTTTCAGATAGTGCGACGTAAGTGAACGTATGGTTTCTCTAAGTTATCCTTTGAGACTAAATTCCATGCACTTTGTAATGCAGCCTAAGTAAATGATTTGGAAATTAACTTCCAACAGGCTAGTTTTCAGAGATTTTTTTTTTAATATGAAATTGTTGCGCTTCCAGTTACGAAACAGTTATTTGTGATGCAGAGCCCCTCTCCTCAAAATCCTGCAGGCATTTCACTTCACATTCCTTAACTCCTTACCATGGGAGCAGTATTTACTCAAGGTTATTGCTTGTCGTAGTATGCAACAAGTTCAAGGTGCTTTCTTTTCTCTTGCTAGACAGCATTTAAAAGTCAACAGCTAGTAGCAAGAGCCTATTGGAACCTTCTCACGACATCATTTCACCCCCCACCTCTTTTTAACCGCTTTATTTCAGAGGCCGAAGAAGCGCTGTTCATTGACTTACCATTAAAAAGTAAGACTTTTCTCCTCATACTTCCATTTTTTAAATGTGCATCCGTCTTGATAGGAATTGTTTCTAATGGCGATTTACTGTAAACAATGGATTAGGTCGTTGTTTCTACCTTTTATAATATGAGCTTATGTGCAATACCAGTGTTGTGGCAACAATACTACAATAAAAACATTTCAGTCGGTTGTTACAGCACTCTACATCCAATTTGGCTACATTTTTAGAGCATGCAATGCCCTGAGCTCCATGTCTGGATGTGTCTGCAGCTTTATTTGGTTGCAAAAGTTGGTCATGAGTTGCCTATGGCAATGGGGCAATCTGCACTTGGTTGAAGTGGGTCACTGTTTCCAAATCACTGTTTACCTAATTTTGTACATAGTGGGTAGACATGCATGTAGACGTGGGTATTGTCTCCATGGTTGTGGTGAGTGAGTCAATGGTATATTTGTGGCGAATGTAACTCATTTATCCATGTGTTGTCTGCATGTCACTCCTGCCCGTGTCACACACTATGTCCAGCAATAATTGCCCCTTGGGAATAAAGTGTTATGAATTGAATGGGTCTGTGGTGGCCATAAGGTGAGTCAATGGTGAATGTGTGTTTTGTTTGAATGAATCTGTCTTTCTCCCTGCCCCTCCAGCTTGCATTAGGATTTGTGTCAGAGGGGAGAAAGCCCCAGAGCTGGTGCTGGAGTTACAGGACGATGAGCGCAGCCAGTCTTTCTTCTCCCAGGTGAAGAGAGCCAAGCAGCAAGGTGAGCCAGTCTCTCTTTCTCTCTTCTCTCTCACACTGCTCAACACTGCCGAACCGGACTGACGTCCCTACTCCCTTGGGCATGTATTATTCACTTGCACTGCTTCAGGTTACTGATATATCTCTACATTCTCTTCTCTCACGTCGAACCCATGCCTGCCTGTGACAGATATGTTTAAGGTCAAATGCACCTCTAAAGGTGGTAGTGGCAGCCACCGAAATGCAACCAGAGTATCTAGTAGTACCCACGTTCTTTGGTGTTGTGTTATGTTACGATTGCCACATTTGATAGTCTCTGGTAGACGTATGTTTTGATTCAGCTATTTCCGGGGGTAATGGGGCCACTCAATGTGGGTTATCTTTATGGGATTACGCGTATTAAATGATTGGTATTAAATGATTGGTGTCCACGTTCCTCATCTATCACAGCCAAAATATTTAGTGGCTCTTTACTATAGATGCATTGTACATGCATTGTACATGGAAAAATGTTTCACCCCCCCAAAAGTAATTATTAGTTGAAAATACAATACTTTTCTCACTGATTGCTCACTCATTCACAACGCCCAGTCCTGGAATATTGACAAAGATCTATCTGAAAATGGAGTGGCTGCCTTGGGCAATTCTCTGGAATATTCTTCCCTATAGCAAAACAACCAAAGCTTCTGCACATGTGTGGGATTCTTTACTTTCCTGTTCCATCTGCTGCCCCAGCATATCAAACACAAGCAGGACAGACAGGCACTCTCAGTACCGATTGAATGTTATTTTTGCAAACATTGGCCAGGCAGGAGGCAGACAGGCAGTCAAGTTGTAGTGTTATTTTTTTCAGTGTTTAACAGATGTATGTTAGTGGTTAAAACAGAGATCGTTTTTGCCTGCGTCCTTTGTGTGCTACTGCAATATCCTTAGTTACACAGACAGAGAAGGTTGTGGTTGTAGTCTACATCGTAAATTATAAAAATATATTTTTTGAACGTTTTGATTTGTAGGCTACGTCATCATTTCAGTCAAATTGGTTGATAGAAAGGGTTTAGAAGAGGGTCAGTAAAGTATGAAATGTAAAGAGATGGGGATGTCTGCCTAAAGTAACACGTGCAGAATGTGATTTGGTTCTTTAGCTCTGGGGAAGAGTCTACCAAGGGGGCAGAAAGGGGCAGTTGCCTTTGGTCACGCAGCCTTAGCCATTATAAATGCAGGTTCTGGATCAGTTTGGCTAGATGGGGGATAGTAACTATTCAATATGACAACCCGCCCTTCAAGTTTAGAACAGTTCCTGTCCGTGTCAATGGTTGGCATCGCTGGTTAATAATTGAGAAAGCCCACTGTAATGAGATCACACTGTTACATCGTCCCAAATGGCTTCTTATTCCCTATATAGTGCACTGCTTTTGACTAAGGCCCATAGGCTGCACTATATAGGGAGTAAGGGTCCCGTTTGGGACGCAGTCTCACAGTGAGCTTGTAAAAATATAGCAACACAGCCTCTTACATCAACCAGCTCCTTCCTAGATCCTAGATACCACCCAAACTGCCTACGCGCTGTCTCTCCTACTGTCCCAAGTGGCACCCTATTCCGTGCACAAATTTTGACCAGTGGCAATTTGGATCCCCATTAGCTTTTGCAGAAGCAGCAACTACTCTTGCTGTCCACAGAACATGGAAGGTAACAAAACACTGATACACTGATAGACAAGGAAAGTCACAGAAATTAACCTCAAATTACCCCTTTTTTTCCCCCAATTTCGTGGTATCCAATTGTCCCATCACTGCAACTCCCGTACGGACTCGGGAGTGGTGAAGGTCGAGAGCCGTGCATCCTACGAAACATGACCCAGCCAAACCACACTGTTTCTTGACACAATGCCCGCTGAACCCGGAAGCCAGCCGCACCAATGTGTTGGAGGAAACACCGTACACCTGGCGACCGTGTCAGCGTGCATGCGCCCGCCCCGCCACAGGAGTCGTTAGAGCGCGATGGGACAAGTACATTCCGGCCAGCCAAACCCTCCCCTAACCCGGACGACGCTGGGCCAATTGTGCGCCGCCCCATGGGTCTCCCGGTCACGGCCGGCTGCAACAGAGCCTGGACTCAAACCAGGATCTCTAGTGGCACAGCTAGCACTGCGAGGTGGTGCCTTAGACCACTGCACCACTCGGGAGGCTAATAATTTTTTTTAAAGGTAATTGTTCTGTTTGCTTGAGTAATTGGAAGGGAGTTCCATGCGGTCATAGCTCTGTATAAAACTGTGCGTTTCTGTGAATTCAATTTGGACTTGGACTGTGAAGAGACTCCTGGTTGCATGTCTTATGTATTGGTATCTGAGATGAATGTTATTTGATTTTGCAGACAATCTGGAATTTGTCACAGTAACATTTCTCATGTTGTTATTAGTTCTTTATGTGCAGTTAAGGGCAAGGCGTTCTGCTCTGTTTTGAGCTAGCTGCAGCGTTGCTTAGTTTTTCGATGCAGCACTTGACCATGCTACTGGACAGTAATCAAGATGGGACAAGACCAGCGCCTGAACAACTAATACAGTTGATTTTTGTGTCAAAACGCAGAGCATCTTTTTATAACAGACACCCCTAATGGGGTCTTAGTCAATGTAAGCAATGTTCCCATGCTCTCTGGCAGCTTTCATAGCTGGGATAAGTTATTTCCGCCTCTGGTGCACAGCTTCAGAGAAGTCCTGTTTGAGGGAGATGTTGGTTCCTCTCAAGATCTTGGCTCTCTCCAGAACAGCCATCTTGTCTTTAAACCCAGACCTGACTGCCCTTAACCAACACAAAAATATCCTGTGGCGTTCTGCATTAGCATCGAACTGCCCCCGCGATATGCAACTTTTTAGGGAAGTTAGAAACCAATACACACAGGCAGTTAGAAATGCCAAGGCTAGCTTTTTCAAACAGAAATTCGCTTCGTGCAACTCCAACTCTAAAAAGTTCTGGGACATTGTAAAGTCCATGGAGAATAAGAACACCTCCTCCCAACTGCCCACTGCACTGAGGATAGGAAACTCTGTCACCACCGATAAGCCCACTATAATTGAGAATTTCAATAAGCATTTTTCTACGGCTGGCCATGCTTTCCACCTAACTACCCCTACTGCATTCAACAGCACTGCACCCCCCACAGCTACTCGCCCAAGCCTCCCCCATTTCTCCTTCTCCCAAATCCATTCAGCTGATGTTCTGAAAGAGCTGCAAAATCTGGACCCCTACAAATCAGCTGGGCTTGACAATCTGGACCCTTTCTTTCTAAAATTATCTGCCGAAATTATTGCAACCCCTATTACTAGCCTGTTCAACCTCTCTTTCGTGTCGTCTGAGATTCCCATAGATTGGAAAGCAGCTGCTGTCATCCCCCTCTTCAAAGGAGGTGACACTCTTGACCCAAATTGCTACAGACCTATATCCATCCTACCCTGCCTTTCTAAGGTCTTCGAAAGCCAAGTCAACAAACAGATTACCGACCATTTCGAATCCCACCGCACCCTCTCCGCTATGCAATCTGGTTTCAGAGCTGGTCATGGGTGCACCTCAGCCACGCTCAAGGTCCTAAACGACATCGTAACTGCCATCGATAAGAAACAATACTGTGCTGCCGTATTCATTGACCTGGCCAAAGCTTTTGACTCTGTTAATCACCACATCCTCATCGGCAGACTCAGTAGCCTTGGTTTCTCAAACGATTGCGTCGCCTGGTTCACCAACTACTTCTCTGACAGAGTTCAGTGTGTCAAATCGGAGGGCCTACTGTCTGGACCTCTGGCAGTCTCTATGGGGGTACCACAGGGTTCAATTCTTGGGCCAACTCTTTTCTCTGTATACATAAATGATGTCGCTCTTGCTGCTGGTGAATCTCTGATCCACCTCTACGCAGACGACACCATTCTGTACACTTCTGGCCCTTCTTTGGACACTGTGTTAACAACCCTCCAGACGAGCTTCAATGCCATTCAACTCTCCTTCCGTGGTCTCCAACTGCTCCTAAACACAAGTAAAACTAAATGCATGCTCTTCAACCGATCGCTGCCTGCACCTGCCCGCCTGTCCAGCATCACTTCTCTGGACGGTTCTAACTTAGAATTTGTGGACAACTACAAATACCTAGGTGTCTGGTTAGACTGTAAACTCTCCTTCCAGACTCACATCAATCATCTCCAATGCAAAGTGAAATCTCGAATTGGCTTCCTATTTCGCAACAAAGCATCCTTCACTCATGCTGCCAAACATACCCTCGTAAAACTGACCATCCTACCAATCCTCGACTTCGGCGATGTCATTTACAAAATAGCTTCCAATACCCTACTCAACAAGCTGGATGCAGTCTATCACAGTGCCATCCGTTTTGTCACCAAAGCCCCATATACTACCCACCACTGCGACCTGTACGCTCTCGTTGGCTGGCCTTCGCTTCATAATCGTCGCCAAACACATTGGCTCCAGGTCATCTACAAGACCCTGCTAGGTAAAGTCCCCCCTTATCTCCGCTCACTGGTCACCATAGCAGCACCCACCTGTAGCACGCGCTCCAGCAGGTATATCTCTCTGGTCACCCCTAAAGCCAACTCCTCCTTTGGTCGTCTCTCCTTCCAGTTCTCTGCTGCCAATGACTGGAACGAACTACAAAAATCTCTGAAACTGGAAACACTTATCTCCCTCACTAGCTTTAAGCACCAGCTGTCAGAGCAGCTCACAGATCACTGCACCTGTACATAGCCCATCTATAATTTAGCCCAAACTACTACCCCTTCCCCTACTGTATTTATTTATTTTATTTATTTTGCTCCTTTGCACCATATTATTTATATTTTATCTCTGAACTTTCTTCAAACTACAAATCTACCATTCCAGTGTTTTTCTTGCTATACTTTATTTACTTTTCCACCATGGCATTTTTTTTGCCTTTACCTCCCTTATCTCACATCATTTGCTCACATTGTATATAGTCTTATTTTTTTTATTTTTCTACTGCATCATTGATTGTATGTTGTTTTACTCCATGTGTAACTTTGTGTTTTTGTATGTTGTCGAACTGCTTTGCTTTATCTTTGCCAGGTCGCAATTGTAAATGAGAACTTGTTCTCAACTTGCCTACCTGGTTAAATAAAGGTGAAATACATTTTTTTTTTTAAAAACCTCAGGAACTTGACCACTATTGGCTGGTTAGATGTTTTCCAGACCTGCAAGCGCGCTCCACTTTAATCTTCGTATGATCCATCTGCAGCTTTTCACTGAGCATTTTTCTTCATACGGCCCAGTTCTCATACGAAGACTGCCATCCACAACGATCTTATTCCTCCTGGATTGTCCCTCTAGATAGTCTGTTTTCCCAGTCATTGTAATAATGATTCACAGAAACTGCTGATGTCCGCTTGAGATGGTCAATAGAAACAAGATGGCAAATTTCATAGAAAAATGGTTTAGATCCTTTTGAAGGGAGTAGTGATATTGCTATTGCAATTCTCCTTAGATCCACTAAAAACTATATTTACTGTACTCTGAGGTCATTCTTGGAACTATACACATTTGAAAGACTGCAATTCTTGGTACTATGTACTATGCAGGTTGCAACTTGTACAGAAATGCTGTCTTATGTAACTCAGAACATTTATCTCTTAAGTGATCCAGCGCTGCTGTCAAACCCAAGGTTCTCATTTAATTTTTTATTTTTTTTCCTCCAGTGGAGTCCAAAAGCACGCAAATCAAAGTGATGGATCCCATCGTGCCGGCTCCCATAATGTCGTCTCCTCACAAAGTTTCTGCCCCAGTCCCACCCATCCCTCCACAAAGAGGGATCCACAAAGCTGTCAACTCTCATACCAAGCCCATCGGCGTACCGCCACCGCCTCCCAACCTCAACAATAGCTCTTCAGCTAACCAGACCTGCACAGGTATGGATACATGGATAATATAGTTCAAATTGAATGCATTTTTATAGCGCTTTTCCAGCTGCTCAAAGCGCTTGACATTGTATAGGGTAAACTCACCTTGTCAGTTTATGTCTAGCACCCACCTGGGTGATGGTGCTGCAGCCATTTTACATCAGCACACAATACAGCGAAGAGGTCAGGAGTGAATCAGTACTTGTTGAATGTCACAGGGTTTCTCACATCTGAATCTTTCCATCTCAGCAGATAGACAGGACACAGCTCTATCCCTGGCCACGGACTTTGGCTTTGAGGACAATTTCAACCACTCCCTCAAAGTGGAGGAGAAGAAGAACCAGCAGAATCGCATTGTGCCCCCCCGGGAAGCCCCCCCAGTTCCCCCTCTACCTCCACGTAAAGGCTCGTACACTCCCTCCAATCCTCTCCCCCCCGCTCCCATCCCCACCTCCAAAGACCGAGCCTCGTCCGTACAGGCTAAAGATGCTGCCTTCGTCACGCCTGCCAAAACCGAGTGAGTGGTACCAGTAGGACCGTCCCATAGTATGCCCATCCTGTTGGAGATATTTTTTCCCCTACAGAACTGTATTTGGATTCTATTGGTGTCAGATGGCCTCTATTTATTTCTAGAGGGCCTAGATCAGTGGTCACCAACCTTTTTGAGTCAAGATCACTTTCTGATTCCAAAATAAACGTCACTTAAAAAACATAAGTGTATGCAACATTAACCTATTAAAAACCGTTCTGTAGCAATAATGTTTGCGCTATAGGCCCAATACATTATCACTGCATGTTGGCTATACTTGAAAAAGACAAGCCGTTAATGAAAACACAAGCTTATGGAAACATTTTGATATACTCATTAATTGCAGCTGCAGTGCTGGTTGTAGCGTGAGTGGAAGTAAGCAGAATAGCTTATAAAAAGTGTT
Organism: Salmo salar; assembly: GCF_965601325.2. NCBI lineage: Eukaryota > Metazoa > Chordata > Actinopteri > Salmoniformes > Salmonidae > Salmo > Salmo salar. Next base: position 63,017,572 of record NC_138299.1, read on the forward strand.
GAACAAAGTGTTTAAAGCACTGAATAACTTATACATGAACGTATGCCAAGTTCTGCCTTCAGACACATGAAATGGTTCAAAATGGGAACACTTTACCTTCCTGGCCCTAAGGCTGCTGAATCAAGTGCACCTTCCGCCAACTGTGCTAAACAAAAAAATAGGAACACAAGGCTTTATCGTTGGCTTTTCTATAGAAATGTTTGGTGATCGCCTACGAATGCCTTGGAGATCTCTCGATCGATCTGTTGGTGACCACTGGCCTAGTTGTTGATGTGTAGGCTCTACATCCTGCTTGTGAAATAATGATGTGGAAATACTGTGGCGATGACTTAGCTCATCTGATCTTGCAGTCTTAGGACTGCAGTGGACCGGCCCACCTCGTGGAACGACAGCCCCACCACCAACAGCATGCGGAATGCCATGTTCTCCACTCAGGCCGGCCAGAGAGAGTACCTCATCAAACACCGCCTGGGCAAGAAGGAGAAGGAGTATGTGGACATCAAGGACTTCAGGTGAGTACCCGTTGGTTTGTGGGTGTGTGTGTGTGACCGACTTGGTTCGAACCCGGGTCTCCTGTGTGCCACAAGCGAAACACTAGGCATTACCTTGGAGAGCTAATCTGAGTATTCGGTCTCGGTAAGGTAACGTCACACACGCGTGATTCATTGAGCCAGCTCCATTATATGTGCTCCCCTGCAGTAGCCAGTTGTGATTCTGGACAGAACATTGAGGAGATCGATTGAAAGTGGATTATAGCAGCATCACCCTTTTAAATTCCATTCTGGTGAGATTAAATCAAATGCACCTATTTAGTTATTATACATTTTTCTGGAGGCTGTAGTGGGCAGGATCCTGCATTGAATGAAAAAGTACCGTCACTCACTGAGCCATTGTCCCCATTCTTACCTGCAACCCTTATCAGCCTACACCCAAGCACTAAACTCACTTGTGTGTCTGTCCACTTAATCATGTGAATGTCTATATAAGACTGTTGTGTGTGTTTCAGATTGTTTACCGGAACGTGGAATGTGAACGGCCAGTCCCCAGACAGCTGTCTAGACCCCTGGCTGTGTTGTAACCAAGAACCTCCTGACGTATACGCTCTGGGGTCAGTGACATGTCTATCTGAGTATCCAATGTCTTCTACACAGAATGTATGAGTGAATGAACCTGTTGTATTCATCAGTGCACACCGTTGCAAAATGTTTTGCTACGGAAACAAGCAACAAGCTTTTCTTATCGGACAACCTCAGGTATTCCCTCCCTGCTTCAGTCCGTTTTCTTCCGTTTGGGGCCTAGCGAATACAACCCAGAATTGTGCAAATAACATACTTTTCGGAAACGGATCCTCTGAATGCCACATCATTAATGATGGATGGACTTAGTTATAACCTAAATTTCATTACATACTCTTAAGTGTTTTTGTGCACTTTCCCATGCATGAGTGCTGATTGCACTTTCCTAAGCATTGAAACACTGACTTCCCTGTGCATTCTGGGTGCTGTAGTTTCCAGGAGCTGGACCTGAGCACAGAGGCCTTCTTCTATCTGGACTCCTCGAAGGAGCAGCTGTGGGTGGAGGCTGTGGAGAGAAGTCTTCACCCCAAAGCCAAGTACAAAAGGGTGAGTTAGTGACAGGTCTCTTCTCATCTTTAGTGTTAAACAGGAATGGTTCGATCAACTAAACTAAAAATAAACTGTTTCCTAGAATATTACATTCTTGTAATTACGTAAAATAATTACCGTAATCACACACTTATCAATAGCAGCAGATGCCTTTATCAACATATTTTGTTCATACACAAATAGACGTAATATTATTTGGATATGAATGTCGTCCACTATGGATGCTTTTGTCCCCGCAGGTGCGCACCATCCGACTAGTGGGCATGATGCTGGTGGTGTATGTCAACAAGGTGCACAAGAATCACATCAAAGAAGTGGCTGCTGAGCAAGTGGGAACTGGCATCATGGGAAAAATGGTACGAATGAGTCAAGTCAACTAAGAGGAAGTGTTTGTGTTCTCGTATTTCTCCAATCAACTTTATAACTTTATACCATTTTATAGGTACGTATTCAGAACATAGACACTGTATTTGTGCGCAAATGTAAATTAACAGATATTTTAATGCAATATGAAATACACTGAACAAAAATATAAGCGCAATATGTAAAGTGTTGGTCTCATGTTTCATGAGCTGAAATAAAAGATCCCAGAAATGTTCCATACGCACAAAAAGCTTATTTCGCTCAAATTTTACGCACAAATGTGTTTACCATCCCTGTTAGTGAGCATTTTTCCTTTGCCAAGATAATCCATCCACCTGATAGGTGTGGCATATCAAGAAGCTGATTAAACATCATGATCATTACACAGGTGCACCTTGTGCTGGGGACAATTAAAGGCCACTCTAAAATGTGCAGTTTTGTCACCACACAACGCCATAGATGTCTTAAGTTTTGATGGGCTGAGCGTTTGTTGCGGGACACTACTGAACAAACAAATCAGTCAATCAACATCCAATGCTTTCTTTTCCCATTAGGGGAACAAGGGAGGCGTGGCGGTGCGCTTTGTGTTCCACAACACCAGCTTCTGCTTTGTCAACTCCCACCTGGCGGCCCACGTCGAGGACTTTGAGAGGAGGAACCAGGACTACAAAGACATCTGTGCCCGCATGAGCTTCCACCTGCTAGACCACCCTCCCCTCACCATCGTCAAACACGAGTCAGTCCCTTACAAGACCCATACTGTAGAGTCATAGGCATTGATCCAATGCCCACACTAGCATGCCACTTAGTGTAAAGCATTGGGCAATGCATTGGGCATGTGTTCTCAATAATAGTATTTCAAGATCTAAGGGACTTACAGTAGTCGTCATTGCCCATAATACATGTAATTCTTTGAAATAGTACTTACGAAGTGCCGTGGTGATTGTTATTGAATACCCAATAAACAATTCTCAGGTAAAAATAATGTAATTCAACATAATTTCAAAGTAAATAGTGGACTGTAAAATAGTGTAACCATGTCACAGATTTACTTTCGTAGAGTTTTATGTTATGTGTAAACTTATGGCATTACAGTAAGACTTTACATGGTGTTGTGTTACAATGCATAACTCTTCATCCATTCTGTGGTCCAGTGTAGTGATCTGGGTAGGAGATCTGAACTACCGGTTGTTTGTGTACGATGCAGCCGAGGTCAAACAGCTCATCTCCCACAACAAACTAAGGAAGCTGCAGGAGTATGACCAGGTGAGAATATTTACACACACACACACACACACACGCAATGGGTTTTTACAACTTGTTTATGCAAACAACCTAAAGTTTAAGGTTCAGCGCTGTCATAAATTGTTGAAATTGAATAAAACAATACTGCACATCAATCATGTTGTCATTTAAAGTTCTGCACTGTGACAAATCAGTTACAAAAACAAAACAATAAACAGCAACTTCAACAATAAGAGTGACACTAAATAAAAGTAACTATTTTTTGAGTGGAGTTAGGACTTCTGTATTCTGCAATAACTTTGGTGGAATCCCTCCTTGTTCCCTTTTTCTCTCTGGTTGTTTATGAGGGTTATAAATACAGGAGTTCCTCTGTCTGTCTCTGAATAACCTTTGTTGTTGGTATATTTCCCCTCCTTCCTCTGTGTGAAGCTGAATATCCAGAGACAGACCAGGCAAGCCTTCACAGACTTCATTGAGGGAGAGATCAATTTCATGCCCACATATAAGTATGATGCCAAGACGGACCGTTGGGACTCTAGGTAAATGTACCACTGATCCTGATTCCTTTCCCGTCAAGTACGGACTTACAGTATATAATACCCAGAGAGGTTAGTATTTTGAGCTGTAAATTATTACTCCCCCACCCAACAGAGTGCAAAGGAAATACCCTGTGTAGGATAGTCCTCATATTCCATAGCACCTTGATTATTCATGTTTATGTACCTAGTTAGGTCAAATCTGAAAAGCCACCTTTCCAAACATTCTGTCCCAGTAATGAAATGAGTCCTTACTCAAATATAAACAGCTGTTTGAGGCAATGTTTTTCCAGTATTGAATGGGCATGGTAGGCCCCCCTAACTAGCTTTTTCCCCTCCTGCCTAAAATCATTTGAAGAGACCCAGGAGGTTGCTTTGGGGGCCTTTGTTATGTACCTGGAAAACAATCTAAGGTATCTAGGGAGACACTGGGTTGTGTGGCATGCAACTGAACATGTTTGGAAAACATTTCAGCGGAAAGCGAAAATTACTGTTTCCTATTGGACGAGTCCACGTTGTCCATCACTGTTTCAATCCGCTGTCTTTCATTTAGTGCCCAAATGAACACGATCCTTGTGTGAGGTTAGCTGACCTTGTGCCTCTAACCACTGTCTCTCTGTCTGGGGCTCTCCTGCAGTGGTAAGTGTCGTGTCCCGGCGTGGTGCGACCGGATCCTGTGGAGGGGTAGTGACGTTAAGCAGCTCCACTACAGGAGCCACATGGAACTGAAGACCAGTGACCACAAGCCCGTCAGCTCCCTCTTCAGCGTAGGGGTAAGGATCATGGAGCCACTCACTCACTTCATTGTCTGTCAGCGTCTGGAAATCACATCTGACTGATTGAGGTCGAGGCAGTCAATGGAGACCTCACATTCACAATAAACACATATCTGCTAAGCTGAAGGAGTCCATTAAGTAAAATAGACATAAAAACCTTTAACATACTATACAGCTTATTAAGAATGATAATATAAATACATATAAATTGGCTTAATGTGTTTATTCTCGAATAGCGTGCTTGGTTATGCTATAATGAATGAATCGGTGTTGATGGAAAATGAATCTGTGTGTAACAGGTGAAGGTGGTGAACGAGGCGCGCCACAAGAAGGTCTTTGAGGAGATTGTGCGCATGATGGACAGGATGGAGAACGAATTCCTCCCGTCTCTGTCACTGACCCACAGAGAGGTGAGTAGACAGAACATGCACACGTGAAGAGCCATGACTCTCATCGTATTGATTTCCTGTCCAGCATGTCCTCCCCATGTTGATTCAGATCAATAATTCTCTGTTTTTGTCAGTAAGCAAGGTACATGGTCGTTTTGAATTGAATCAGGGACTTGTGACAGGCAATATTTTGGTCTGAATTTAAATCACAAAGAAAATTGATATAAGCCTGCCAAGATGCTTGAGTTACTTTGCACAGGTAGAATGGTATGGGCATCTATTTGTATTTTAAACTATCTACTTTGCATAGGTCAATCAAATATTATTGCACTCCGGCTTACTGCGTGTCTGTCCTCCTCTCAACTTCTTTCTCTCTCTCTTCTCCCGTAGTTCACCTTTAAGGACGTCAAGTTCCGCCAGCTTCAGCGGGAGCGTTTTGTGATCTCCAACGACGGGCAGGTCCCCTGTCACTTTGCCTTCATTCCCAAGCTGAACGACTCACAGTACTGCAAGAATTGGCTCCACGCCGAGCCCAGCGAAGGCTTCCTAGAGCCCAGTGAGTCCCCATCACTTTAAGCCATGTCACCTACCTTCCACAGTCAGTCACAGGCCCTGTCTGGTGGGATACTTTCACAATGCATACTTCACTTCTTCCTTGCTGGGATTTCACTGATCTGAGGATCTAAGGATTCACTGATCAATTAGTTGAATAATCTCCTAGAGGAGGGAGAAGGAAGGCCTGTCCAGATACGACCCCTACCCCCTACTCCTTAAATACGCTTTTGACACGTATACAATAAACAATATGTTAAAAGTCCTACCAAGCCTGTAAGAGGGCATGCTGCTACCATATTATTTATAGGCCTACCAATCAAATCTTTTACATAACGTGCCTAGGGTCTAGGGGTTGTTTCGCAACTGGACCGAAGAATGCATTTGTATTGCATCTATACTCTGTCATAACCCATTGTGTGCATGTATCTTTTGTTCTCAGTGTTATCCCTCATCAGTTATAATACCACTAGGGCTTTGTTCTTGAGGCACCAAAAGGAAAGAAAACAGATTGAAACAAGGATTTTGGTCTACCTGGATTTGTTCAATAAGAGAAGCCCATGTCCACTTTCCATTGCAGAATGTTTTCCATCCCATACCCGAATGAAAACTTCCCCTCTTTGTCTCTCCCTACCAGACGAAACTTTAGAGATCTTCCTGGATGTGTATGTGAGCAAGGACTCGGTGACGCTGCTCAACTCAGGAGAGGACGCCATCGAGGACATTCTGGTGCTGCATCTGGACCGAGGAAAGGACTACTTCATCACCATCTCAGGCAACTACCTGCCCAGCTGCTTCGGTACCTCACTGGAGACCCTGTGCCGCATGAAGAAGCCCATCCGGGAGATCCCCATCACCAAGCTCATCGACCTGGTGAGTGGGACTAGTTAACGTGAAGTTACTGTAGCAACCAGGAAGGAATACTTTCAAAGTAGGTTAGGAGTGATGTATATATTGTTCCGTATTGAAGAAATGTTTGTTAAATTATATACACACACAGTACCAGTCAAATGTAATATGACACTTTTTTGGATACTACAGGATTCCATATGTGTTATTTCATAGTTTTGATGTCCTCACTATTATTCTACAATGTAGAAAATAGTAAAAATAAAGAAGAACCCTTGAATGAGTAGGTGTGTCCAAACTTTTGACTGGTACTGTGTATATTTTTAAATGTTATTTTTTGTTTTACCTTTATTTAACTAGCAAAGTCAGTTAAGAACAAATTCTTATTTACAATGGTGGCCTACCGAAAGTCAAAAGGCCTCCTGCGGGGACTGGGGCTGGGATTGAAAATATAGGACAAAACACACATCACGAAGAGAGACAACACTACATAAAGAGAGACCTAAGATGACAACACAGCATAAATATAGTATTCATTGCCAGGTTAGGTGAACAGTCAATGCAACAGCTTATTTTTTGTATATACAGTACTTCAGTCTGTGAAGGAACTGAAGGCAGCAATGGCAGGTAGTTGTTTTTCTCCATGACACTTTTGGCAAAGAGATTCTGCTAAAGTTGGTTTCCCTAACCCTAAACCATCTAAACGGTTAAGACATGAAAAGCAGCCAACACTGAAGCAGGCCTCAAAGGTTGGTGTTGAAGAGCCCCTCCTTATTTTTTCAAAAAGCCTGTTCAGAAAGTGATATCTGGCAGGGACACGTGAAGGCCTGTTTGTCCACTCCTTTAAGGGATTGTAAGAGTCTCCACTAGGGCTGTTGCGGTGACGTATTACCGCCATACCGGTGGTCATGAAGGCAGTCAAATTCCACGTGACCGTTTAGTCACGGTAATTAGGCTTCTCCAATCTCTGATGCTGCTGATGGTCATAAGTAGCCTACCAAACCTGCTAACTGACTGGTACTCCGCACTCTATTGTCCCTCTAATCACTCTGACAATTCAAATGTAATCGAAAATTTCATCAAACACTTCATGAGAGCTCATGTTGCGCAACATTTCTATTGGCTATGCAATTGCACGAGAAAACAGTGATGGCCTCTACTAAAAAGAGGAGAATCCCATCAGCTTTCAGTAGGCTAGGCCTACTATATTTATTTCTCAACTTTCATAATATTAAGCACATTGCTTATCTTTACAACAGGAGTATAGCGTACCTAGCTGGCATGAAAATGAACCACGGGAAAAGCGTCCTAATTTCGCTATTTAAGTGCATAGATGACATGTATTTTTTCACACTGACCCTATTTCAAGACAGGTGCATGATAATGGTCCATTCTAAATCAAAACAAATTTCACACATATTATTTAGTATATGTAAAGACAAGATTCAATTAAGAATAGTCTGATGGGTGACAATATTAGCCTGAATTATATATTATCACTTGTGAATGATGCCCAGCATAAGAAACAATGCCTTTAAAAAAAAACTAAAAAAAAACCTTTTTCTAATCATAGTCGAACACATCATGTAAACTAGCCCATAGTTTATATGTTTTGATAAGGTTTGTATCACAACTAAAGTCGCCAAATAACTTCTTAAAATGAAGCCCATTAATCCACTTTACAAGGGGTGTAGAGCCTAACTGGCATACATAAGCAGCGCGTGAGTTTCAAGTTTGGGGAAGATCATTTATAATAAAAGCATTACATGCATAATCACAATTGCGGTCACTTTTAATAATGGTGTTTTCCCGCTAATAAAACATTTGCACTTATAGCCTACTGCAATGTGCACATTGCTGCGCTTATAATGTGAAGAAATAGCCTAATTTATCAACGTTTTAAGCTAAATGTTCTGCTCTGTTTCGTCAGCCACATTGCGAGAAAAAGGGTTTTGGATATTAGTGGTTGTATTAATTTGGGATCTATCGCATCCCACAACTTTCCCAGACTGTTTTGGAATATTTATTTCTCGCACAGAATATAATAGGTTGACTTTTGTACTATGGGGGATAGTAGATTGACATAGGCTAGTGCTTTTGCTGTTCGGTAGGTCTACTCATCTTGTTTGCTGATGAAAAGTAAATGTGGACAGTTCTTCCAATATCTTTTAATATGTATCTCGGAATCGGATAAGGACGCGCGCAGTTGCATCCCAGATGTCTGTCTTCACTTGTAACCTGTGAGAAAGACCCGATCACGTGATGGAGAGCCATGTGAGTAAGAGGTGCTTCAGGGCGCACAGGACTCCGGGAGAAGGGCACAACACAGCACTCCGGGCCAAGGGCACAACGGCCACTGGCCGCAAAAAGAATTGATTTTTTTAGGGTACATTACGGCCACACAAAGGGGAGGCCGCTGTGAAATTCAAGGCATTATCAAGTGCTTGTCAAATTGTGAATGAGATACTGATGAAGTGTGTACAGCCTGCACAAAAAAACAAAGCAGAGTTCATGCCTTTCAAGCAACTTTTTTCAAATCATCATTAGTCTCATCATGCAACCTTACAATGTATTAAAAATAAAAACATATAGCCCAACGTTTGTAGAACAACTAAAGTTACATTAATAACTCTAAATGAAGCATATAGGAGTACCTATTTCTTTGTTAACCGCTCAACACAGAATAGCCCCACACCCTCAAATCGTTTCTATTTTATTCCGCTTTGTTCAATTGTATTCTTCATAATATAAAATAATGCCATGGAATTCTAAGCAAATCTGGTCTACTAAATGAACTAGGGTAGCCCAAATCCATTTGGCATAGCCAGATCAGGACCTAACATAAAGACAAAATTTCGTGACCGCCACAGCCCTAATCTCCACAGTCTGTCGAGTGCAGCGAGAATGTTTCAACCCGTGCCATTGTTTAGAATCTCCAAGGGAATAAGGAAGTGGAACATGATGTGTACAAATGTCAGAAGGGCTTTCCTGAAATGTTGGGATCATTGACTAAGTCTAGGCTAGTCATATACCCTGGTCTACTTTACATTACAAATAGCCTGTCCATGCATTTCTATCTATATCCACCTTGGCCGCTAGTGTTATATTAGTATGCTATGTTTATATGATCCATTGCATTGCAAATGATCTCTTCCTTCCACTGTTACTTTTCTACTGTCATTCTTTGCATGGGTACTTTTGGGTGGAATCATTCATTTTTAAAGGTGCAATCTGTAATGCCCTGTAATGCTCAAGGAATCAATGCTCAAACAAAAACACACACAAAACAAAACTCAATTTAGGCCAATCAGTGCTCGATACACTCTCGAAGACCCTTTCCCCCAATCCTGCCGGCCTAGGACAATACTTAAAAAAACAGACAGTAAACTACAGATTGCACCTTTCAAACAGCATGTCATTATCTTACTTCCTTACTCCTCGTGGGTTACGCTTTATCTCCTATCTACAGTATCTTCTCTGTTCTCTTTCCTCATTGCTTTGATCATTCCCTTCCAACTCTTCACTGCTGTGCTGGTGGCTGCTGGGTGCTCAGGGAGAGGACAGCTACACGGAAAAGGTAAAGTCAACATGGTGTGCCCATTATAGAAATATATAATGATTAGAATCATTCTATTTCTATGGTGTCCCACTGTAACACGGAACCCAAACCGGCTGCGCTCGTGCGCCATCGTGCATAAATCTATTTTGTCCCCCTACACCAAACGCGATCACGACATGCAGGTTAAAATATCAAAACAAACTCTGAACCAATTCCATTAATTTGGGGACAGGTCGAAAAGCATTAAACATTTATGGCAATTTAGCTACTTAGCTTGCACTTGCTAGCTAATTTGACCTATTTAGCTAGCTTGCTGTTGCTAGCTAATTTGTCCTGGGATATAAACATTGAGTTGTTATTTTACCTGAAATGCACAAGGTCTTCTACTCCGACAATTAATCCACACATAAAACGGCCAACCGAATCGTTTCTAGTACTTTCTCCACCTTCCAAGCTTTTTCATCTTTGAACTTATATGGTGATTGGCATCTAAACTTTCATAGTATTACTACGACGACCGGCAACACAGTTTGTCTTTCAATCACCCACATGGGTATAACCAATGAGGTACTTGCTTCTATAAACCAATGAGGAGATGGGAGAGACCGGACTTGCAGCGCGATCTGCGTCAGAAATAGAAAGGACTTCTATTTTAGCCCTTGGCAACGCAGACGCGTGCAAGCAGTGTGGGTGCAATAATTGAATAACATAGATTTCTACATTTATTTTGCAACGCTTGCGCATGCGACGCAAGCGGTGTAGTCAGGGTATAAGGCTAGTCTGTTGCCCCGCTGTTGGTCAGCGAAATAGGCAACCCAGGTTCTAGTCTAGTAATGTTGCTTTCTAGATTTGACATAAAAACACCTTTAGATTAACCAAATATACAGTACCTCATGTTCTGAATTAGGGAAGGACATTGGTTCAGACAAGACCATGATCAAATATTCTGGAATCCAATACTAAAGTCTTAATTTACTACAGCTCTAGACGCAGGGGTTGCATGTCCGTCTTTGCCATAGCAGTACTGTTAGTTAGTGCTGAGCGATTAGTTGAATTGTGGTATTTTTCAGTTTTTAAACAACTAATTGACTGATGTTGGTTCAATTATTTGAATTCCTTTTTTGCTGTGAGCGCAATGTGCAGGTTCTCTAGAGAGAAATCAGATCAAGCCCCAACTGTGTGATATAGTAGGTCGTTGTAGTTTCCAACAGGCCAATATTCTATTTTGTCAGACAGCATAGGCAGCTGCTCTATAGAGATGATCACTTGGAATGAAATAATAACGTCATCAACTAGGCCTAAAACAAATGTAGTATACACAGCTGAAATATTTTTTTGAAGTAATGTGAATAAATTGTGGTTAATAAGTGATAAGCAGTAATGGGCAGTCACTACCATCATGGGACTTTTATTCTCTGTTACAGCATTCAACCCACATAATGCGTATTGCATTTAATGTCTACAAAAATATTTGAAATCGATGTTACTTTTTTAATAATCGACCTAAAGACCTAATCTCTCAGCACTACTAGCTGTGCTAGTCTTCAATCTGAGATATTGGTGGGCCGCATAAGACCGTCATGAAATGTGCATGAGTGCATATTATACGCTTTAAATATTTCAAATTATGCAAGCACTGGTTGAGATTGATAACCCTAAGGCAGTGATAGACCAGAGAGTAGAGCAGGGCGATATGGCCTAAAAATCATATCTAATTTTTTTTCAAACTTTCATGATATACATCTCGATAATTATTATTATTATTATATATATTTTTTAAACATTTTCTCTAAGCTTTGTTGTATAGTTAAAGGTCAAATACACTGCATTTCAAACAGCAATAATGTAATGAATTCAGGGCGTGTGAAATTAGGCTAAAAGCCCCACTGATAATGTAATTATTTATAAAAAATAGTTTAACCTGCTTTTTTGCAAACGTCTCTGATTTGGCTTTCGAGTCTATGAAAATGCCCTTGTTATAAATTTAACCAGAACCATGCATAATGCACATTCACTAATAATGACTAACTTATTGTAGCAGGCATTAGAGAAAATGAACACAGGTCTCAACAACAATCTCTCAAGCACAAACCCACATGCTAGTGAGTAGCCAGCTAATCTTTATATTTCAAGTTTAGCCAACTTGGATATGTTTTGTAGCTAACACGGCAGAACAGTTGAATTGTAATGAAGACTACCTTCTATGCGTCTCCAACTGTTTGAACAGCATGCTAGCCTCTTCACTTTGTTCAGATGTTCAAATCAAGTGACCTATCGTATTTCTCCGAATGATAATGTGGCCAATTCCTAATATAACTGTATTTTATGCTTATTGCACATTTTATAAAAGACTAGACAGCTGAGTCGTTGAGACATATAAAGGATATCGTTAGACAGGTTAACTTCTACTATGACAGTAAAATGTCTCAATGTGTTTGGGTGTCCATATGACCGATTCTGTTGGACCAAACCTCAAATGCAAATAGAGAGGAAGAAGTGATCTCTCAACTTTGTTGGTGTGAGTTTCAGGGGCTTGGGTGTGTGAACAGAGGAAGAGGCGAAGCGAGAGGTTTCGCTCTTGTTAAAATCTGTCCAAAATAAGCCCAATGCGTTTCTATGGGCTTATTTTGGACCTAAGCTTGTCGCCTGCCTTCCCGCCTTTGGGACGACTCCTATTGTTAGGGCAGAGTCATGAGCATCTTGTCATTATATTCACATCTCTGGTGTAAATGGGAAGGTGCACAGAAGGAGCAATACAGGCATTTAGAATATTGCGCAAAAACATACATTTGAATTCATCAAATGAATTCGATATATCGCCCAGCCCTACAAGAGAGGAGCCTGGTTCTCACACTTGCGTGTGTGTGCGATCATAGAAGTGACACCACATGAACTAGACTTCAAGCACGTCTCCACCGCAGTACACACGCATCACAACCGTCCCTCCACACACACATACAGTCCTTTTTCCGCACACCCAAGCTCATTTCACAGCAGGTCACCCTACAGTGCACAGGCCTTCACACACATGATTAAGGCTAATGAGAGTTTAGGGAGAAGCAGAGGGGGCCTGTGCTCAGTTAAGCAGCATCAGCTTCACCCATATAAAGCCTGATGTTAATCCCATCTTCACCTTCCGTATCTGAGCAGCTCACCGGCCAGTGAAACTGAATCACTGCATGGCTAAACCCACTACAGATGGCACCATAAATAGGTAACTGCCAAAATAAAGGAAACACCAACATAGTGTTTTAATAGGGCGTTGGGCCACTACAAGCCACCAGAACAACTTGAATGCACCGTGGCATATATTCTACAAGTGTCTGGAACCCTATTGGAGGGATTCAACACCATTATTCTACAATAAATTCCATAATTGGTGGAAAACGCTGTTTGTCGCCACTCCAGAATCTCCCATAAGTGTTCAATTGGGTTGGGATCTGGCGACACACACACACACACACACACACACACACACACACACACACACACACACACACACACACACACACACACACACACACACACACACACACACACACACGCCCTTTAAACCCCATATGCTCCTTTGAGACCCTTCTTTCAAAGTCACTGAGATCCTTCTTCTAGCCATGGTAGCCAAAATAATGGGCAGCTGGGCATTTTTATACATGACCTTAAGCATGATGGGATGCTAGTTGTTAATTAACTCAGGAACTACCAGTAGTGGTGCGTGGGTTAAATCACTGGTGAAGCCAAGCCAGTAAAAAAAGCTGTATTACAACCTATGCTGTGATAATTGCGTTGCGTGCTTTATAACCCATTCATTCATACGCCACTGTGATATACAGTACAATAAGGCAAGACAGCAAAAAGACGAGTCACACAGAGGCGGAATCATTTCAACTACACATTCGTTTGTTTCATGACAAAACTGGAGAGCAACATCTGTCCGGTGAAGTCCACAAAGCAAATATTAGATGTAACAAACAGTTACATGACCTACAGCAAGGTCCAGCAAGTTAATGTTTTCAACAGTTTACTAAACAACTACTGATTTACATCCACAGAGTCTAAAATAACATCCCAAATGCCCCAGGGCAGTAATTGTGGACATTGCCCTGTGTAGGGTGCTGTCTTTCGGATGGGACTTTAAATGGGTGTCCTGACTCTCTGTGGTCACTAATTGTCCTATGGCACTTATCGTAAGAGTAGGGGTGTGAACCCCGGTTTCCTGGCTAAATTCCCAATCTGGCCCTCATACCATCATGGCCACCTAATAATCCCTCCTATTTTTTCCAGACCTCAAAATTGGTCTCATGATGTGGTTTAAGCATTTTTGTGAATATAGAACATGTAGTTTATTGATAAAGTGTGATTTTGAGAGTGAAAACCGCAAACCTAGAAAAATAAAACAGAATTTACCAAAATATAAAAAGGGCTCTTTAACTGTGGAGTGACCTTAAAAATCTCTAACAAAAACAGCCTTTTTGAGATTGCGCCGTTATTGAAGTTGTTTGTGGTGACGAGGGGTGTTGTACAAAACAAAGTCATCAGCGATTGGATCGTCTCTATCCAATCTTAGTATCAGATCCAATGACGAATTGTCAAACTGCCGGTTTACCCATGTGTGTTCTGTCTCTGGCCCAACCCATCGGTTTCTGTACTATTAAGATGGCCCTGAATGTGTTCGCATTCGGTAAAGGGTTGGGGAGGTACTCCAATCCAGACTAATTGCGGTGAAGAAACTAACGTCCGTGGTGTGGCGTAGCATTTGGATGGAGCAAGGAGTCTGGGTAGCCCGAGAAATAGGGTATTTGCTCAGCCCTCAAATTAAATCGAACATTTAAGTAATGCGAGTATCATCTGCTTTCCCAGGCCAGTATTCTTTTCATTCAGGCCAGTAGCTTTCAGTTGTCACGGACCTGAATGTCGAGCCCTGTAATGGCATGTTACTTTAAAAGATGTCTAGTCTTTTAGCCTGGTTCTATGGAATGTAGGTACATTATGGGACACTAGTCAGGTAAAAAAATTGGTGCGCCCAAATCAAATGCTGGGTGCCATCAACTGAAAAAGTTAGTAGCACCAGTGGAAAAAGCCCTGCCCCCCCCCCCCCCCAAATCAACATTCAGGGCCTGATGTATTTGAGTTCTGTAAAAGCCTTTATTTCTGGTCACCTAACCATAGCCTAGGCTACATCTTTTGTAGAAGCTGCACTCCTAGAAGCTTAAGGAACAGTAACACTTTGAGAGGCTCTCTAGCTCTTGATGTTGTATATGGCTCTGCAGGCTATCACTGTGTCCCATTCGTGTGTGTGACCCCCATTGCCAGTGGTTATTTTTGGCCCGACTCTCCCTACTTCTCAGGGATCCATTTGCAGCTAGACACAAAACGATGTGATCCGCTTTCAGTAAAATGGCTCTCCTGCAAGCCGACTCGACATCCAAACCTTGCGATAATCCGCTATAATATGTTCCCTATTCCTATAATGACAGGCAATGTGCCATGTGGAATCATCTTAGGAATGGAATCAACATTTTTGATAAATGGGATACTTTTAAATTGTCTTATGTAATGGCACAGGATGAATCTAATCAAATCCTCCCTAGGGAATTAAGCAGTTCATAAGTTTATGAATCGACCGGGTAAAGCTGGTTTCAATCACAATACTAACAGAGACTTTATGTGTCAGAATCTGGTATGCTTATGCTCTGACGACGGTCTTTTTTTTTGACCGAAAGTTGCGCTGAAATGCCAACTATTTTCTTCAGTATACTGGGGTTGTGTGTGTTGTGTCATTATGGTATAGTATGCCTTTGACATGCTGTGGTTGTGTGTGTTCTCTCAGTATATTATCTATGTTTCTGACATCTTGTGATGTTCTCTCAGCATATTATCTATGTTTCTGACATCTTGTGGTGTTCTCTCAGTATATTATCTATGTTTCTGACATCTTGTGGTGTTCTCTCAGTATATTATCTATGTTTCTGACATCTTGTGGTGTTCTCTCAGTATATTATCTATGTTTCTGACATCTTGTGGTGTTCTCAGTATATTATCTATGTTTCTGACATCTTGTGGTGTTCTCAGTATATTATCTATGTTTCTGACATCTTGTGGTGGTCTCAGTATAGTATCTATGTTTCTGACATCTTGTGGTTGTGTGTGTTACTTCAGGAGAAGTCCAAGATGAGCTTCCTTATGGTGGACAGTGCTGGCATGGAGGACAAGCCTTTAAAAATCCCCAAGGAGGTGTGGCTGCTGGTGAACCACCTCTTTACCAAGTCCTGCCAACAGGTGAGAGGATAGTAAGGGGGAATGTTCAAAGCGCTATTCTCAAGTGCTGTCGCAATGAATTTGGATATTCCTCACAGATGGGTGAACTTGGTTAGCCTGGGATCCAAACGGATTATCGCTCCATTTCACTATTGTCACTTCAATTATTCTGTTTGGACGGAGCGAAACAGCACAACATTTTGTTTGTATTCCAGGCTAACCCTTCCAAGTACTATTCTAGACTTAGCGTCTCAGCCTCTAAATTGTATTCTACCCTACCCTTATTCCAAGGAAAAACAAAATGGCTGTAAACTCCTTACCATTATTTCAGGAGGACCTGTTCCAGACACCGGGCCTGCAGGAGGAGCTGCAGAGTATCATTGACTGCCTGGACACCAGCATTCCTGACTCCATCCGTATCCTTGCTCATATGTCCCCAGTCATTCCAAACCCTTTGGCCCAGATCCACTATTAGGCCCAGCCCTGTAACAGGAGACTGTGACTGAGATGCCACACAGCTATATGGGACACCGTGATAAAGTGGCTGCTATACACAGACTGCTGCCAAGGTGCATGGGGTGGTAGTATTAGGAGGTGCTACATTCACGACATACGTTACATAGATTTGCCATGTGGATGAAAAATGATGTGTGTGGTATTTGGGTTTTATGGTGTACAATTCTCCCTATCATCAGTGTTCCTGCCCATACACACACACACACACACACACACACACACAACCAGTGTGTGTGAGAGGATCAGTTTGAGCATGGAGAGGCGCAAGATTGCTATTCTTCATCACATAATGGGTAGCTATTTTGAATTCAAGGTGATTTGTAGGTCAGTGATTCTGCACAGTATGACAGCAATGTAGATGAAACACGCACACCGACCCTCTGCCACAAATCTATGTGTTATTCCCCGACTGTGTGTGTGTCAGCTGGTTGTAACCACTCGGTGGCCGAGGCCCTGTTGATATTTCTGGAAGCTCTGCCTGAGCCAGTAGTGTGTTACGAGCTCTACCAGCGCAGCCTGGACTGCTCCCACGACAGACGCCTCTGCAAACAGGTGCAGTGAATACATATTTCCACATAAAAATGTATGTACGTGATACCATATGAATCTGATAATGGATACGAGTTTGAGTCAGTGACTTCTATTGAATCGTTAAAAGCTCATATGGTCATTGGATACCCATGAGACATAGTTTGGCATCTAGGCTCTAGAAGGGTCTGGTTGGGGTTCTCATTTGTCTTCTCTCTGGGTTGTTTTGACAGTTGATCTCCCAGCTGCCCCGGGCTCACCGCAACGTGTTCCGCTACCTGATGGCCTTCCTCAAGGAGCTGCTGAAATACGCCCACAACAACAACCTCACTGCCAGCCTCATAGGTCAGTTCCCCCTGGCCACATTCTCTGCTTTCCGAGGTTGAGTTCACTAGGGTTCAATGTAGGAAAACATTTGACAACAGAATGCAAATATCAGTGTTCTTATTGGACATGTTCACGTAGAGTAGTTTGTCCTCACTTGACTCCATTTCAAAATGTATGCTCTCTACTGAACACAACCCAGATTTAGGGTCAATACCACTTCAATTCTGGAAATGAAATTCCCAAGTTTAGAAATGAAAAAAATATTCAGGAACTGGAATTCACTGAGTCCTGACTGAATTGAAAGGAAACATATCCAAACTACTCTTGCTTAAGAATTGCCTCTGTTTCTAACATCTTCCTCTACCTCTCTCTCTCCTCCACTGTGCCCCATGCCAGCTACCCTCTTTGCCAGCTTGCTCATCCGGCCCCCGCCCAAAATGGTGGGCCGACAGACCCCGCAGGACCGACAGAGAGCCGTCGTCTTCATCATGGGCTTCCTCATGGGAGGGGACGACGAGTGAGGGGTTAAGCGTCAGGGGTTAGGGCTCAGACATCCTCCAGGCTGGACCTTTTGATAACTGTTATAAGAGTGGAGTTTTGGTGCACTCAAGGCGTGTGTGTGGAGGACCATGGTGTGACACCCCTGCACCCCCTGGCCCTTAGGGGATGTGTGTTGGATCCTGTGGTGGGAGAGCAAACAGTGTAGTTATATGGGACCCTCTCTTTTATCACAGGTTCTTATCAATGCCCGGACCCCAGCCTTTGTAGTTCAGTCACTCACAACCATCATAGTTTTCACCTCTGCTCATAGTGTAGCTGCAGGACCAGGGGTTTAGGTGTTGGTTGCTTGGAGTGACAGTGAACTGACTGATGCCTCTCTGCACTTTTTGCTGTACCAGAAGACCTGTATGCCCTGTCTATGGATCACACCCCCCCGGCGACCCCCATGCGTCATATAACATGTTCCATGCCAAAATGACTCCCTATACCTGATCTGAATCTGAACTCTGAATGAAAATACAATATGTGTGTATGTATGTGTGTACTGTATGTATGCATGTATGTACGAACCCATAGATACTAATATAATGATGATCCGTTAGTCCATGACACTAAAGATGGACCACATAGGTGGTCGTCCAGAAGATTTGGATTGCAGCTACCCGATGCATCCTACTCTCGGGGTGAACTATTCAAACCATCAGTAGACAGTGATATTGGGCACAAAATACTTCTAGTGAACACAGAGAGACTGAGTGAATCCTTGCTTGTCGGAAAATCTGATAAAGGAAGATTTCCGTTGTTACAAGATAACGATGACAATGGGGAGAAGTCCCGTCTGGGTTCTGTGATATTGGGAGATGTTCGAATGATCAGTGGGCTGTACTTTAAACTAATGTTATTTATTCTCTTTTTTTCCTTGCATTACTTTTGTTCACCATCTTTATAGTTTATTTCACCTTCATAATTATTTTAAGAGACCACATTTTTGCATATTGTTTAACTGCCCATGGTTGTTCAAACCCACCTTTTGCTTCTGCCATTCTGAAACACGTGTTGTTCAATATCAGTGAGAGTACATTGCAACTCTGAACCCGTCACACTAACTTCACAATAGAGTGATCAGTCATCACGCCTGCATTTATTTGCCATTTTTATGGGCCAGTTTTTCAGACCCAGAGATGAACATTCTCTATTGAGCATGCTTTTTTTTTTTTTGTTCAAGAGTAGGCTTTTAATGAGTCCCAGAAACCAGCCCTACAGAACATCAGAGAGAAAACACCTCTACGGTATGTCTTAACTGTTGTAAATAGTCCTCCTGTCCCCATTGTCCACGATGTTTGACTCTGCTGTCAACTCTTACTATGCTGGTGCAAACTATGTGTTCTTGTGTTTTCAAAATGTATGTGCTGTGTGTTCGTCATGCAGGTGGTACCGTCGTTTTTAATGTCTGCCATGTCCTCATTTACTTTTTTTCTTTCCTTGCTTCAGCCTCACTATCTGCCTTCATGCTGATTTTAGAGCTTTGTTGTTTTGGGCTTGTGTGCTCATGCAAGGGTATTTTTTGTCACTTTGTCTCCCGCAGTATATTCAGACAATATAATGTCCTGTTTTGCTTTCTTTGTGTCCCAAATGGCAGCCTATTCCCTTTATAGTGCTCCACTTTAGACCAGAGCTCTGATCAAAAGCAGTGCACTATATAGGGTGCCATTTCAGACACACTCTTTTACCTTTTTCTGTGACTAAGCATTTTTTACAGTGCAGGTTGAACAGGATTTAGTTGTTCATTACACCCTGAGAAACGAAAACTGTTTTCCAGACACATTATCTTTTCTGGGCCACAAAGGAAATGTTTTTTTCCCCGAACGCTGTCGTGGATTGTATTATGGTTATGAAATGGGGAACTCCAATGCTGTGCAATTTCAACAGTGTTTCCTCCCTGTGTTTGACACTGTCTAGTAATTTTAGCAGTAATATGTCAAAATTTCTCCTGGTCGGCACTTTACAGGCCGGTTATGTGACACGGTTGGTATATGACACCCGTTTCCACTGGAACTGTTGCCCTGGCGTACGTCTCCAGTCAACTAATCATGCCAGAAAAGCCTGTTACTTAATCAACAGACACTTCAAGACTAGCCTGGTTCCGTACACTGTATGTGTTTGTAGCCAACCCCTCTATTATTTTCATTCAATGCTAAGGTATGACATCGAGTATTGATTTGCCTACAGCATACACAGTATGGAACCTGGCTACTACAGGTCCAGCCTAATAAATACATTTCAAACAGTGTTTCAATGGGTTAAATAACATTTATAGCTAACACACCGACAGTCTTGCCAGAAAAGCCTGTACTTCGTAATCTTGTTTAACAGGCATTGCTGGACCATTGCTACACCAGAAAATGCGTTCTGAGACGGAAGTTTTTGTTTCGGTGTGTTACATAATCTTATAGCTGTAACACTGACAGTTCGTTAATCAAAGCACTTACCGGTTTCTATGTCAGTGTTAGCTCTGTACCTGAAAGGAGTTTGAGTGGAGTGGGCCTTGTGTATATTTCTGTGCCTCGCTGCAATCATTCCATACAGTATATTTCTAAAATGGGCCAGGCATGCCTTTAGCATTCCTCAGAGTTGTCATAGACTTAAGCGCTTTGCTTAGCTTTGCTAAACCATGGCTGGCCCTGGATGGATTTGTCCTTCTGGTTGTCTCGGAGTCAAAAGAGGAGGAACAGGAAATCTGGTATTTTCATCTCATTCACAACACAAAGCTTTTACATCAGAAATAAGGCCAACCCAAGCTGAGGAGAGATTGTCAGGACTGAAAAGTCATATTTGGGAGAAATCCACACTCATGCCTCCTTATTTCTCTTCATCTGGCGCCTGTCTGTGTATTCATGTGTTGGTTTATGCGCTCTGCTCCTCTTCATGCCTCAAGTTTTGTAATGGTCTGTCTAGTAATAATGCTACATATGCAAAGGAAAACTTGCACAACTGTTTTCAATGTATATTTTGTGTGGTACTTTTAATTTATTTAACGGAAATAAAATAATGTACAAAAAACATCCTTTGTTTTAACTTTTTTTTCCTAAGAAATACCCAATTGTTCACATGTGATACTCTAAGTAATCACAGTCCCCCACTTTTGGAAATCCTAAGAAAACATTCAAGTCAACAATATGGTGACATCGTTGCTATGGCCGACTTGTCTGCTCCGTGTGAAATGGCCAGCTGTTGGTGTGAGCCCCTATAGTTAGTCCAGTCAGCGGGCCGTGAGAGATCCATCGCCTGGATGCAACATTCCCCTTCATCTCCATGTATAAAGTCCTCAAACTGGACTCGCTGTCATCCGTTTGCCATTATTTGTTACTGTAGCTCCAGCCTGCAGTACGTGTCCCAGTATCAACCATGGCCATGCTGAGAGTGTCGTCCTACCGCCGGCAGTTTGAGGAGCAATGGAGTCGGAATGGACTGTCCAGCGGAAGCTGTGGAGGGCAGTACCGCTCCTCAGCGGTCAAGGCCAGGTCAGTGTGTGGTTTCTTGGTAGCCCCCTCACCTCTTCATGGCTTAGAGGGCCTGGGTCCTATTCAGTTGGGGGGGGGGGGGGCATTTAGAAACAGTGAAATGTGGAGGTACTACCTAAACTCAAGGATTATTGTTTCCTGTCACAAAATGTTTTGCTACGGTAAGCCCTATCAACGTGACTCAACATGCATACGGACCACTGGAGATGGGCTTTATGGAGAACACCCTGTGCACTGAGGATGGTTTACTACAGTGTACCACAGGCCGGAAAGCTAGTATGCTTTCTTCTTGGGGGACTGCTTAGATTATAACTAGAACGTGTCAGACAACATCCATGGGACCAGGCAGCAACATCCCAGGGACCAGACGTTCGTTTCCTTTCACTCCTTAAGTATTTCTAAATATTTATTTAATTGAATCGCAAGCAAATGTGTGGTAGCTTTGCATGGTTTTCATATGCAGTGTTGAATGTCCCCCAGTTGGCTGTTGTGTGTTTAGTGTTAGTTACGCACATTGGTTACATTAGGTGTCAGTCCCATGGGAAAAGTTAGAAGGGTGTTGACAAATGCCTTTTGTACTTCCATCAGATAATGACGACTTATTCCCCTTGGCTGTGTTCATTTACACAGATCTAATTTGGGAGGGGCAGCAATGCTATGCATTAAAGACTTTTTAGGGGTTGCGATCTTTCATTTTCTATGTACATCCACAAAATCTGACGCTGATACTTTTCTGAAATGTGTTATGCTAGTGTGTCTGTGTGTCTCTCCAGGGCTTTATACAAACTCGGGCCTCTCCTAAGCTGTGTGTCTCCCACAGGGGTGCGGCTGCTGAGGAGTGTTCGTGTGACCAGCTGGACTTTGTGACTGCCAAGACGCTCAATAAGGAGACTCTGGTCCGATTCGCTAAAGACCGCAGCACAATTGCCGCCCTAAATGATCGCTTTGTCGCCCTCATCAACATGGTGAGCCCGGGATGGATTCAACCCTTGAAACATTATTCTATGGTTCTATAATGTTATATAAACTTGACACCTAAGGGTCACAATGAACACTAACTTGAGCACTGTGCTCGATTTTAGATTGACCAACAAACACAGTAGAACCAATGGGAAAGTCCCAAAAGTTCAAAGATATTTCTTATTGTATTTGACCAAGTCTATTCTACACAGATGCTCCAAGGAAGCAACCCAAAAAGATTCTGGTAACCTTCCCCAAATTCCCAGATTTTCCAGAAATCACATTTGGAATATTCCCGCAATCAAGAAGGAATAAGCAGGAATTCTAATAGTCAAACTGGGAATTATGGGAAAATGACCAGAATTTTGCAACCCTTAACGTTCATGTACATTCCTATACCATTGTACATGCTGTGTGCGCCCTATAGGCACGCTGCTTTGAGGAGGACAATGAGTTTCTGGAGGCCCAGATCTGTGAGCTGGAGGAGAGGATGACCGGCCAACAGACCACCTCCACTGCCGTAGCTGTCCCTGAATACAGCCTGGACGCCGTGGTGGAGAGACTGCGCAAGGACAGGGTACATATTAACAATGCAGCAGAGTGGAGGCATTCATGTCACACGAATGTTAAGAGAAAAAGGAACCTGTTGTCTAATGGTGGTTGGTTCCCATGACAGATAAGTAGTGTGAATGTGTGTGCGAACGAATGTGAGTGTATATGTGTCAGCGTGAGCGTCTGTATGTACAGCCACTGTGCAGATGGAAAGAGGGGATACCTAGTCAGTTGTACAACTGAATATAGTTAAGTTGAATGCGTCTTCCGCATTTAACCCAACCCCTCTGAATCAGAGAGGCACGGGGGCTGCCAAATGGACAGGTAGCCATTGTCACAGACCATTACCATTACTTACCAGTGCCAGACTGATAAGTAATTGTGTGTGTCCAGGACCAGAGCCTGTTTGATGTGGAGGAGCTGAGGAGAGAGCTGGAGTGTCTGCAGGAGCAGTATGAGGAGACCGTTCAGCAGAGGACCCTCATCCAACTGGAGCAGGAAGACGTTGGCCTGGTAATGACCTCACTTCCTGTGCCATTTTGGTGTTATTGTTTAGTTATTGTGTTGAATTGGTGTCTTCGTTGGTAATTTATTCTCTAACAATAAGTAGACTTTTCATGTGTGCTACTGTCAATTTAGAACATGTATATAGACATAGATCTAACGTGTGGTGGCTCAACTTTTATACCCAATTTACCCAGTTTGAACATTCCTCAAAATGAAAGATTGAAAATAGGCAAGGAAGGGTGGAAAGAAACATGAAGTATCTAAATGTTCAAAGGCCAATATCTCTTTAGGAGCACTTATAAACTGACTGTACTAATGTATAACTACCACTAGACGGCACTATTGCCATGATTTGCCAACACTGTTTTATTCTCTACTATAAAAAAAAAAAAAACGAATTTCATAAGCTGTGTGGCTCAGCATAGCCCTGCTGCTCCTCTGTATCTCTACCCACAGGGTGTTGATTAATTATCAGTCCTACAGTCTGGGCCGGTGGCCACAACACAACCACAAAACCCCAGTCCTAACAAACCCTACCATCCCATTCCCTCACTGCCTGCCACACATGTTCCTGCCGTCACAGCCAATCTCCCCACTGCCAGCCCAGATATGGGAGAAGCCGTTTACATGTCTCCTTATTGAGTCATTCAGTCTTTAATTTCTCCTATACAGATGTAATACAGACTGTAATGTAGTCGGTGCAGTAATGCTGCTTGCTGGCTGGCTTGCTGGCTTGCTGGCTGGCTCAGCTTCTGGCTCCGATAGAAAAGCAGCTGGAGCGTGGAGAGAGCTTAGAGTCGGTGGGAAACAAACAAACAGAAACAGGCAGGGAGAGGAGAGATTGAATGTGATTGTGAACCAGTGTTGGAAGCAGCTCCACGAGAGGAGGCTGCAGTCTTTCTCAGTAGGCAAGCAGACAGACTTTGGAAGAAGCTTAAAACAAGGCATGGCTGGGTATTTAAAATCCAGCCTTGCCATTAGCTATTGATTAAGCCTGTTTGTATTTTGTGCTAAAGCTGCCCACATCTTGGACAACCTCCATGGTCTGTCTGTCCGTCTCTCTGCCAGCCAATTCTCTGAGTGTTCTTTTGAGCTTTTATCTGGGGCTGAGGCTTATAGTGTTTAAAAGGTTCAGCAGGCTCCCACCAAGGCTTCCCACAGTGGAAGAAGGCTGGAGGAGCTGGCTGGTTCTCATCCAAATCCTAAGCAGAAGACGATGCTATAAAGCACAGCTAGCCTGACGCGATGGATGGGGAACAAGAGAAGGGTGATCTAGGGGGGATTTCTTTGGTTTTTACAGTCCATAGACTGTGAGTGCATGACTCTCCAATTTACGGCCTTGTGTTTGCCCATAGATAACAGTAACAGACAGCCTGCCTTACGTGTCACGTCCATCAGGGACCCATGTGTTCCAGCAGCCACAGCAGGAAGGTTCCACCGTTGGACCCTACCCGTTTTGCATTCAGATACAAATGCTAGCACCAGGAGTAATTGAATTCATCACCAATTAATCAGGCACTTAAAAAGGGCTTGATAAACCCTGCCGCTGAATGGAATCGAGGACGAAGGCATTTTTAGCTAATTAGCCCCTCTTCCTCTGCCTTGCGTTGTCTAGTTATCTGCTGGTTGAGAAAATAGTGTGTCATGGTACTGAATTTCAAATCGACCCCTACCCCAAGCCCCTACCTCCTCCCCACCCCTTACCACCCCTAGCCCCCTGTTTCAGCATGACAATGCACGGCTCCATGTCACAAGGATCTGTACACAATTCCTGGATGTTGAAAATGTCCCAGTTCTTCCATGGACTGCATACTCACCAGAGATGTCACCCATTTAAGCAAGTTTGGGATGCTCTGGATCGATGTGTATGACCGCTTATTCCAGTTCCCTCCAATATCCAGAAACTTCACACAGCTATTGAAGAGGAGTGGGATAACATTCAACAGGCCACAATCAACAGCCTGATCAACTCTGTGAAGGAGATGTGTCATGCTGCATGAGGCAAATGGTGGTCACACCAGATACCGACTGGTTTTCTGATCCAGGTCCCTACCTTTTTTTAAGGTATCTGTGACCAACAGATGCATATCTGTATTCCCAGTCATGTGGAAGATTAGGGCTAAATGAATTTATTGCAATTGACTGATTTCTTTTTACGAACTGTAACTCAGTAAAATATTTAAAATGGTTGCATGTTGCGTTTTATGTTGTTCAGTGTAGATATTATTGGATTGGTGTAAGCCAGTGTTTCCCAATTATGGTTCTAGGGACCCATGCTTAATTTTTGCCCTAGCACTAACACACCTGATTCAACTAAAGGCTTAATCCGAGTTGATTAGTTGAATCAAGCGTCATAGTTCTAGGGCAAAAACAAACATGTGCACCCCTTTGGGCCCCCAGCACCAGGATTGGGAAACACTGGTGTAAGCAATCTTGTGAAAATGATATCTAGTCTATCAGAAGACAAGCGGGTGCTTTCGGTTTTCTATTGACCTGGCTGTCTGCTACCCCTTTTGTAGGAAGTGGATGTAGTGACTGCAGACTGTCTGGCCCTGAGGGAGCAGGTGAAAATCTATGAGGAACAACTGGCTCACATGGAGGCACAGCATGAGACGGTAAGAGAGAAGGGACATATCCTAGTTATGACTGGCTGGATGGCAAACATTGATTATCCCACAGTATTAGTACACAAATGTGGAAAAGTGTACTACTCAATGGCTCTCTGGGTCATTACTTACAAGTGCATGCCCACAGACTGTTTGCCCACTGAGTCTTCAGATCTCTGGCAAGGTTTGCTGAACCACCTCATTTACACAAGCAGTAAGCTTTTCTGTTTAGGGTTTGCCGGAGGCAACACGGTTCAGATGACCCCGGCCACCTTGTTGATTAGGTTTTACCATGAACAGTAGTTATTTTACAAGGAACAATTGTGATACTGAGGCAGGATTAGAGCACAGCAAAGCAGGGTAGAACCAGAATAAGCCTTGCCAAGGATAGATCTCACAGGTGATATAACCAGTTGTTAAAGGAAATTTCTAACATGTGAAGTTCATAAGAGCATATCAAGTAATGGCTTTAATTTCTGGTCAAACAGAGGGAAAGGGGGTCTTAGAAAACATTTGCAAACAAAAAGTCTTAAAGGGTATTAGAAATACATCAAAACACAAGTTGAAGTAAAGACCTCTGCCAACTAATATCAGCACTTATATTTTGTTTTGGAGAAATTATTTTCCTTCTGTTATTTTAAGAAACATTGCCTTGTGCCTTGTAATTCCATTACCAAAAACCCACATATCTTTAAAGGGCCAGTGCAGTCAAAAATGTAATTGACCTGTGTTTTCTATATATTTCCACACTATATAATTGTTTTAATTTATTGTCACAAACACCAGATAGCTGCAGTGAAATGTATTGTTTGAGGTTGGAATAATACTGTGAAATCATGAAAATGATAATGCCCTTTTAGTGTTTGAAAAGACTGCTGGAAATGTGTCTATTTTAGCCTGCCTGGTGACATCACCAGGTGGTAAATGAGTTTATAGACCAATCATTTTATTTATTTTTTATTTTACCAGGTAAGTTGACTGAACACGTTCTCATTTACAGCATGACCTGGGGAATAGTTACAAGGGAGAGGAGGAGGGATGAATGAGCCAATTGGAAGCTGGGGATGATTAGGAGGTCATGATGGTATGATGGCCAGATTGGGAATTTATCCAGGACACCGGGGTTAACACCCCTACTCTTACCATAACTGCCATGGGACCTTTAGTGACCACTGAGAGTCAGGGCACCCGTTTATCGTCCCACCCGAAAGACGGCACTCTACACAGGGCAATGTCAGCAGCATACCACCCTGCATCCAAATGTTGGCTTGCTTCTGAAGCTAAGCAGGGTTGGTCCTGGTTGGTCCCTGCATGGGAGACCAGATGCTGCTGGAAGTGGTGTTGGAGGGCCAGTAGGAGGCACCCTTTCCTCTGGTCTAAAAAAAATATTCCAATTCCCCAGGGCAGTGATTGGGGACATTACCCTGTGTTGGGTGCCTACTTTCGGATGGGACGTTAAATGGGTGTCCTGACTCTCTGTGGTCACTAAAGGTCCCGTGGCACTTATCGTAAGAGTAGGAGTGTTAATGCAATATCAGAGGGAGAGGGGCAGAAGGAGACAGCAGAATAGAAGGTAGGAGAGGCCGAGGCGGTAGGAGAGGCCGAGGCGGTAGGAGAGGCCGAGGCAGAGAGACAAGAAACTGGGAGCAGTGAGAGAGGGAGAAAGCGAGGCAGTTCCATCACTCTGTTTTTTTTCTCCTCTGTGAAGCCCGGCCACTCGGCTGGCCGGCTACGTTTAACACACTCCCTCAGGGACATGCTCGATAACTCCCTGCACTGAATAACTCACAGCACCGGCTCAATACCAAATGAAAACAGAAGTCCTCCTTTGTTTTATTAACTGCTATTATTACCAGGCATTTCCAAACACCTATTCCCCTGATGAATCAGCCGCCGTTACTCATGTCGAGGAAAAATTAGATGAGGGTCAAGCTGCTTGGGTATTTCTCCAACACTTCATTCTACTATGATGGATGCATGGAGGTTAATAATGGAGTTTTAGGTATTGTGACCTGAAGACGTACATGGTGGGGGCTTAATGTTGTTACCTACTTACATAATGGTGTGTGTGTGTCTGCAGATGGTTCAGAACATGGTGGCCCCTGTAGAGGGTCCAGCTGCAGCAGGGAGAGGAGTCCTGGAGTTCTGCAACCCTGACATCAAGTCAGCCATCATAGATATCAAGGAGAACTACAGCCAGCTGGCTGAGACCATCCAGGTACAGAGTCTGGAGCATACACACAATGTGCATGTCACAAAAACAGAACACACATACTCTTCAATGTAACTCCTGACAGCCCACTCACCGGCTACACACCACTCCCCCTTTCTTCCCCAAACCGTCTGGCTAAACCTGAGCCTTCTCACATCGCAGAGGGATGGGCCTGCTTGTTTTCTTTTCCTCTTGAAATAACACTAGAGGCGAACCTTAGAATCAGAGGTGCTGCCGCACACCAGTACAGACCCACTTTGTCCCTCCTGTGTCTTGCGTTGGTGTGTCTATGTTGGTGTGTTTCAGAAAGAGAGTGTGTGTTACAAGCTAGAGGTGCTCTGCTGGGGTCAACCTTGCTCTCCGGTGGGTCTGACCCTCCTTAGGGTCCCGGGTCGGGGATGTCTGCCCCCCCTAGCAAGGTCACGTTCGTAATCAGACCCCTGGGCTCCTTCCCAGGCCCCTAGGCGGCGTGTGTGTGTGCATGTGTATGTGAAAAGGCTTTGGGCTAAATTTACAGCCAGGTTACCCGTGATTAAAGTCAATATTTGACGTCCATTTATGTCTGTGGATGTCAAAAGATGACCTGGACACCGGCCACTAGGGGCAACAGTGAGCGCTGTTACCGTCAACTAAGTTTTGGTTTTGCAAGGCCGTTGTGGACGGGGATGGTGGATGGGCGTGAGCATCGACCTCTGATTCCAAAGGTTGCAAATTTGAATCCAGTGATAGAAACTTTAAGATTTCGGAGTTAATGCCTAAACTTAACCCTAACCTTTAACATTAAAAGTTAATGCCTAAATGTAACCCTAACCTTTAACATTAAAAGTTAATTCCTAAACGTAACCCTAACCTTAAACATTAGAAGTTCATTCCTAAACTTAACCTTACACACTTTGAAATTTGACGTTTGCAACAACTTCGAAATTTGACGTTTGCAAAACATGGATGAACGTCTAATTCTGATGTGAGACTGTGAGAACTAGTTGAAATTGACCACAGCTCTTATTCTCTCTAACCCAGACACTTACACTCTCCTTCCCACTTCATCCTCCCCTCCTCCTCCTTCCCTCGTTCATTGCCAGCTGGACAGCTTGTGGTCTGGGCCTGGCCTCCATTAGTGTCTCACAAGGTGCAATTGTCTCCATCCCCAAATGATTGCCATTGGGATTGAAGTGTAATTGTCATTGCTGGCTGACTCTGACACACCTGTGAGCCCTTGTTGCCACTCATTTGCTGTCTTAAGTTGTTCCCCTTCACCATTCCCTTTATGGTGGAAAGGGTAACACTTTATTGGAAGTGTATCTACATAAGGACTTCATTGCACATGAATAACCCATGCATACTGCATTTCTAAACAACAACCGTAAGACAACTGAAATATCTACTTGTGGTTATTGTACTTACCCCCCCGGAAAGTAATTTAAGGGAAACACTGTCATCTAGTGTCATGCAGTAAATTGAAGGTAGTAACTATGTTATGTTCCAGTGTGAGTGCAGGGAAACTGGTGCGGTTGTCCCCGGTGCTGTTGTTGCTGGTGCTGTTGTCGCCATTGGAGCTGGAAAGGAGTTGGCGGTGGCCAGACCTGCGGGGGTCACAGGCGTCGGCCAAATAACGGACGTCAGCGAACTGAAGAAACTGGTGAGGAACCGCTTTCTCTCTCTCTCTCTGGCATGCACCTACTTTTTTTTTTTAGACAATCACTACCTGCTGATTTTACTCTGTTTTCTCAAGTTTTCTTACTTTCCTTCCAGTAAATTCACAGCTCCCAGACATCTTCTTAGAGAAGCCCCACCATGGGTTCAGCATCAAACATCAGCCACGAAATCGAGAGGAATTGTAGAAAATGTATGGCTTCTTCCCACAGACAGTAAAGTATAGGGAGGGAAAGGCAGTTCACTCCTCAGGAGTTCTCCATGAGTGATCTCTCTCTCTCTCTCTCTCTCTCTCTCTCTCTCTCTCTCTCTCATTCATATATTTTTAGACAGACTTTTCACAGTACTCTCTCTTCTTCATCATCAACTTCTTAAAACTTCACACATTCCTCCTCTGTGTCTCAAGAGACCCCAAACTGAACAATGGAAATAGAACCTCATCTATCACCCATCTCCTAGAGAAAAAGAAACACACAACAGACAGGCTTTATTGAGAAAATGGTAGAATGTCTCAGTACAGTCTTTCACGAATTAGTCTCCAACCACCCCAAAACTCAATGATTCACTCAAGTTTACAGTATTCAAGGAAATGCTGGAACTTCCCATTGCAGTTCATCCATCATTCAAGAATCAACACTTAATAGAATCAGGCCCCCTCAGTAACCACAGTCGCGCTCTCATAACACCGTCTCCTCTTCCCTTAATGTGCAGCGCGTGAGCCCTCGCTCTGCCTAGCCTGGGCCTAGTCTGATGGACATGTCCCTGCCTGTCTCCCTTAATCTATCTCTCACCGGCCATGATGGATGTTCCAGTTCTGGTTTCTCACTGAGACACAACTTGGCCAAACAAACAACCTTGCAGTGAAATCAGACTCAGCTTAGAGATGTGTATAATAGAGGGGGATGACACACACCCACCCCCCTGCCCACACACAGGGCATCCAACCAGGGGGGAGAGAGAGAGAGAGAGAGGGGGGGGGAGAGAGAGAGAGAGGGAGGGGGGAGAGAGAGACCTAGCTGACTGGGGCCGTCTGCCAGATGACTCACTATATAGTTCACTACTTTTGACCAGATGTCAAAAGTAATGTACTATATAGAGAATCGAGTGCCATTTAGGACGTAGCCTGGAGCTCCTGTGATCTACCTGAAAGAGAAGCAGACAGCCTGATCCTCATCCGTCTCTGACAGCTAATTGTTTAACTTCTCTGGACAAAAATATAAATGCAACATGCAACAATTTCAAAGATTTTACTTAGTTACAGTTCATATGAGGAAATCAGTCAATTGAAATAAATTCATTAGTCGCTAGTCTATGGATTTCACATGACTGGAAATACAGATATGCCACTGTTGGTCATAGATATCTTTCACGGTATTTCTGTGTGTTCAAATTGCCATCGCTAAAATTAAATTGCATTTGTTGTCCGTAGCTTAAGCCTGCCCACACCATAACCCCACCGCCACCATGGGGCACAATGTTCACAACATTGACATCAGCCAACATGACGCCATACACGTGGTCTGCGAATTCTCTAAAACGTTGGACATTAAATTCTCTGGCAACAGCTCTAGTGGACATTCCTGCAATCAGCATGCCAATTGCACACTCCCTCAACACTTTAGACATCTGTGGTATTGTGTTGTGTGACAAAACTGCACATTTTAGAGTGGCCTTTTATTGTCGCCAGCACAAGTTGCACCTGTGTAATGATCATGATGTTTAATCAGCTTCGTGATATGCCACACCTGTCAGGTGGATGGATTATCTTTGCGAAGGAGAAATGCTCACTAACAGGGATGTTAAAAAATTTGTGCACAAAATTTGAGCTTTTCGTGTGTATGGAACATTTCTGCGATCTTTTATTTCAATTCATGAAACACTTTACATGTTGGTGTTACGTACGCCTCTAGGAAGAGGGAACGCAACGCCCTGTTACAACTCAACTCCCCATAGAGTGAAAGAGGTATGGGACTGTAGGTGCGAGTAAGGATGACAAAGGCAGAGAATTTACCGTTTACTGGGAATTTATTCCGTCACACGGTAAATTTGGGGAAAAGGGGCTGAACGGAACCAAAGCAAAGAAACTAAATGTCAAAGCCCCCTCCCCTACCTTACCTGCCTACCCACTACTTACCTAACTTAGCACCACCTGGTGCGCTAACCAAAATACAGGGGGTGGTCCGCCCAGGTCTTACCTAGTGTGCATAGACAGTGAATACTACGGGTTACGTATGCCCGCAGGCCTCTTGCCTAAGCACTCCCTAGGTGCCTTCCCCTTCCCCCATGGGAACAAAAACAGAATACAAACGTAAGTAAACAATTTCAATAATCAAAAACACTGCCTCCTATGGGGACACACATACCTTAAAAGCAGCGGCTACAAAATACTTAACAAAAAACCTGTCTCTCAGCAAAAACCAACACATAACATACTAATCATCTCCCTCAGCAACAATCACAGAACATCAGCTCTATCTGAGAAACAACCAACACATGATATAACCCTCAGCTATCTTCTGAGCAACAGAACACTGGCTTATATAGCTGGAAGAAGGAATCTAATGGGATACAGCTGTATCCTGACGAGGGGACGGGGTCAGCTCTCCAATCATCGATGTGGCCGACCAATCGGCTGCTTGGGGGGAATTTCAGGAAGCCATCCTGAAACACACACATACAAACAAAAACCGGGGAACGTAACAGTTGGATATATATTTTTGTTCAGTGTACTTACAGCAGGAAGCCGGGTGTGATTGTATGTGTGTTAGGAAGAGAGTATACAGTTTGAGGTTTCAATGTGCTGTTTAGAATGACATTGGCAGAGATTAAGTCACGCATCTCATGTTTCCTCTGACCATGTACCTGAATTTCTGTGTTTTTGCGTGTTTGTACTTGTGTGTATAGATTGCAGAGCTTGAAAAGGAGCTTGCAGAGCTGGAGAAGTGTGGTGAGGAGCTGGAAGATGAGATTGAGATGAAGAGAGAAGCATATGTGGAGGAGATCTTTGAGCTGGAGGTAAGAGAGACAGACCACACCGAGCTTAAACTGACCCCAGTACAGTACCCCACCATCTCTGCTCCAAGTAGACACTGCCCCTAATCACAGATCTAAGAACAGTTGACCCTACTCTCAATCCTAATCACATATCTAGGAACAATTTATCCTTCCCTCAATCCGAACCAAAGATCTAGAAACTGTTTTTCTCACCCTCAAACCGAATCACAGATCTAGGAATAGTTTACCCTACCCTCAATCCTAAGGGTAGAAAGTTAAATATCAGACCATAGACCAGCTGTTAGGGTCAACTTCTACCTCCACCCATCCCATAAACCCAATGGCTCTATTCCAATAACTTCTACCTCCACCCATCCCATAAACCCAATGGCTCTATTCCAATAACTTCTACCTCCACCCATCCCATAAACCCAATGGCTCTATTCCAATAACTTCTACCTCCACCCATCCCATAAACCCAATGGCTCGATTCCAATAAACACACTAGCATACCACTTAGAATGTGTCCAATACTTAGATACATGGCTTAACACTAAGTGGTAGTATGCTTGTACGGCTATTAGAACATGGCCCATTATCTCTCTGTTTCTCCTCAGTGTCGTATTGAGGAGATGCGGGAGCAGCAGTATGACCTGCAGGTCCAGATGAGGGAACAATGTGATGACTATGAGGAGCTGCTGGGTCAGAAGATGGCCCGGGAAATCGAGATCGCTGCCTACAGGTGGGCCCTATCAAATCAAATTGTATTTGTCACATGCGCAAAATACAACAGGTGTAGACCTTACCGTGAAATGCTTACTTATATTATCTTAACCAACAATGCAGCTCAAGAAATAGTTAAGAAAATATTTACTAAATAAACGAAAATGAAATATATATATATATATATATATATATATATATATATATATATATATATATATATATATATATATATATATATATATATATATATATGTATCAGAGAAGTAACACAAGAAAATTACGTAAGGCTATATACAGGGCGTATCGGTACAATACCGCAACACTTCTTTAATATTAGACATCGTGCACCATCAGTTACTGACAAATAGACACACCCCCTCGACCCTTGTCTTACCAGATGTAGCTGCTCTGTCCACTGATGCACGGAGAAGCCAGCCAGCTCATATTACGTGTCGTCGTTCAGCCACGCCTCGGTGAAACATAAGATATTACAGTTTTTAATGTCCTGTTGGTAGGGTAGTCTTAATCATAGATCGTCTAGCTAATTTTCTAATGATTCCACGTTGGCCAATAATATGGAGGGTAGTGGTGGTTTACTTACTCATTGGCACTCCTCCCCCTTTTTCTGTCTTTGCTTCACAAAGCATATCCTTCACATCGGAATCTTTAAAGAAAAAATATTTTTCCAGTTTGAGTTTGAATAATTGCTTTTCTGATATCCAGAAGCTCTTTTCGGTCATAAGAGAAGGTAGCAGCAACATTATGTACAAAACAAGTTACAAACAATGCGAAAAAACAAACAAAATAGCACAGTTGGTCAGGAGTCAGTAAAATGGCAGCCATCCCCTCCAGCACCATACTAGAGGCACTGATACATTTAACCCAAAATTCCTATGCATAACAATGGATAACCTACAGGGTACTCAAGGCTTATGTAGTAGTGAAAAAGACTGCACAGCAGTGTTAACTAGTGATTGTTCAAACATGATTGGTCACAGACAACAACAGCACAAAGGTCAAGAAGGTAGAGACAACAATGCATCACGCAAAGCAACCACAACTGTCAGTAAGAGTGTCCATGATTGAGTCTTTGAATGAAGAAATTGAGATAAAACTGTCCAGTTTGAGTGTTTGTTGCAGCTCGTTCCTGTCACTAGCTGCAACGAACTGAAAAGAGGACTGACCCAGGGATGTGTGCGCTTTGGGGACCTTTAACAGAATGTTACTGACAGAACGGGTGTTGTATGTGGAGGATGAGGGCTGCAGTTGGTATCTCTGATAGGGGGGAGTGAAGCCTAAGAGGGTTTTATAAAATAAGCATCAACCGTCTTGCGACGTGTATACAGAGATGACCAGTTTACAGAGGAATATAGAGTGCAGTGATGTGTCCTATAAGGAGCATTGGTGGCGAATCGGATGGCTGAATGGTAAAGACCATCTAGCCATTCCAGAGCATCCTTACCTGCCGATCTATAAATTACGTCTCCGTAATCTAGCATGGGTAGGATGGTCATCTGAATCAGGGTTAGTTTGGAAGCTGGGGTGAAAGAGGAGTGATTACGATAGAGGAAACCAAGTCTAGATTTAACTTTAGCCTGCAGCTTTGATATGTGCTGAGAGAAGGACAGTGCACCGTCTAGCCATACTCCCAAGTACTTGTATGAGGTGACTACCTCAAGCGCTAAACCCTCAGAGGTAGTAATAACACTTGTGGGGAGAGGGGCATTCTTCTTACCAAACCACATGACCTTTGTTTTGGAGGTGTTCAGAACAAGGCAGAGAAAGCTTGTTGGACACTTACAAAGCTTTTTTGTAGTGCGTTTAAAACAAAATCCAGGGAGGGGCCAGCTGAGTAGAAGACTATATCAGCTGCATATAAATGGATGAGAGAGCTTCCTACTGCCTGAACTATGTTGTTGATGTAAATTGAGAAGAGTGTACAGAGGCCTCTGTAGTATTACAATGACAATGGCATCTTCAGATGACGTGATATTTTCGATTTTGTTCACAATATTTGTGTAGCCCTACATTGTGAACATGTAGTATATGTGACATGTCACCTGTGCAACTCCATATCCATAATATCCATATTAAGACATTCCTGAGAACAAAGGCCTGACATCCGAGGTTAACTGGGGTCACAGGAAACAAAGGCCCTACGACAGCCCCAGAAAACATGATGCAGTTTCCTGTCCGGTGTCCTTGAAGACGTTTTTGTGTTGCTGTCATGCCTCCCTCCTGTTGTGTGTGTGTCTTTGTGCCTGTCTATCTGTGCGCTCAACCATCTGCCATCCTGGTATGTAGAATGATGCACTTTGCCCTTGCCGACCCCCTACATTTGGACTCCCCTCCATACGCATCCGATCCTTGGGAGGCCCCCCCGATACATCCTTGTGGATCAGGAAGAGGCAGCCTCAAACAATTCCTCATTAGAATGGACAGGGGGGACCTCACACTGTCAGGACCGTGGGCTGGGTCTCTGCCAAGCCACTTTATCCGCCAGCCTGTTAATGTCAGCAGCCCCGCAACACACCATAGCCTCCTTTTAAACACTCTGGTCCCTGAACAGACTGTTCCAAAGACACGCACCACATAGACTCAAGACACGGGCGCACATTAACATACACACACACGGACACTTAGGCAAGGCACAGGCAGGCAAGATGGTCTGGGTGCGACATTGCTTAACTTTTTTAAAACATTTTGCTAACAGGGCTGTTTTGTCATCTGTGATTAAAACCATGAATAAGAGATTAAATATAGCTTCTCTCCACACTTTGGAAATGTGTCTGCGGAAGAGAGCCTAATGACACGAGTCTCGCCTGTAAAATGTACACTGAGCCGTTTGGACCAGATGCTCGCCGCTGTTGTAGCTCCCCAGTAACAGAGTCTTAATGTTAACAATTCACTTTCAGCAGTATTACGTGTGTAACTCGGACTGTGAGCAGGGCCTATAGGGCTCTGGTCAAAAGTAGTGCACTATAGGGAATAAGGTGCCATTTGGGACACAAACAATGTCTTAGTGGTAGACAACACAACAACAAGCAGAAGTTTAAACAGATATTGAGATTACCCCTAGCCCTGATATGGTGGCTATAATGAATGAAATAGGAAAAATAGGAACAACTGATGGAATTCATCTGATCTAATTCACATCTTATCTAAACATTCTGGTTGAAATCAAGTGCTGGACAGAAAAATGTTCTCAATAATATGAAAAAGTAATGTCCGTAACTCCGATAGGTATGCTTCCATAGTGGCTTATTAAGAAGTACATCAAACAGACAATGTTTCTATGGAGGCTAGCTATGTTGGGTCTAAGTCCTCCTAGCTGAAGTGGAAGAACTCTGTGTGTGTGTGTGTGTGTGTGTGTGTGTGTGTTATCAGCAGACCTTCTTACAGTTGTTTTCCTCTTCCTCTCTTCCCTTTCCTCTCTTCTATTCCCAGAGGTTTGGTGGAAGAGGAGGATGAGAGGCTTTGCTACCTGTGAGAGGAACCGATGCAGACCAGACCAACCAACCTGCTTTCGGCGATGGATATCCTCCCATACAGATTTCATGCGTTGCCAAAACACAACAGACCTAAGTCAGCCATTAGAGATCACATGAAGCTAACCGCCACACAACCATTTGAGCAGATGTAAAAGTATCATTGACCGATTAATCATGACAGAGGTCTGGAGGGTGTGCCAGGGCCATTGATAACAGGTCACTGGCAGGTGACCCCTGTCCTATAAGAAAGATGGAATTGTCTAACATTGGGGTGGAGGGGGATGGGACTGGGTAGAGAGTGTGTATTCAGTGTCTGTGAAATTTCCCTAAGTGGTCTCTATCTGTTGTGGCTACAGTCTCTGGAGCTAACTCACTGATATGACACACACACACACACACACACACACACACACACACACACACACACACACACACACACACACACACACACACACACTGACTGGCCCTGCAGAATCATTTACCTCCCGTTACCCCTCACTCCAGCATGAGCCCATTAAACGCTCTTAACCACTGACCTCTCCACTGTTCACAGCCATTGGACAGCTCTTATATCCCATAAGATAGGTGACCTGCCATGATCGGTTAAGGCTATCATTTGTTTTACAGTCATGCATTAATGTTTTACACAGAAATGGCAGTCAAGTCAGTTACACTGTTCATGTATACTTGCGAACTGGTATATTAGCTTTGCAAATAGTTGTTTTAAGTTGACATTCTGCAGCTCCGTACAGCTGGCCAGCAGATAGCTTTTGTGCTGTTCCTGACTTATTTGCTCATTCTCTGCCCATGACACCTGGAAGAACTTAGTCAAGTTAAAACCAGAACAATAAAAAAAACATTTTGCTTGACATCACCTTCTTGTCTTTTTCACTCTCACCTTAAGTGCCTTACCTCACAATCATACCTGTACATTTAACAGAGGATGAGTTATGCTGTGTGATCCCTTCCCCATTTGTCTTCATGCTTAACCTCACATGTGAATGTTCTTGGCTATTAACGGTATCAGAGGCTTGTTAGCTCAGCCATAAAGATGAACAATACCGCTAATATTGACCGGTGATCTCCTGGTGAATTGAAACACATCCACACAGACACTAGGAGAAGGCTGCAAGCGGTCAGGGGGACTTGTTTAATTGTGTGGACATGAAACATGGTGAGCAGTGGAGGAAGCAGACCGGTGGGTCTGTGGGCCTTTATTTTCTCAGGGCTGCAGCACTCAATCATGTTCTCTGCCTCTGAGGACTGGACCCACAGAAGACTTATATCCCACCCAGCCCCCTGCCACCCCCCTCTTTTTTAAAAATGTATTGTATTTCACCTTTATTTAACCAGGTAGACCAGTTGAGAACAAGTTCTCATTTACAACTGTGTCCTGGCCAAGATAAAGCAAAGCAGTGCAACACAGTTACACATGGAATAAACAAACTTAGTCAATAACACAACAGAAAAATCTGTATACATTTACATTATAGTCATTTAGCAGACGCTCTTATCCAGAGCGACTTACAGTAGTGAATGCATACATTTCATACATTTTTTTTTTCTTCTTCCGTACTGGTCCCCCGTGGGAATCGAACCCACAACCCTGGTGTTGCAAACACCATGCGCTACCAACTGAGCCACACGTGTGTAAATGAAGTATGAAGGTAAGGAGGTAAGTATGGCGGTAAGGCAATAAATAGGCCATAGTGGTGAAGTAATTACAATTTAGCAATTAACACTGGAGTGATATATGTGCAGATGAGGATGTGCAAGTAGAAATACTGGTGTGCAAAAGAGCAGAGAAAAAAAAATGAGGTAGGTCGTTGGTTAGATGGGCTATTTACAAATGGGCTGTTTACAGCTGCAGTGATCGGTAAGCTGCTCTGACAGCTGACGCTTAAAGTTAGTGAGGGAGATATAAGTCTCCAACTTCAGTGATTTTTGCAATTCGTTCCAGTCATTGGCAGCAGAGAACTGCAAGGAATGGCGGCCAAAGGAGGTGTTGGCTTTGAGGATGACCAGTGAAATATACCTGCTGGATCGCGTGCTACAAGATAAGGCAGAGCTTTACTAGCAAAGACTTAAAGATGACCTGGAGCCAGTGGGTGTGGCGACGAATATGTAGCGAGGACCAGCCAACGAGAGCATACAGGTCACAGTGGTGGGTAGTATATGGGGCTTTGGTGACAAAACGGATGGCACTGTGATAGACTGCTTCCAATTTGTTGAGTAGAGTGTTGGAGGCTATTTTGTAAATTACATCACCGAAGTCAAGGATTGGTGGGATAGTCAGTTTTACGAGGGTATGTTTGGCAGCATGAGTGAAGGAGGCTTTGTTGCAAAATAGGAAGCCAATTCTAGATTTAATTTTGGATTGGAGATGCTTAATATGAGTCTGGAAGGAGAGTTTACAGTCTAGCCAGACACCTAGGTTTTTATAGTTGTCCACATATTCTAAATCAGAAACGTCCAGAGTAGTGATGCTGGACGGGCGTGCAGGTGCAGGCAGCGATCGGTTGAAGAGAATGAATTTCGTTTTACTAGCATTTAAGAGCAGTTGGAGGCCACGGAAGGAGTGTTGTATGGCATTGAAGCTCGTTTGGAGGTTTGTTAACACAGTGTCCAAAGAAGGGCATCAGATGTATACAGAATAGAGTCGTCTGCGTAGAGGTGGATCAAAGAATCACCCGCAGCAAAAGTGACATCTTTGATATATACAGAGAAAAGAGTCGGCCCGAGAATTAAACCCTGTGGCACCCCCATAGAGACCGCCAAAGGTCCGGACAACAGGCCCTCCGATTTGACACACTGAACTCTGTCTGAGAAGTAGTTGGTGAACCAGGCGAGGCAGTCATTTGAGAAACTAAGGCTGTTGAGTCTGCCGATAAGAATACGGTGATTGACAGAGTCGAAAGCCTTGGCCAGGTCGGTGAAGATGACTGCACAGTACTGTCTTTTATCGATGGCGGTTATGATATTGTTTAGGACCTTGAACGTGGCTGAGGTGCACCTGTGACCAGCTCGGAAATCGGATTGCATAGCGGAGAAGGTTCTGTTGGGATTTGAAATGGTTGTACGATCTTTTTGTTCACTTGGCTTTCGAAGACTTTAGAAAGGCAGGGCAGGATGGATATAGGTCTCTAACGGCCAACCACCCATCTCCTCTACCACATGGGACTGCTAGGGCCCCGATGGTCGATTTCTGGACCTTCTGTACATGTGTCAAAAAGGAGTGGAAGATAAAATCATATGTGTTTAAAGAGATAGTATAGTATAGTATGGCCTCTCTCTCCTATCATTCACACTAATTCTGTCTTTTGACGGTCTCATGGGGAAATGTTCTTACACATCAGAAATATACAAACACATAAAAACACATTTTTTTTAAACTTTCCAAATACAAGACAGGATGGCAAGATTTTTATTCATTCCATGCCAATTGGTTGTAGCGAAGTAGTGGTACGTTAACAACAAGCTGATATATACCAGACCAGAGGTATCACACTGAGTCGCTGACTTTTGCCAGTGCCACTATTTTGATTAATCAGAAATGATCTTGAATGGTCAATCTGGTCACTAAGGGTTATTTTATTGCTCTCTTTATTTACTGGCATATTAACTGGCTTATTATCACTATGCTGGTGTATTATTTCTAACATCAATGCAAATCTTTGTCATTTGAGTTTAGCAGAGCTGGTATAAAAACATGACATAGAACCAGTGAGGATGGCCAACCATACTGAACAAAAATATAAACTCACCATGTAAAGTGTTGGTCCATTGTTTCATGAGCTGAAATAAAAGATCCCAGAACCTTTCCATATGCACAAAAACGTTTTGTGCACAAATTTGTTTACATCCCTCTTAGTGAGCATTTCTCCTTTGCTAAAATAATCCATCCCCCTGACAGGTGTGGCATATCAAGAATCGGATTAAACAGCGTGATCATTACACAGGTGCACCTTGTGCTAATACAATAAAAGCCCACTCTAAAATGTGCAGTTTTGTCACACAACACAATATCACAGATGTCTCAAGTTTTGAGGGAGCATGCAACTGGCATGCTGCCTGCAGGAATGTCCACCAGAGCTGATGCCAGAGAATTGTTGGTTGGCACAACCAAATATTTTCTGCACAAACTGTCAGAAACTGTTTCAGGGAACTCATCTGCATGCTTGTCGTCCTCATCAGGGTTTTGATCTGATTGCAGTTTGGCGTCGTAATCGACTTCACTGAGCAAATGCTCAACTTCGATGGCCACTGGCACTCTAGAGAAGTGTGCTCTCCATGGACGAATCCCAGTTTCAACTGTACCGGG
This sequence comes from Salmo salar, assembly GCF_965601325.2. NCBI lineage: Eukaryota > Metazoa > Chordata > Actinopteri > Salmoniformes > Salmonidae > Salmo > Salmo salar. The sequence continues at coordinate 63,059,136 of NC_138299.1, forward strand.
CAGATGGCAGACAGCATGTATGGCGTTGTGTGGGCGAGCGGTTTACTGATGTCAACATTGTGAACAGAGTGCCCCATGGTGGCAGTGGGGTTATGGAATGGGCATGCATAAGCTACGGACAACGAACACAATTGCATTTTATCGATGGTAATTCGAATGCACAGAGATACCGTGACAAGATCCTGAGGCCAATTGTCGTGCCATTCATCTGATGCCATCACCTCATGTTTCAGCATGATAATGCACAGCCCCATGTCACAAGGATCTGTTTCACAATTCCTGGAGCTGAAAATGTCCCAGTTCTTCATTGGCCTGCATACTCACTAGACATGTCACCCATTGAGCATGTTTGGGATGCTCTGGATCGACGTGTATGACAGCTTGTTCCAGTTCCTGCCAATATCCAGAAAGTTCGCACAGCCATTGAAGAGGAGTGGGACAAAATTCCACATGCCACAATCAACAGCCTGATCAACTCTGTGTGAAGGAAATGTGTTGCGCTGCAAGAGGTAAATGGTGGTCAGACTGGTTTTCTGATCCACGTGACCAACAGATGCATATCTGTATTCCTAGTCATGTGATATCCATTGATTCCAATTGACTGATTTCCTTATATGAACTGTAACTCAGTAAAATCTTTGAAATTGTTGCATGTTGCGTTTATTTTTGTTCAGTGTAATCTGGTTCGGTTAATTTCTTGTGAACCTGTTGCATCATCTGTTTCAATGGCTATATATTCCTGTCTATACCTGTTGGAGAAGGTATTGTTTTTAAAAGCGTGTTAATATCGCTCTTTGTTTACTAGAAATGGTCAAATGTGTTTATTGTAAATGTAATTATTGCATTGAGTTCGAATTCTGTTGGTTGTAAATGTTATTTTTGTACACAAACTCAATGTTCACTCATGTTGAGCACCAGCTGCTAACTTAGCATTCACTAGCAAGCTATGCAGATTCGTTAGCATTTTAGCAATGCTGTCATTTTCTTTGGTAAACCGAGTTTATTGTATCTGTCATGACTCTCTCTCCTTGGTGAGGATCAAAGGTGCCGGATCAGCTACCCCCAGGGGTACACGCAATGCCGTCGAGGGGTACGCCAAATAAAAATGTGATTCCCATTTTAAAAAATATATATAATCCATATATATATTTATTTTTTTCTTCACATTTTCAAACAGTCCATTTATATTTTCCAACAGGGCTATACATTTGGGTGAGGTTTTTTTCTTGCCTGAGTAGCCTCGTTTCACTGCCAAAAATAAAGTGAATCCATCTAGTGTTTAGCGAAATAACAACACAATGTCAGATACAGGTAGCAGAGTGAAATAATTAACATCTAGTCACATTAACCGTTGTTCTCTCGCGGGAATTCCACTAACAGTCCATATGTAGCCAAACTTAGCTGCTGCTCATTCAGTTTGCTCGAAAATGGATAAATGATTAAAAAAAGTAAGGCCCGCGTCCATAGAGACACATACCAGCTCTACTGGTAGTACTGCTACTACAAGCAGTACTACACCTGCACCTGTAGATGACACAAGTTGTTCTGCTTCCACAAGCACATCCAATGCTAGCATCAGTAATTCTACGTTTGTTGTTAGCCCAGCTAGCATGGACACTGACAGTTGTGAATCTGATGCAGCCAAAGAGCTACTGCACACTTACCCGGGAAAGCACCGAACAACAGATGGGGACGTTGGACCATCGAAGAGGCGCAAATATGATAACTACATTGATTTGGGGATCACTTATATTGGGAGTAGTGCCTTTCCTCACCCACAGTGTGTTATATGTGCAAAAGTACCATCTCACAACTTGATGAAACCTTCACTTTTGTGCAGACATTTAGAAACAAAACATGCCAATTTGAAAAATAAGCCACAGGAGTTTGAGCAAGAATTAAGATGACTTCGAGTAGTAAGACATGTATAAAAGCAACAGATACCATTAATAAGAAGGGGCTAGAAGCGTTATATATGTTGAGCTACTGAGTGGCTAGGACAGGCAAGCCCCACACTATTGTGGAGGACTTCATTCTTCCTGCTGCCGCGGATATGGCTGGGACAATGCTGGGGGAAAAGGCCAAAAAAACTATACCGACAATGCCTTAATCAAACAACACTGTTTCACGACGCATCAGTGACATGACAGGAGATGTTTTGAAACAATTACTGCTTCGCATTCAAGCCAGTGAATTCTATGCATTACAGCTGGATGACTCAACAGACGTGGCGGGCCTGGCACAGTTCCTGGTATATGTCCGTTATGTTTATGGGGGGTCAATTAAGGAAGACATCCTCTTCTGCAAACCACTGGAAACCAGGACAACAGGAGAGGATATTTTTAAAGTACTGGACAGCTTTGTCACATCAAATGGACTTTGGTGGTCAAGATGTCTTGGTATCTGTACTGATGGCGCAAAAGCCATGACAGGGAGACATAGTGGAGTGTTAACGCGCGTGCAAGCAGTTGCTCTGCAGCATCAACCGTGAGGCTCTTGCTGCCAAAGGAATGCCTGACAGCTTGAAATACATTTTGGACACTACAGTGAAAATGGTTAACTTTGTTAAAGCAAGGCCCCTGAACTCTCGTGTATTTTATGCACTATGAAATGATATGGGCAGCGACTATGTAACACTTTTACAACATACAGAAATGCGCTGGTTATCAAGGGGCAAAGTATTGACACATTTGTAAAAAATTGAGACATGAGCTTAAAGTTTTCTTTACCGACCATAATTTTCACTCGTCTGACCGCTTGCATGATGATGAGTTTCTCACATGGCTGGCCTATCTGGGTGATGTTTTTTCTTGCCTGAATGATCTGAATCTAGGATTACAGGGACTCTCGCAACTATATTCAATGTGTGGGACAAAATTGAGGTTATGATTAAGAAGTTGGAGCTCTTCTCCATCTGCATTAACAAGGACAACAGGTCTTTCCATCATTGTATGATTTTTTTGTGTGCAAATGAACTCAAGCTTACGGACAATGTAAAATGTGATATAGCGAAGCACCTGAGTGAGTTGGGTGCATAATTACGCAGGTACTTCCCCGAACAGATGACACAAACAACTGGATTTGTTATCCCTTTCATGCCCTGCCTCCAGTCCACTTACCGATATCTGAACAAGAGAGCCTCATCAAAATTGCAACAAGCGGTTCTGTGAAAATTGAATTTAATTAGAAGCCACCGCCAGATTTCTGGATTGGGCGGCGCTTAGAGTATCCTACCCTGGCAATTTGCGCTATTAAGACACTGATGCCCTTTGCAACCACGTACCTATGTGAGAGTGGATTCTCGGCCCTCACTAGCATGAAAAGTAAATACAGGCACAGACTGTGTGTGTGTGTAATGGTATTGCTTCCATCTCTCTCCTCACCCCTACCTGGGCTCGAACCAGGGACCCTCTGCACACATCAACAACTGACACCCTCGAAGCATTGTTACCTATCGCTCCACAAAAGATGCAGTCCTTGCAGAGCAAGGGAAACAACTACTTTAAGGTCTCAGAGCGAGTGACGTCACCGATTGAAACGCTATTAGCGCGCACCCCGCTAACTAGCTAGCCATTTCATACTGGTTACATGTGGAAAATTATTTAAGACAGACTTTCTCCAATACAACCCAACATTGCAGAGCTATGTGCATCCTTTCAAGCACAACCTTCTCATTAACCGGTGGTGAGTTATTCACAATTTTCGATGAACAAATAAAGTTTTATATGTAAGATGGCTAAATAAAGAGCAAATTATTGATTATTATTATATTATTATTTGTGCCCTGGTCCTATAAGAGCTCTTTGTCACTTCCCATGAGCCTGGTTGTGACAAAAACTCACACTCATTCTTATGTTAAATAAATATATTGTATAGTGTGTGTGTGACAGGCTTACAATGATGGCAAAAAACAACATTCGAGAGTGCGCTGACCCTGGTGCTAGAGGGGGTACGCAGCTGGAGGTTGAATGTTTGAAGGGGTACGGGACTATAAAAGTTTGGGAACCACTGAGCTAGGCCAATGGCTGACAGATAGCCAAACTCTCTCTCTCCTGGGGGAATTGGCCCGGTTTTATGACTTAACAGCCAGACCGTAAATACCTAGCAGAAACTTTCCCTTTGGCTCTGCAGTATTGAGAATGGAATGTCTTAGTGTTACAGAGAGACTCTTGCCAAAGAACTAAAACATCAAACAATGAACATTGAAACAATATTTCTAACATAAAGAATGTTGGTAATGATGACAGATGGAATATGGAAAATGTATTTCTATTTTGTGATGTCATTGAGATTTTCAGAACGACTGTATAGCAAGATAGCTGTAGCTCTGAAAGTGTTATCAGGTTTGCATCTGAATGTTGAATAAAATAGGTGATTAAGTTTAGCAATACTTTTGAGAAGATGGAAGCGGGATTTTGGCCTTCTAAATGGGATAATGGCTTTTCATGTAGACCTGGGCCAGGTCAGTGACCACGCCCACGTGAGCGCATACATTGTGTCAACAGGATAGAACACCCTCCAAGACCAGAGTGCTTAAAAGGACTCATAACGAAATGTACATTAGACCAATCAGGTGGACGGTGTAAGCCGGACGTCATGAATGGTTAGACTCTACCAGACCAGACAGCATGGAGCGGGGGCTACACGGATGGAAATGGTTAAAACTTCAAGACCAGAAAATGTTAAGACCCTCTGAAACGCTCAATGAGTGACGAAGGTGAAGACTAGACTAAAACATGCACCGCCAGCAGCTCTACATGTAACGTAGTCTAGGACAATTGACCAAGACGAGAGGGAAGGACAAATTCCTCTCACCATCATAGGTACCTCCAATGTGTCTATCTAACAAACGTAGGGAAATACAGATCCCTCTGAACACTGCTTGGTACACCTCTGATGTATCCATTCTAACAAACACTCCAAGACAAAGAAGACTACAACTAAGGACATTGTGACCTCTGGTGGACAACCAGAGACTTACACAACCAGAGACTTACATCGAACCACTTCCCATAGACGGATCGAGTTCAACAGAGAGGCGACAAAGACATCCACGTGTAAATATATACATTGCAATTATTTTCGAAAGAGTGGTCGTTCATGTGCAAAGTATTCATATTCCCACGTGCATAGCTTCCACATGTATGTTCGATAAGTCCACTCACTTTGTCTCTCCCGCTCTTTATTTCCCCACCCCCTTTCCATTGTGTAACAAGCCATCATATTAGGTTAGTCCACTAGGGACTTTTCATTGCATTATGTTAGTAATCAATATAACCTATACCGTGTGTGTGTGTGTTTATGTAATTCTGTGTGATTATTTAGTTAGTTAGTAAATAAATAATTAAGCCAATTTGATTATCGCTGATTCATCACTTAGGCTAGGGTTTGTGCAGATTTACGAGGTCAACAACATTCAGAATGAGACTGATATGAGGAAATTATGAATTGATTAATTGATGACTGGTATGATAGATATATTCTGATATATTCTTGAGTTAATTCGGGAAACGGTAATTTATTAAACAAACTTTTCCCGTGGTGCCCCAGATTCCTAATGAGTTAATTGTTACATGATTAATTTAATCGGGTAGTAATTAAATGTAGGAGGTAATTATTTGATGAATAGCAGTCATCACATTAATGGTAGTCACGTCACGACATATCTCACTGGTCATGCACTGACAATTATGTTGCTTTACTTTCCAACAGGCGCGGATGCAGTTGAGAAACATTGAACTGAATGCTGTTTTCAATTTCTATAACTCTATGCAACTCTATGCAGCCTGTTAAGAATTAAAATAGATTTTAATTTTCATATTGTATCGTGCTGTATTTATTTAGTAGTGCTGTGCATTTTATGTGTGTGTACACCAAGTCCTTATTTTACTTCTTCTTCACTGTTCTTCTGCTCATATTGGAGAAGGTGTGGAGGCAGTTGAGAGACACATTGAACAGAACATTTTATTTCTGTAACTATGCAGGCAGGCAACTCCGATCCATCAAGACAGAAGTTGGCATGAACTCTACTCAAAATGCAGTGAAACTTGTTACAACTGCATGGTAAGTCAGTTATATATTCGACTATGCCGAATGAAGACCTTAACATCGTTAAGAGTCTATTTGTTCACCTGTGCATCAATCTAAGTAATATAATATAAAAATCCCCATCAAAGTCTGTCAGTTTAAGCTAGAGATATCTGTTTTTTTGTATGTGCTGTCTCAATCCCCCGCATCCACCTATGTCGGCCTTTCGCAGTCCTCATAGCCTGGTTCCTCTCTAGGTCTCTTCCTAGGTTCTGGCCTTTCTAGGGAGTTTTTCCTAGCCACGGTGTTTCTACACCTGCATTGCTTGCTGTTTGGGGTTTTAGGCTGGGTTTCTGTACAGCACTATGAGATATCAGCTGATGTAAGAAGGACTTTGTAAATACATTTGATTTGATTTGATTTCGCATCTGCGGAAGTGACAGAGCTACAGAGCTGTTTGTCAGACCAGCAGACATCCCGAAAATCGGTCTTCTCACGAAAATATCTGTAGTGTCTGAATGGTTTGGCCTACTAACTATGACCACTTCATTGAAAGATGAGACTCTCACGAACATGATGGTGTTCTCCTTTTTTTTATGAGCCTCACAATTGTCACGGGACTCGTCTGAAGGTGAATGAATGGAAGTATGGAGATTATTGCCAACAAAAACAAATATTTGTCCAAAAAACTACAATATTTCCTGAGATTTCTTTTATATCCTAAATTAGATATAGGATAGACTCTTCAAAATATTTTTCCTCATTATGTATTTTTTTTACTGTCAGTTTTCTAATTTTTGATTGTGTTATTCAATGCGTTTCTATGGGCTATAGTAGTAAAGGCCAAATTCAATATATATATTTATTTTGTTGGATGCCTAAAGGGGTCCTACAATTCTAAATCAAATAGCTAAATGATCCATGGTATGACCATCTTAAAACAACTCCATATGTTAGCTTAGTAGAATATGGCTGCTGTTAACCCCAAAAAGCTTGTCTGTGACATTAACCACGCTTCCATCTACAGTTTTTATGCAAGTAAAGTCATACCATATAAAAACAAATAACGACAGCTGTGATTGAAACATATACAATTTTATAAATACCAAAAGATAATTTGTTCGTTCGACATGGTGGGATCTTTTTGTGTCGGTAAAATAATGATGTGAGAAATGGCGGTAGAAACGCCTTTATGCACAAAAATGTATCTAATAACCATCATATCAAAGTAAACTTAGAGTCAAGCGATGATATGGTGTTTGGTCATCCCTCTATGACTTGGGAAACCATGCAGTTTACTAGGCTACAGATGAAATAAGTTATGATGAACTTCACAGAGTGGTGAAAGTGCACGGTGATCTTGATGTTCTTTTCCTATAAAAATAAAGGGTCTTATTCTGGTGAAATGATGATCGATGCTTGACTACTGTTTGGCAAATAAAAATATTCTCGCTCTTATCCATAATAATTTCGTCATATAGACCACCCTACCCACACAGCGAGCTATTAGCTAGAGCGCACATGCCAAGACATGATTAGGTACATTTTCTATTTAACACAACAATTTTTGTGACAAAACCATCAGTAGAGTTGAAAATGTGATGGAAACATTTTGTGTGCACTATGTCATCACCCACTGACTTTTATCCACAACAAGTCCGTTTGGTGGAAGCACCACTGGTGACAAAATGTGCATATATTCTTTACGCGATTTTAGAATATTCGCATGGAGATCTGTCGCCAATTGAATGGAAACCTAGCTATTGAAGGGGCCTAGGGCAGCCCTCGATAACTGGACAATTTTACTTTAAGGAAGGGTGGGGGTGTTGTAGGGGTCATCAAAGCTGTGTCACGGGTCAGTGGTCAGTGACTTGGTTGGCCTTTTAATCCTGTTGCCCTTGATGAGTTTCAAGGAGGGGAGAAAACGGCAATCAACAGACCAAGAAAAAATTTAACATAATTGACTGTTTGGCTCTTTTACCCAAACTACAGGGTGGGTTATTGAAATTGAGTGTAATATTGAAATGTAATATTGAACCTGTTAATATGAGACAGGGCCTTTGCCTATGAATTATGACATTTGAGACCAACAGCAGGAGCTGGATCAGTCAACATATTTCTCCCATCTGCAGCTGAGGAATTTGATTAGAACCTGAGGTAATGGTAACCAGGTCAGCTTTTATGCTTCAATTCAGCTCTCGCCTACTCATAAGTACCCCCAAAATACCCTTATCCCAACCAGATCGCCCGGGCAAATAAACACAGTCTTCAATGGGAAGAAACATCATAAAAAAAATACAAATAATTCAACCCTGGGTGGAAGCTGGGGACCGAACTGGTGTTTATATAGCAAATAAATAGGAGAAAAAGGGGGTTGAATCAAGGAAGAAAATAAAGACTGTACAAATATACAAACCTGAGGAGGGTATTGAGAAAGTATTTCCTTAACAAGAGGGGAAGAAATAATAAATGATGGGGCCCCCTCTCCCTGGGGGGTGCGACTGGCAGGCCCCAGGGTAGAAGGACGTGGGCATCCCTCTATCTTTATAGGGGTCATGGACTTAAATCCACTGTAGGAGAAGAAGACCAGCATCGAAGTACATAGGATTCGTCCCCTAGTCCCTGAAAAAATACCAGAACTCTGGCATTGTCTCCATAAAGAAATGTGACCCCATGACCCCCCTTCCAACCTCTTTCACACACCTTTTCCCTGACCACATTGTGATGGCAGTGGTTTAGTCATGTGGCCTAAGGGTCTCTATCCTCTCATCATGTTTTTTTGTGGCCCCTCGTGTCTTCAGTCTCCACTTGGTGTGCATAACTGAGAGACTGTTGACAGCCATGGCCCCTCATTTATCCCACACTCCCCATATGTCTCTCCCATAGCAGGTGGCAAGCAGTACATTACCACTCATTAGTGTTCCGTGTTTGAATCTTGTGTATTTTGCTGTTTTGAGACCCCGGTTACTTAGCCATTAATATTGTAGTAGGCCCTTTTATAAATAATGTCTGTATTTTCTATGGATATTATCCGAGTGATGATAATGTTGCCTCTGATCTAATGATAAAAAGCGTAATTTCTGCATATTTACGCCTGATTTCCCACCACTACAAAGCCAATGGGTCTTGATCAAAGCTGATAAAAGGTTACCCTTTTTTTCAAGTGTTCAATTAATCAACTTCAGAAGGGTGTAATGGATGGAGGCGGATAACAGTCTTGACTACGGGAACACCTGTAAATTGGCAGGATTTGTATGGCGCTTTAGCTGTGGCTTTCATTTGCGTTACAAGGTGTTAGCAACATTTTCAGCATAGTGACTTTGTTAGGCCATGGCTTACACAGATCCATCCATTTTCCTTATTGGACTTTTGGCAGATGGCCTGAAAGGATCATGGCTTCCCTGGAGTTGAACATCGAGTTCCCATGTTAAGCCTCATCTTCTACCTAAATGTCCTCGTACCATGTCCTTGCAGTGGATATCCAAGCTTAGGCTAGAATGCCGTAATATGCCTGTATTGCCAATGGAATGAAGGAGGATCATTGTTTTAAAGAATTCATTTCAATATATGTTTCTGATATACACTCGTTGACTTTTATTTAAGTTCGTTGTCAGTTCCTTTTCATCCGCCTCATAAGACATGAAGCCAGAACACCAGAAATCCAGCTTGAAACCAAAAAATGACACGTTACAGTTTATGTAGGCAGCCATAGCCTGGAGGTATAGCTGGTCTTGGCGTGCCAGTCATTCATCTTGTCCCAGACGACTAGGTCTGGTTCCTCACAACATTGACAGACAAAGCAGGTAACTTAAATCCCATGTAGCTTTGCGAACACATTAAACATGTTGGTGCCCATCTAAGCCCAAATGGGACTTCCAGTTAGCTGACGTAAGACATCTAAACCGAAAATACGCAAACTGTGCAGACAAAACCGACATGTTTTTAATTATCCGGATAAAAGCTTAGGAGGTCTACATAAAGAGGGTCAACATATGGAGCACATTGACATCACTCCATGGTGGTAGTAAGAAGGTTATCCTCCAGTTAATCTCAGAATTATTTTTCCTCTATCACCTACAATGGGGGCAAGGCAAGGCTCAAGTGCGCTACATAGACTCAATCCCTGTTGTATTCAGACTGTTAAAGGAGTATCTCCCTTCGGAACTTGTTTCCTGAAGACCCCTCATCAGTGACCATTAAATGCCCGGTGGAGTGTTTAGCCACCAATAAACCAGCAGAGCCACCGGGCCCATATCGCCTGCGCCTCAACTCCATGGAGGTTCCACCCAAGGAGTTGTCTGCCCTGCAATGTTTTACAGCCCCTTTGGAGAAAAAAAAAACGTTTTAACCCAATCCCCCCAACAACATCTGCTGCCAATTTAGCAGGCTAGCATTCCTGCAGTCACTGCTGTTTAATATTCACAGGAGCTAGCTAGAAGACCCCCCCCCCCCCCCCTTCTCGATCCTCAGGTCCAGAGTCCAGACAGTGAAAAATTAGGGGTTAAAAGAGAGCGGAGCCGGAGCAGAGGCGTGGTTAATCAGGCTAATTAGCAGGGTTAATAATGGTGTTCCCAGAAGGCCTTTGGGGAGTGCAGGTGGAGAACGAACGCAGACCTGACTGGTTGCACCCGCACAGGAAGTTTACAACACAGCTAGCTCAGCAAATCAAGATGTATTTAATCATCAAACAATCAGAAAGGAGCTGGCGGCCAGGCCCAACTCAGCTGCCAGCCAGAGACAAATGTGCAGAGAAACAGGGCGGAGAGGGAGTGCCAAATATGCACCACGAATTAAGTAGCATATTTTGGACAGTTTAAACCCCTTGATTTTATGGGTCTACACCAAACATGTCCAAGGTGCATATTTAATTTTACTTTTGCCAAGCCCCTTTGGCAGAATGGAAGCGATATTGAGTGCTTTTTTAAAATGTTTTTAATCGGTTTCATGTGTGTATCCAAATATAAATGTTGTTTTAACATTGGAAGGACAGTAAAGATTAATGCATTGCAACTTTTATAGGAAATTACTTGAGTGAGAGACTCCTTTCTTTTAATGGCAACAGTTAAAATTCCCTGCGTACATAAACACTTGCCATGTGTATTGCTGATTAATTTAAGCCAGAGAGCATTAACTCTTTTAATTGATAATTAGTTCAATTGCATGGCCTTTAATATGACATGATCTCATAAAGTACTGTTGAATGTCTAAGGATATATATACACTGAGTGTACAAAACATTAGGATCACCTTCTTGATATTGAGTTACACCCCCTTTCGCCCTTAGAACAGCCTCAATTCATTGGGGCATGGACTCTACAAGGTGTTGAAAGCGTTCCACATGGATGCTGGCCCCTGTTGACTCTAATGCTTCCCACAATTGTGTCAAGTTGACTGGATGTCCTTTGGGTGGTGGACCATTCTTGATACACACGGGAAACTGTTGAAAAACCCAGCAGCGTTGCAGTTCTTGACACACTCAAATTGGTGCACATGGCACCTACTACCATACCCAGTTCAAAGGCACTTAAATCTTTTGTCTTTCGCGTTCACCCTCTGAATGGCACACATACTCAGTATCTGAATTATCTCAAGGCTTAAAATCCTTCTTTAACCTGTTGGGGCTACAGGTTAGCAATGAACCCCAAGTCGGGATTGCTAACAAGGCTGGAAATTCAAAACATAAAAAATCTAATAATTTCAATTTCTCAAACAATCAACTATTTTACACAATTTAAAAGATAAACATCTCCTTAATCTAACCACATTGTTCGATTTTCAAAGAGGCTTTACGGCAAAAGCATAAAGTTAGATTATGTTAGGACAGTACATAGCCACAAAAGTACAAACATCCATTTTCAATTCAAGGTCAGGCGTCACCAAAAGCAGAAACCAGCTAGAATTATGCACTAACCTTTGTCAATCTCCATCAGATGACACTCCTAGGACATTATGTTATACAATACATGCATTTTTTGTTCCATCAAGTTCATATTTATATCCAAAAACAGCATTTTACAGTAGCGTGAAATTCAGATTTTTTTCTTCTCTTAAATGCTTCCGGTGAACATAACAAAATTACTATTCGAAAACATTGGTAAATTATAATATTGTCATTCAAAGAATAATATATTATCATCTCGTAATTGCTACCAAATGGCCAGATCTCAAAATAACTTTACTGGGAAATCACATTTTGCAATAAACGGGGTGCTATGCTAAGAACAATAAGCTATGCTATACAGTTAGCATCATCTAATATCGATAATAACATTGTAAATATCCCCTTACCTTTGATTATCTCCATCAGAAGGCACTGCCAGGAATCCCAGGTCCGGAACAAATGTGGTTTCTTTTGACAAAGTTCATAATTTATGTCCAAATAACACCAAGTAGTTAGCGTTCATTATGCTCCCACAAAACGTGGTGGGGGGGGGTTGTAAAATCACGCCGAAAAACAAAAAAAACAACTAGTAAATAATCTATTTACGTTCGTTCAAACATGTCAAACTGCCCCCGAGCCCCAACAGGTTAACCTGTCTCCTCCCCTTCATCTACACTGAATGAAGTGGATTTAACAAGTGACATCAATAAGGGATCATAGTGTTCACCTGGGTTCACCTGGTATTCCTAATGTTTTGTAAAGTCAATGTATTGACAAAGCACTCCTAACCATTTCCATTCCCTTAAAAGAATTGTATCTGTTTCTGTGAGAAAGCGTATTCTTCTGGCATACATTCTATTCATATAGTCTCACAGGGAATGCAATCTCTAACGAAAGCAGAGAAGATTTTGGACCTTCGAAATGCAAACAAATAAAGAGCTAAAAATAAGAAATTCATATCACATTTGTTACAGTGGGATCTGTTCCACAATTATGGGAATATTTGTATTTCGGCTAGTTCAGCAGCTATCATTAACTCTCTTCTGGGTGGTATTACAATGAATGCAAAAAAATGACTTCTCTTTGGATTGATTGTGATGCATCTTCTCTTCATTCCTCTCTCACCAGAGCACTCAACCAGACTGCAGAAAGAGGAGAGATGGTATTTCTGTGGTTGACATCCAGGTTTGTCTGATTACCCTGGAAGGATGATGTGTATCATGCGACACCTCCCTTGCTCCTCTCCAAAGGACAGCCCTTGCCATGGCAACTGCATAAACATCAGACTCCCTATCCAAGGAGAGTTCTACAGGGGATATACAAGGGCACAATGTATTATAGAGAGGAAGGAAGGGACCCTTCCTGCCCGTATGCAGACCCAGTGTTCTGCATGGGTAGCTGATGTAGCCACATGATAATGAGAGCATTGTGCCTCATGTTTGCACACACACGTCTTGTTGCTGCACATTGTTACACAACCAACAAGAAAGGCAATGTAATGTAAAGCAAGCAGATGATGCATGGTTTGCGTTTCATACGTGGAATCCAAAAATCGCAGCGAACAACCAGAAACAACTGAGATATATTTTCCTCTAGTCTAGCACATAGGCTGCTTTAATTCAATTATCTAGAATTGAGAGCATGGAACTTTATTTCACATTGTGTAACAGACATGGTTCCGGGATGACTGACCTTTGCCCGAGACCTGAAGACTTGCATATGCTCCCCTAGCCGAATGCCCAAACTTAAACTCAGCGGGCTAACACAGTCTTATGACTCGCAGGTGACTTGGGTTCAAACACAGTCGATCATACTTGTGTGAGGACCAGGACATAGGCCCATAGCCTGTCATGTTTAACTCAACGATGTTCCCTTCTGTCAGTTAGGTGCTATATACTGTAGCATATGTGAAGATGTGTTATGGGACCAGACCTATACAATACCTCAACACATTAGAACATGTTTCACATTACCTCTGCATGCCTCCCATTACAATGGCTTAACGATGACAGAAGCTGTAAACAGGACATCTATGACGAACAGGCTACACATTTGGATACTGTATGAACTGAGAGTGTTTTCTCTACCAGAACCATAGTATTTGTTTGCATTTGTACCAATTCTTTGCTTAAGTCTGGATAGTGAAACAGAGCATTATACGTTTGGATTCCAGGCTATATAGCTCTGCTCTGGCTATATTTAACCATAGTATGAACTTTCTTCTTTACTTGATCCCAATTACCTGATGCCTTAGCGACCACTAGTCTTCCTGAGGTCCACAAAACTAGGCTGGGAATGACCCTAGGTAGTGGCCATGAATAGTACCAGATCTCTATCTTAGTCTTTCTGTCTTGGCCACCTTAAGCTTTTGCTTGATTACCCGACTGTAAGTTAAGTGTAGCGAATGGGATAATAATGTGTCAGATACCCCAGTCAGGCATAGAGCACCATTGTTGTCCAGCAGCTGTTGACCAAGACTAATTCACAGAGCTTTTGGGTTTGTTTGTGTTTCTCTCCTTGTTGCCTTTTGAATTGTGTTGTTGGCACATGGAAAAGTCCATGGACAGAAACCAGCGAGACTAGGGCCACTGCGTTGTAAGGTCCTCCTTACTGCTTACGTCTTACTGGGACCACAGAGCTACTGGTGGCTAATCAGATTAACAAAACACACACACAATTTATTCAAGCTCTATTTTACTCACTGCTTGTGATAGAAGACTCATTATGGTAGTCAATGTACAAATCCTTATACAGTGCCTTCAGAAAGTATTCATATCCCTTGACATTCCACATTTTGTTGTGTTACAGACTGAATTCAAAATGGATAGAATATATTTTGAAGGCCATCTACACACAATACCCCATAATGACAAAATGAAAACATGTTTTTAGACATTTTTGCAAAAAAGGTTAATTTTACACATGAGCCCTGAATTACATAAATTACAGAAAATACACGCATCAAAATATAAATACAAAATGCAAGCAGAAAGAAAACCATTTTGAAGATTGAAAATGAAATGGGGAAATATCTCATTGACATAATTATTCACACCCCTGAGTCAATACTTTGTAGAAGCACATTTGGCAGCGATTACAGCTGTGAGTCTTTCTGGGTAAGTCTCTAAGATCTTTCCAGACCTGGATTGTGCAACATTTGCCTATTATTATTTTCTAAATTCATCAAGCTCTTTCAAATTGGTTGTTGATCATTGCTAGACAACCATTTTCAGGTCTTGCCATAGATTTTCAAGTAGATTTAAGTCAAAACTGTAGCTCGGCCACTCAGGAACATTCACTGTCATCTTGGTAAGCAACTCCAGTATAGATTTGGCCTTGTGTTGTAGGTTATTGTCCTGCTCAAAGGTGAATTCATCCCCCAATGTCTGGTAGAAAGCAAACTGAAACAGGTTTTCCTGTAGGATTTTTCATGTGTTTAGCACCATTCTGTTTATTTTTTATTCTGAAAAACTCCCCAGTCCTTAATGATTACAAGCATACCTATAACACGATACAGTCACCAATATGCTTGAAAATATGGAGAATGGTACTCAGTAATGTGTTGTATTGGATTTGCCCCAAACATAACTCGTTGTATTCAGGCCAAAAAACAAATTGCTTTGCAACATTTTTTTGCTGTATTACTTCAGTGCCTTGTTACAAACAGGATGCATGTTTTGGGATATTTGTATTCTGTACAGGCTTCTTTCTTTTCACTCTGCCATTTAGGTTAGTATTGTGGAGTAACTACAATGTTGTTGATCCATCCTCAGTTTTCTGCAATCACAGCCACTCTGTAACTGTGTTAAAGTCACCAATGGCCTCATGGTGAAATCCCTGAGCGATTTCCTTCTTCTCCGGCAACTGAGTTAGGGAGAACACCTGTATCTTTGGAGTGACTGGGTGTATTGATACACCATCCAAAGTGTAATTAATAACTTCACCATGCTCAAAGGGATATTCAATGTCTTATTTTATTACCCATCTACCAATAGGTGCCCTTCATTGTGAGGCATTGGATAACCTGTGGGGTACAGAGATGAGGTAGTCATTCAAAAATCATATTAAACAAAATTATTAGTCCATGAAATGTATTATGTGACTTGTTAAGCAAATGCTTACTCCTGTAATTGTTTAGGCTTGCAATAACAAAGGGGTTGAATAGTTATTGACTCAAGACATTTCAGCTTTTCATTTTTAATTAATTTGTAAAAATTTCTAAAAACATAATTCCACTGATGCTCGAGTGCCAGAGGTTTGACAAGCCAGCGTTGGATTATTTGTCTGTTCGTAGCATGGAGCCACAGCCTGCAGCTACTGCAGATGTCAAGTGCAGCCAGGACATTGAGGCCTCTCCTGCCCTGTCTTCTAGCACTGTGCTAGTTCCATCCCTCTGGGAACCATATGGACATCACCTTGGGTGACCAGAAGTCACCCCTAATGTCCCCCCTGACCTAGACATCCAATTTCCTACCACCATTGTAGGGTCAGAGTTCCCTTCCTTCACAGTAGGGTCAGAGTTCCCTTGCTGGTAGGGTCTGAGTTCCCTTTCTTTCTGGTTGAGTCAGAGTTCCTTTCCCTCCTTGCAGGGTCAGAGTTCCCTTCCTTCCTGGTAGGGTCAAAGTTTAAGTTTCTTGCCTACCTGGCAGGTGTAAAGTGTCCTGGCTTTGAGTGTCCTCCCCCAGTGTATCCTGCCCCTGCGGTAGGTCTAGAGTTCCCTGCCTTCCTGGTAGGTCCAGTCAATCCTGCATAATTATAATGATTTTCCTTGTCAGGTCCAGAGTCAGATTCCCTGTCAGGTCCAGAGTCAGTTTCCCTGTCAGGTTCAGAGTCAGTTTCCCTCTCAGGCCCAAAGCTATCAGCACTAGTATGTCAGCCTTCAGCCATTTTAGCTTCGCTGTCTCCAGCCCTAGTCAGCCCGCTGCTCTGCCAGGCTTTCGGTTACCTGCCCCCCTAGGTCCACAGGCTCTGCCCTCAGTTGGTTAGCAGCCCCCAGCCTCAGTTGGTAAGCAGTAAGCTCCCTTAGTGCTACACGTCACTTCCCCTGCACTAGTTCCAGGCCCTGGATTTCCTGTTCAGCTAGGCTCTGTGTCAGCTGTTTAGCTAGGTCTGCAGTCCCTGCCCCTAGTCTAGCATTTCCTGAACTCGGTCCTGGGGACCTCAAGGTCAAATAATCAACTCACCATCAAGCTTGAATATTTAAATCAGCTGTGTAATGGAATGTGCACCCCTTGGGGTCCCGAGGCTTGAGTTTGGGAAACACTGCCTTACCCAGTTCAAAGTTCTCTAATCAGCTTTGTTCACAGTCTACTGCCATACTTGGCTCTAAGCCTCCAACCTTAGTAGTAAGATCTAAATCCCCAGGGGGACCGCCCGCCTCCTGCACTGGAAGACCCTCCATCCCTTGCACCTGGGAATTCACCTGACCTTGTCTCTGAGGCCCAACCTGTCACTACCTTCAGATCCCTAATGAGCCTCACCCAGGGGTTCCCACCTGCTCCACCGTGGGAGCCATCACCTTCAGCATTCAACTGCTAACAACAGTTGTCGCCGGCGTGCCACATTCCTCCGTCGCAGTAGGCGAGCCATCTCCTCCAGCCGTGGCCAGCCTCCAGCACTGTGCTCAGAATCCAAGGATGCGACCTGCACCAGCTGAGCACCCTGCATCAGCTGAGCACCCTGCACCAGCTAATCCAGAGGATCCTCCTCCACACCCACATCCATGGGTTGCCCAGGACTGTCATTGTGTCTCCGTACACCTCCCTCATTGGGCTGCCTCTAAGCCCCTTGTCTGCAGTGGAACCGGCACCCTACTGGTCCCCATCGGCCTCTAAAGAGACCTTAGTAATCAGCTGCTCCTCTAGTTCGGCCAGATGCACACTAAGACTAGACCCCACCTTGTCTGGTCCCTTCGCTGCTCTGCCCTTTTGCCCTCCTGCCCTGTCAGATAGGACTAGACCCTTTCAGGACTAAGCCCCCATTGAGGCCTTTTATGATGTGTAGATTTCCAACAGAAATCCAGAGGCCCCCCTGACATCTCACATTAGTGTGTGTGTCCATGGCATCGAAAGAAGAAGAAAGTGTTGTGCCTACGGACTGTTCACGAGCTGTTTTCGAACCAAAGTGTTGTTTGCGTCCATTGAAATAAGTAATGCCCTGTTTACATTGTGATGTATTTCATTATGCCGTACGTTATCTTCACGGAATCTTGCCCCGTGATCTCTCGTCAGAGATTGCATTTCTTTTGGGAGATTGCAATATATGACCTTTTCATTCAAGACAGGATAAATATTTTGTTTCAGGTGATAATAAAACATGTTTTTCCTACTTACTTTTTCCTCAACTTGTTACTTTATAGCAAGTCAAGCTTACACTGCAGAGCAGCTAGCTATCTATCCCATAAAGCCATCACCAAAAACCACATATTTTCATCTGTGGTTTGGTAACTTCTGTTCTTCGACGGACTCTGTCTGGACTGAAAACGACGTAAAGTTACGCAATGGAGCCTTCAACCGAAAGTGGGCATTGCGATTCCACTCCATTGTGGATGTATCCATTGAAATGCATGACATCCGGCACAACGTAACAGAGTGCTTATGGGTAATGTGAATGAAGTTTAAGTGTTGGAAATGTTAATGGGATAAGATTAGGTGTAATATTAGTGAGTGATGGTTACCTTACTGTGCAATGTAACTGTGTAGATAAGTTTGTAAGAGGTTTGAATTGTTGTTACTAGCTCTGAGCTAAGGGTATCACTGTCTGGTTATATGTACCCTGTGCATGCTACCTCATCCAGTTAGTATTGTTTATTCATTGTTACAAGAGTGTTTACTGAGTGCAAGCTAGCTTACTCAGTATTAAGTGTATTAACAATGGTTATATTGTTTACATTCTACCGCTGCAAAGTATAGCCTCTCTCGTGCCCCCACACGTGCAGTTATTAATTGCCTCAGATAAGATCTGTAGCCAGGCCATAGAGGGCCACACATCTTATTAATGTCCCTAGACTCAGTTCTCTTTCCCTCTCTGGCAATATGTTTACATTGCTGATGTGTGAATATCCCTGTGTTAGCCTGTACTATTATTGCATTCGTTGATATGCTTTTAATCAGGTCATATGTTAACACATCCTGATCTCCGTTTAGAGTTTGCATGTCTGTTGTATTGCGTCTATTTATCTCAATAGCCTCTTGTAAGTGGATCCTAATGATTGTATTGCTATCCCTTTTTAGAACCACACTAGAACCAAACCCTTCTAATGGAAGCAGCTGTGTGTGTGTGTGTGTGTGTGTGTGTGTGAGTGTGTGGCGGTGACCAAGTTACAGTAATGGGCCTCAACGTCACGTTCTAACCGGACAGCACAGTAATGGGCTGAACCAAAACCAATCAGCAGTAACTTGCGGGTGACGGCATATCCAGCCAGATGAGCTCCAGCAAGCCGTTCCTAGTTCTCGCCGGGTTTAGCAACGGATTTAGCAACCGACTGTTTTTTTCTTAAGGTGTTTGGCTTTGGTTTTTACATTGTGTTCCTCTTGAAATTAGATTACACTTACAATATTTCAGGCTGTTATTGCACTAGACGTCATGTTTACACAACTAAAGGAGCTGTTGAGGAGATGACACCCATGTGAATACACTTTCCTGAGCAAAGAGAGAAAAGTGATTTGGCTGTTAATATTCAAAACCTTGGGAATTGTCTCTCCATACACTGTGAGGCTATTGAGTTGAAGTGCTTTGACCGCAGTGCGATGAACATTATTCATATCATAGTTAGTGTGTGACTGTTACTGTAGCCAAGTTTACAGCTGCGAGTAGTTAACTCGAGAATATTAGGCTTGTCAACATTGATTTCCCAAAATGTCATAGACAATACTGAACCCAGAGAGATATATAAAATACTTCTGATATTTCTCAGTAATAACATTGTAATGACTTCCAATACAATGCTAGATTATGTTTGTGATCATGTTATGGTTAACACACATGTACACTTTGAAGAACAGGTCCAACTAGCCTGCCAAATAGCCCCTCTCCAGTGCTAGTCCTCTGTGTTCGTCTGAGCTGTGATTGGCTAGGTTCGGGTTGGTCCATTACCTGACAGCACGCCTGTCATGTGGCCTTGGCAGTTGCCTGCCCCCCAAGGTGGATGATCCATTCCCCAGGAACCCTGGGAACTCCATCAACTCAGGAGCTTGCCTTCCCTTAACCAGCCAGGCTAACTTTGATGTTATGAAGCCATACAGCTGAGAATGAGACTATTATCCCAGGCTGCACCTCCATGTTGTGTATCCTTGTAGCACAGCAACCACATCCCCTATCCGCTAGTGAAACTCTACACATCCCTTGCGCGGTCTTCACATTTTTGCTGCTTTAAAATGTCTTGATTGTGTATGTTTGGATGCACTTTTGGCAGCCATTACACAGCTGTGAATCATTCTCAATAAGATTCTACCAACTTTGCACAACTCTTAGGGCAACATTTATCCAATGTTTTTTGTCAAAATTGCTCAAGCTCAGTACATTTGGTTGTGAGTCATTGATGGACAGCAAACCTTGTCTCTGATTTTCAAGCAAATGTTCAAGTCAGGTCTGAGGCTGGACCACTCAGGAATACTCAACACCTATTCGAAAGCCATTTTGGTGTGTCTTTGGCATACATGTTTTTGTAATTGTCCCACTGAAAATAAAAACTCTTCCCCAGGGTTAGGTTTTTAGAAAACTGAGGCTGGTTTTTCTCAAACTTTTTACCTGGGCTTTTACCTGGGCTGCTCTTTTCAAATTTATTTTGATCCTGATAAACTCCCCAGTCCATGCCGGTTACAAGCATACCAATAACATGATCCTGCCATCCACAATACAGAGGTTTTCAATCTGTTTTGTGTTGTATTGAAGTTGACCCAAGCCTGTATTTTTTGGTTTGTGCCAAAAAGTGAATTTCTTTGCCGTGTTGTCTTGTAGTATTACTACACATCCTTGTTGCAAACATAATGGATGATTTGGAGTGTATTTCTTAAAACAGGTGTCATTCTTTTAACTTTGTCATGCAGGCCAGTAATGTGGAGTGAATGCAATGCTGTTGATCCTCTGTATTTTCAATTACAGTGGTGGCAGCATCATGCTATAGGAATGCTTGTCACCGCCAGGGACTGTGGGAGTTTGTCAGGGTCAAAATAAATATGAAAGGAGCAAAGAACAGATCAAAAGTTAAAGGAACCCTTACCATAGGCTTCTGAATACCTAACCCTGGGATAGAGGTTTTTTTTTCAGGGCTGAAAATGACACAAATGTTAATGCAAAAGACACCCCAGAATGGCTGGTTGATTTTGGAAATGTGGAGTAGGTTATGTACATTGGCAGATTTCATTTTTGATGTAATCCATTTTTAGATAAAATGTTAAGGCAGCAAGATGTGAAGCTGTGCAAGGGGTGTGTAGACTTTCACGAGGCGCTGTATATCTATGCTATCCATTAGCTTGGTATGCATTGCTAGCATATGCTATACATTACTAGCATGCTATGCGTCGGTAGTAGCAATAGCAATGCTCTCCGTTAGCAGTCACAGCCTCACTATGCTAGCTGTTAGCACCCTATGCATGTCTTTTCTGAAATCTGCTCTGTATATTCCTCCCATCTGTGTTTACTAACCCTGGACTCGGAATGCTAACCAGATATGTCACACACACATGCCCAGAGTGGAGGAGGAAAGGAATTCAGGGTTTGTGTTTGATAAACAATTCTGAGAAAATAATTAGACAAGACCCCACTTTCATTAACCACAGGGACTCCAACTTCATATATCGCCTACAACCAGTCACAGTTAAAAGCTTGCCTAATATTACCATACCATATTCATTTTTAATCAATTAAGAACCTAAAGGGAGAAATTAGAAAATGCAGATTTACTCCACTGGGATTGTGGGAGGACAATTATCAAGGACAATGATTTTATATTTGCATATGGCTCATATTTACACTCATGTATACAGTAATCTGCAGTATATACAGTTTGAGTGGCTGTCTAATACCCTTTCCATACTAGTGAGCCAAGCCGAACTGTATTGCGCTGGCCTGGTTACGCATCCACCGTGGTTGTTGGAACTCAACAATGTTAAGAGAAAATATCTGAGCCAGCACAGTATGGTTCCACTTGGCATGATTAGAGAGTGGTTGTCTGCCATAAATGATGCGCCTGCCACTGCCGCTGCCTGACTGACGTTGATGTGCGGAGCACTGGCTTCACACTGAGGTGTAGATGGGTCTACACTGTCTTCTCCTTAGTGGGGGAGAGGTGCCAGAAAAGACTGGCTGGGCCTGAAATGCTGTGTCTGTCAGAGAGAGGGAGAGATAGAGGAGGAATAGGGAGCTGGCTGGTTTCTGGGACCACTCCGTGTTCTTACTCTCTACTTCTCTCTCTCTCCTTCTCATTCAATAAACAAATATGTGGAGTATTTCTCCCTCTGGTGTTCTTCTGTTTCTGTTCTTTCTATCTCTTCTCTCTGCAGCTGGTTTGTGACACCTGAGAGTTGACCTGCGTTAAGACATGAAGAACAGCCTGACGGTTAAAAGGGGCTGGTCTTAGTGCATATCTTCAAAAACTTGTTAAAGAGGAAAGCTTTGGCAGTGATTTAGGGAAATCTGCTATTACAGTTTTAATAGGGTTCATCTAATCCATGCTGGCAGATTAGAGCTGTCTGGACATGGCCCAAATACTTGCTGCTTCACTTAATGTCTCCGTCTCCAAGCTAATGCATTTATGAGCTGTATAGTATTCACTAAGGCAACCTGTTTCTGTCTCATCGGATGAATGAATCTCCAGAGCCAAGATCTTTCGAGTACTACTACACTACTTTCCAAGTAACCTAATGCATTCAAGCAGCTTGAGGTAATGTTGTCATCGTGGGGGAACACTATCGAGATTTAAAAGCTCAATTTCTCCTCTCCTTTGCTAATGGAGCCTATTCAGGGATTGTGTTTTAAGATCATTGCGTTGACATCTGTCTATTAGGCCACTACAAATTGTGGTCTATCCTTGTCTCTCTCCTTACCTTGTGCTTTGTAAACTTCTTCACGCTTATGGGAAAATGGGTTTATTTTGGAATGGTTTAGCCAGTGGCCATCTGACAGTGATTTGCTGATCCTATGCAATTTCATGATGGCTTTCGTCCTCGGAGGCCACAGGGCCCTGGAGAGGCAGCCAATGACTGGCCTCGCATCCTGTGCTGTGTGCAATTATAGGTTAGTGTGTGTCACAGCATCATTGTCTTCCGTTTTTAATGCTTTTGTCCCCTGTTTCCCGCTGCACTAAGTTATATGTTTATTCCCGTTCTATTTTGACTGGGAAGACATCCAGTAAGGACATGGCCACTATACTCCAGAGTTATTGTTGTGTGATGTGTTTTTGGAATACCGCTAAGTTACAAAGGGAACTGGGGGAGGGAGAAGCTGAATGGGTTTTCATTGTGATGGGTTTTCCCCCCTGTTATTTTAAGGACTGTCACTGTCCCATTCTTTCAACTTGAAGCTGCCCATATAACTTCATTTTATCTGCCCTTCCAGTCATTTTGCACTGTTGGCAGAACAAAAGGACGAAAAAACACAAACGTTTGGTCAAAAAATCACCCTAAATATTGCTGACAAGCCCTGCTTCGGCCCCTTAAAGACGTGGCCTCTTAATTAATTGGCCCTAACAAGATAATGGCACGGCAATGCACCCCCTGAACAGCAGAATTTTTTAAATTTAAATGTTGTTTTGGGATTGGGTGGGCTGTTGTGTGGGTGAGAGAGAAAGGTTTACTGGTGTGAGCTTCAAAGGTATTCATCAACGGTCTTTCTAGGGCCCAGGATGTGCTGTTGTCATCCGACAATCTCTACCATGCACACAACTGATAATCTTCGCTTTTTGCGATCTGACTTCCTCCCTGCGCTATGTTGGTTCTTGCGTGTGTTGCCTCTGGGGTGTATAGATAGGCCCGTTTCATGGAACTCAAGGACAAACGGACACCTCAAATATTGTTCTTATCAATTGACGTGTCATCCTGCTGACAAACAAACCATTGAAAACCAACAAGTGTTCATCTTATAAGACTCCCAATAACAACAGAAAACACATCTATAAAAGGTTATTTGGTTATTTTAAACATGACAGCACAGCAGAAGGCTCCATTTTGCAATATCACCAGATCCCCCTATGGGACTATGTTTACTGCCAAAAATGTACACGTAAAGATTGCAGCACTGTGTGCATCGGCCTCCAACAACCTCAGGCCTCTCTGCACACCGATCCTCCACGCTATTCTGACCACAGCCGACGACCTCAGGCCTCTCTGCACACCGATCCTCCACGCTATTCTGACCACAGCCGACGACCTCAGGCCTCTCTGCACACCGATCCTCCGCTATTCTGACCACACCTCTCCTCCACACACTATTCTGACCACACCTCTTCTCCACACTATTCTGACCACACCTTTCCTCCACATTATTCTGACCACACCTCTCCTCCACACATTATTCTGACCACACCTTTCCTCCACGCTATTCTGACCACACCTCTCCTCCACACTATTCTGACCACACCTCTCCTCCACGCTGTTCTGACCACACCTCTCCTCCACGCTATTCTGACCACACCTCTCCTCCACGCTATTCTGACCACACCTCTCCTCCACACTACTCTGACCACACCTCTCCTCCACACTATTCTGACCACACCTCTCCTCCACACTATTCTGACCACACCTCTCCTCCACACTATTCTGACCACACCTCTCCTCAACACTATTCTGACCACACCTCTCCTCCACACTATTCTGACCACACCTCTCCTCCACACTATTCTGACCACACCTCTCCTCCACACTATTCTGACCACACCTCTCCTCCACACTATTCTGACCACACCTCTCCTCCACGCTATTCTGACCACAGTCGACGATACATTAGCCTATGGGCTAGTGCACTTGCTTTTTTCCCAGCCTGCGATGTAGGGCTAATGTGGCTGAGCTGTACAGTGTGCGGTTTCATCCTGGAGGACAGTTTTGGCTCAGTGACGAGGGAAATTAGTTCAATGAAAGGTGCAACATTACCCAACATCCCCCACCACATTCTCACCATACCTTTTTAGAAGTGCTCTCTAACTTCAAAGGAACTTGGGATGATATCATAAATCTCTCTACAGTACATACCCCATTGGAGGGAATCTCCACCTTAAAGGTAGACTCAGCAGTATGACATCATTATGTACCGCAGGGCGACTTCCTCCTTAAGAAATCAACAACAACAAAATTCTAATCTTCAAAGACTGCCACTAAGAAATTAAGATCACTTTATTAGTAAATTGCACACAAGGTCCAACCAAAATGTTACTTCCGTTTTTATCCCAACCCCTCTGAAAGACACACATACAGGTTTTGAGAGTAGTGGGAAGCTGTTGTTGTGGGGGTTAAGTGCCATGCTCAAGGGCATAACAGCAGACAATGCATTTAGGATTTGATACCAGTAACCCTCCAGCTGCCAGCTCATTTCCGGACAGAAATAACCCATTGGACCCGGGATTCAAACTGGCAACCCTCCAGTTGCTGGCTCGCCTCTTTAACCACTAGGCTACCTGCCACCCCATTGGCTATTCCCAATATGGACATTCCCCAAAGGAAAGATTCAAATTAGGAAAAGCTGTGGCAGTCTTGGCATATTTGATTTCGGTTGATGTCTGTAATTACGAAATCGACCCTTTTTATTACGATGTCATATTGTTGTCCACATTTAACAACAGAAGGAGACAGAAGTCACTCTCTCTCCCAGTCTCCCAGTTTCCTCTCCCCTCCCCACTCCCTTGGCTGTCTTGTGTTTGCACTGGCCTTGTTTTTATGACCACTCCAGTGATCCATGGCCCGCTGCAGAGGCTGCTGGTGTTACCACAGCTGAGGGGAATTAGACAGACTGTTGTTCCTGCCTCTTACCTGGCTCCAGGCTCTCTGCTTGCAGAGTAGAGCGTTTTCCTTTCATCTCAGAGCAGTTGCAGATACAACACCACCCCTCACCACATCCAAGTGGCATCTCTCACAGGCTGTTGTGTAGTTAATTGCCCGTGGTGTTGTGTTCTCTTTAGTTCCCCTTGAATTTTTTACCTTTGAACCGGTGCCTATCCAGCAGTGAGCAGTGTGGTCAGATCCACTTGATCACAATTTAGTGAGATCTTCGATCCAGTCCAGGTGAGCAAAATAGAGATTTGGAATCGATAGAATCCACCAGTATTTGATTTGTCAGTGGTTCTGAGGGCTTTGTTGGTGGTATAATGGGCCAGCCAACTGCAGTAAAGGGGTTTTTATACTGTGGCAGAAGAAGTGATCCTGGGACTCAGTGCCAAAAGCAGTACAGATGTTTTGCCTCCTGCAGCCTGTCTCCTCTGTGTTCCATAGCTAGCTAGGCACAGCACACTGTGTGCCTCTCCTCCACAGTCGATTCCCCTGCTCTCCCTCGCTTGCCGTGGGGATATCGTCAATAATTAAGAGAGCCACAAGGGACTCAGTGTCTGACACTTATTTCCCATGGTGCCTTGCTCATCATATTCTACGCCTCAAACCTTTTTCTCTCCCAACTGAAGCGGATGGACCTTTCCTCCCCCTCACAATTTCTGGGATTGGAAAGCAGTGGCAGGGACATGCATTCCAGCAATGACAGTGAACAGACTGGAGCAGCTCTTTATACTGAACTTTTAACCATTCAAAGGGGCCCGTCTGGTGGCCGTAACGCCCCGTTGGCGACGCTCTCTGCCTCGTAACTCTATAGTCTCGTTGTCACGCTCCGTATCGCCCCAGTGACCCCCGGCCCAATTATACAGCTGACCCGGGGTTGATGACATAACCTTGGGCGGCTTTTTGGGGGTGCCGCAGCACAGAGGGGGTACCTCCTGTCTGTCATGCCGTGTCAACTCTGCATGCTAACAAGGCACTTCCCAGAGTGGTCCCACTGGACGTAGTGGAAGGAGAGTGGCTCCCACGCAGAACCTTAGACATCTACCTTAACTTATTCACTCACACACTCCCTTCAGAGGGCTTTTCAAAGATTCCTTTCATGATAGGTGAGACCATAATAGACACTTAAAGAGGGTACTTCGTAAATTCAATTTGACATTATGTTCCTCTTTTGGTAGGACACTTCACTTTGAGGGTTAAAGTAGTCACCTACATTCCAAGTCAGTTGATAGAACTACACTGGAGTCAGTGATGTCACTTTAGTTTAGATATTTTTTAAGACCAAAGAAAATACTTAAAGTAAACCCTTTATTCTTGTGATAATAGACAATATTAATAGGTCTATGTGTTCATGTGGGTCAATTAAAGGACAGTGCCAAAGTAGGGGTTAGCGATGTAGGTGGTGATATAAACCAATCTCAAGACGTTATTGTTTTTATAAGCTAGTCGAGAGCAGCTTGAAGCCTGAGGCGACTGTTGAATAATATGCGGATATTTCACGGAGAAAGAGAAATGTTATGACTCAATATGTCAACTGTAATTGCTTTAGCTGGATTCCTTTAAGATTATCCAGCAGCTGAGTGTAATCTTAGAACCAGAGGGTCCTGTGTCGCAATACGGTGCATGATTGCTAAATGCTAATACAGCTGGACTTCTCCATGATATTCATACTCAGCAATTATGCCGTATTAATATGCATTATGCTTAATAAGGAGTTGAAGCTATAGGAACCTGTCACAGGCAAGGTGTTACTTGATGGTCATGGGTTTGATATAGCATTGCAACAGAGATGTGGTTGGAGTTCATTGCATGTGTCCTATTACTTGGAATTGGCTATAGCCACGTTTTATACCTGGTTCTAACATGCGTCCTTTGTCATGATCTTGTCCTTATATTGATTGTGCTCAAATTTTTAGACAGGTGTAGATGATTAAAATATGCATTGTGAACTGATTTTGATCAGATCTTATAAGTGTAAACGGGCAAGATCGGGACAAGATAACGACACATGTTAGTGGCAGGTATAAACAGGGCTTCTGACAGCCTTCTCTTGGGACCAAAGTTAGTTCTATTCTATAGAAGAGTTACAAGACTGGTAAACACTGGCACAAGAGCTGATGACAGGGCTGACTTGAATAGCTGTTGAATGTCAAATGCAAATATACATATTATAATTGTGTTATAATTTCATGTACACTACTGGTCAAAAGTTTTAGAACACCTACTCATTCAAGGGTTTTTCTTTATTTTTACTATTTTCTACATTGTAGAATAATAGTGAAAACATCAAAACTATGAAATAACACATGTGGAATCATGTAGTAATGAAAAAAGTGTTATACAAATCAAAATATATTTTATATTTGAGATTCTTCAAATAGCCACCCTTTGCCTTGATGACAGCTTTGCACACTCTTGGCATTCTCTCAACCAGCTTCAACTGGAAAGCTTTCCCAACAGTCTTGCCATAAGCTGAGCATTTTGTTGGCTGCTTTTCCTTCACTCTACGGTCCGACTCATCCCAAACCATCTCAATTTGGTTGAGGTCGGGGGATTGTGGATGCAGCACTCCATCACTCTCCTTCTTGGTAAAATAGCCCTTACTCAGCCTGGAGGTGTGTTGGGTCATTGTCCTGTTGAAAAACAAATGATAGTCCCACTAAGCCCAAACCAGATGGGATGGCATATCGCTGCAGAATGCTGTGGTAGCCATGCTGTTTAAGTGTGCCTTGAATTCTAAATAAATCACAGACAGTGTCACCAGCAAAGCACCCCCACACTATAACACCCCCTCCTCCATGCTTTATGGTGGGAAATACACATGCGGAGATCATCCGTTCACCCACACCGCGTCTCACAAAGACACGGCGGTTGGAACCAAAAATCTCCAATTTGGACAAGTTTCCTCCATGTCTAATGTCCATTGCTCATGGTTCTTGGCCCAAGCAAGTCTCTTCTTCTTATTGGTGTCCTGTAGTAGTGGTTTCTTTGCAGCAATTCAACCATGAAGGCCTGATTCACACAGTCTCCTCTGAACAGTTGATGTTGAGATGTGTCTGTTACTTGATCTCTGTAAAGCATTTATTTGGGCTGCAATTTCTGAGGCTGGTAACTTATCCTCAGCAGCAGAGGGTCTTTCATTCCTGTGGCGGTCCTCATGAGAGACGGTTTCATCATAAAGCTTCACGTTTTTTGCGTATTGGCTGACCTTCATGTCTTCCTTCAAGTAATGATGCACTGTCATTTCTCTGCTTATTTGAGCTGTTCTTGCCATAATATGAACTTGGTCTTTTACCAAATAGGGCTATCTTCTGTACATTCCCGCTACCTTGTCACAACACAACTAATTGTCTCAAACGCATTAAGAAGGAAATACATTCCACAAATTAACTTTTAAGAAGGCACACCTGTTAATTGAAATGCATTCCAGGTGACTACCTCATGAAGCTGGTTGAGTGAATGACAAGAGGGTGCAAAGCTGTCATCAAGGCAAAGGGTGGCTATTTGAAGAATCTCAAATCTAAAATATATTTTGATTTCTTTAACACTTTTTCGGTTACTACATAATTCCATACGTGTTATTTCATAGTTTTGATGTCTTCACTATTATTCTAAAATGTAGAAAATAGTAAAAATAAAGAAAAACCTTTGAATGAGTAGGTGTTCTAAAACCTTTGACCAGTAGTGTACATACTTTAATTATCACACCCAGTTTCCTCTGCAATAATGCTGCAATATTATCAATTGCTTTCAGTAGAAACACTCATTAACATGCCTTGTTTCGGAGGGACCATCGCAAAGAGGACAAAACACAATGGATTCTTAAAATAAGATTTTTTTAATATGACTTATTATCATAAAGATATATTTACACACTTTACAGAAATAGAAAATAAAAACACAAAGCTACGCATGAAAGGAAAAAATAAAATAAGTACTCCAAGAGCTAAAGCTTATATTTTATAAATTAGAAACCAAAAGTTCAAATATGTACACAGTATTTCAACCATTTCTGATACACTTGTTTCGTCATTTATTTATTTAATTTTTGCCCAGTTCAACATCAAAACAGAGACAGGGACTGTACAGTTGGCCTGGTGAGTAATATGAGCACATACCTTCGACAGTAGTAAAGAGGTTCAGGTGTAATACATTGTCTTTTTAACTGCAGTTTGCTTGTGACCTAGTAAGTAACACTGTTGCAATGGCATTTCAGCCTAAGCACTCTGGAGCTCCCTCAACTACTCTGAATGGTATTGATGGTGGACCCAGTTTGCCATGTAGATGGAGAACATTGTCATAATCAATGGGAGGAGGGGCCTTCTCTATTCTGGGGTATGAATGTCTCATTTGAGGCAGCGAGATAATGACAGATCATTTTCATCTCCCGCGGGAGATCAAATCTAGTTATCCTTTGGATTGTCCCGCCTGTGGAATTGTGGGACTGCATCGGGATTGAATCTTAGCCACTTGATCCTGCAGATACCCCCACTCTGTGTGTGTGATGTATGACGGGTTTAGATGCATAAGGTAAAACCATGGAATGTATTGCATGCTAGCTAAGTCGTTTTTCTTGGTGGGTCGTGTTACGTTTGGAAAGGGGTTTTACTGTAGCTTGTCAAGAGCTGAGAGAAAGTGACAGCGACATCAAAGATTAAAAACCTAGTGGTTTTGATTGACTCTTTGTGGGGACTGCCTACAGCTAGAGCGAGACAGTGACCCATGGCTAAGCTGCAGTTTTCATCACTAGCTTGCTAGCTGCTAGACTCCTTTCTCCACCAGTCATACACATTTATCCCTCCACTGCTTCCTACTCCATACACACTCCCAGCCAAGTGCACATTTCTAAAAGTGGAAAATGAGCTGAGCACAAACATGGTACGTTCTTCTCGGAACAAACAAACCAGTGAAAACATGCTAACATGTGCATAGGAACATTACTCAGGCCTTGTGATGTAACAAATAAGAGGATTGTGAGGAAACAAGATGAGAGGATGGCAATCGTTTCTCTTGCGTAAGCTTTGCTGGAAAAGACCATTAAGGAAAATGTATTGGTTTCCCATTTCAGTTTGAGCCTGGATGTGCTTGTCCTTCTACACCACAAGCTCCATTAACCTAAAATGGAGGCCTGTAGGGTATGTTTTATAGGAGAAGAATGCGTGAAGCTCTCACCTGTCTACAACATATTGTACTGCAGACAAAATGTTCTATTATTGTTTACGACCACAAAATATACAGCTGTATTCCACACTGTATTTAAAAAAAGTACGCTTTGGACAACCAGCTAGACAAGAATCAGACGACCAAAAATTGTCACAAAACACTGGAGAGCCATTTTATACCAAGGGTTTTCAGTTTTTTTTTAACCAGCAGCATAATGGAATTGCAAAAGTGCAGCCTGGCTTGCCCGTACAAAGAAGTCTTGGAGCAAAGCCAGGTGATTGATATTTGGCTTTGGAAGTTTGGATCCAACTGATAACCAACTAGGGTGGACTAGCAGTGATTTGGGGAGACCAAGACTCAAATTGTACTCTATACATAAACATTGGGTCTGCATTTGGAGGGGCGGCTCGGCTGGTGCAGATGGTGGGGATACATTCATGAAGAACAGTGCGGATACAGACATTGCTCTGCTTCCTTAACACTAGCTTCTCAGACTGGAAAATAGTGATTTTAAACCTATTATTTTGAGCCAATCCAGCCCAACTCTTGTGGCTTAGAATGCCCATCCCCAGCCCCTATCTCCCTACTAGCTACCTCCCCCCATAATAATACGTGAGCAAAGATACTGAGCAAAAGCTGTCTTATTTAGAAGGAGCATTAATAAATGCTCTGTCTGAGAGGGTATGAAATAATCATGGTGCGACTGAAATTATGATTTCACAGTGCCCTTAAGATTGAATACATTTTTAATCAAGGTGAGCTTGGCTGGGTGAGTTACCACTGTGATTTGAGATGCTCTCTTATTAAGAGCGTCTCATGCTGGGAGGCAGAGGTGTCGGGAAACTGTTTTTTAATTCTAATCTCTGGGTGAGAAACAGTAATGGGGGAAAGATAACATATTGGAAATCTTGGTTGAAACCAAGCAGGTTAAAAAACAACCTTACAATTTCCTCTCTTGGCCACATGTAAAACAAATTGGGGGGGGGGGGGGGGGGTGATTGGTAACAGTCTAGTAGTGAAAGCCATTCTTACTGTAGTTGAAACCAGATTTGGATAAAGAGACCAACAGAAAAACAGATTTCCCCCATCCCTCCACATCTAATAGCAAACTGGATGCTGATTGGATGGCATCTGCTCTACATGTCCCAATTGCAGCATGTTACATAAATCAACAGGGGGTTTAAGGTTGTAGAGGGGGGGAAGGGTGTGGTTCCAATCTAAGCCAATTTGACAATAAGCTCAGCCTGTGAGTGGCCTCAGCCAGCCTATGGGGAGGCCCATCTGAGAGAAATTAACCATGGGATTTGATGAACATCATGATCAAAGCTATGACCACCTGTGCTGTGGAAGCGCAAGCTAAAAAGGCAACTGTACCCAACAGAGGCATAAAGAACCATAATGACTTAGCAAGGACTGAATCTGGATACATGGCTATAGTGGTGTTATACATAGGCAGGGAGAGTAAAGATACAGTATACGTCAATATGCTTATCATATATAAATGTTTGTGTTTCTTAAATAAATGTGCAAAATAGAGACTGCTCTGGCACAAGCTTCTATCACAGCACCCTGAGAAAAAAAGAAATGAAAATAGAAACAAAAAATCTGAACAAAACAGTAATATATTCCAGTATGATGGAAAGGCATAGCACATTCCATCAATCAAAGATCTCGGTCAAAGGGTCGAAACAGCCTCACGCTAAACAGTCAGAGAAGAGAGCACTATTGGTAGGCTGAACATGGTGGTATAATTACTGAGCTGACAGCATGTCTGCTTGAAATGTGTTTTTGGTCTAATTTAACTGGACTCCTTGCTACCACTGCCTGTAAATGGGATTTTTCTTGTTGTCTAGAAATGTATCATAATGCATATGTGTCAGTGTTATCGAGACTTCAAACAAGAGGTAATGTGTTTCTCATTTCTCTCTTCCTTTCGTTCCTTCGTTCCTGGCAGCATTGTGGAGTAGTTTATTATTTGGCACTTCATTAAAAGGCAAGGGAGTCTGTCGTTCAGAGAGCAGACCAGACCACCCCTGCCAGTTAACAGTCGTGTAGAGAAGCTACTGGGGGCTTCAGAGTGGCGAGGAGGCTGAGGATTGGGAATTGGGATCAGAGGACTCTTATCTCAGGTGGGACAACGTGTCTGCAACGTTGGGAAGATTGCTTAACCCCCCCCCCCCCCGAGGTGTTAATGGGGTTAGTAACATGTAAAGAGTTTGGTTTAAAGAATCTTTCAGGTGAAGTAATTATCATGATTGTTTTGACTACATGTGCTGTAATGTGCTGTAAAATGGAATCCTCACTCGGGTCCAATTTTTGTTTACTTCACATCTTTTGCTGAAATTATCATGAAATAAAAAGGATAATTATTTTATCCTTTCTCTACTTTCTGAAAGGAAAACCTCAGATTGAGTTTTGCTGCAGACAGGTGAAAATGTCTTGGGTGAATTTGCGAACCTGGCTTTAATGGATCTGCGAAACATGTTGTAGAATAAATACAGTCAACTTGTTGAACTCTGCCACTGCCTTTCCTCACTATCACCACCCGTTTACTAGTAAAGCCAGAAGTAGTTACACGGCAATGGAACTAATGGCTGTGGTCACCTTGGATCTGAGAGGATGGGAATACCACACCATGGAGAAGTGACTGACGCTTTAAGACTAAGACTGTTTGGAACCAGGCTCCCTGTCAACCACACATCATGCAAAGTGTGCAACACCGACGAGACCAGCTATGACAGGGCTCTAGAAAGCAAATTATAGAAAACACTTGGGGGAGGAGACAGAGATAGGGAGCAAGGGAGTGAGAGAGAGAGAGCGAAATAGAATCTGATAGCTTGGGCTCAGTACCCCCCACCCCCCCTTTCCCTGCCCCCAATTCTTCTTAGAGCTGAGGGTGAGTGGCTTGTCCTGATTGTTTTGTGGACAGAGAAGAGTTGCTTGAAGAACCAGCAGGTGCTATGGGACATCACTCTTCAGGCTGGGCAAGCGTAGGCCCATCGTTGCAAGGCCCCCCAAGGCAAAGGAAGAGCATAGAAATCAGAACTTGGGGGTGGGCGCTCGAAGCAGTGCCTGCAAAACAAAAACAGAAGACGACAAATGTGCCATAAGTCCAGTGAAATTTTCATGAACATTTATGTGAGTCATGCAGCCATTTTATTTCCCCCTTACAATAGAAAGCCCTCTAGGATTCAGTGTTGTTCTTGAGTTAACCTGTTGACACGGCCGGATAAAAAACGTACCCGATTTAATCTGGTTACTACTCCTGCCCAGTAACTATAATATGCATATAATTAATGGCTTTGGATAGAAAACACCCTAAAGTTTCTAAAACTGTTTGAATGGTGTCTGTGAGTATAACAGAACTCATATGGCAGGCAAAAACCTGAGAGGATTCTGAACAGGGAGTGGCCTGTCTGACAAGTTGTTGTTCATCTTGGCTCTTTTTATTGAAGACTGAGGATCTTTGCTGTAACGTGACACTTCCTACGGCTCCCATAGGCTCTCAGAGCCCGGGAAAAAGCTGAATGATATCGAGGCAGCTCCAGGCTGAAACACATTATCGCTTTTGGCAAGTGGCCGATCAGAGGACAATAGGCTTAGGCGCGTACCCGAGTCGACCCCATGCTTTATTTTCTTTCGTCTGTTTACCTAAATGCAGATTCCCGGTCGGAATATTATCGCTTTTTTACGAGAAAAATGGCATAAAAATGGATTTTAAACAGCGGTTGACATGCTTCGAAGTACGGTAATGGAATATTTAGACATTTTTTGTCACGAAATGCGCCATGCTCGTCACCCTTCTTTACCCTTTCGGATAGTGTCTTGAACACACGAACAAAACGCCGCTATTTGGATATAACAATGGATTATTTGGGACCAAACCAACATTTGTTATTGAAGTAGAAGTCCTGGGAGTGCATTCTGACGAAGAACACCAAAGGTAATAACATTGTTCTTATAGTAAATCTGACTTTGGTGAGTGCTAAACTTGCTGGGTGTCTAAATAGCTAGCCCTGTGATGCCGGGCTATCTACTTAGAATATTGCAAAATGTGCTTTCACCGAAAAGCTATTTTAAAATCGGACATATCGAGTGCATAGAGGAGTTCTGTATCTATAATTCTTAAAATAATTGTTATGCTTTTTGTGAACGTTTATCGTGAGTAATTTAGTAAATTCACCGGAGGTTTGCGGGGGGTATGCTAGTTCTGAACGTCACATGCTAATGTAAAAAGCTGGTTTTTGATATAAATATGAACTTGATTGAACAAAACATGCATGTATTGTATAACATAATGTCCTAGGTGTGGCATCTGATGAAGATCATCAAAGGTTAGTGCTGCATTTAGCTGTCTTCTGGGTTTTTGTGACATTATATGCTAGCTTGAAAAATGTGTGTCTGATTATTTCTGGCATGGTACTCTGCTGACATAATCTAATGTTTTGATTTCGTTGTAAAGCCTTTTTGAAATCGGACAGTGTGGTTAGATTAACGAGAGTCTTGTCTTTAAAATGCTGTAAAATAGTCATATGTTTGAGAAATTGAAGTAATAGCATTTCTAAGGTATTTGAATAACGCGCCACAGGATTCCACT
Organism: Salmo salar; assembly: GCF_965601325.2. Taxonomy (NCBI): domain Eukaryota; kingdom Metazoa; phylum Chordata; class Actinopteri; order Salmoniformes; family Salmonidae; genus Salmo; species Salmo salar. The sequence continues at coordinate 63,094,777 of NC_138299.1, forward strand.
GGCTGTTACGTAGGTGGGACGATTTCGTCCCGCCGGCCCTAGAGAAGTTAAATAATGCAATGTTTGATTGGAAATGGTAATGACGAATCAAATCGCCCTCAAACACAAAGATATAACCAGCTGATTAAAACACAGAAATTGCAGTTTACTGTCTGAAGGGATAAAAAAAAAGAACTAAAAAAACATTGTGGAAAAGTACACTACTTGTTTCTATTGTACTATGCTTACAGCTAGGGATGCCGTCTGGACCGGCAGCCTTGCGAGGGTTAACACGTTTAAATGCTTTACTCATGTTGGCTGCGGTGAAGGAGAGCCCGCAGGTTTTGGTAGCGGACTGTGTCATTGGCACTGTATTGTCCTCAAAGCGAGCAAAGAAGTTGTTTAGTTTGTCTGGGAGCAGGACATCGTGGTCCGCGACGGGGCTGGTTTTCTTTTTGTAGTCCGTTATTCACTGTAGACCCTGCCACATACCTCTCATGTCTGAGCCGTTGAATTGCGACTCTACTTTGTCTCTATACTGACGCTTAGCTTGTTTGATTGCCTTGCGGAGGGAATAGCTGCACTGTTTGTATTCGGTCATGTTTCCGGTCGCCTTGCCCTGATTAAAAGCAATGGTTCGCGCTTTCAGTTTTGCCATCAATCCACGGTTTCTGGTTGGGGAAGGTTTTAATAGTTGCTGTGGGTACAACATCACCGATGCACTTGCTAATAAACTCACTCACCGAATCAGCGTACTCATCAATGTTACTGTCCGATGCTATGCGGAACATATCCCAGTCCATGTGATCGAAGCAATCTTGAAGCATGGAATCAGATTGGTCGGACCAGAGTTGAACAGACCTGAGCACGGGCGTTTCCTGTTTTAGTTTCTGTCTATAGGCTGGGAGCAACAAAATGGAGTCGTGGTCAGATTTTCCAAAAGGAGGGCGGGGCAGGGCTTTGTATGTGTTACGGAAGTTAGAGTAACAATGATCCATGATTTTTTCCTGGACCATTGTTTTCAGATTAGCCTTATTAAAATCCCCAGCTACAAAGAATGCAGCCTCAGGATATGTGGTTTCCAGTTTACATAGAGTCCACTGAAGTTCATTCAGGTCATCGATGTGTCTGCTTAGGGGGGATATATACGGCTGTGATTATAATCGAAGAGTATTCTCTTGGAAGATAATGCGGTCGACATTTGATTGTAAGGAATTCTAGGTCAGATGAGCAAAAGGACTTGAGTTCCTGCATGTTGTTATGATCACACCACGTCTCGTTAATCATAAGGCATACCCCCCCGCCCTTCTTCTTACCAGAGAGATGTTTGTTTCTGTCGTCGCAATGCGTGAAGAAACCAGGTGGCTGTACCAACTCCGATAGCGTGTCTTGAGTGAGCCATGTTTCCATGAAACAAAGAACGTTACAATCTCTGATGTTTCTCTGGAAGGCAACCCTTGCTTGGATTTCGTCTACCTTGTTGTCAAGACACTGGACGTTGGCGAGTAGTAAACTCGGGAGCGGTGTGCGATGTGCCCGTCTACGGCGCCTGACCAGAAAACCGCTTCTTCTGCCCCTCCTGAGGCGCCATTGTTTTGGGTCGCCGGCTGCGATCCGATCCATTGTCCTGGGTGGTGGACCAAATAGAGGATCCGCTTCGGGAAAGTCATATTCCTGGTCGTAATGTTGGTAAGTTGACGTTGCTCTTATATCCAATAGTTCCTCCCGGCTGTATGTAATAAAACTTAAGATTTCCTGGGGTAACAATGTAAGAAATAATACATAAAAAACTAAATACTGCATAGTTTCCTGAGAACGCGAAGCGAGGCGGCCATCTCTTTCGGCGCCAGATGTTATCCTCGGCGTACACATCACAGACAAACTGAAATGGTCCATCCACATAGACAGCATGGTGAAGAAGGTGCAACAGCGCCTCTTCAACCTCAGGAGGCTGAAGAAATTTGGCTTGTCACCAAAAACACTCACAAACTTTTACAGATGCACAATCGAGAACATCCTGTAGGGCTGTATCACCACCTGGTAGGGCAACTGCTCCGCCCACAACCGTAAGGCTCTCCAGAGGGTAGTGAGGTCTGCACAACGATCACCGGGGGCAAACTACCTGCTCTCCAGGACACCTACACCACCCGATGTCACAGGAAGGCCAAAACGATCATCAAGGACAACAACCACCCAAGCCACTGCCTGTTCACCCCGCTATCATCCAGAAGGCGAGGTCAGTACAGATGCATCAAAGCTGGGACCGAGAGACTGAAAAACAGCTTCTATCTCAAGGCCATCAGACTGTTAAACAGCCATCAGTAACATTGAGTGGCTGCTGCCAACATACTGACTCAATCACTAGACACTTTAATAATTAAAAATTGGATGTAATAAATGTATCACTAGTCACTTTAAACTACACTACTCATCTCATATGTATATACTGTACTCCATACCTTCTACTGCATCTTGCCTATGCCGTTCGGCCATCGCTCATCCATATATATTTTTATGTACATATTCTTATTCATTCCTTTACACTCGTGTGTATAAGGTAGTTGTTGTGAAATGGTTAGATTACTTGTTAGATATTACTGCATGGTCGGAACTAGAAGCACAAGCATTTCGCTACACGTTCAAATTCACCTCCATTTTGCCTGAGGTGTCAGAATATAATGGATGAGCTGCCTTTGACAATGAAACGGAGGGAGGTTGTGGTTCTGGATCGGGTGTGGTTTAAGTAGTGTGATGGATATTGTCAAGTGAAGCACCTTCCCTAGTCATAACGTACACTAATTAGGGCCAATTATGACTTGGATCCATATTCTGGCATATTGAGAAATCGATTTTTTTCTCCAACTCGTGCCTCCATTGAACTCGGTCGAGCTTAGATCTTTCCTCCGGGGTGAAACAATGTGTTGCAACAGCTTTTTCTCAAGACATGCATCCTACCATCAGAAAAAAAAGGAAAAGAAAGGAGGAGACATGAACAAAGACAGAGTGGTTTCAATGATGCCTGCCGGCTATATCCCTGCTGGTTATCAGGCCTCGTGAAGAGATAATTCCCAGACTGCGCTCAGCTGGGGGAGAATGTTTCATATATTCTCTGGTTCAGTTGAACATGTTGATTAAAGAAGATTCTTCTTTATGAAGGGTTTTGATGGTTTTATCATGGAGTCAATTGGGGACAGTAGACAATGGCATCCTCCTATAGGGTCTCCTAACTTTCTCAACATTCCAACCAAGGCAAACTAACGGCTTGATTGGCATGCTGGTCAGGTTGAGCTAACTGGAATGCCTTGTTATGAGAATGCAGGACTTTACATTCGGAAACATAATATTAACTTTCACTGCTATGTGGATGACACACATTTTGGATGACCCAAAATTGCCCTCCCTGGAAGCCTGTGTTTCAGACAGAAGGAAGTGGATGGCTGCAAATTGTCTACTTTTAAACTTGGACAAAACAGAGATGCTTGTTCTAGGTCCCAAGAAACAAAGAGATCTTCTGTTGAATCTGACAATTAATCTTGATGGTTGTACAGTCGTCTCAAATAAAACTGTGAAGGACCTCGGCGTTACTCTGGACCCTGATCTCTCTTTTGACCAACATATCAAGACTGTTTCAAGAACAGCTTTTTTCATCTACATAACATTGCAAAAAGCAGAAACTTTCTGTCCACAAATGATGCAGAAAAATGAATCCATGCTTTTGTCACTTCTAGGTTAGACTACTGCAATGCTCTACTTTCCGGCTACCCGGATAAAGCACTAAATAAACTTCAGTTAGTGCTAAACAAGGCTGCTAGAATCTTGACTAGAACCCAAAAATTGGATCATATTACTCTAGTGCTAGCCTCTCTACACTGGCTTCCTGTTGACGCAAGGGCTGATTTCAAGGTTTTACTGCTAACCTACAAAGAATTACATGGGCTTGTTCCTACCTATCTTTACGATTTGGTCCTGCCGTACATACCTACACGTACGCTACGGTCACAAGACGCAGGGCTCCTTACTGTCCCTAGCATTTCTAAGCAAACAGCTGGAGGCAGGGCTTTCTCCTATAGAGCTCCATTTTTATGGAATGGTCTGCCTACCCATGTGAGAGACGCAGACTCGGTCTCAACCTTTAAGTCTTTATTGAAGACACATCTCTTCAGTAGGTCCTATGATTGAGTGTAGTCTGGCCCAGGAGTGAAGGTGAACGGAAAGGCACTGGAGCAACGAACCGCCCTTGCTGTCTCTGCCTGGCTGGTTCTCCTCTCTCCACTGGGATTCTCTGCCTCTAACCCTATTACAGGGGCTGAGTCACTGGCTTACTGGTGCTCTTCCATGCCATCCCTAGGAGGGGTGCGTCATTTGAGTGGGTTGAGTCACTGACATGATCTTCCTGTCTGGGTTGGCGCCCCCCCTTGGGTTGTGCCGTGGCGGAGATCTTTGTGGGCTATACTCGGCCTTGTCTCAGGATGGTATGTTGGTGGTTGAAGTGATCCCTCAAGTGGTGTGGGGGCTGTGCTTTGGCAGAGTGGGTGGAGTTATATCCTGCCTGTTTGGCCCTGTCCGGGGGTATCATCGGTTGGGGCCACGGTGTCTCCCGACCCCCTCCTGTCTCAGCCTCCAGTATTTATGCTGCAGTAGTTTATGTGTCGGGGGGCTAGGGTCAGTCTGTTATATCTGGAGTATTTCTCCTGTCCTGTGTGAATTTAAGTATGCTCTCTCTAATTCTCTCTCTCTATCTTTCTCTCTTTCTCTCTTTATTTTTTTCCTTCTCTCTCTCGGAGGACCTGAGCCCTAGGACCATGCCTCAGGACTACCTGGCCTGATGACTCCTTGCTGTCCCCAGTGCACCTGGCCATGCTGCTGCTCCAGTTTCATCTGTTCTGCCTGCGGCTATGGAACCCTGACCTGTTCACTGGACGTGCTACCTGTCCCAGACCTGCTGTTTTCAGCTCTCTAGAGACAGCAGGAGCAGTAGAGAACCTGTGAATGATCGACTATGAAAAGCCTACTGACATTTACTCCTGAGCTGCTGACCTGTTGCACCCTCGACAACCGCTGTGATTATTATTATTTGACCCTGCTGGTCATCTATGAACATTTGAACATCTTGGCCATGTTCTGTTATACTTTCCACTCGGCACAGCCAGAAGAAGACTGGCCATCCCTCATAGCCTGGTTCCTCTCTAGGTTTTTTCCTAGGTTCTGCTAGTTTTTCCTAGCCACCGTGTTTCTACACCTGCATTGCTTGCTGTTTGGGTTTTAGGCTGGGTTTCTGTACAGCACTTTATGACATCAGCTGATGTAAGAAGGGCTTTATAAATAAATGTGATTGATTTGCAGGGAAAAAGCTCTAAATGAGGTGAACTATGAACTTAGCAAGGCGAGAGGAGCCAGAGAAGATAGAAATCTTTGTCTTGTTGTGATTGAAGTGCTGTTAGCGGTGAAAGCATTGTCAGTGAGCCATTCTCTTTTATAGAGCTCCACCAACTTCCTGAAGTTTCCCTCATTGTGCGGGCGCCATTCTGACACTGAAAATAAGCCATTGACTGAGCAAAGCCACATTTTTTGGGCTGTGCAAAGCATTGAACCTTTTAGGTCCTGTGTTGTCCCACGAGCACGTGTGCCCTAGCTTGGGGCTTGTTCCTTGCTTGCACCTTTGTGCCACTGCATCTGAAGTTCCCTTGGGCTTGGAGAGGAAAGTCTAAATAATTCTCTCTCCAAAAATGCTACAAAAACAATAACATTCCATCATTTTCCATAGATTGTAAAACCCAGGTGGGGACAAAAGAAAGTGGAGCTTCTCACCTTCTAGGGCTTTTATCCACTTCCCTTTTAAACGGATTAAGCATGCCTTAAGGGGAATGACACATCTGCCTCATCCCAAGCAGCCTCGTCTATTACTGGGATTAATTTATGGCAGGCTGGCGTTGTGTGGCTGGCACCTCCTGCAAGGGGTGTTGTATCCTGCCAAGCTCTCCATGTATCTCATGTGGACTGGGAGAGACATGTGAATGGGTCTTGGGTTCCTCAATTCATGGCAGTTCTTGCACATGCCTGGGCGAATGGCCCTCCATTCAAGACCATCATTGTAGAACATACACTACTGTTCAAAAGTTTGGGGTCACTTAGAAAAGTCCTTGTTTTTAAAAGAAAAGCACATTTTTTGACCATTAAAATAACATCAAATTGATAGGAAATACAGTGTAGAAATTGTTAATGTTGTATTTGACTATTTTAGCAGGAAACGGCTGATTTTGTATGGAATATCTACATAGGTGTACAGTGGCCCATTATCACCAACCATCACTCCTGTGTTCCAATGGCACGTTGTGTTAGCTAATCCAAGTTTATCATTTTAAAAGGCTAATTGATCATTAGAAAACCCTTTTGCAATTATGTTAGCAAAGCTGAAAACTGTTGTGCTGATTAAATAATCAATAAAACTGGCCTTCTTTAGACTAGTTGAGTATCTGGAGCATCAGCATTTGTGGGTTTGATTACAGGCTCAAAATGGCCAGAAACAAAGAATTTTCTTCTGAAACTCGTCAGTCTATTCTTGTTCTGAGAAATGAAGGCTATTCCATGCGAGAAATTGGCACGAAACGTCAACAGTGAAGAGGCGACTCCGGGATGCTGGCATTCTAGGAAGAATTGCAAAGAAAAAGCCATATCTCAGACTGGCCAATACAAAAAAAGAATAAAGACGGGCAAAAGAACACAGACACTGGACAGAGGAACTCTGCCTCGAAGGCCAGCATCCCGGAGTCGCCTCTTCACTGTTAATGTTGAGACTGGTGTTTTGCGGGTACTATTTAATGAAGCTGCCAGTTGAAGACTTGTGAGGTGTCTGTTTCTCAAACTAGACATTCGAATGTACTTGTCCTCTTGCTCAGTTGTGCACCGGGGCCTCCCACTCCTCTTTCTATTCTGGTTAGAGACAGTTTGCTCTGTTTTGTGAAGGGAGCAGTACACAGCTTTGTACGAGATCTTCAGTTTCTTGGCAATTTCTCGCATGAAATAGCCTTTCCTTCTCAGAACAAGAATAGACTGATGAATTTCAGAAGAAAGTTCTTTGTTTCTGGCCATTTTGAGCCTGTAATCGAACCCACAAATGCTGTTGCTCCAGATACTCAACTAGTCTAAATAAGGCCAGTTTTATTGATTATTTAATGGCACAACAGTTTTCAGCTGTGCTAACATAATTGCAAAAGGGTTTTCTAATGATCAATTAGCCTTTTAAAATGATAAACTTGGATTAGCTAACAGAACTTGCCATTGGAACACAGGAGTGATGTTTGCTGATAATGGCCCTTTGTACACCTATGTAGATATTCCATTCAAAATCAGCCATTTCCAGCTACAATAGTCATTTACAACATTAACAATTTCTACACTGTATTTCTGATCAAATAGATGTTATTTTAATGGACAAAAAATGTGCTTTTCTTTCAAAAACAAGGACTTTTCTAAGTGACCCCAAACTTTTGAACAGTAGTGTACCTTCACCAGTACTATAGGTCAACAAGAGTACACTGAGGCTTTAGAATTACAGTTCTGATTACGTATATTTAAGGTATAGGGGGCAGTATTTTCATTTTCGGATGAAAAGCGTGCCCAGAGTCCAATATTTGCATATTATTAGTATATTTGGATAGAAAACACTCGGAAGTTTCTAAAACTGTTTGAATGATGTCTGTGAGTATAACAGAACTCATATGGCAGGCAAAAACCTGAGAAAAATCCAACCAGGATGTGGGAAATCTGAGGATTGTAGTTCTTCTTTTGAATCCCTATCGAAACTACAGTGTCTGTGGGGTCACGTTGCACTTCCTAAGGCTACCATTGGCTGTCAACAGCCTTTAGAAACGTGTTTCCTCCTTCTCCTGTTACTGGGCAGAAAATAGGAGCTCAGTCAATGAGTGGACTGCCTATGGACAAAGGACTTGGTGATGTGTGCGAGCTCGCCAGCACACCGTTCCTTCTTTTTCTTCTTGAATGAATACGCTATTGTCCGGTTGGAATATTATCAACGTTTTAGGTTAAAAAGACCCCAAGGATTGATTGTAAACAACGTTTGACATGTTTCTACGAACGGTAATGGAACTATTTGACTTTTCATGTCTGGATTTACGCTCGCGCGTTATGCCTTTGGATAGTGATCTGAACGCACGAACAAAACTGAAGTATTTGAACATAAATATGGAGTATTACGAACAAAAAGAACATTTCTTGTGGAAGTAGCAGTCCTGGGAGTGCATTCTGATGAAGATCAGCAAAGGTAAGAGAATATTTATAATACTAATTCTGAGTTTAGTTGACCCCAGAACTTGGCGGGTATCTGTATAGCTTGCTTTGATGGCGAGCTATGTACTCAGAATATTGAAAAATGTGCTTTCTCCGTAAAGGTATTTTAAAATCTGACACAGCGGTTGCATTAAAGAGAAGTATATCTATAATTCTTTCAATAACTGTTGTAAATTTTATTAACGTTTATGATGAGTATTCTTGTAAATTGATGTGGACATTCACCGGTGGTTTTGGTGGGAATATATTTTCTGAACATCACGCGCCAATGTAAAATGTTTTTTTTTTATATAAATATGAACTTTATCGAGCAAAACATACATGTATTGTGTAACATGAAGTCCTATGAGTGCCATCTGATGAAGATCATCAAAGGTTAGTGAATATTTTAGCTGTATTTTTGGTTTTTGTGATGCATGTCCTTGCTTGGAAAATGGCTGTGTGGTTTATGTCCTAACATAATCTAATTGTATGCTTTCGCCGTAAAGCCTTTTTGAAATCGGACAATGTGGTTAGATTAACAAGAAGTTTATCTTTAAAATGGTGTAAAATAGTTGATTGTTTGAGAAAATGAAATTATGAGATATTTGCTGTTTTGTATTTCGCGCCTTGCTATTTTACTGGCTGTTGAATAGTGTGTCCCGCAGGTGGGATGGTAGCGTCCCCCATAGCCCTGAGAAGTTAAGCAAGGGCACTGATTGTCTGCTAAGATGCTAGCTGTGGTGTTGTGTGATTTTCATGAGTGCTATTTTTCCCGTAAAACCTGCTTGGAGATAATTGAATGACACAGGGTATGTTTTACAATAGCGTTGAAAAGTGTGTGCAGACAGTGCCGGTAGAAGGTGAAAAGACAATATTTTCACACATTTTGGGATGAAAGACGTGTCTTACTTTTCCACACACAAAGTCTTGTTTTTCGAGACGGAAAGTAAAATATTCTTTAATGTGAAAGATACACTACTGTGGCAATGCTACGAACTCAACCCCGCTAAGTATTATCTTTGGTTAATTATTTTAATTGACATTATCAGATTGAAGGAAAACGTTTGTTCCTCTAGAGTTGACTCACCCAGATTATGTTTCTGAGTATAATCGTCCTCCCTCAAAAAGCAGTATATTAGCTTTCACTGTGTAAACAACACTTCTGGAGTAAGATGAATACATTAAACCGGTAGGCTTTGCCTGTGCCAACAATAACGTCCCTGTGTTGTGATTAAGTTGAGAGGGGAGGACGTGATAGCCATTTACAGATGTCCTTTTCTTCCTGTTACAGTTTGACTTTTCCACACACTGACTAAACATGCTGAGTGATACGTCCTGGAGAGGGATCAGTCACAAAGGCTGGATCTCACACTAGACCTCAGTTTTCATCATCAGCCCTGATGACCAGATAAAGGGTAAGATACTCCCTTTAAAGGGAATGAACTTTGGCAACAGGGGCCTATGCATCGAGATGTGTGGTGCGGTATGGAACTCACCTTGCTCTAGAATGGCATGGGCCCCTTATGGGAGAGACGGGGTCGTGGGCGTCTCCTCTTCCAGCCGGCCGGTCTGTGGCTCTGGCCACCCCTGCCGGGGTTCTGCTGGACCAGCCTTCTCACGGCGCCCGCCTCTTCTAGTGCTTTGCCATGCTCCGTGGAGGCCATGATGGGACCTGTAGAATAATAATAAACTCTTGTTAGCACCCCAAAATGGCCACCACTACACACATGTACTTTATCAATGAGTTTTGCTACTTCTGTAGGACCAGAGGTCATGCATGTTAGCACCCCAAAAGGGCCACCACTACACACATGTACTTATCAATGAGTTTTACTACTTCTGTAGGACCAGAGGTGATGCATGTCAGCACCCTAAAATGGCCTCCCTGTGCACATGTACTGTATGTAGCCTATCAATGAGTTTCGCTACTTCTATCCTCAGCTAGATTGATCCTCATTTTGATTGTGACTTCCGTGATCTCACTCTCAGCCATGTGTACGTAAGACACAAATATGGATAAGAGCTATAGCGGATGAGCCAATCGAAGATATGCAAAGATAGCATGTGTGTGGGCCTCTCTTAGCCCACCCATGCATTGAAGTTCATCAAGTCAATGTGGTGGAACCAAAACACAGCAGATGTAGCTCGACCTCTGTGAGAAACCTAAACCGTGGTGTCTCATGTCCCTTGTGACTCACTTCAAGATTGCAGATGTCTCACACACCAGGTTTGGTGAAGGTACATACCACAGCACCCTGTGCTTGACCCAAGATTAGGGACAGGCTAAATAGTAGTATGCGTCCCACAGTGTGTGTGTGTGTGTGTGTGTGTGTCAGAGAGTGAACCCAGATGTTTCTAGTCATTTCTCAATAAGTGTGGCTTGATCTTTTAAGCCTCTACTCCAAATGGTTTGATCCACTTCAGTGTCTCCGTAACCTCTTCGACCTTTTTTGCAAACTCAAAGACGTTCTTGAGAGAGTACAGACTTCCAAGGGTTTTTTGTTGAGTATCTTGATACCATTATATGATATTTAATGTGGGTGATCTTTCACACAACCCCCATTCATTGCTTTAGTCGCATAAAATGTCAGTACTTAGTTTAGTTGGAATTTTTGTGTGAGCTTGTCAAAAAGATTGAATGTCTCACAGTGGAAAATTCTAGTAAGGCTTTGTTAAAAAAGAAATAAAAGGAAAAAATTATAGTAACTAATAGATGGATGAAATCAACTCTTGTATGCAATTCATTTACAATTTGCTAACCTAATTAACTGAACAAGTTGACAACCTCGTGAAACATGATGTCATCCATCAATCACAACCCTTCCTAGCTAGCGTATAATGTTCTTAGAGCTTGGTGAAAGCGTGGTTGTCCTATGTTATTTTGCATACAACTTTCCCACAACGTTCTGGGAATGGTGCATGATAGTTGCTTGGCTTTGGAACATTCTCAGCACATTTAAGGAACTTGACAAATACATGTTATTTTCTTAGTATTTCATGACTTTTACAGAACTTTTCCTAAAAGTTCAAACATGGTTACATTTTATTTCAATTGTGGTAATGTTCTAGGAACGTTCTCCAACTGGTTGGACATTGGGAATTTTCTCAAATAGTTCAGAGAATGTTAAGAAACAACATTCTTCTGTGGGAATTTCAGTACTTGAGGATAACATTGCCTACACAGGTTTCCTCATGGTTCTATTTAAAGTCATGTTCTCAAATTGTTCCGAGAACGTTAAGAAACCTTTCCATAAAAAAACACAAGAAAACTTTTGTAACGAATGTTATTTAAAAACCTACATTCCGTTCTTAGAACGTGAAAAAAACGTTCTATAAAAACTACAAGAAAACTTTAATAACATTCAGAGAACGTTCTGAGACTGTTATTTTAAAACATATACATTCCGTTCTTAGCATTAACAAAACTGTCTATCCTCTATCTTGTTAAGTGTGTTCAACTGTGTTGGCCACACCCACTGATTGGCCACAACTGATCTTAACTCAACACTGAAGTTGGAGACATATCTTCCTCACTAACTTTAAGCGTCAGCTGTCAGAGCAGCTTACTGATCGCTGCAGCTGTACACAGCCCATTTGTAAATAGCCCATCCAACCAACTACCTACCTCATCCCCATATTTGTTTCTGTTTTTCTTCTCTTTTGCACACCAGTATTTCTACTTGCACATCCTCATCTGCACATATATCACTCCAGTGTTAATTGCTAAATTGTAATTACTTCACGACTATTGGCCTATTTATTGCCTTACCTCCTTACTTCATTTGCACACACTGTATATAGATTTTTCTATTGTGTTATTGACTGTATGTTTGTTTATTCCATGTGTACCTCTGTGTTGTTGTTTTTGTCGCACTGCTTTGCTTTATCTTGGCCAGGTCGCAGTTGTAAATTAGAACTTGTTCTCAATTGGCCTACCTAGTTTAAATAAAGGTGAAATAAAAAATAAAATAAATATTAACTTGTAGGAATTGGTCTATATGGATACAAGACTGAATCCAAACATTACATTGTTTATTTTATGTGCGTTATAAATTTCCTATGTGAAAATACTCTGGATACATTAACCTGTTATGGCTAGGGGGCAGTATTTTCACGGCTGGATAAAAAACGTACCCGATTTAATCTGGTTACTACTCCTGCCCAGTAACTAGAATATGCATATAATTATTGGCTTTGGATAGAAAACACCCTAAAGTTTCTAAAACTGTTTGAATGGTGTCTGTGAGTATAACAGAACTCATATGGCAGGCAAAAACCTGAGAAGATTTCATGCAGGAAGTGGCCTGTCTGACAAGGTGTCGTTCTTAGCTGTCCCGTGACACTTCCTACGGCTGCCATAGGCTCTCAGAAGGCGGCAAAATGCTGTATCGTGGCTTTGCAGGCTCTGGCTGAAAAAAAGTAGCGCGTTTGGGTAGTGGCTGGTTACAGTACTGTGAGACTCAGGCTCGTGCCTGCGTCGACCGAAAGCTTTGTTTTCTTTCCTCTGTTTAGCTAAATGGACATTCCCGGTCGGAATATTATCGCTTTTTTACGAGAAAAATGGCATAAAAATGGATTTTAAACAGCGGTTGACATGCTTCGAAGTACGGTAATGGAATATTTAGATTTTTTTTGTCACGAATTGCGCCATGCGCACGACCCTGATTTACCATTTCGGATAGTGTCTGGGACGACGAACAAAACGCCGCTATTCGGATATAACGATGGATTATTTTGGACCAAACCAACATTTGTTATTGAAGTAGCAGTCCTGGGAGTGCATTCTGACGAAGACAACAAAAGGTAATCAAACTTTTATAATAGTAAATCTGATATTGGTGAGTGCTAAACTTGCCGGGTGTCTAAATAGCTAGCCCGTGATGGCTGGGCTATGTACTTAGAATACATAGCACAGTGCATAGAGGAGTGCATAGAGGAGTTCTGTATCTATAATTCTTAAAATAATTGTTATGCTTTTTGTGAACGTTTATCGTGAGTAATTTAGTAAATTGTTAGCAAATTCCCCGGAAGTTTGCGGGGGGTATGCTAGTTCTGAACGTCACATGCTAATGTAAAAAGCTGTTTTTTGATATAAATATGAACTTGATTGAACAAAACATGCATGTATTGTATAACATAATGTCCTACGTGTGTCATCTGATGAAGATCATCAAAGGTTAGTGCTGCATTTAGCTGTCTTCTGGGTTTTTGTGACATTATATGCTAGCTTGAAAAATGGGTGTCTGATTATTTCTGGCTTGGTACTCTGCTGACATAATCTAATGTTTTGCTTTCGCTGTAAAGCCTTTTTGAAATTGGACAGTGTGGTTAGATAAAGGAGAGTCTTGTCTTTAAAATGCTGTGAAATAGTCATATGTTTGAAAAATTGAAGTTTTTGTATTTTTGAGGAATTTGTAATTCGCGCCACGCCTATCATTGGATATTGGAGCAGGTGTTCCGCTAGCGGAACGTCTAGATGTAAGTTAAGTAACAAAAATATTCTTTAAACATTTGGGGTAGGAGCAACTTGAGACACAAAAAATGACAAAGGTTTGAGTGAGAGGTCAAACTAGTGTCTCCAAGTTTCTCCTAAGTCATTTCAATGCACTTTTATGACTCAAAGAAGAGTCTTCAACTATAAAGTGTGTTTTTGAGCTCTCCTGGCTGTGCCGTTGAGGAACTAGAGCAATCACTGCATCCCCACTATCACACAATTACTGTTGTTGTTTACGCAATCCAAAAACGGTCCATTATAAATTGCAATCTGGGTCAGGTGGGGCTCATTTGAAAGCTTGTTCTATTGCCAACATGCCTAGCTAAATTATAAAATACGATCTTAGGCTTTCACAAGGCAATTCAGAGAAGCAGATGGTAATTTTGGTGCGCATAGAATGGAGTCATGAGTGCATTCAGATGCGTGGTCCGTAGCAGCTTTTCTTCGCAATACAACAAACATAGGCTCATTCTGTTAAGAATAACCCAGGGTATAATGGCATGTCATCTTGTAACTGTACATCAAACATAGTGATCATAAACGTTGACACTGTATATTACATTGATTTTGAGATATGGAAATTTGAAGTGCTCATTTGGCTTGTGCTTGGCTTGCTTTCAAAATACATTCAGTCCTCTTAATTTACAGCATTTCCCTCAGTCAGACAAAAATATTTGCCAAAGTTGCCAAATTAGTGGGAGGGATGGGGGCATGTTCTGAATGGCTGTCAGTCAAAAGAGCTGTGAAGCGGAGAACCTGAGCTCTGACGTCATGTATAGCATGTTACCTACCGTACAGCCATTGCGTTTCAGTTTAGGCACTTGTCAGTGTTCAAATCTGCCATTTTCAACCCGTATACAGGTACGAGTGTAAAGGGTTAATGAGTGCTTGTTTCCTTTGAAATGTGGTCTGTTTGAATATACTAAAATGAACAGCTTTGTATGGCGCAGTGGATAGAGAACAATGTCAAGGATGCCATGTCACAATAAAACATAAATGTGTTTGCATTATTAACGCATAAGGAAATTCATTTCCATGTGTCCTATCTGTGCTTGGAGTTCAAAAAAGTCAACCCAAAATAACCTAGCAGTTGTTATGAAAAGTCTTATTGAAACATTCAGTGAAAGTTTTAAGGAACTTATTCAAACACCTCCAAATAACCTATAATTTCCATTCTCAGAGCGTTAATAAAACCTTTATAGAACCTCCTCTGCAACCTAATGAACGTTCCCAGAACAGTTAAAAATGTTCACTTCTGTTTTCAGAACGTTTTAAAATCATTCTGTTTTACCGGTCAAGAAACATCTGGCTTCATTCCCACAACCAATGTGAAACCAAAAACATAGTATGTTCCCAAAACTTCCAAGGGACCAAATGTGCTAGCTGGGTTATTTCCGACCCAGTGAATATTTTAGCATTTTAAATCTAAGCTATACTTCGTCTATCAGAATTCGTCACACATTTCCGTTCTCAACTTCACGTCCGTCCGAAACCAAAGATGCGTGTGCGTTCCTAAAAGAGGCATCTTTTGCGGAGAGACACATAAATACCTTTCCTGAAAAATAAACAACAATTCCCATTAGGCTTTTCCTGTCAAAAACCAAAGTGACATCACTCACATGGTGTCATGACATTCCAGGCTCCTCCCATGGGAGAGACTGGCCCCATTTTTAGAATTCTCCTGGGAAGAACCTTCCTTAGGTTTTATGTCTTCTCCTAGACTGGACAATCATCCACATCCTCCCGTACAGGTGGGAAAAGGAGCGGAGATACTTAAGGGCTGCAATAGAGCAGTTGTCAAAGTCATGATTACGTTAGCCTCTAGTGATTCTCCTAATTGACTAGGTTTATGGAAAGTGTCTGGAGACCATTCCTGTCTCCCCATGTCTGCTTCCTGTATCCAGCGCATCAAAACACAACTGGAGAAACTGAGGCTGATGAATGAACTAGCAAGGGCTGTCAATGGGGTGGTGGATGGTGGATCCTCTTCTGTTAAGGAGCTTTCAGACTAGGGTTTAATTAACATCTCTTCGCTGCACACATGCGGACCCCTTCTCCAGCTGACAAGGTAAACTCATTTGAATGGGTAACAGCTTTTACCTGAATTGAATTCATTATCCACATGCCATTACAGTGAACGCACACGTATCAGCACACATATCATGTACAGTGGTTGAACCCCCACCATATTTTGACACTTGATATTCATTGATCATGTTCTAAACAGTTTAGAATAGCATTAGAATCAGGAAATGGAGACAGCGCCACGATTTGAAGGTTTTTACACAATGGTGAATTACTGTTATTGTACCAGAAGGCAAATGTTAATTTTTTAAAAATGTTTTCGATGTAATTCCCCATGAAATGCCAGACATCTCAAGTTTCATTTCCTGGGCTAATCTTCTTCTGGGCACATATAACATATTTGCAGGAAACAGTGGGCTAGTTCATTTGCACCGGGGAAAAGGCTCTGTTGCATATTTCAGCATCTAAAACAGCCCCCCCCCCCCCCCCCCCCCCCCATATGCACACACACACACACACACACACACACACACACACACACACACACACACACACACACACACACACACACACACACACACACACACACACACACACACACACACACACACACACACACACACACACACACACACACACAGTAATTACACCTGGGCCGGCTGTGCTGAACACAACTCATCACCCGCTTCCCTCTCCTCTCTGGGTCGCTCAGTCTGTCATAACCCGGATCTGTAATGAGACAATTTAGATGTTTCCTGCCACTGTCAGTCGCTGCTCAACGCTGGGCTCTGAGGGGAGCACATCTCCTGACAGATCTCAGCCCTACTGCCCGTCTGGCCACAGGAAAGAAAGGTGTAATGAAAGCTGCTAAAAATAAGCCAGGGCCCAGTGATAAGACTGGCAGTTATGGATTGACTCTTCCCACCAGGAGAGAAGGTATCAAGCTGGGCCAGACATGATATAGCAACTTCCAGTTCCAGGCATGTATCTTTAGCCATATCTGGATAGATGGGATGAGAAGGCAGCCATCCAAATCACATAAGACCTTGTAATTGAGGCCCAACTCAAAGTAATAATTTGTTAATGCACATTTCATCTCCATAAACAAAAACCACTATACTATCGTATTGCTGTGAAATTGGATCCAGCATATGTAGCATCCAATTTGATATTATCCAACTGTGGGATTCCCACAAACATGATAAGCGGGTAAGGAAGCAATATGGCAGAGATGAGATATTTCTCACAATACCACCCCTCCTTATCTCAACATCTGACCCCAGAGCCCAGGCCCTCATCACAACCAAACTCAGGCATTTCTTCCCCTTCTGGTAATTCCCTAAGTAAACTCGAATTAAGAGGGAATTTCTGGAATGCCGGAAAAATTGTAGCTACCGCTGCTGCCTCTCCAGACCTATCTGAGAGGGAAGTGGTGAGAGAGAGGGAGAAAGAGAGCGAGAGGAAGACTGAGAGAAGCAGAGCTGTGTCACAAACTGGCCTGCTTCCAGGCTCAATGATACATCGCCAGTCGGCTGCTATCTAATTCCCCTTCCTTTGTTTCACCACACTCCTCAGATGCCATCCATTACTTTGCCTTTTTCACTTTCTCTATCTCATTTCAGAACTGGCCGATACACAGTGTTTCTGACAGCCCTTCCCTGTCAATGCCCCTGCAGCCCCATCAACCGGGCAGAGTTGTACGTCTACCAGCGCTCGTCGTTCTGTCAGAGAGAGAGGGGAGTAGTAGGGAGAAATGGATGCCTGCTGACTGGTGCCAAGTCTATCGATCGATAGCCGCATGGGTAAATTGGATATCACATTGCAGAGACGTGGCACGCCGATGGAGGAAGCACACAGGGAATGGAGAATCAGGAGCACTGTTTCTTTTGTAGAGAAAAGCTGGTTGTGTAGGATGCCAAGAGGCCCACATAACACATCTCTGGTCTTGTACATTTACCAATGGCTTTAGACTTAACTCGGTCGCCAGGAAATAGGAGATTTTTTTTCTCTTTCCAGGTCCATGAGTAAACCAGCAACAGGTGAGAAGGCTGAACTGGTTATTTATGGATTGATACAGAATCAACAAGGTTCCTCAAGCGTGTCGCACTGAAATTGAATCCTTGCAGTGTTTCATTTTCTGTGCGTAAAAGCAAATTAATACACCGTTTCAACTAATCTTATCTGTTTCTTAACTGGAATAGTCTTTGCTCATTGCTCAGCTAAACTGATTATGAATCAGTGCACTGTCTTATCGATTATCTTTCACGGTTCACAGAGCGATCGGAAAACAATCCCTCTTGCTCTGTTTTCTCTCTTTCTTCATCTGTCCCTCCATCCCCCCTTCCTCCTGCTCCTCCACACCCTACATCTTGCTCTCCGTTCTCTCCTTCCATGAAGCAGAGGATTGAGGCAGCCTGAGAGGCCCTTGATGTGTAAACAAGCAGCTGCCATAGAGAGGAAACGAGAGCATCGGACTGGAACTGGCTCTGCTCTGCAGTAACCATGGCGAGAGATGAGGGTAGAGGACATGAGAGAACAGGAGAGAAGAGAGTGGAAGAAAGAGGAGAGGAGAACAGAAGAGATGAGAAGGGGAGGGACCAGAAGGTAGAGGAGAGAACAGGAGAGAAGAGAACCAGCAGCCTTGCTTGGTAAAACACTGGCACCAGTGCCTCGCTGCTTGATGCCACATCTACCATGGGGCATCATCAGGCTCATATTTGATGCTGTCAACGGCTAAGTGCCTCATGTCACAGGTGACGGGGACGTGATAATGAGCTCCATTGATTCAGCCAGAGATTCATTATCTGTTCAAAACCTACTGAGGCAGAGGACCATGGTTCAGTGCAGCTTACAGTACAGCATGTCCCTTTTCCGTGGAAATAATAACCCCTGCAGAACCGACACTCTGTTTCATGGTAGTCCAGTTAGCTGAGGGCCTTCTTCGGTGAATGTGCGATAGCAGTTTATGATGTTATCTGCAGCGTTATCTGCAGCGTTTTATACATATCATTGTATATACATAGTCTGTAGCTGTATATACAGAACATTGAAACAGTTTGCTTTGTACCTAATTCCGTGCATTTGCCTGGGCGATCCTTATGGGTAACACTGCTAGGGATGTGTTTGCGTGAGAGTAAGAATAAATACCCCAGTGAGTGTAGCTATGGTTATTAGTGTGACGTACGGTAAGAGGAGTGAGCCCACACTGTTTCCATCACATGCTTCCTTCATTCACTAAAATAAGGCATGGACCTGCACCCAGTGATTCCCTGTGTGTTTAGTACTCCCACAGACACACTAACCCACAGACCCAGACACACACAGACACACCCCACATACTGTGCCCAGGGATGCACCCTCCAGGAGTATATGAGGGGGATCAAGAATGTTTAGACAGAAATGAGACATGTTAATCATGCCAGTACATACAGTACAAGCCAACCCATTTTCCCTAGCTTCGCTATTTTAGCCCTAGCATGAGCAAAGCTTCTGCTGATGCTGCTAAGGCAGGGTGGTGGCTTTGCTAGCCGTCTGCTAGTCTAGCTTTCGCCTTTACATCTACCACTACCTCAGATATGGAAATTCAGTGGAAGAAGCAGACACCTCTGCCCTGTTCAGCATTCAGAACCTCCATTTGGAAATGTTCTGCCTGTTGAAGCCGGAGTCTGTCAGTGTGCTGCTAATCGCATGCCTACCGGTAACTCTGGGCCTTGGCAGAAACTGGTGCCATTCCCTAGCGGACTTTCAGACCCACGTTACCATGGCAGCCACTGTGAAAGGCACTCAGGGAGCAAAAATAATGACATTGTCAGTTGGAATGGATCAGGTTTCCCAGTTTACAAATTTCAGCGCATAATTAACCTGACTGGGCAGCTTATTCTTTCCAACCCTTTCCCCTTGGCGAGAGGGCTTGGGCCCTGTATGTGTGTGTCAGCCCTTTGCTTTCATGCCGAGCAGAGTGTTCCAAGCAGTGTGTTCCACTGCTGCTCGGCCCTATTTGATATGTAGCATTGTGGTGCTTGTCTGTGATAATAATGAGTTTGCGGGGGGTGAAATGAAGGCTGGCTTTGCCCCTAACCACTCCCTAGAGGAAACGAAAGTGCATTAAACATAGCGCCCGCTGCATGTTCCCAGCTCTAACTTAACCCCCTTTCTAAACTCCGCTAACTATCACTCACTTAAGTTGAGGGCTCAGAAAAATTTTAACACATTTCGCAGACCGCTCTGTTTCTGCAGATGTCCCTTTGAGCCCCACCTTACCCCCTATATCGGCTGTGAAGTTGCAGCCCTTTGAGTGAACTACACATGCTCCCAAATTAGTGAGAGTGTTTCGTGATGAGGTGTGAGACGGGGCAGCCTGCTCTGGTACCTATGATCAGAGCTCTGCGTGTTCAAAGGGCCTCGGGCGGCGGCAGCGACGCTGAAGGGTCAACTAATGAAGCAATGGAGTCCACCACTGGACCGCCTGCCTGCTTTCATTCATCCACCATCCAACTCAATGGATTGATGTGAATCTATGGCTAGGAGTTTACTGCATTTTAGGGCCTTTAAACACAGGCAAAATCAGAGAGCCGATCATGCAAAGCATTTGAAGAGAGATTTCTCCCTGAACTGGCTTCCAGGACGGCAGCAGCCTGCTGTCTGAAAGAGGATTTAACACCCCAAGTAGGAGGCTGGAGGTAGCAATAGGCGAATGGTGTTTTAGACCTGGATATTCCAGTAAGCAGTAGTGGGCTGAGGCCCAGCACGTCGGTTGGTAGGTAGACTAATCAGCGAGGAGGTGAGGTGGGTGTTGCCTTAATCTCCAGAAACAGCATGGCAAGGGCAGAGGGATCCTCCATCCGCCTGTTTCCATGGGCACGCTAATCAAATGTGAAGCACCAGCTCTAGCCCCTCCCCTCTCTTGTATCATCACTGCCCCCTTGCTGTGAACTGACGTGCCCTCTCCCATGTGTGTGTGTGTGTGTGTGTGTGTGCGTGTGTGTGTGTGTGTGTGTGTGTGTATGTGAGACGCCAAAGTTTCACCGCACACGCTCTGCTACTTTAGGGATCAGTGCTTCTCCCATAGGGTAGGATTGAAAGGAAAATAGCATCAACATTGCATAAGACTGTTTCTCAGCTAATGAGGGCATTTTGACGTCAGACATGGTTAGGTAAACAGCAAACGCACACATAGGTGAATAGCCAAGTCAGCTATTCTTTCCTGACTGGCAGACCTCCTAGCAGTAGCAGGATTTATGCCACCTGCATTTATAACAACATTAATATAAACGTTCGAGTCAAGGGGTAAGGCTTTTCTAAAAGGGTTTTATATACAAACTGTGGTATAGATACCTGTCCCTTGGGTCACATTGTGTAATATAAAACTTAAATATATAAGCTTCTTAAGGCGTTTTGTTGACAAATGTACTGCACATGCTAACCTGTGCGTGTATGTCCTGAAGCATCCGAGAGATGTTCCGCCACTACTTGACTAAACTTCTTGCCTGATCGAGATATATGGTTACGTATCCCACTTCTTGTTTTCCTCTTTTACAAACATCTGTTCATGGTCAGGGGCCAGCAAAGAAAGGAGGGAACCTTTCTCTCTCCTCATCAGTAAATGAGATAGAGAAAGAGTGCACTGTGGGAGGTCCAGCCCTACACCAAATATAGTTATTAGGAAACGTATTGAAAGATTCCACTTATCAGTCACAGGCTGATTGACCCACGGAGCTCTCTCTCTCTCTGCTGCATGCGTGAAATAGTCAAATATCATTAATAAACAAACAACGCACAATGGCAACTTCCTCCCACCATGAATAATGTATTGTTTCATAAATGAATGATTCCACATGTAGCCCACTTGGGTATAAGAAGGAAAAGTGATCTAATGGTTTCTAGTTTCATGCATTTAATTTCAATCGGGAGGGGTGGGGAGAGAAATGAGGTGCACCTCACCCACCTTGACTTTGTATGTGTGTCTTTGAGAAAATAAAGCGGTATAGCCGAAATAAGGACATCCTGTGGCCTAGGGCCTTGGAGGTAAGACTCAATCCGGTGGGGGCACTGGTAAGTGTTCCCAAACTCTGCCAAGCCCCCTTTGCACGGCCCATCGTCCCAACGCATGATCCACTACTTCAGAGTTCGCATGAATCTCCCCAGTCCTCCTTATATATAACAGTCCCTAACAAGTGCCAGCTGTGTCTTGCTTTGGACCAGGTAAATGGACTGTGTCCATACTGAATGTACTGTACGTGGTTTTAGCATTAATAGGGATGCAAAGTTGCCTTTGGTTATATTTTCATTCCACTCTCTTTCTGTTTTACCTCATTCTAAAGTGATGTCCAGCTGCTCCTATATTTCCAAGCATTGAATTATGGATATCTGTCATGAAAGAACGAGATGAAACAAAACAATGTTTGGCCACAAGAAATGATGGGAAATGATATCTGTGACCACCACTGTTCAAGAGTCAAATTTTCCCATTCCATGTTTTGCGTAAATTGACCGTGTAAGTAATTAAAGCTCCATTCATTCATTCCAACGACTCCAGAATATTTATTCAGTGGTTTTTGGTGTGCTGTTAATAAAAATGTCCACTCTGAGCGTATCACAATTGACACCCACTTTAAATGTAACACTTAATGTTTGAACAGGGAGTCATAAATCACGTTAATATTGAGCCCCTGGTGGAACTAGCTCAGCTTTTGAAAATATCTGGTTTTGATTAAGCTATTGGGTGCGAGAATGGGAGTAACCTGGGCCTGGGGATAGGGATCTGGTGGTGCTCAGAAGAGGCCTGGCTAGCATGGTGGGTAACCCTAACCATCTGCCCCAGGGCAGCATTCTCATAGCTCTCATATGAGGGAGACAGACTAAGTCCCGACTCCGGAACAGCTAGGGCCACATAATGGATTCAGGGTCAGGCAGAGGCAGAGAGCGTTTCAAGACTAATTGTTTTACTACCGTTGCATGCCACCTTTTATTGCTCTTGTTCGTCTACCTGCAGAAATTTGGGAAGGCAAGTGAGACCACCAGCTGTGAAGTTTTTAGAGGCTTTTTAATATTTCAGTGTTGTGCATGGTGCTCCCCTCGCCACTGAAAGCTTAAACGACCCTTGTGCTCCAAGATGGCCGCTCTCTCTCTGTCTTTCCTTTCTTTTTTTCTATTTTTAGACTTCTGACCGAAGTTCTAAGTGAGGTGATTTAGTCATTCAAAGGACTTCTGAATTACATTACAGCGCCTCAGCAGTCGCATATGCAAACGTCTTGGAGCCTACCAAATGACTTATGATTTCCCCCCAAATCTCTTCCCTCTCCTCTAAAGCAATTGTGGATGGTTTATATGAAGTCCACGGTGAGTGGGAGTAATACCAATGTACAGTATAAAGTGGCTTATCACAAAAAACATGAATAAAGTCCCAAGACTTTATTATTGAAGTCAACAAGACCAGACTGTTTTTTTCAATACAGTAAATCGCAGGCTATGGATTTTTACTAGGGATTTAGGACTTGATTTCGGTTTCTCCATGTTTGTCATTCATTTACATGGCAGGCAAGTGGCGAGTGCAACAAGTAGTTAGCAGTTAGTAGAGGTTGCTGATAAAATAATTTGCTCTTCCTGATTTGGGGGTAAAATAATGAAACTAGGCCTACATGATGTGTCCATTCAGGATTGCCACCATGCATGTACTATCCTACTATAGCCAATGGTCAAACCTTCTTGCTGTCTATTGAGCATGTCTGGTTGCCTCTGTAAAGAGACAGAGCCGTGAGTGTCTGTGTCGTGTCTCTCAGACTAGCTGTCCTATCTTGAAACTGATGGTTTGGCTCTGATTCTCTGCCAGCGTTGCGTAGAGAGGAAATCCAGGTTATTCACAAAATAGATCAGAACCGCTGACCGTGTGTGTGTGTCTGCATGTGTATCTGTGTGTGTGGGAGAGAACAAGACAAACCCAGATGCCACTCACTCGCCCAACTAAGCTAGCCCCCGTGCCTCAAAGACCCTCTGAATGATTTCCCATAATCCCCTAATAACCTAACTACTGCGTCCACTCTGTCGCAAATGTTTGCCCACCATTATTATGTTATTGCAGGACATCTGGAAAAGTGTGCCTGTTTTTGTTCTCTCTACGGCCCATATAATCACTGCAGCAACAGCGGACACAAAAATACTCTTTACATTACCAGAGCCAGTGTGAAGGAGCTGGGATTATGATTTAAGGCTTCCTGGGTACTGTTAGCATAGGTCCCATTGATGTTGTTTCACCAAATATCCTGGCTTTTCCTCGCCGCCTCCCTTTTCCCTTTTTTTATTGTTGAAAAGAAACATTGTGTGGATGTAGGTGCCTTAATGAGGGCCTGTATTTATTTTCTCCAGCCTCTCTGTGGCTCTCCCTGACCCAGAACGCACCACAGGTGCAGCTGAGTTGGGACTATGCTGGTGCCGAATCCCGAGAACCGACAATACATCAAAGTTTAATACGGAATAATAGCATTGCTGACAGCTCACGTGAAATTGCCACCCTACCCTAAGGCAGATGATTTCTCCCATATACAGTGAAGGAAAAAAGTATTTGATCCCCTGCTGATTTTGGACGTTTGCCCACTGACAAAGAAATGATCAGTTTATAATTTTAATGGTAGGTTTATTTGAACAGTGAGAGACAGAATAACAACAAAAAAATCCTGAAAAACGCATGTCAAAAATGTTATAAAATGATTTGCATTTTAATGAGGGAAATAAGTATTTGACCCCTCTGCAAAACATGACTTAGTACTTGGTGGCAAAACCCTTGTTGGCAATCACAGAGATCAGACGTTTCTTGTAGTTGGCCACCAGGTTTGCACACATCTCAGGAGGGATTTTGTCCCACTCCTCTTTGCAGATCTTCTCCAAGTCATTAAGGTTTCAAGGCTGACGTTTGGCAACTCGAACCTTCAGCTCCCTCCACAGATTTTCTATGGGATTAAGGTCTGGAGACTGGCTAGGCCACTCCAGGACCTTAATGTGCTTCTTCTTGAGCCACTCCTTTGTTGCCTTGGCCGTGTGTTTTGGGTCATTGTCATGCTGGAATACCCATCCACAATCCATTTTCAATGCCCTGGCTGAGGGAAGGAGGTTCTCACCCAAGATTTGACGGTACATGGCCCCGTCCATGGTCCCTTTGATGCGGTGAAGTTGTCCTGTCACCTTAACAGAAAAACACCCCCAAAGCATAATGTTTCCACCTCCATGTTTGACGGTGGGGATGGTATTCTTGGGGTGATAGGCAGCATTCCTCCTCCTCCAAACACGGCGAGTTGAGTTGATGCCAAAGAGCTTCATTTTGGTCTCATCTGACCACAACACTTTCACCCAGTTGTCCTCTGAATCATTCAGATGTTCATTGGCAAACTTCAGACGGGCATCTATATGTGCTTTCTTGAGCAGGGGGACCTTGCGGGCGCTGCAGGATGTCAGTCCTTCACGGCGTAGTGTGTTACCAATTGTTTTCTTGGTGACTATGGTCCCAGCTGCCTTGAGATCATTGACAAGATCCTCCCGTGTAGTTCTGGGCTGATTCCTCACTGTTCTCATGATCATTGCAACTCCACGAGGTGAGATCTTGCATGGAGCCCCAGGCCGAGGGAGATTGACAGTTCTTTTGTGTTTCTTCCATTTGCGAATAATCGCACCAACTGTTGTCACCTTCTTACCAAGCTGCTTGGCGATGGTCTTGTAGCCCATTCCAGCCTTGTGTAGGTCTATAATCTTGTCCCTGACATCCTTGGAGAGCTCCTTGGTCTTGGCCATGGTGGAGAGTTTGGAATCTGATTGATTGATTGCTTCTGTGGACAGGTGTCTTTTATACAGGTAACAAACTGAGATTAGGAGCACTCCCTTTAAGAGTGTGCTCCTAATCACAGCTCGTTACCTGTATAAAAGACACCTGGGAGCCAGAAATCTTTCTGATTGAGAGGGGGTCAAATACTTATTTCCCTCATTAAAATGCAAATCAATTTATAACATTTTTGACATGCGTTTTTCTGTCTTTTGTTTGTTGTTATTCTGTCTCTCACTGTTCAAATAAACCTACCATTAAAATAATAGACTGGTCATTTCTTTGTCAGTGGGCAAACGTACAAAATCAGCAGGGGATCAAATACTTTTTTCCCTCACTGTATAATTCCAGTAAGAGGAACCCCCCTATCATGCCCACCTCACAAAACCACCAACCACCTCACCTGTTCAAATGTGCCTGGGTGTCAAACGGGAGTCAACCAGGCCTCTAACAACACACACCAGCATTGTGCCTTTTGTGTGTGTGTGTGTGTGTGTGTGTGTGTGTGTGTGTGTGTGTGTGTGTGTGTGTGTGTGTGTGTGTGTGTGTGTCAGCATCTGTTGTTTTCCTCCTGTGCAACTCTCTGTGTTTAGGGATTTGGGCGGAGGTGTTTCCGTGCCTGTGAAAGATGGGGTTTTGATATCTCGGCTGACAGGCCTGAGAGGCCAGACTGTTTCCACAATACGGATTGTTTACATACCAGCCCTTAAGAGTTAGAGGGGGAGGAAGACAAGTGATCGCCTTCAGAATGAATTATGAATACCACATCTGAGGCTTTGCCTGCTCTCTCTTGCTCTCAAGGTAGTGTGTACCTTTTTGAAGATGGGTAATTGAGGTACGGTATGCTGTTCAGGGATGGTGATATAAAACCAGCAAGGCCACTGTAGCGCTACTGAATCTACTCAGTGACACTGAAGGACTGCTGGAGGGGAGTGTTAGATTGAGGTTCTGTCGCCTGTTGCACCATGAGCTCTGACTGCCAAACACACACACACACACAAACAGGCACATACACACACACAGCTCCCCACCCTTTCTCTGCCTGACCACGCCAAGCCTACACACACACGCCTGAAAACAGATAACCCGGGAGAACTCCTAGTGAACTGGAAAAGCATGTCTCAAGATGAAAGGCTTCACACCCACTTCCTACACGCAGAGCCTTCTCCCGACACCTTCCCGCGACAGCACAGCGCATATAGCAGAGGCTGGTGCTGCACAGGCACAGACACAGACTCCAGCTCGAACTAGCAGCATCCATCTCTCCCCACACCCACTAACGCTGCTATACAGTAGCCTCCCTTTCTCCCTCTCAATGTAGACAATACTACAGTACCAGCCAGGGAAACAGGCAAGGAGAAAGAGCAGATATAGGCAGCGTGTCCTGAAAGACGTAGAATAATTTGAATAAGCATTTTTTTTCCTCCGTAATCAGAGCACAGGGAAGGGGAAGCGTAGCGCGGTGGTGAGCTCTCGGGCGTGGAACATGGTCGGACACACGCAGGGGCTGTGAAAAACGACACTGACCGTAATGCAGGATAATTGCTTCCCATTTACTCGTGTGGCCGAGACAAAAATAGCATGTCACACCGTAATGAATGCAACGCTCGGAAGGATGGGAGACATGAGCTCTCACTGCTGCACCTTGCAGTTTTATACGCCAAGTGTGGCCAGTACACCTCACAGATGCATATACAGTCAGGCACATAATACAAGTAGATATACACAGATACACAATTATGTACACGCACATGCCGACCAGCAGTGATTAATAGATAGATGCCGATCCTCAGAGAGGTAACTAGAAGCATTGACACAAGACCCACTGTTGTGTTTTCACACTCCACTGTTACCTGCACCACATCTGCAGGCTGGCCAATGGTCAGCTAACTGACCCCCCACCCACCCCTCCCACATCACTAAAGGCTCCTACTCCCATGACCCACCACTGAGAAATACCTCTCGATACTATTCTCCACGTTCGTTGTGGCTTGTTGTAATTTGTACGCACGGAGATTCTCATTTCACACTCGAGTCCAACACAATGGGTCCAGAACTGCGGCAACACTTTACGGAAATGTACCGTGACAAAGGAGCACAAATTGAGCTCCTCAAGAGACCACCCAACCATGCATCTAGGATTATGTGCCTCCCCCATAGACATTCTAAATACAATCCTCATCAACAGCACACCAAATGAATCAGAGCATTGGATTACCATGAGAACAGGCATGCTGTTGCTATAATGTAGTTCTAACAATACACTAACACATTATAAATGCATTTAGTCGGGTGGAATTAGGATTGTACAACCATTTATGCCTCTACCAGCTATGGTTGATTTATTTCCCCGCACTACATGTGCCATGCCATGTCCACTGTCCATTTCATAACAGTCACAACAGTCATATAGCGATACAGCCTTGACAACACTCAGCCACAGCACTCAGCATAGACAGCAATGACCATCAATAAAAGCCCCTAAATATTTCATATGAGCCACAATCTCTGCTGTCCCTCAAGCTGAATCAAGTGAAAGCATATGACCTATAGCACCGTATAAACTTCAATACAAAATACAGCCCCAGCAACAATAACATGGAAACCACTGCACTGCAGTACTGTACACAGTCAGGTGCTGAACTGATATTCCATCCCTTTTAGTAGCACACAAGGCTAATCACACTGGGTAACTGATCAACTACAGCTGCCTTAGCCGAGCCTTAGGGCCGATAACGAGGGAGAAAATATAAAGCATAGGGAGGCTACAGGCAGAAGCCCGAGCGAGCCCTGTACTCACCAGCACTGGCAGAACACAGCAGAGACACCAAGAGCACAATCACCAGCGTCAGGATCTTCACATTCATTTCTGCACTCCCCTCTGGCTCTCCCGTAGTCGCTAGCTGATATACTGTAGTGGTGTGTGTGCGTGGATGGGAGGGAGGGAGAGAGGCAGAGAGCGCGACTGAGCGAGCAAGGGAGAGAGAGAGAGGGAGAGAGCAAGACTGTTTGCTTCTCTCTCTGTGTGTGTGTAAGAGTGAGTGTGCTCGTGCCTCTGTACGCACCCTGGTGTGTGCGTGTGTTTGTGTGCCTGGGAGTGTGTGTCTGGCTGCCTGCCTGCCTGGTGCGTGTGTGTATTTCTGTATGCGTGTGTGTCTAAATGCGTATTTGTATATCAGTGTGTGACAACGCCACTCCAAGACTGAAGGCACGTCTTTTTATGAGCTCTCCCACGGAGGTGCGCAGCTTTTCTTTCCTTCTCAGAGAACACAGCAGCCAATGCCAAGTTCAGTAGAGCTGTGAATGTGCTGGGAGTCAGCGTGCAGTTTGAAGCAGGTCTGTCTGGCTGTGTGTGTGTGTGTGTGTGTGCAAGTCCTCTGTTTGCCTTGGATAACAGGAGCCCAGTCGGTCATGTGGCTTATGTATCATTGACTCTGTGGGTCCTGGAAAAGGGGGCCACCCCACCCACAATGTTGCCCCCCCCCCCCACACACACACATCGACCCTCCCACTAAAGAAAGAGAGGGAAGGAAAGGCAGGCGGGGGTAGGGAAGTAGGAGCGTGGGGGGTGTCCAGGTTTATCATAATAACCAACCACATGCTCTTGTTGATAAAGTAGTCTTTAAATGTAGCTCCCTTCCATTATTCTCTGTCTAAAACTCCAGTCCTTAGAGACTTAGGTCATGGCGTTAAATGTTTTGCGGTATTTCAAGTCAGTGTCCGCGACATTGGGAGCACCCTTAGGAAAAACTTAGCAGACTCATTGGCTTGATCCAATCTCTTGAGTTGTTTGTTTCACTGACTCTGAGTAATTTGTTTGGTTTCGTTTCCAGTGTTTTATTCTTTGGTGAACAAAGCAACCAGAAAGCGACCCTCCCTGTAAGGCTCTGAAATAAATGCACTTGTTTTTTCATTTGTTTATTAGACAGTAAACAGGAAAGGTTGCATTTCTGGTACTGAATTGTGAGAACTATCCGTGCGACCACTACAACTGTAACAAGTACTCTTATCAGCTTTGTCCATAGATAGGAGGAATAGTGTGTCACATCATGTTGAATGCAACCTGTTTCACTATCGCCATTGGAGCAATAAGTACCTCACAAGACATGCCACCAGAGGTCTCTTCACACTCCCCAAGTCCAGAACAGACTATGGGAGGCACACAGTACTACATGGAGCCATGACTACATGTAACTGTTTCCCACATTAAGTAACTCATGCAAGCAGTAAAATGAGATTTAAAAAACTGATAACAATGCACTTTAAGGAACAATGGGGACTGTGAAGCAACACAAACATAGGCACAGACACATGCATACACTGTCACACCCTGATCTGTATTCACCTGTCTTTGTGCTTGTCTCCACCCCCCTCCAGGTGTCACCCATCTTCCTCATTATCCCCAGTGATTTTATACCTGTGTTCTCTGTTTGTTTGTTGCCAGTTCATTTTGTTTTGTCAAGCCTACCAGCGTTTTTTCCCGTGCTCCTTTCTGTCTCTAGTTCCTGTTTTCGAGCTTTCCCGTTTTTTCACCATTCTGCCTGCCTTGACCCTGCCTGTCGTTCTGTCCCTTGTCACACCACCCTGGATTAGTGACCTCTGCCTGCCTTGACCCTGACCCTGCCTGCCGTTCTGTACCTTTCGGACTCTGCTCTGGACTACTGACCTCTGCCTGCCCTTGACCTGTTCTTTGTTTTGGAAATAAACATTTGTTACTTCAAAACTGTCTGCATCTGGGTCTTCTCCTGAGCCTTGACTGCAGGGTGTATCTGTCCTTCTGCCTCCCCTGCCGGCGCAGGGTTCTTCTTTGTGGAGAAGAAGGACAAAACTCCGGGCCTCAATGACATCACAGTGAAGAACCGCTACCCGGTACCACTCATCGCCTCGGCCCTCGAGCCGCTCCAGGGGGCTACCGTTTTCTCGAAGTTGGACCTGTGGAACGCCTACCACCTGGTGCAGATACGTGGTACCGGGTAGCGGTTCTTGGTGCAGATACGCCTACCACCTGGTGCAGATACAGAAGAGGTATGTGTGGAAGACTTCAACACGGCCAGCTGTCACTACAAATATCTGGTCATGCCATTTGGCCTTACCAAAGCATCAGCAGTGTTACAGGCCCTGTTCAATGACATTCTCCGCGACATGTTGAACCGGTTCGTCTTCGTCTACCTTGACGACATCCTCGTTTTCTCTCACTCAGCCCAAGAACACGTGCTCCACATCCGACAGGTCCTCCAGCACCTCCTGGAGAACCAGATTTTCTTGTAAGCGGAGAATTCCATCCCATTCCTTGGTTACATCATCGCTGCAGGGAAAGTACAGATGGATCCCGGGAAGGTGAGAGCAGTGGTGGATTGGCCCTAGCCTATGTCCAGAGTGCAATGCAATGTTTCCTGGGATTTGCCAACTTTTATCGCCGCTTTATCTGGGGCCACAGCACCCTGGCTTCCTCCCTGTCTGCACTCACCTCTCCCAAGGTTCTGTTCACGTGGTCCCCAGCTGCTGACCGGGTGTTCCGGGACCTCAAGCACCACTTCACCACAGCTCCCATATTGGTTCATCCTGACCCGTCCCGTCAGTTCGTGGAGGGGGCCGATGATTCGGATGTCAGTGGGGGCTGTCCTGTCCTGTTTTGCCCTGGACCTCAAGTTACATCCCTGCGCCTTCTTCTCTCATCGCCTCAATGCCACGGAGAGGAATTACAATGTGGGGAATCGTGATCTTCTCATGGTGAAGATGGAGTTGGAGGAGTGGAGACACTGGTTCGAGGGGGCGGAACATTCGTTCATTGTGTGGACGGATCACAAGAACCTGGAATATCTCCGCACCGCCAAGTGTCTCAATTCCAGGCAAGCTAGGTGGGCCCTGCTTTTCACCCAGCTTAACTTCTCCCTCTCCTACCGACCGGGATCCAAGAATATCAAGCCGGATGCTCTGTCACACCGCTATAGCCCTGTGGCTACACCCTCGGGCCCCGAGACCATCCTTCCCACCTCGTGCCTGGCAATGGCACTCAGCTGGGGAATAGGGAAGTAGGTCCGCGAGGAGCAGCGTTCCCAGCCGAACCCAGGGGGGCCCAGATAACTGGATGTTTGTTCCTGACACTGTCCACTCCTCGGTCCTGGAGTGGGCCCACTCCTCCAGGCTTGCCTGCCACCCTTGACATACACACACACACACACGATAACATATGCACTATACACACACGTACACATGGATTTGTGTTATAGATACAGTATGTGGTAGTAAATTAGGGGCCTGAGGGCACACACATAATGTGTTGTGAAATCTGTTGTGAATTTATTGTAATGCTTTTAAAATTTTGCTGGACCCCAGGAACAGTACCTGCTGCCTTGGCACCAGTTAATGAGGATCCATAATAAATACAAATACAGCTGGTTGATTTCCAAAAAGGGTATGTATATTTTTGGGGGAAAAAACATATTTGTTCTGATCAGAAATATCTACAAAATGTCCCCCTTACCCAACCCTTCACATTGGTTTTGCAGATTTGCTTAGGTCCACCCTTTTCAGCAGAATACAGAAGCTGCAGTCAAAATATGACTGAACAATAAATGTTAGTGATCAAACAGGGAAATGGTTAACACTACATAGAAAATATTTCATAAATTGGAAACCGTAACTCATTATTTTACCTTTTAATCATTCAAACACAAACCATGTTTGCTATAATATGTAAGTTGATATATGGTGGTTCTCATAAGCTAACTGAGGCTGGCCTACAGGGCTAGAGAGTCACTAAAGGGGAACAGTGACACATGATGGATGGTGTGCCCTTGGTCACAACCACGATACCTTTTCTATGTGCTGTCACAAAAAACGGACTTTACTGCTGTAGAGACCTGAGAACGGCCCCCAAGGCCCCACCCTAAACCTCACATAGCCCAGCCTTTGTCTCTTGAAGCCCCTGTGTCCCAGGGGCCAGCATGTCCGCGCCACCCACTTGAGAGCCAATAACAGGAGCACCTTCCATTTTTACATACAGCACTTGAAACCTTCACTTTATGTGAAGTAACCCTCTCGCCTCGGGGCTGGCTGATGACTGAGGCCAAGCCTAAAGATATTTGCCCATCAGCCTTTTTTTGTTTGTTGTTGTTGCCTTAATTAATTTAAAAAATGGTTTTGTTTTTGAGTTAATTAATTTGAAGAATCAGTCCAAGGCATGCATTATCCCATACAGGTGCTCTCATTACCACTTTACCAGAAAACATGTTTTTTCCTGAAGTTGCACAATGACTGACATTTTGAGAAATAGCATATTCCCTGCTCAGTCTGGGTTTGGGCGTTTAATTCCCACATTCCATCATACTCCAATTTTTACATGTTCCGTGTTTTAGGACTCATTTCTATGCATTTTGGGATGACTGTATTAAGATGCATTTTTTTTACTGCCGAATATCAGTAGGGATTTGTCTGTTCATATTGAGTGAGCTTGTGCATACTTGCTGGGATCCAGGTGCATCTGGCTGCGGAAATTGACTGCTTGTGGATTTACAAATCGTTAAAACGTCCCGAGTTATTAAGATAAGAATGTATGAGTTGACACAAACTTGGCAATAAAGATAAAAACATTTGCATCGTATTATCTTTAATTATCTTTGTGGGAAGAAAAGGTTATAATGTTGAAGTAAAGCTTATGATGGAGAGTTGATATGTATTGTTGGGATTGGGGAATTGGTGGGAAGTAAAGTTGAAGTAAAGCTTGGAGATTTCCCCAAAATGCAGTCTCAGGATGCGGTCTGTTGTGGTGACGTGAGTGTAGGCCAGTAACGGTCTTCCTGATGGGCCAGTGGAGGTCTTCCTGATGGGCCAATGGAGGTCTTCCTGATGGACCAGTGGGGATCTGCCAGATGGGCACCTCCCGGGAGTGGAGTGAGTCACAGAACCGCAATACAACCACATCTGCCCTGACACAGGAAGCACTCGGAAGTTAACAGGAAACCCGTCTGATAAAAAGAATTCCATCTATGCCTGGATTTGGTCAGCAATGACGACACTGGTGATGCCCTTGTGGTCTGTAAATGACTAGGCTTTCCTGATTGTATTATTAATAGTTAAACTTGTATTCCATAATTCCAGTGACGTGTGTAATCGGAAGGAGTGGAGGAATTAGGTGCTTCTCTCCTAAAGCATGTTTTTCCATTCCTATCCATCATTACTGTGAAAAAAATCAACAGGTTCCCTTTAATGTACAGATACAACTAGGTCCCCAATCTATGTGGAATAATTCCGGCATTATTTTCTTGATTCAAGATTGTGTTTCCTGTTTACTATCTGACTCTAAATTAAGAATCTGAAAGTCTGAATATGCCAACGGCCGACCTCCTGTCTCGAAAAGATGTCTGACCTTAAGTGGGCGGATGTTTGTTTTAATTGTCCCGATGATTGAATGAGCAGAAGCGGAGGGCTGTTGTTGTTTTTGTTATTGTTGTTGTGCAGAGGTGAGAATACCTGACCATCCGGCACTATTCCCCAGGCCTCCGTCATAATCGGCCAACTGTAAAATGGAGAACATATCGAGACTGAGTAAGGTGGAGTCTCATTCACCAACCATAGGCACAAAGCCTGCTACTGTATGCAAGTTGTTAGTAAGACAGTAAGTAAGATGTGGTTCTCTTGTGTTAAGTAATGAGAAGGGGGAACTGTGACATCTTCATTAAGACTTGTTTAAGTCTGTGTCTTATGAAAGGGATCTGAGGGAGCCGAGCCAGAGCTCTCCACTTCTTCACAGATGCTTTAAACAAACACAATACTCCCCTCAGGCGGCCCAGTGCTTCATATCACAAATGTCAAGAATCACAGGGCCTGTGGATTAACTTCTCTGGCTTTAATTGTAACATTATTGGTGGCTCTGAAATTCAACTGAGAAATGTGCTCTGCTCCCCGAGGCCCTGGATGGAAGATTGGCAGAAAATTGCTGCCCTGTCTTTGATTCTCACTCAGTCATCTCGCCTCTGAACAATCACAGTACCATTTCTTCCATAAGGTCACTCTTCAGTATACAGTAGCACTGCTGCAGTAGTATGAAGGGTTTCTTGGAACAACAGGCAACAGGCAGAGGTGTCTTGAAATTGTTTAGTCTGCTGTGCTAACGGAATGAAAAATGGGTGAGATGCTCTCTTTTTGTCTCTATCTGGCAAGATGTCTGGGTTTTATCTTGTAAGTCTGGGGGGGTCATGAACAAATACACACAAAGCCCTTACGAGTAATCACAGACTTCACGTACACAGTTACTCAACGTGTCCCCAAACCTTTCTGTATTCCCACCAATTCCCCAATCCCAACAATACATATCAACTCTCCATCCTAATCTTTTTCTTCTTCCTGTTCCTCCTCTTCCCCTTCCCATTGTAACAAATTCATACAACATCCTCAGTAGTGTTGACGTAGGAAGCAGACGGGTGCAAATGTCACAAGATAATGGCCTTCTTTTCCAACATCCAAATAATGAATGATCACTCTTGCTTTTCTACTGACTGATGGGAATATTTGCCATTCATCCCATCACGTATAAGGTATAACATGGGGCTTGTTTCACATATCCCCTCACTACCCAATTTCTAACACACACTTTCAGCCGCCCTGGGACAATTATCCCCTATGACCATTTGCTCCAGTGTTGTGTGACTCCACAGCTGCTGTCTCCATAATCCAGGCTATCCAGTCCCAGAGCAGTAATTGAGTCTCCGATATGGGAATTGACAGTTTAGGGCCGCGTCGACAGAGGGAATGGAAATGATCACTGGGAAACTGTGCACCACTATGCACCGCTATGAGCCTTTCAGGTAGTTTAATAAATCATAATATTTATGTTAGGTGACTTCCGCCTCTGCTGATTTGTGGTAAAGGGACGAGAGTTCGTCTCCTGTGATGTTGCACCTGCAGGAATCGTCTCTTTTACCTATGCACTTACATCATAGAAGCCTACTGTAAGCATTGGTCGACGAGCACGCGTGTACTGTGCATGTGTTGCTCTATCCTGCAGCTGGGACATGATCAAACCCTAAGGGAATGTATTTAAAACCGCTCCACGCCCTCATAAGCCTGTCAGATTGAGATTCTCTATAGATATCTTAAAACAACAAACAAAGGCTGGCTTTTGAATGATTTCACATTGCCTCTAATCAAACCTTAGATCTTCTGAGTTTTTTCTCTCTCCGGGTGACAGGTAAGATGAGCGCTGCCCCTGACGTCACCTACGGTACTGTGCGTCTCAGTGGCAGTGTTGAATGCCCTGTGGAAGTGATCAGGGTGCCGGAGAAATCATCTAAAGCTTAGAGTTTGATCCTCACTCCTGACTTTGCTGTACTTGTGGGTATGGCTGTATGTCCTCGTGGAGTGTGAAAGGCTGCCAGCTTTTCACCTGCCTCCATGCACTTCAAGTGCACTTCATGCTTAGAATATTTTCTCTTTCTGGAGAGAAGATATGTTGATCATCCACAGTTCCTTTATTGTAGCAGGAGATCAAATGGAGTCAAAACAAATTAAACGGTTGGTGTGAAGTAGCCAAAGCGGATCGTGCTCTCTTCCCCTCCAATATTGTTGTGCTTATCGGGATTTCTATCAGTTGAGCGCAGTGGCACGCAGTTTGGAAACGGACTGCTTGTTTCTTGTGGATCCTGGGATTTAAAGTGCTGGGGGTTTGGACCAAGCGTGTTCTGGCTTGGTCTCTCTGACACATTGAGAGACGAAGAGATGCGACGTGACAGATGAGAGATAAGAGGAATGGGGGAGGAAAGACTAGGCAGACAGGCGTAAGGTGTTGCTGAATGGGTTTTTGAAAGTGCACAAAGCCCGAGCCTCCATCAGTTAATAAGAGCTTGAAGATTGCTGTCTCTCGACGCTCTCTACACACTCAACCTTTCACTGGAAGTTTTTCCTGTTTACATTTTTTTTCTTCCTTTCTGATATTAGTTCGGAAAAGTTCAAGGATAAACGCAGTTCTGAGCATGAAACTCGGCTAACATGTCCCAAAAGATGGTAATCTAAGGCTGGCAGAATTACCTGTTGAACAGCACCCACTGGGCACAGACGTCAGTTCAACCTCTAGTTTTGATTTACATGTGATTGAGTTGTCAACTAACGTCAATTCAAAGGGAAATCAGCGAAAAATGTAACCATCTCATTGGATTTAGAGTAAAAGTTGGGTGAAAAAAGACAACAATTCCCGATTTCCTTTAAGTTTATGACTTTTTGTAAATCCAATCCATTACCATGTTGATTCGTCATCACAATACATTTTTTTTGTTGAAATGGCATGGAAACAACGTGGATTCAACCAGTTTATGCTCAGTGGGCAGCCTTAAAATCACTCAAAAAGTAATTATAAAAACCAGCATGTTATTGTGAGGTGATTTGGCCCTTTTTTAAATTATCCTTTTCCTGTCCTCATTACCGCTGTAATGAGTCGTGTTGTAAATTTCATCATTAGCCAACGTTCTCTTTTCTATGTTTTGCAAATGCAGAGAGACTTTCACAGGAAAATTGCAACCATTCTCTCAGAGGTTATTCTGGTGCTGATGCAATCAGGCCAAGGTGAACAAAAGCAGAGAGAGGGAGAAGGGTCAATAAAGAGAAGGGTTTAGCGAGTGCTGTTACGGGGTATGCCGACTTAAGAAGAGGTCTCTTTTTTTCACTACCTCCTTTCTGCTGAAACTGCCCTCCTCTTGGACGCTCGTTGATGGTTTGCCATTGTGCTTCTTTGAGTGCCCCCTGTGTCATGGTCAGAGATTCTCGTCTGAGTTTGGCGTGAGGTAGAAGGAGCAGTAGGATGAAATGGGAAACTTTTCCTTTTCGACTTGAGTTAGTGGAAAATAAAGCCACAGCAGACCGGCAGTGTTTTGAACCCAATGTTTTTTGTCTCTTATGCCTTTGTGAAATTTGTCTTTGATGTTCTGTCACTTTTTCTTGAAATAATTATCTTTGCTCACGTTTGGGAAGAATAATATCACAATTCACAATTTACCATTTTCTCTGCTATATGGCGTGTAATAAAAAATAATTTATATTCTGTCACATATAAAGTCAAAGCCAATAGGTCTTGTGACACTTTTCCCCCCAGCTGTGTATTGTTATCAACTGAAAGAGAAACGGGCATGATAAGGCAACTCCAGTGATGACCTATGTTTCATGGCCAACTTGGAACTTCAGATATCCCAATCATGAATCATTTATTTTTGTGTTGTGCCACTCTGGTCTTCACCTGCCTCCGGCAGTATAGTTTCAAGGCATTTCTCAACATGGGCTCAGGGACCCATTAAGAAAAGTTTACTTTGTACCTCAACGAAATACAGATGGAAAAACCTGAACATTTTCCACATGGCAGTTAAATTCAATAGAATATGTAAAGCAGCTACATTTGTTTAAGAACTTTAGTCTAATAGTTGAAAGCGTGTTTGGTTTGGTAGAAAAGGTAGGATAGGGCCCCTAGAGAAAGGAAAACACTAGACCTAAATAACTTCTTCACAGTTAAAGATACATATCAGTTCTCTAATAAAGTCCATGTCCTTTTCACAAAGAAGAAATAGGGTTGTTTCTTGGTTTTGTGAGTAGTTGTTAAGGTTTTAAAGAAACCTTTGCAATGGAGTTCAAAATAATAAAATAGCAGAGAAAGAGACAGAAAAGGGAAATGTAGCCAGCGAAGGATGTGTTGTCCTTTGTGTGTTTGGCACGTTGGCGGCACTTGATAAATGGACTTCTCTGGTGAAAGAACAGCGTGTATGACCCTTCTCAGTTACGTAGCAACTAGACTTTCGACGGCAGGAATTGTATTTCACATACTTTTTGTCTATTAGCGAACACAAATCATAAATCTAAGTGGGCATAAGTACACATTTTCTTGAACCCCATGTCAGCACAAGGAGCAATATCTAATAGCACAACGTTTCCCACCAAACCCTCAGACCTGACTGTTCTAATCTCATGATAAAAGTGGACAATTAACACATTTGGGACATTGACCAGTGGTCAATTATTCAAATATTTGTTGTTGTTTAGTGAAATCAACTGCCAAAAATCTGATTTGAAGTGCATAAATATTACCAGATGAATCAGACAATTTATTATAAAATATACTTTCATTCAAAGGCTCCAGGCCACCATCCAAAGCAATTATGAGAAAAACATTTATGGTTACTGTACTGGGAATTCCAGCCTCCCAATAGATTACGCAATCACCGACTTCCAGCTTGAGAGACTCTGTGTGGAGTCGTTTTGCTGTGAGGTATGCCGAAATGCCTGCTCGCTAAATTTGCTACGTTTTTGAGACAGAAAGCCAAAAACTCATCCTTGGAGGAGAAAAAGCACAAGGATCTAAAATCGAATGAGCACAAACTGGAGGCTAGCAATTTCGATTTCAGCAATTTCATCAGAGTATGAGGCCGATCAGGAAAACTATGGGGAAATGAAAACTATTGTTGTTAAGTCAATTCCTTGAGAGGGCGATATTCAAAGACACTTACAATCCAAAACCATGTTGACACACATGAGATGGCAGCCTATCTCTGTAACCACTGACGTTAGAGGACTAATCAGTTGTTGTGAGAGTGAAACCGATGACAAGGCTGTTACTTAAAGCCCAGGGTGTTTTGGATCTGGGCTCACAGCACATCCCGAATGCCACTGCCTCATGTTACAGCCATCGGGTTCATGTTTAATTTCACTCGTGCCAACACAACACACAACCTCTCACCACCCAATAGGAAACATGGCTCAGAACCCTACCCTGCCCATGTGGCATAACCCGCTGGTTACAAACCATGGAAGAGGAACATGGCTGGAGTGCCTAGGGTGTGGAGTCCCCCAAATTCACTATACCTTGAATTACAGTTTACAACTGATGAATTGAGAAAATAAATGGACAGTCATTACGTAGCCTAGGTCAAGAACACTGTAACTGACTCTTGACTGTAACTTAAGGGCTGGGGCTGTAGAACAGTGCATGATTGGGTCATTGGTGGACATGTTCCTCCATGGTCATGTGGCTCATACTGTACTCTGTGTCATTGGGTGCGGTTTCGTTGGCCCCGGGGTCTTTCACTGAGAAAGGTGTTCCAGGTCTGTCTC
Organism: Salmo salar; assembly: GCF_965601325.2. NCBI lineage: Eukaryota > Metazoa > Chordata > Actinopteri > Salmoniformes > Salmonidae > Salmo > Salmo salar. The sequence continues at coordinate 63,134,454 of NC_138299.1, forward strand.
GCCCCCACAGCCCTCTGACAGCCCCAGCCAGTTCCAGAAGGGTGTCGAATAGTGTGGGAGGATGACGTTATCCCCCGGGCTGCAAACTGTGTTGAAGTCTATCCAGGGAAACAGCTGTATTTGCTGGCAAAGCAGCCCCGTGTGTGCCTGGCAAGGGCTCCAGCATGGAGGCACATTCCTTTCCCATAATTCTGGCTACTGCCAACATAGTTGAGTGAGCAGGTATAGGAAGTGGGTCATCACTCTGGCTACTGCCAACATAGTTGAGTGAGCAGGTTTAGGTAGTGGGTCATCACTCTGGCTACTGCCAACATAGTTGAGTGAGCAGGTATAGGTAGTGAAGTATCTGGCCCTGCGAGGCTGGATGTGTCTGTGATCAAATGAACAGGCAGACCCCTTAGTGCTTGTTCACTGTCAGGACACTACTTCGTACTGTGGGAGGGTGTAGTTCAGATGAGCCTGGAATGCTTTCTATAAGTGTTACTTTAAAATACGCATAGATTTTGTTCGTATTGAGAAGTACCCTCTCCCATCAAAAGGGAGGCTCTCTTCCTCAAGCATCACTTGACAGTTTTCTCGAAAACTCTCCCTTCAGAATTTCTTTCCCGGAGTGTATGTGAAAAACTGTTTTATCTTCTTTCTCTTTTTTTCTGATGCTGTTGCTTTGCTTGTCTTGTCCATTTTCACACTTAATCTCCCTTGGCTGCCAGCTGCAGCCTGTGCCTCGGTGGTTTTCTGGAATGGTTTGTTTGTTGTACATGAAAGAAATAGGCTTGAGTGCTCCTCGACAGATGTTTGTTCACCATGGCACAGTGTAGGAAATCTCCAAGAGAAACCTCCCTGTGGTTTGCTGTTGGTAAATGGACTGATTTATTTGGCTGTGGAAGATTGCACACAACATTACATACTTGGATAAACTACTGTATATCTGAAATTATGTGGGTTCAAATGTCATGTTTATACCCAGCTATGACAAGCTTGACTATCTTCAGGAGAAGTTTGGCTGGTTTCACCACAGTTGTAAATAGCTGTATGCTTGACAACAGGCAAGACAATACAAGATATTTATACTGTAAAGAAAACAAAAATCTGCTATGAATGTGCTTCTGTATGCATTTGGTGATGCTTTTGGGTGTAAATTTCAGCAGGTTGTTCATTTATTGGTCTCTGGTATTCTCACCATAATCTCTTGTTGTGGAATATGACATCTTTGGCAATTTGAGGGGAAAATATGTTTTACTCCTTTTTTCTGGAGGCCTCTAACCAGAGGAAAGAATGTATACACATGGGAAGAGCATGGAGGTGTCAATGTAGAATATGTCAACAACATAGCTGTAGTTGTAATTTCTTATGTATTGAATTACAGGCATGTACTGTATGTTTATATTACAATAAGATCAATCTCCCCACACGTCTCCTTTGGCATATATCCTTATTATCGTTTGAGAATTGATGAGTCAACGTGTCTTTATTACCGCGATAGCTAACAGCAAAGAGGGGGCTGTCAGACATCTTAACCATCAGGTGTGCAAGTCAAAATTCTCTGTCACTATTAGCTCTCTGAATCCTGGGCATTTGTAGTAACATGACAAATTAGCAATGTTACATTTGCCACTGATAATGCCGAGCTCAGACAACCCAATCGTGACAGAGAATGTCTTTCTTGTTTGTGACACACAAAAGAGGATCTCTATAGAATTTGCCAATAGTTAGATATTACACAAGTCAAACTTTGAACAGCTATTGTGTTGTATGACTATTTACAGTGCCTAAAAGGGATTCAATTACAGCAATTGACCTTTTTCTAAATTAATATAAAATAAAAAACCACGATGTCTTCATTGAGTATGTCTTCAAACCCCAGAGTTAAGGCAGCAAAATTGGACAACTGGACAACAATCCAATGCATGTACTGTACAACACTACAGTGATGTAGGATACAGGTATAGGGCTACAGATTCATACTGCAGATCAGGGCTTCAGACTAAAATATTGCCCTGGTAGCACTGGTGCCACTAACCTTTTCAGTTGATGGCACCAGCCCATGATTTGGTGGCACGGCACCTCCCCGAAAACCATTTGCAGCGTCACACAATAGAAACATTTTGAGTAATCATCTGATAAAGTCCTTATAAAGTCTTTCACAATGCTTAACTAAGAAGTGTAATAGGCTACTGAGATGGCATTCAATAAATATGTTGTTACATCTAACATGTCCAAGCAGGAATGCATTATTCCAAATGTGATTGTTATGAATTTTGGGTTGACAATTAAGATATTTTTGTTCAATTTTCCCGTGAAAATAGAGCTCCAGAATTGTCTGTTTTTTTTTGGTTCAACAGAGATGAATTTGCCTTCATCTTCATGTGCGTTAATAACATATAAAGGCCTAATTCAGTTCGTACACATTCACCACCTGAGGAAGTGGAAACTCAAAACATATTAACTAGATTGCTAACTCTAAATATAATACCCACTGCTAGTAGCCATGTATTCATCCAACAGTAAATGTAATGTCCTAAAAAAAACTTTGCAATGAAGCCTAGAGCCCTCGAGATTGGCCGATGCGTATTTTGCTCTCTTCGTATTTTAAAGCCATATCAGATATCTTGATTGTAAAACTGTAAAAGCTCAATAATGACAGTTGAGGAAAAGAATGATACCTGCAGAAAGCTGAGAACGTCTTCTCTTAAATATGGACAACTAGTTGTGTTTGTTACGCACAATTACATTTTGAAATGTTATACAATCATTTGGATGCACGAGGGTGGAGAGAGATCGTCTGAGGCTCTTCTCATCATTACAGCAGCTGGCCTCAGCAAAACAGGCAGGCACAGCGGCGATCATGAGGATAATGCACTTTCCTGTTTCATGATTTTATCCGCCTAACAAATAGGATGTTTTGATTGAGGTGCCCGGGTAGAATGTGCAGCTCGCCACAGTGCAACCAATATTTTTTTTCAAAGGTAGCAAAATGTGACTAAATGGATGCAGCATAATGTTGCATATTGGAGGGGTCAATACTCTTCTAGGTGGGCAATTAAAAAAAAAGAAATAGATGTGGTTGTTTCTGTTGAATTCTAAAGGGAAAATACATCCCACACTTTCCTGATAGTTTGGTCAATATATCCCAACCACAACTGAAATACCAATCATTTCTGTATTACTTTAAACTGTTGGTCTAACTCTAACAGTTCAGAAAGTAACCATGCTTGGCAATTGTTTTGTCGATCAAATGTGAGAAAGTCAGTTCTGGTGAAGGTTCAGTTCAAATTAACGTTTGCTACGTTTGTGTAATGGCTTGTACTGAACGACACGTTTCCCCAAAACGTTCTTCAATGTTCTTGAACAGACTTTGAGGTAGTCTACCTTTTCTCCATTTGGTGGGTGTGGCTTGAAGCAATGAGTGACATATTTGAAGGGCAATGGTGCGTTTTCAACCCACAACCCAATCCCTGCCCGCTTTTCAACTGGTCGCTCAGAACAGCACCGTTTCCGTTTAATTGAACGTTGCATTATGTTTTTTTCATACTGAATGCAGCCCTGGTGACTTTTCTACTCCAAAATGTATGAAAATATAATGAAGGTGACATCATTAAAATATTATGTCCCCTAGCCTAACAACATACTGGTCCATATTATCAGGATGGTGTGTTATTTAGCGATAAGCATTATTACCTGTATATTATTACCTGTAGCCCAACAGATAGCATAGTGGCTATAAATAAATAGGTTGAAGCACGGGGTTGCCCATCTGTATTTTTGCATAAATCAGTACTTGCCCAACCTTTTCAGCCATGACCCCCTTTCATCATGGGGGAACATTCTATGTATATCTAGCCCAATATAACCATTACCAATTATCACTTGTTTTGAGAAATAGCCCGCTGGGCACAGACGTCAGTTCATATAGAGTGAACAAAAATATAAATGCAAGATTCAGCAATTTCTAAGATTTTACTGAGTTGCAGTTCATTTAAGGAAATCAGTCAATTGAAATAAATTCAATAGGCCCTAATTTATGGATATCACATGACTAGGCCGGGGCGCAGCCATGGGTGGGCCAGGGAGGGCATAGGCTCATCCACTGGGGAGCCAGGCTCACCCACTGGGGAGCCATACCAGTCAATCAGAATTAGTTTTTCCCCACAAAGGGGCTTTATTACAGGCAGAAATAAACCTCAGCACCCACCCTCAGATGATCCTGCAGGTGAAGAACGCAGATGTCGAGGTCCTGAGTTGGCGTGGTTACACATGGTCTGTGGTTGTGAGGCCAGTAGGACGTACTGCCAAATTCTCTAAAAACACGTTGGAGTTGGCTTATGGTAGAGAAATGAACATTCAATTCTCTGGCAACAGCTCTGGTGGACATTCCCGCAGTCAGCATGCTAATTGCATGCTCCCTCAACATTTTTGACATCTGTGACATTGTGTTGTGCAACGAAACAGCAGATTTTAGAGTGGCTTTTGATTGTCCCCAGCACAAGATGCACCTGTGTAATGACCATGCTGTTTAATCAGCTTCTTGATATGCTACACCTGTCAGGTGGATGGATTATTTTGGCAAAGAAGAAACGCTCACTTTTAGGGATGTAAACACATTCGTGCACACAATTTTTGAGAAATAAACTTTTTGTGCGTATGGAAAATTTCTGGATCTTTTATTTCAGCTCATGAAACATGAGACCAACACTTTACATGTTGCGTTTATAATTTTGTTCAGTATAGTTTTGATTTACATTTGGTTGAGTTGTCAACTAACGGGAATTCAACGTGAAATCAACAACAAATGTCACCATGTCATTTGATTTAGGTTAAATTAAAATGACGTGGAAACAATGCTGATTCAACCAGTTTTTGCCTAGTGGAAGCGCTCACATGCAAGATCGCATCACTTGGCAATAGAAACTTACTCCATTTGAAAAATATCATATATAATTATTATTCTTGCTTATGAATTTACCATGTCAAGTGTGACTGTACTTCTTTAGGAGCTATTGCATTGTTCTCCTTACAAGCCTTGTGCAGGCCTTTGAGGATCGGGTCAAACCAAAGCATAATTTGCGGTCGGGAGATCCAATCGTAAAATAAGGAATTGAGTAGTATTGTGTACTGTAAAGCCGCAGAGTGCCAGAAGGTACAGTTGGAAAATAATTTCCAATCTATCAAATTCATCATGGTATATTATTGAGGAGGTAAAATTGTCCCCCCTGTCTCCTGCAAGTTACGCACCTGGCTGTAGATGCATATCAAATAGAGGTTTAACTGTCTTAAAGGTTTAATTTTCTTGAACTTCTTCAGAATTGGTGGGTCCCCTGTGGGACGGTTGAGTTAACATAGGCTAATGTGATTAGCATGAGGTTGTAAGTAACAAGAACATTTCCCAGGACATAAACATATCTGATATTGGCAGAAAGCTTAAATTCTTGTTAATCTAACTGCACTGTCCAATTTACAGTAGCTATTACAGTGAAAGAATACCAAGAGTGCACAGTTTTGAACATGAAAAGTTATTAATAAACAAATTAGGCACATTTGGGCAGACTTGACACAACATTTTGAACAGAAATACAATGGTTCATTGGATCAGACCTAAAACTTTGCACATACACTGCTGCCATCTAGTGGCCCAATATCTAAATTGCACCTGGGCTGGAATAATACATTATGGCCTTTCTCTTGCATTTCAAAGATAATGGTACAAAAAAAAAGTTGGCTTTTTCTTTGTATTAACTTTTAGCAGATCTAATGTGTTATATTCTCCAACATTCCTTTCACATTTCCACAAACTTCAAAGTGTTTCCTTTAAAATGGTACCAAGAAAATGTATATCCTTGCTTCTGGGCCTGAGGTACAGGCAGTTAGATTGGGTATGTCCTTTCAGGCAAAAATTTTAAAAAAGGGGTGACAGAATTATTTGAAAGACATTTTGGGTCGAAAATATTATTAATCTCAAGAATTAATGAAAAATGTTGAATATAAAATCCTAATGTTTCTAGTGGACACTGCTTCTGGCAGGGTTGGGTAAGTTACTTTCTAAACATAATCTGTTACAGTTACCTGTCCAAAATTGTTATCAGTAACGTAACTTTTGGATTACTTAAACTCAGTAACATAATCGGATTACTTTCAGTTACTTTTTAGATGACTTTCCCCTTAAGAGCCACCCCTCCTCTGTTTTGGTAAAAATGGATGCTCTATCTATTAAAAGTATTGTTTAAAACATGTTTTGAGGCTATACAGTGTTTGCTTAATTTACAATGTTTACAAACATTGGACAAAACAAACCTATACAGAATTTGGGGTTTTCACGGGGTGTGATAGTTGAACTAAAATCATGAGGCATTAAGTAGTTGTATGTAAAAAAAAAGAAAATGCAGCATCATATGATGCAAAATGCATCATACCAGCTGTATTTCTGTATTGTGAAAGTTATACATCTTGAGATTGTTTTTGGGTGTAGTTTTCCTTTAAACCTCTGCCTTTTTCAATGCTGATTTGAATGTCATTGAGGAAACAGAAATACTTTTTTCAAACATACTTTCTGAATTTTAAAGTAATCCTAGAAGTAATCATCTAGTTTTAAAAAGTATCTGTAATTGGATTTCAATACTTTTGCTGGTAACATAACGGATTACATGTAAACTAAACATTGATCTTAATATTCTGATTTATATCCTGAATCTCAGAGCAATCTGCCTTTCTGTTAGAGCGCCGTTATCGTCAAAATTATGTTATATGTGGGGAGAACAATGATTGCTCCCCTGCATAAATGACTGGTCCTGTCATCATTTGTTGCCATGGTTCTTTATCAAGTTAGCTCTGTCAGTATGACTTCTAAAACGACATGATAATCCCCCTGTATCATGCTCAAGGCGATTTATGTAAGATGTTTTTTAAAGAATGGTATATTGTAACGGTCGTCATAGTAAGTGGACCAAAGCGCAGCGGGTTGAGTGCTCATTATATATTTATTTAGAACACTTAAGAAAACAAAACAAGAAAAACGTACGAACGAACAGGATTACAGGCTAAACACAGCTATGCAATCACAACTTCCCACAAAGGGACAGGTGAAAACAGGCTATCTAAGTATGACTCTCAATCAGCAACAACGATGTACAGCTGTTCCTGATTGAGAGCCATACCAGGCCAACACAAAGAAGTACACAACATAGATAGAACCTAGAATACGACACATAGAACATAACCCAAAACCCCCGGAATACTCTAACCAAATACCCCTCTACATAAACACACCCCCCGAACCACATAAAACAAATACCCCCCTGCCACGTCCTGACCAAACTACAATAACAAATTACCCCTTTACTGGTCAGAACATGACAGTAACCCCGCCCCCAAAGGTGCAGACCCCGATGCACCTCACACAAAAAATAAAAATAAACACAAAAATAAACCCCCCAAACTAAAGGGAGGGAAGGGAGGGTGGCTACCGTCACCGACGGTTCCCGTGCTACACCCCCCCCCCCTCCCCAATCCTCCTACTGTGGAGGTGGCTCAGGCTCTGGCCTTAGTCCCCCACCTAACCTGTCCACCCCCGCTGAATGCCTCTGGCTGAAGCGCATCGCTGTAGACCTCGGGCAGACGGACATTTCTGGGAGCTCCGGACTGTAGGCCGTCTCACTCGGTTCCGGACTGTGGGCCATCTCTAGACGGGGCACTGTCGTCAGACACTCTGGATGGGGTACTGTCGCCGGAAGCTCTGGACGGGGTACTGTCGTCGGAAGCTCTGGACGGGGTACTGTCGTCGGAAGCTCTGGACGGGGTACTGTCGTCGGAAGCTCTGGACGGGGTACTGTCGTCGGAAGCTCTGGACGGGGTACTGTCGTCGGAAGCTCTGGACGGGGTACTGTCGTCGGAAGCTCCGGACGGGGTACTGTCGTCGGAAGCTCCGGACGGGGACTGCGCACTGAAAGCCTGATGCGTGGGGCTGGTAGTGGAGGTACCAGACTGGAGACACACACCCCAAGGCTAGTGCGAGGAGCAGGAACAGGACGAGTTGGACTGGGCTGACGCACTGGAAGCCTGGTGCGTGGGGCTGGTACTGGAGATGCCAGACTGGATACACGCACCTCAGGGCTAGTGCGGGGAGCAGGAACAGGACGAGTTGGATTGGGCTGACGCACTGGAAGCCTGGTGCGTGGGGCTGGTACTGGAGATGCCAGACTGGATACACGCACCTCAGGGCTAGTGCGAGGAGCGGGAACAGGATACACTGGGCCGTGAAGGCGCACTGGCGGTCTCGAGCGCAGTACTGGCACCACCCTTACTGGCTGGATGCCCGCTTCCCCCTGGCAAATGCGGGGCGCTGGTACCACGCACACCGGCCTGTGAATGCTTGGCCTCGACGCCGTGCGTATCACCCCATAGCACCGGACCTGACCAATAACAGGCTGCTTCCGATAAGCACGGGGAGTTGGCTTGGGGCGTAACCCTGGCCCAGCCAAACTACCCGTGTGCTGCCTCTCAGGCTCCCTTAACTCCTCCATAGCCCTGGATATGCTCTTCCTCATTTCCGCCCATGTCCATCCTTCCGAATAGTCCACATAATTCCTCTGTTGCTCCTTTCCCCGCTGCTTGGTCCGTTGTTGGTGGGAAGTTCTGTAACGGTCGTCGTAGTAAGTGGACCAAAGCGCAGCGGGTTGAGTGCTCATTATATATTTATTTAGAACACTTAAGAAAACAAAACAAGAAAAACGTACGAACGAACAGGATTACAGGCTAAACACAGCTATGCAATCACAACTTCCCACAAAGGGACAGGTGAAAACAGGCTATCTAGTATGACTCTCAATCAGCAACAACGATGTACAGCTGTCCCTGATTGAGAGCCATACCAGGCCAACACAAAGAAGTACACAACATAGATAGAACCTAGAATATGACACATAGAACATAACCCAAAACCTCGGAATACTCTAACCAAATACCCCTCTACATAAACACACACCCCGAACCACATAAAACAAATACCCCCCTGCCACGTCCTGACCAAACTACAATAACAAATGACCCCTTTACTGGTCAGAACGTGACATATATTCTTTATATTCATTTTATACTAGTTAGTAAATTGTACCCTTTTAGTGTTATATGTAAAGTGAAATGGAAGTTGGGACCAGATAAGAAAATACCATAATTTATACGTGATAAAGATTATGTTTTGCACATTATTAACTGTATTCCATAGCTTTCCCATATTCTGTAGTATCTTCATCTACTTGTTGATGAAGAAAAGGTGCCAAATTGCAAACAGGAAATGTCATTTTTATTGAACTTTTTTGTATTTATTTTTCATGGTATCCAATTGGTAGTTACAGTCTTGTCTCATCGCTGCAACTCCCATACAGACTCAGGAGAGGCAAAGGTTGAGAGCCGTGCGTCCTCCAAAACACAACCCAACCAAGCCGCACTGCTTCTTGACACAATGCTCACTTAACCTGGAAGCCAGCTGCACAAATGTGTCAGAGGAAACACCATACACCTGGCGACCGTGTCAATGTGCACTGTGCCGGGCCCGCCACAGGAGTCGCTAGTGCACGATGGGTCAAGGACATGCCTGCCGGCCAAACCCTCCCCTTACCTGGACGACGCTGGGCCAATTGTGTGTCACCCCATGGGTCTCCTGGTTGCGGCCGGCTGCGACAGAGCCTGGACTCAAACCCAGAATTTCTAGTTGCACAGCTAGCACTGTGAGGTAGTGCCTTGGACCACCGTGCCACTCGTGAGGCCAGGAAATTTAACATTAAAGGACGACTGCACCTTCAGATTTTGCCTTCTGATTTAGATTTGGTTAATTTAGAAATTAATTCAAACATGAGTTGGTTTCGGGGTGTGTTTTGATGTGGATGTCTCGTGTGTGTGTTTGCATGTGGGAAGAATTGGCCAAATAATTTTGCCAGTTAGATTCAGCCGGCTAGTGTGAGATCGTGGCAAAATTAATTTGACTTTGGATAGCCTATCTCCGGGGATAGTTAGGGGCCTTCAATAAATTACACAATGTAAATGAGGCAACATTTTCATGTTGCACACCTTTTAGTTTTCTAATTAAATGCTTTCAATATTTGTATATGAATTTCTACAATTTATAGTTAGTTTAAGGTTAAGTCATTAAATTGTTGAACTATTGGAATTTTAACATATTGTCATATGTACATTGTGTAATTTACCAATGGTCCCTAACTAACCCCACAGGGATATCCAAAGTTAACAGAAATTTACCACAGGCATTGCGATCCTTTTGGATGAAACTTTATGACCAAAATGATCCTATTTACACTTTGTAGAAAATTTCGGACTGTTATCGATGCCACAATGGCTCTTTCAAAATTTGAAGTTGTTTTTAGGGGCAGTTGATTTTTAATCTCTATGCAGCCAACTATTATTTCAGGAAGTTTACAGATAGTTTCAGCATAATTCAGGATGTAGGAAATGTCATGGATGTCTTTGAAATGTCCAATCGGGGTTTAGCCCCAATATATTTAGCCCAGAGTGGCGCAGTGGTCTAAGGCACTGCTTCTCAGTGCTATAGGCGTCACTACAAACATCCTGGTTTGAATCCAGGCTGTATCACAACCGGCTGTGATTGGGAGTCCCATAGGGCGGCGCACAATTGGCCCAGGTTTGGCCGGTGTAGGCCGTCATTGTAAATAAGAATTTGTTCTGAACCGACTTGCTTAGTTAAATAAAATTAAGAATTGGTAACACTAATAAATACATCTGGGTATATATCATTTGGATGAAATAATTGAATGACAATGTATTTCAGGTGTAGAGAAATCAGTCATGTCCTGTATCATTACAAATAAAAGGATAGAAATATTGCAAGACCTATGTGGGAAACAATGTAGACCTATGTGGGATCTGGTAGTGGTGCGTTGGTTGATAACTTGTCAATTCCCATTTTTGCTGGTTTCATGTTAAATTAGGGGTATCTATTACATTACATCAGTCAGTGACTACAAGAAGCCTTAAAGGGATAGTGCAAGATTTAGGCAACTAACACTAGAACCTCTAAGTGCTAAAGTACACGCTGTTGGGTGTCCCCTTTAGCCAAAGTATCAGATTAATCTACTGTGTTGTTATCAGGGGTGTGACAACCTAGGTAAATCTGGCTATACTTCTAATTGAATCCATAAATTGACAGTTGATACTTGTGATCAGAATAAACGTAACTGTTTCATTATGCCTAAGTAGATGTTTGGAAATATACCTATCTCCCTGTAGGTTTATAGACCAGATTTGGAGCAATGCACGGAAGTGTGTGTGACTGTGTCTGTGTCCTGTCCTCAAAACTTGCAGCGGGCAAATAAGTTGGCTGTCAGTCAGTCAGAATGCACATTAGCGTTTCTTCTTCTTTCCCTACTCTCAGGTCGCTTCTTAGATATGATTCACATTGATAGCTTGCTAGCGAACGTCCTCACCTATGGATTTATCATAGTAGCAGGCTAAAAGGAGGCAACAGCAATCTAAATTATCAGACCGAAACATGCGATGAGAAGGGATCAGGTGAAGTATGAAGTGAGTCAATGGAGACAGTTTTGGGTGAAATATGAATATGCTCCCAATGGCTATGGTTGCTTAATTCAAAATCTGTTAGGGAGTGCCAATAGGCTTTAGATTTCAATAGCCACAGGAAGGGTCACATTACCCTCAGGATTAATGTCAGTGCTGCAGCAGTGGACTTGCATTTGAGTGACTTGGCTGAACCTCTTGTTTAAATATACACAGACTCATTAAAGATTAGGCCAAGGGGAAACCCTTAAATAGCCCTGAATTATGGCCATTTGGGCTCTAAAGGCACGTTCCCCAAAGCACCTCAAAAATCAGTGTCACTCACTCCCTCAGCCTGCTTCGAGTCCTTAATTGAAGACTAAATCTATAATCTACAGGGGAGTTTTTTGTTCCAGCCCCTATGTTTGTGCCCATTACAGTGCCTTGGTTTTGAACATTGGATAATGGTTGTTTCATAACAAGCTGTAGTCGACAGTGGTTCATATAGGGTGGTGTGACACCGTGAAACTGTGGCATGCTCTTGTCACGAAGTCTGCTGCCCTGGCTCTGCTATCTTGGAGGAAGATGTAGAGAGCTGAGTCACCGAGGAGCAGAGAGGCCTGGAGAGCGATAACTCACCAAGGATGAACCGAGTCGTCACTCTTCTTGTTTTAATTAGGAAGAGCTTGCCCTTTCGACAGGACACTCACGTCATCAGCTTCCTTCCCCAGCAATGATTACAGACAAGGAACTGTGTGAGCTCATTGCAGCTTGGGCCACACTGGGACCTAATATACCTTGAATTTTGCGAGTAGTATAATTTTTGTTTGGCTTGCTGAGGGGATACAGTATCATATTCAGGCTCCCTTGATAATGAGAGGAAATCTGTCCACTGTGGCAAACTGAGTGAGGCCCAACATCTCCCTCTCAAATGTTGCTTCATCATATTGAAATTTTTCCAAGGCCATAGGCTCTGAGTGTAATATATTCTCTCCTCCTAGGGGTCGGCTGTACTGTTTGGAGTGGATGGGGGGGTCACCCAGCCTCTGTGTTCCATCACCCAGTCATTCATCACTGTCACCATGTGCCTGCCCGTCAGGCTCCCAGCGTGCATTGCCAGGTGTGAGAGGGGGGCCAGCATTTTTGGCTCCCGATCAGGAAATGATCGCAACTGGCTCTGATCCACTTTAGCAGTGTGGGTCTGGATGTCATAATGTATACGCTCTTGGCTCCAGAAGCTCGGCTTCAGGTCAGAATGTATACTCACACTCTAGAGAGACGGAACTGCACTAGTGGGATCTGGTTTTCGTTTTCCTAGTTGACGCAGTGCATTAAACTTTCCAGAGATTGGGACAAATCTTAAGAGGCAGAACAATATATATGTTGGAAAAGCTGTTTGAGGGAAATTCTTTTTTATCCTTTCTTCGCCACGAAACCTTGCCGATTGCTCGCTTTTTGTTAGCCGAGGGGCGAGACCTTAGTGGAGAAGTGGGGGGACTTGCTATACTGCTGAGTTGGCAGAGAATACATTTTTGCAATTAACACTTTTTTCCTGCACTCACTCTGGTGCCCAGTAGGCTATCAAGTAAGCACATAATCCTCAAAGGGGAAGGAGTATCACCGTTTAATGCCCTTTACTACTCAAGTGCAGCTCAGTCAATATTTCAGTACAGCAGAGGATATCAGAAAAGTATGTTGATGGCTCCAAATTGGATTATGGCCACATTCCGGACTTAAATTGGTGTCAGCCGGCAACTTGACTGACTGAGTTTATTCATCCTCACCTTGATGCAATTTGTCTATAGCGAGTAGCCCATTCCCAGTTTTTCTCCTCATGTCTGCCTCGTCCTTGGAAAAACTGAAATCTAACATGCTTAGGACACTCGTCTCATTATTTGTCTGTTCTTGGGAGCGAGGAGGTGTTTTTCAGGGTCTATTTCAGGCAGCTGTCAACAAGTGTTGTTCTGTGCACTATAGTGCAGCAGAGGCACTGCAGAGACTTCAATTACTGACAAGTCTCAGTTGGATGATTTCTAACTGTGACCAACAAATTAGAAAAGAGGATAGAGGCGAGACTGAGGAAGGAAAATAATTTCAAAGGCAGAGAGCCAAAAGTGTAGTTACAGCGCTAAATACAGAAAACCAAAGAAGACCACCCTCAAGCCAAGTTTAACAAGTGCGATGCATTTGGCAGAAGCTAGAAGAGAGGAACCCCTTTGTTCGTAGGAGTTGGAACAGCACCAACAGCCTGCTCCATCGGATTCTGTTCAATAATCCACCGAGTGGCTGATTTATGGCTGGCATTAAAGTGTTGACTAAACTTCCTGAACATAATCTGTTCCTACAACCAAACCAAAGAGGGGGGGGGGGGGGGAGAATAACAACTGACAAGAATATACTGTCACTGACTTTTCCATCAACTACCAGCAGTTCTGGTTAAAAGTAATAGTAAAGTCAGCAGGCCATAAAGCTTTGACGCAATACAGTAATACACAGTACGTGCAGTCATTTGCATGGTGTAGTGTCAAGCCAATTGAGAAGGCTAGTTAAGATAAGGTTTTCTCTTCTAAATACTGACATGTAGGAGGTAGTGAGGCATTACCCACACATGTGATGATGAACATTTGGTATTAAAGTAGGATTCTAGCCCCTGCAAACCAGACCAATTATCTCAGGGTTCATGGGCCACAGAGCAGCTATGGTTTTTTGTAGACCAGAGGGGGCGGCCGTCATCTTTTTTTTGTGTCAATCTGCGTTTTCAAAGGGTCCCAGGCACTTTCAACCCATATGTTATTTCGAGTTCCCCCGCTGTTTTGACTTGATACATGATTCCCAAAGACAAGGAGCATGTTCTCTGGGGGACAAGGGAGAGTGGATGTGCCACATTTGACATTGAGGCAAGATTACAGTGTTCTTCCTGAAGCAGACAGACCTAAAACAAGCGGGGAGCAGGAAGGCAGGATGAGAGGCTGTCGTGTATGTGTGCACTCATACAGGACGAGGGTTTTAGAATAGTTTTAGAAGCATACGAAGGACAGCTGTTGGAGTCATCATCACTTTTTGACGGCTAGGACCAAGCTCCCTTGAGAGTATCTGCATCTCCTGTAGAACTAGAGGACTACAGAGGAATCCATTTAAAAAGCCAGTTCATCCATTCAGGCACCTGTGTTGTTGGATATTGATTAGGCCTCGCAATTGCAAAATTAAATTATTTAACTGCGTCGTCCTAAAAAGTGGTTGGATTATCACAAATGTGTTCAATATGCCATTAGCCAAAAGTTCCAGATTTTACATTTACATTCCACCTGATCGGCTCTTATTGCTGGTATTTAGTAGAGCACTTAGGCTAATGCTATCTCCACTAAAACACAGAGAGAGCTATTTGTGGGAAGCAGCATGACATAGTTGCTCTTGTTCAGACTGGATTCTCGGAATATTGTACCTCATTTTAGATTATTTCACATCCACATTTTGTTCAATGAGGGAGCTATACAGTAGTTTCAGTGACATTTTGATTAATCTTTCGTCATCTTACTGTATTATGCTATGCTCTTTTACTGCAGTGGGCTAAATCAGGGTCACACAGAGTGTTTCTTGGTAATCTTAAACAAATCTACTATGAAACAAAAGTATACGCCTCACACACATGGTTATGGCCTTAAAAAAAAGAAGACACCTGTAGCATGTCATATATAGATTTGAAATGTATTCAATTTTTGAGGTTGCATCCCAATATTACACTTTATACATCACAGAAAAATGAAATATAACATAATCGTTTGACATAGAAACAATGGATTTTTGGTGTTAAAAAAGTATAATATTTATTAATTTGATCATTTGACTACAGGAAAGGGCTACATAGATTTGGACAGATTTTTGGTTTGTCTACTGTGGAAAGGAGTACATTAGATAGAGTTGGGTCTACCTCTGGGAAACCATGATAACCTGCATTCCCAGAAAGTTCCTATTTAGCACTTATTTTTACGAGGTGTTAGGGAATACGAATACCGTACAATATATATCAGCCAATACAAATATCTGACCCGATTCAGGAAACTAGGCGTATGTCGCAAGTCACGAATTCACAGGAGAGCTGTTTTGTTTTTGATCAAAATTTTTTGGCCAGCAATGCCTTCTCGAACATGTGAACTTTCATGTGCCTTGTAAATACGAATAAAATTGTTAAATTACGAGCCTAGTTTGACTACATTAGATAGAGTTGGGTCTACCTCTGGGAAACCATGATAACCTGCATTCTCAGAAAGTTCCTATTTAGCACTTATTTTTACGAGGTGTTAGGGAATACAAATACCGTACAATATATATCAGCCAATACAAATATGTGACCCGATTCAGGAAACAACCTTCCCGCTATCCATGATTGGCTGAGATAATGAGTTGGTTGGATATGCCGATAGATGAGTTTGGATTGGTCTGCCATATAGCATGCGTCTGTCTATTGGAGCTGGTCAGTAATTTTATTTTATTTCACCTTTATCTAACCAGGTAGGCCAGTTGAGAACAAGTTCTCATTTACAACTGCGACCTGGCCAAGATAAAGCAAAGCAGTGTGACAAACAACACAGAGTTACAAACAAATGTACAGTCAATAACACAATAGAAAAATCTATGTACAGTGTGCAAATGTAGAAGAGTTGGGAGGTAACGCAATAAATAGGCCATGGAGGCAAAATAATTACAATTTAGCATTACACTGTAGTAAAAGATGTGCAAGTTTATTTATTTTATTTATTTCACTTTTATTTACCTAGTATGTGTAGGTAATCGTGTCAAACGCTGCTTTTTTTTTATGTATCACATAGTAAAACTGCATAAACCTAATGTCAAGTTAAAGTGTACTGTTAGCTAGCTAACGTTAGCTGGCTGGCTCGCTAGCTAACATTATGTGTATGCTCTCCACTTTCTGGAGGACAGAGTTTTGAAATCAGTGGAATTAGAGTGTGATAGCTAAGGAGATGGAGAAAACACCTGGATTACATCGTCAAACTAAGGGCAATCATGCATGGCATGACAGGAGACGCATCCAACCATGATGTATACCGGTAAGATAGTCTAGCTAGCTACATTTTCAGATATTACACGTTTCTAATTTTGACAGAAAGTGGTTTCATTTCAAGTGTACTGTTAGCTAGCTAATGTTAGCTGGCTCGGTCACTAGCTAACGCTATGTATGATCTTATTCCTTGTATCTCAGACAGATTTGCTTAACTAGTTATAGCCATAGAACCTGGTTGGCTAGCTACCAGCAGATTCATGCAGGGTAGTAACGTCATGAGTTGTGATTATGGTCCATTGTTTACCTAGCTACATGTCTTAACAAAAGACTCCATGCAAGCATCCATTTCAATAGAATGTCACTGCAACTGTTGATAGACGTACTAGTTGATAAATTTGCTCTGGCTATCTACTCCAATTTCAGACCACGGGTAAGATAGTCTAGCTAGCTACATTTACAGATATTACATGTTTCTAATTTTGACAGAAAGTGGTTTCATTTGAAGTGTACTGTTAGCTAGCTAAGATCAGTTTTTTTTCTACTCATAAATAAAATAGTTTCTCACGTTATCCTACCTTTTTTATCTTTAAAAATGTTTTTGCAGAATTTACAGACCATCCCATGTACATGATGAAACAAAACAGATTAATTACACAGACAGTCTTAGTCATTCAGTGTGATTGAGCTGGTGCGGTTACCACTCACTGACTCACTGACTCTCGTGGTGCCAGTAGTGAAAACATCCAGCGGACCCCTTATGCATGGCTGCCTCCATCCTAACACAACACCTCTCTGTTTCCATGGAACCAGCAGAGATAGAAAGATTGTGTGTGTGTGTACCTGCGTGTGTGCTTGTGTGCGTGCCAAGGTTAAACTAAAACTAAACATGAAAAAATGATTTAGTAAACTGAAATTAAGCAAAACTGTTTGAAAAACTAGACTGAAACTATTTATCTTGGGGAGATTTAAATGGGTTTTCAATCTTCTGATTCTGTCAGGTCATATTGAGATTGACTTTATCATTTAAAGGTAGACTCAGCAAGATAACGTTGCCATGAGCAGCACCTCAGATATTGGGCGCATTTGAGTGGTAAGGCTAAAGCAACAGACTAACAGAAAGTCGAGGAGTGAAGTCGGGGGATGTGCATCTGTGACAGCCGGAAGTTCAGATCAACATACTAGTGTTGCCATTGTTTAGAAAAGGTTCTTTATAATGTCAAAATAAACATGTATCTGAAGCCCATATCACACACACTCAAACTAAAATCTTAATATAATATTGTGTGTTGTGGTAAGGTTGGACCCAGGTGCAGAGAAGAGACCAGATGAGGAATCATACTTTACTGAGAACCAGAAGCCGCAGGATCACAGTACACTTGTAAAAACTACTACTACCACCTCACAACTCAGGAAACAACTCAGGAAACAACTCAGGAAACAACTCAGGAAACAACTCAGGAAACAACTCAAGCTTCTGCAAAGGACAACAGAAAACACGCCTCTTTTAACAGGGAAAACATAATGAGTAAATAGGACACACCTGAGTGTCATTAATGTCTCTTGGACGGTCTCTGCCACCCTCTGGTGACAGGTGGAACCATGACATGTACATTGTACAATCAATTAGCGAGAGAGCCACAAATGTCACATTTATTTATATATGTCCATTGAACACATAAATCTCTGCAAATTGGTTGCTGTTTCAGTCATGTCTTTGGTCACATTCGCAAACAAAAACACCCTAATGATTGGATGACAATAGACCCTCCCACAATGCAGGCGATGGCTGTAGGATGAAGTTGGTGAAGAGCAACTGCAGAAACTTGCAGTCAAAACTTAATGACCTTTGATCACGAATTGTGTGAAGTTCATGCAGTTGACATGTCAGGATATTTTTTATCCCCAGAATGCGACACACTTTGAAAGGCGATGACCAACAATGGTCACCGACTTGACACGAGTGATCTACTCGAACGTGCCCATTGAGATGAGCACGATGCAAGATTTTGCTCTCACACAGGCCATGTCCGATAGTATCAAAACCATGATACAATTTTGACTGACTGATCTACAAATAATATTGAGTAGTCTTTAATGATGCAAGGTGATTTGTAGATCAGTCAGTCTCAACCTTCCTTTAATGTCAGCTGCAATGTCGAATGCGCCCACAGTCACACAGAGCATCTGTGCATGTGCACAGGTGCGCTTCATGCTGCTACAGCGTGGTAGCTACAGGACCAAAACAGCAGAGAAGTTTAGCCTTGCGCTTCAACACTGCTGGTTATTGCGGAAATTGACCCACTACTACGGTTTACTTCTTGCGTCTACGACATCTCCTGTCATCTCACTACCTTTAAACCCAACCTAACCTATAACCTGAGCCATCACCTTATGCGTTACTGTCCCAGAGTGGCAAGAAATAACATCCCCAAAAACATCAAAACTAAACATAAATGTCTCCTAGCCTCCCAGACATCAGTTTCATTGTTTGTGTTAGGGACAGAAAGTAGCCTATGGGAAAATCTCAACTGCATACTTCTCGCGTCCTCTCTCCTCGTCGCCTTCTCAAAATTTAAAGGAGGAGAAGGTCAAAGGGGAGGGACCTCTGGTTTTCTCATCTAATGGGTTTTGAGAAGGAGATGAGGACACAAGGAGTATTCAATTGAGATCTTCCCATCGGCAACGTTCTGTCCTTAAGACTAACACTAAAACTGAAATCATACTGATCAAAAATATAAACGCAACTTGCAACAATTTCAATATTGTACTGAGTTACAGTTCATATAAGGAAATCAATCAATTGAAATAAATTAATTAGGCCCTAATCTATGGATTTCACATGACAGGGTAGGGGAGCAGCCACGGGAGGGTATAGGACCACCCACTTGGTAGTGAGATCCACCCACTGAGGAGCCAGGCCCAGCCAATCAGAATGACTTTTTCCTCACAAAAGGGCTTTATTGCAGACAGAAATACACCCCCTCCCCATCAGACAATCCTGCAGGTGAAAAAGCTGGATGTGGAGGTCCTGGGCTGGCGTGGTTACACGTGGTCTGCGGTTGTGAGGCCGGCTGGATGTACTGACAAATTCTCTAAACCGATGTTGGAGGCGGCTTATGGAGGAGAAATGAACATTCAATTCTCTTCAAACAGCTCTGTTGGACATTCCTGCATTCAAATTGTACGCTCCCTTGAAACTTGAGACATCGGTGGCATTGTGTTGTGTGACAAAACCGCACATTTTAGTGTGGCCTTTTATTGTCCCCGGCACACAGTGCACCGATGCAATGATCATGCTGTTTAATCAGCTTCTTGATATGCCACACCTGTCAGGTGGATGGATTATCTTGGCAAAGGAGAAATGTTCACTAACCGTGATGTCAACAGATTTGTCCACAACATTTTAGAGAAATAAGCTTTTTGGGCATTTGGAACATTTCTGGGATCTTACATGGGTTTATATGTTTGTTCAATGTATATACACTGTTAAAAAAAATAAAGGGAACACTTAAACAACACAATGTAACTCCAAGTCAATCACACTTCTGTGAAATCAAACTGTCCACTTAGGAAGCAACACTGATTGACAATAAATTTCACATGCTGTTATGCAAATGGAATAGACAACAGGTGGAAATTATAGGCAATTAGCAAGACACCCCCAATAAAGGAGTGGTTCTGCAGGTGGGGACCACAGACCACTTCTCAGTTCCTATGCTTCCTGGCTGATGTTTTGGTCACTTTTGAATGCCGGTGGTGCTGTCACTCTAGTGGTAGCATGAGACGGAGTCTACAACCCACACAAGTGGCTCAGGTAGTGCAGCTCATCCAGGATGTCACATCAATGCGAGCTGTGGCAAGAAGGTTTGCTGTGTCTGTCAGCGTAGTGTCCAGAGCATGGAGGCACTACCAGGAGACAGGCCAGTACATCAGGAGTAGTGGAAGAGGCCGTAGGAGGGCAACAACCCAGCAGCAGGACCGCTACCTCCGCCTTTGTGCAAGGAGGAGCAGGAGAAGCACTGCCAGAGCCCTGCAAAATGACCAACAGCAGGCCACAAATGTGCATGTGTCTGCTCAAACGGTCAGAAACAGACTCCATGAGGGTGGTATGAGGGCCCGACGTCCACAGGTGGGGGTTGTGCTTACAGCCCAACACCGTGCAGGACGTTTGGGATTTGCCAGAGAACACCAAGATTGGCAAATTCGCCACTGGCTGTGCTCTTCACAGATGAAAGCAGGTTCACACTGAGCACATGTGACAGACGTGACAGAGTCTGGAGACGCCGTGGAGAACGTTCTGCTGCCTGCAACATCCTCCAGCATGACCGGTTTGGCGGTGGGTCAGTCATGGTGTGGGGTGGCATTTCTTTGGGGGGCCGCACAGCCCTCCATGTGCTCGCCAGAGGTAGCCTGACTGCCATTAGGTACCGAGATGAGATCCTCAGACCCCTTGTGAAACCATATGCTGGTGCGGTTGGCCCTGGGTTCCTCCTAATGCAAGACAATGCTAGACCTCATGTGGCTGGTGTGTGTCAGCAGTTCCTGCAAGAGGAAGGCATTGATGCTATGGACTGGCCCGCCCGTTCCCCAGACCTGAATCCAATTGAGCACATCTGGGACATCATGTCTCGCTCCATCCACCAACGCCACGTTGCACCACAGACTGTCCAGGAGTTGGCGGATGCTTTAGTCCAGGTCTGGGAGGAGATCCCTCAGGAGACCATCCGCCACCTCATCAGGAGCATGCCCAGGCGTTGTAGGGAGGTCATACAGGCACGTGGAGGCCACACACACACTACTGAGCCTCATTTTGACTTGTTTTAAGGACATTACATCAAAGTTGGATCAGCCTGTAGTGTGGTTTTCCACTTTAATTTTGAGTGTGACTCCAAATCCAGACCTCCATGGGTTGATAAATTGGATTTCCATTGATTATTTTTGTGTGATTTTGTTGTCAGCACATTCATCTATGTAAAGAAAAAAGTATTTAATAAGATTATTTCTTTCATTCAGATCTAGGATGTGTTGTTTAAGTGTTCCCTTTATTTTTTGAGCAGTATATAATATAAAATCAAAATAGAAATGTGTTTAGAAAACTTAAGCTAAATAAAAACGAATAAAGTGGTTCTGAAAACTAACTGAACCTAACTTACTTTCAAATAAAATCTTAAAACTGAATGAAATAAAAACAAATATAAAAACACAAAACTATAATAACCTTTGTGCGTGCTTTCATATGTGCGTGCACACATGTGAGCACGTCTGATCAGAAGTGACACGAAAACCTTGAGATGGCCAGAGTATTAATGACCTCCAATAGGAACCTTTGAGTAAAGGCTGGACAGAGGACAATGAGGACTTCCACCAGGCCACAAAGCACCTTTCCATCTGCCCTTTCCATCCAGGCCGCCCCAGCTGCAGCCGGAGCCTCCAGATGTGAAGTTTGCCTGCCTGTGGAAAAAGGGGGCCCTGGCCACCTGCCAGAGAGCAGAGAGAACGTGTTTCCAGAGGAGCCCTGTGTCCATTAGGCATCAAACTAAAGAAATCAGTCTAAAACAAGGAGGGACTAACTGGATTTAAAATTGTATGTCACGGCTGTTTGAAGGATCGGACCAAAATGCAGCATGTTCGTAGTTCCACATATTATATTTATTGTGAAACTAAATGCAATACACGAAAAATAGTTGAATACACAAAAAACAACAAACCGTGACGCAGAGAGGAAAACACACTACTCAAAAGAAAATAACCCACAAAACAGAAAGAGAAAAACCCCTACTTAAATATGATCTCTAATCAGAGGCAACGAGGATCAGCTGCCTCCAATTAGAGATCAACCCAAACAATCCCCACATAGAAATAGAAAAACTAGAACTTAAACATAGAAATAGAAAACATAGAACAACCCAAAACACCCCCTGTCACGCCGTGTCCTACTCTACTATAGAAAATGACATCTTACTAGGGTCAGGACGTGACATTGTAAATGTTTTTAAACATTTGTTATCATGTGCCCTAATGAACATGACCCTTGTGTCCCCCAGTCTCAGGTGCAGTGGAACCTGAGACTACATCCAAGGGCAACCCTGGTGGTGAGCGCGAGGTGCAGCTACACCCGTGGGGGCGACACTTCAAATACAATCAGAGCGGATGACGGAAAAACCGCAGGGACCGCAGTCAGGGTCTGGGAGAGAAAAGACACATGGGAATGCATGAGGTGTTCTGACATTGAAAAGAGTGCAATAGGAACCTGCATGGAAAGGGTCAAACACCTTCTAAATACTGAATCAGACAGATATGCATATTAGTCACCTGTGCTGAACCCAATGACACACTGAGTATGCTCTTTTTCCCTGGAAGTTCAAGAGTGAGACACATTCTTAGCACAGTTTGGTAATCCCCTTTGAATCACAATTGGAATATACACAGCATTCCTCTCAAATGAACGTAACATATACCTCATAGAGATTTTGATGTTGAAAAGAGAGCCACCTTCTCTGAACAGAAGTTACATTGGTGTCACTGTAAATACAATGTGCTCCATTCTAAATCCTCTTACATTCCATACTTTAACAGGCCTCGCATTCTGTCTTTAACATTGTGATCCATTTACTGTATTTATTTTATTCCAAGAGAAATGGCCTGTTGGGCGACCATTTCTATGGCCACTGATAGGCATCACTCAGAAGGGGGAGATGAGAGGGTTTGCTAGCTGCCACAGGAGATCCTCGGTACCCAGGTGTCTGACAGAATGCTCAGCCTCAGGAGAGTGTCCCTCCAACATCAGAACAACTCAAGGTCAAACCGACAGGGCTTTTCCTTTATGTTCCCAAACTTTTCGATTTAAAGATGCCCCTGCTTTTCTACTGAGATCAAATCACCTCCTCCCCGACCAGATTAGGGGTGCTGGTGGGGGGTACAGGGTGGCTAGCAGGCTTATATTAAAATGGCATCCCGCTGTTGACAAGCGTTCTTTGAACAGGGCGAGCAGGGACAGTACAGAGACTCAAGACGGATCTTCCTGTTCTGGAAAATTATTCCAAGAGAAGCCAAGAACACCTCTGGCAATTTTTTTCCCCCTTATTGTACCCTGTAGCATGTTATTTTTCTGTGTCGACTGAGTAGTGTGCACAGCGAGGTGCATCTTAAGGTGCTTTGTCCTTGTCCTGGATTGTGCTTATGCCGAAGTGTATAAACTGAGGCTATGCATTGTGTGCAAGAGGACTGATTCCTCTTTTAATCCGATTGGAGCACATTATGTGCCCTTTGTAATCTATTTCTAATCTAATGTATTTCAACAGTGCAAATTCTCTTTGATAATCACGTGTTCCATTGATCCCTCTTACAATGGCTAATTGTCTAATTCTGTAAATCTGGTCACTGTATCATCAGGCCTCTGGGCCTCCCATTCTGTCTTAAAAGAATCAGGTGCTCAGTGCTAGCCAAGTAGGTTGGCCGATCTGTTTGTCTGTCGGTTGGTTTGTATCTGTTTTTCTATCCCAGTGTCCCTGCTCTATAACCAAAGGTATCCAGACCATATCCCCATTGTCAAAATGGAAGCGTATGTTGTGCAAATGAAGCTCAGCTGCCCAGTCAGTTTCACTCACATACTGTATTATTAGGAACACCTTCCTGAACGACGATATGGATATTCAGCTAGCGGGATATACGCTGCACCGGCAAGATAGAACAGCACACTCTGGTAAGACGAGAGGGGGGGGTGGTCTGTGCATATTTGTAAACAGCTGGTGCACGAAATCTAAGGAAGTCTCTAGATTCTGCACGCCTGAAGTAGAGTATATTGTGATAAATTGCAGGCCACACTACCTGCCTAGAGAGTTTTCAGCTATACTTTTTGTGGCAGTTTATTTACCACCACAGACAGATGCTGGCACTAAGACCGCACTGAGACAGCTGTATAAGGAAATAAGCAAACAGGAAACCACTCACCCAGAGGCGGCGCTCCTAGTGGCCGGAGACTTTAATGCAGGGAAACTTAAATCAGTTCTACCAAATTTCCATCAACATGTTAAATGTGCAACCAGAGGGAAACAAATTCTAGATCACCTGTACTCCACACACAGAGACGTGTACAAAGCTCTCCCTCGCCCTCCATTTGGTAAATCCGACCACAACTCTATCTTCCTGATTCCTGCTTACAAGCAAATATTAAAGCAGGAGGCACCAGTGACTCGGTCTATAAAAAAGTGGTCAGATGAAGCAGATGCTAAACCACAGGACTGTTTTGCTATCACAGACTGGAACATGTTCCGGTATTCTTCCGATGGCATTGAGGAGTACACCACATCAGTCACTGACTTTATCAATAAGTGCATCGAGGACGTCGTCCCCACAGTGACTATACGTACATACCCCAACCAGAAGCTATGGATTACAGGCAACATTCGCACTGAGCTAAAGGGTAGAGCTGCCGCTTTCAAGGTGCGGGACTCTAACCCGGAAGCTTCCAAGAAATCCTGCTATGCCCTGCGACAAACCATCAAACAGGCAAAGCGTCAATACAGGGCTAAGATTGAATCATACTACACCGGCTCCGACGCTCGTCTTATGTGGCAGGGCTTGCAAACTATTACAGACTACAAAGGGAAGCACAGCCGCGAGCTGCCCAGTGACACGAGCCTACCTGACGAGCTAAATCACTTCTATGCTCGCTTCGAGGCAAGCAACACCGAGGCATGCATGAGAGCATCAGCTGTTCCGGACGACTGGGTGATTATGCTCTCCGTAGTCGACGTGAGTAAGACCTTTAGACAGGTCAACATACACAAGGCTGCGGGGCCAGACGTATTACCAGGACGTGTGCTCCGGGCATGTGCTGACCAACTGGCAGGTGTCTTCACTGACATTTTCAACATATCCCTGATTGAGTCTGTAATACCAACATGTTTCAAGCAGACCACCATAGTCCCTGTGCCCAAGAACACAAAGGCAACCTGTCTAAATGACTACAGACCCGTAGCACTCACGTCCGTGGCCATGAAGTGCTTTGAAAGGTTGGCAATGGCTCACATCAACACCATTAACACAGAAACCCTAGATCCACTCCAATTTGCATACTGCCCAAACAGATCCACAGATGATGGAATCTCTATTGCACTCCACACTGCCCTTTCCCACCTGGACAAAAGGAACACTTATGTGAGAATGCTATGCTTCCCTCAAAGCTCATCACTAAGCTAAGGATCCTGGGACTAAACACCTCCCTCTGCAACTGGATCCTGGACTTCCTGACGGGCCGCCCCCCAGGTGGTGAGGGTTGGTAGCAACACATCTGCCACGCTGATCCTCAACACTGGAACTCCCCAAGGGTGCGTGCTCGGTCCCCTCCTGTACTCCCTGTTCACCCATGACTGCATGGCCAAGCACGACTCCAACACCATCATTACGTTTGCAGACGACACAACAGTGGTAGGCCTGATCAATGAGGAGTTCAGAGACCTGGCCGGGAGGAGGTCAGAGACCTGGCCGGGTGGTGCCAGAATAACAACCTATCCCTCAACGTAACCAAGACTAAGGAGATGATTGTGGACTACAGGAAAAGGAGGACCAAGCACGCCCCCATTCTCATCGACTGGGCTCTAGTGGAGCAGGTTGAGAGCTTCAAGTTCCTTGGTGTCCACATCAACAACAAACTAGAATGGTCCCAACACACCAAGACAGTCGTGAAGAGGTTATGACAAAGCTTATTCCTCCTCAGGAAACTAAAAAGATTTGGCATGGGTCCTAAGATCCTCAAAAGGTTCTACAGCTGCAACATCGAGAGCATCCTGACTGGTTGCATCACTGCCTGGTACGGCAATTGCTCGGCCTCTGACCGCAAGGCACTACAGAGGGTAGTGCGTACGGCCCAGTACATCACTGGGGCTAAGCTGTCTGCCATCCAAAAACCCTTCTCAACAGTTTTTACCCCCAAGCCATAAGATGAATCAAATGGCTACCCGGACTATTTACATTGTGAGCCCCCCCACTCTTTTTACGCTGCTGCTACTCTCTGTTTATCATATATGCATAGTCACTATAACTATACACTCATGTACATACTACCTCAATTGGGCCGACCAACACATTGGCTAACCGGGCTATCTGCATTGTGTCCCGCCACCCACCACCCGCCAACCCCTCTTTTACGCTACTGCTACTCTCTGTTCATCATATATGCATAGTCACTATAACCATATCTACATGTACATACTACCTCAATCAGCCTGACTTACCGGTGTCTGTATGTAGCCTCTCTACTTTTATAGCCTTGCTACTGTATATAGCATGTCTTTTTACTGTTCTTTTATTTCTTTACCTACCTATTGTTTACCTAATACCTTTTTTGCACTATTGGTTAGAGCCTGTAAGTAAGCATGTTGTATTCAGCGCACATGACAAATAAACTTTGATTTGATTAATCTACACTGGTTGAAGTGGATATAACAGTTGACACCAATAAGGGATCATAGCTTTCACCTGGATTCACCTGGTAAGTCTATGTCATGGAAAGAGCATGTTCCTAATGTTTTGAACATTCAGTGTTATATCTCCTAATCTGTGAGCACTCTCGGCGATAATGGGGGGATTTCATCTGCGATACAGACGGACAGACAGACACTGATGCGCAAGGCAGGCAAAAAAACTGCCTGCCTGCCTGTCTGTCTGTCTGTCTGTCTTTCTGTCTGTCCCATGCCCGTGGCACTGTCTCAACCCAACAGGGGGGGAAAGCTTGGCAGTGGGATGATTTCCTCTCAGAATGCAGACAGAAAATACATAAAGGGGAGATTAGCGAATAAGTGCAACGGTTTGTTTTCTTCCGCGTCTTTGCCAGAGGTTACTGGTCCGTGTGACTTTCCCATGAAGTGCCATTTTGGGTCCTGGCTCTTCCTGTCTCCCACTCTCTCTTTCTCTCTCTTATGGGGATAAGCACAGGACTGGAGGTGGAGCAGTGTTGGGTGAAATGGTCACATGGTCCGTATCATATTCTGTTTGAGTGTGTTACCCAAACATCGCAGGAATGTTATGGGAGCAATGGGGTCTCATCACTCAACCTTTATGAGAGGACCTCACAAAAACCCTAGCTCTCTCTCTCTCTCTCTCTCTCTCTCTCTCTCTCTCTCTCTCTCTCTCTCTCTCTCTCTCTCTCTCTCTCTCTCTCTCTCTCTCTCTCACTATCTCGCCTGTCACCCTGAGGAAAAGTGAGTGCATCGTTAATCACATTGGCAGGCCAGTGTTTTGAAGCTGTAGACTGCCTATAGCCAGTGCCACTTTATTGGTTGTTATTTCACCCCATGGAGCTGAGAGTGGGGTCCTGAAATCACAAATGCTTTTGATACTGGTGCCGTTTGCCTGAAGAAGTGTCTTTCAAGAAACATCATCTTGGAAAAGCTGTCAAAGACCCAAGCTAACTGGAGAACCTGAACCTCAAGTCAACCTATGTCCGGAGAATGAACTCACCTAATTTCCCTAGAATGGAAAGTGGAGGGTTTATTGCTTGTTATGATGATGTGAGCTTGAACGTGTATGTGCTAACTCGCATTAACTTGTACACTTGTGTGTACAATGAATTACTTTGTCTCGCGGGGCTCAGGGGAGAGCTTAAGAGTGAAGGCGATGAGAGTTTGGGTTTGGATCCTTTGCAAAAAAGATCTGGGCCACATTTTTAGGTCCCCATAGCTATGTAGCCTATTGAAAATAATTACCTAATTCTGAGTAAATCGGTTGGGTTACCACTCAGGAGACTTGTATCATGTGTTTTTTATATATTTAATGCATATGTTATGCACGCGTGACTATAAAACCATTTTATTCGATTGTGTGCCTCAATATCTCAACACCTCTTGCGAGCAAAGCTGTCTGGTGGGTGAGTCGAGTAAATCCCGATGGCTGCTAGTTTAATGCTCCACAGGCAGAGCTGGATTATTTCTCCTGATGCCCTTTGTTTAAAGGCTATTGGTGTTGATTGACAGCCCAGCTTGCTGCCCCTGTTCCGCCAGGGTTCAATGCGAATGTCTGGCTAATGAGGTCCACTTCAGTGATTACAATCAGAAGGGGGAATATTAGCCTTCTCTTGTGTCAGCCTTGGATGAGGGAAACCAGGGAAAACCCCCCAAGGCCGCGGTGTCGGAGTGAGACGGAGGCTTTTCGGCTTCTGATCAGTTC
Source organism: Salmo salar (assembly GCF_965601325.2). Lineage (NCBI taxonomy): Eukaryota > Metazoa > Chordata > Actinopteri > Salmoniformes > Salmonidae > Salmo > Salmo salar. The sequence continues at coordinate 63,163,156 of NC_138299.1, forward strand.
ATATTTACCATACAACAACATGTTGTAGCCTCCCCAAGGTGGTTTAAAGCCGTCTCAGAGATGTGACAGGTAACGAGGGTAAGGAGTAATGGTGAGAAAAGGCTCCCTGAGTCCATTTCCAAGGCTCTGATGACATAGGGCATCCGACCCAAACGTAAAAATTATCTCATGTCTGTTTTCGATGGCCATAAAACGTGCTGTTGCTTGTACTTCGAAATTAACATTCACCCCTATGCTGAGAGTAGAAAATGATGAAATTCTTCATCTTGGGCTTACAATGCAGTGAATTGGCATCATTTTCTGCCTCCTCTATATTAAGGTGCCCTCACTTCTCCCTCCCTGGTCAGTCCGTTTAAAGAGAAAAACAGAGGGAAAGATGAGAGATGGAAAGAAAAACGCAGAAGAAAACTCACGAGAGCCGACTCACGAGAGCGATGTGACATATGGAAGCCATCACAGGCTGTGCCCCCATCTGTGTCGGCCGCCGCGGCCTGTTGGCACCCACCAGCCCCAGCCACTGCGCAGGATGGGAATTATCACGGGAAGAGGATCCATGTAATTGTGATAAGAGTCGGAATCCCTTGGGAACAGGAGTTTGCGTGGTGGTGGGGGGGTGGGCTGGGGTGTAGGCGCAGATGCTTACTGGGGTGTTTACAGAAAACAGGTGCCCAGGGATCTCAAGAGGGTTCAGCTGACTTCAGTAGGGCTTAGTTTCTCATGTTTCTGCCTGCGACAAATATCCCCATCCTCGATTAACGCCCCGAGGCTGCATTTTCCTTGTTTCTCGCCGACTTCTAACAGATTCTTAATGTAAAGGAAATGCTGCGACACATTCCATTTGTTTCAGCATTTAAATTGTTCTGAGAGAGGGTGGAGAACGCTACAGCTCTAGCGTATGCACAGTCACCTTGATTTTAGGTGCCTGGCCGGATAGGATTGATTTCAGTTTGATTTGTGTTCGAGACATGCCAAGTCGATGCATTGTCAAGCGTATTAAAAGGGAAATAAAACGAAATACTAAAAGTCGTTATCAAAAAGGAAATTGGAACTCCCATCTCAATTCACATGTTTATGAAGCTGAAGAAGCCTGAAGGGATGAATAATTAGTACATCATTATAAACCACAATATAAAGCAGATAAGTCATTTGAGAGTCTCCTGACTCATACTTTGGTTTAGTGCAGATTTAATCAGGATCTTAAATTACATTTTCAACCTCCAGTCACATTCTGTTCTACTCATTCAATGAAATTTGGCTGCACATGCAAGCTACAGGTCGTATACATTTCATGCTGTATATCAATTAAGTGTAGACAAAACCTAATGAACATTTCACATGTTTGGAATCATTTGGCAGGATATGACATCCAACAAAGCATGCATAATACTAATTACTTATGCGGAGTAGCACTGCATGCTTTGTTTTTTAGTTTTCATAAATCTTGTCTTATCTTTATACCTTTTATCCTCTGCTTTACCTGACTAACTGGAATAGTACAATTTTGTCTGTGAAACATGTCCACTCTATTTCAGTGGACCCCTGATGGTCTGCTGTAAGCTGTACTAGAGTGAACAGCCCTTAACATCCTCACAACCTGTCCCCTCAGACACACACACATTCAGAGAGTGACCCTACCCCTAGTTGTGTCTATGTCTGTCCCCCCCCCCCCCCAAGGATTAAACAGAACTGCAGAGTCGGGTGTCGGCTAAATAGCCGATAACAGCCTCATTGTCAGCCGGCAAATTTTTCCACTTCATTAATTAACTAGTCTTTTCATTTAAACGTTTTAATTTGCTTCTCAGAAAAGTCTGTATAGCCTTCTCCTGCTAAAATGAAAGATATGCTGGGCTCTATTGATAGGACAGACGAGCGATGACAGGGACACACTGCTGATTTGTCAGGCTGCTGTTTGTCCCACCTGTGTTATTTTTATGCGCTCTGGTTGACTGCAGTCAAATGTCTTTTAACAGAGGAAGAATAGCATGAGCGTCATCTCCTGTGAGTGAATTTACACGTCCCGTGTAATGTAAGTTGTAACGATGAGTTGAAATCCACGTTACTATTGTTTTGTGGCACATTCGTTTATTTTCTTTAGTGTTTCATAGGCCTATAGCCAGCCACGGAGTTGGGGTGCACAGGCTATTTACTGTGCTTTGATTGACGACCCAACAGCAAGTGTTCACTAGTTTATAAAAGGTGTCGAACAGACTGAATCTCCTATATTCCTTTGCTAGTCATGAATCCCAAATAAACCAAGGATCTTGTTCGCATTTTCCTAGGATTCGAAGCCCGCTAAAGTGACTCGTCATTGTAGCCTAGTGATGGGTTGTTCGCGAACGGTTCTTTTAGAAGGGTTCTTTTAGGTGAACAGAACCGAATCGCATCGGCGAGAGAACCGTTCATTTGGCTCCCTAATTTGCGTACTGGTAGGCTACTACTGCTTTTGGGGATTTATCTGCAGATAAATTATGAAAACATTCTATGAAGATGTTGAATCCTCACTGAAGGAACAATAGACACTGGATAGAGAGCCTCATTCTTGTCCAAAATATGATAAAAGAAAAGGTTATAAATGCTAATGTCATAATACTTTTATGGTATTACTAAATATATTCATATAGGTCTACTGATTTGATTAGTGTTGACAATGGAGTAGTCAACTTCAGAATTCTGTGTAGCAAAGCCCATGTTTAACACCTGCTTCATTCTTCAATCATACCTGTTCTATTCATGGGCGCCTGACTTTGTATAAAAGTGGGGGTGCACAATCTGGCGGGGGGTCTGTGGGTCCTCCTAAAAATGTTTGCATTTCAAAAACAATTTCCTGCAATTCTATGTTGTTTCTCAACAGGTACTCCATGTTTATTTGACATAGCACAACCTTTTTTTCTTCTTTTTTTTTGACACAATAAACTAAATTGAAAGAGTAGACTAGCCTAGTTTTTCTGACTAGATTAATAATCTACCGCCTTCTCTCAAAGTCCCATCCACAGTGATTGATTGACAGGTCTGAAACCCTACCAACTCTGTGACAAACAACCTGCCCCCTCCCCTGACAATCCCACCCACAGTGATTGATTGACAGGCCAAACTATTAAAAGCATAGTTCACCCAAATTACAAAATGACACACTGATGTCCACAGCAGCAGAGCCAATTAAATACATAATTTGAAGAACAAACATCATTGTGGCAATTCATATATTGCAGTAAAACTGTAAATATGACTTTGATCTCAAGAGACGACAGGTTTACTGTTAAACCAGGTTCTCTTACTTACAGTAGATCATACAGGCCTAGGCCTAGACAAAATCCCAAACAACTAACACACTGAAGTGATACCTTTTCAGTCATTTTAATTGTAAAGTCATGTCTTTCTACTCAATACCACCACTAATTTCCCAATCTGGCAGTAATTTAGCTGTGTATTTCAGATGGAATCAAGGCATTAGAATGTACGAGGCTGTCAAAATAGAGCTTGTCCCACCCAGCCCGGAACTTCCTGGCTGCCTATTTTATCTGTTTGCCTGGCTACTCCATGTACTTATGGAAAACACAGCAGATGGGTGCAGTGGTGCGCCCCACAGCACTCAAACCAGAGACTTCTTCACCTCCCAGAAGAACAATTGTCTGTATTCTTTGATCCTCCATGTAGCAGAATGAGCCTAACATGATCCTGTGTGGTGGTGTACCTCAGAATCTGACCCCAGACCAGGTCAGAGCTGCCCCGAGGGCAGACAGAGCAGGGCCCCTCAAGATTTAACACCTCTCAGACCTGTGAACACCTGGGATGTATTAGTACATACACATGTAGCCATACAAAGAGAAAAAATTGTTTCTGCCCGGCCTCCCCAAGGCCCGGTCGATTATTTTCTTCACCTGCATCCGTCCTGGCTGGTGCTATAGCTTTTCTGTCTGACATTTTTACCGGCCCCCTCCCCTCTTCAACTCATCCATCTTCAGTGGTGTTATGGGGAGGTGAGGAGGCTTGTCAGGCATGACTAATGTGACTCAGATAGCGTGCTGCGTGATGATGGGGGGAACACCTTGATATGGGCCGCACCTTGTTTGTTGTGGCAGCTCTACCTCCGATTCCCCCCTCTGCCCGCGTTGCCTAACCCTGCCCCCCCCCCCCCCCCCCCCCCCCCCCCAACCCCCAACCCCATCAGTGATATGCTTCAGCAATTCGGGGCAAATGAAAGAACAGCTGTCAGATTTATTTTTCTATACCACCATTTTAACAAAGTTCGAGGCCCTGACCCTGGTCTCTGGTCAGTTCCTGTGTCTGGTCATTTGTATCCTCGGGACAGATCCTGACACAGGGCAGCCATATCCAACAGGAAATAGTCCCTCTGCGCGACCACGGCCAATAACACTTGTCTCATCTCCTGGTCACTCTGTAAACAAGTGCCTCTCTTATCGTCAGGAAGTTTTTGTGTTGAGGAAAGATATTTCTGTATCTTTGTTTCCTCTAATGCAAACAATTAGGCGATATCCTCTCCAGGGAGCGGGGCTGGCCGGGGCGCACCGTTGCAGCTGGAGGTGACAGCATGCTCCAGTACTGTAATGGAGTCATCCATCAACTGTCCCTATTAAAATACCTTGACAAGCCAGCTGAGACTACACTCCTCCAGTGGCCATGGTGACCAGTCTCAAGGTTGTCATTTCACTCGCAGACAGTAGCCACGGAAATACAATCGCCCAAAGTCTCCTGTAATGGACCTCGTTCTCATTATTAGGTTTACTGAGCTTTTACACTTGGCTGGTTGCTTTATCCTTCCAGTGTACAATGTGCAGAGGTGAAGCTTGAGCGAGAGAGAAAAATCTGGCATGTCCATCTGAATACAAGCCATTTGGGTTGTTTTTGGTGGTAAACTAGGGCAGATATCAATGAGCCAAGAGAAGTGGTACAGATTTGACCCTGATTTTTGTGTACTTCACCCAAGTCAAAGACTGTTCTCTCTGCTACTGCATGGCAAGTGGTACCAGAGCGCCAAGTCTAGGTCCAAAAGTCTCCTTAACAGCTTCTACCCCCAAGCCATAAGACTGCTGAACAATTTATCAAATGGCCACCCGGATCATTTGCATTGACACTGCTACTCGCTGTTTATTATCTTTGCATAGTCACTTTACTCCCACCTACAAATTACCTTGACTAACCTGTACCCCCGATACATTGACTCGGTACCGGTACCCCCTGTACATAGCCTCGTTATTGTAATTTTATTTGTAATTTTATTTACTTTAGTTTATTTAGTAAACATTTTAAGGGCTTGCAAGTAAGCATTTCACGATAAGGTCTACACCTGTTGTATTTGACACATGTGACAAATACAATTTGATTTGATTTAACGCAGACCAAAACATTCAACATTGTGAGAGGATCTCCTACAAATCAGCCGGACTAGACAATCTGAACCCTCTCTTTCTAAAATGATCCGCCGAAATTGTTGCAACCCCTATTACTAGCCTGTTCAATCTATCTTTTGTCTCGTCTGAGATCCCCAAAGACTGGAAAGCTGCTGCGGTCATCCCCCTCTTCAAAGGGAGAGACACTCTAGACCCAAACTGCTACAGACCTATATCTATCCTACCCTGCCTTTCTAAGGTCTTCGAAAGCCAAGTTAACAAACAGATCACTGGCCATTTCGAATCCCACCGTACCTTCTCCGCTATGCAATCTGGTTTCCGAGCTGGTCATGGGTGCACCTCAACAACGCTAAAAGTCCTAAACAATATCATAACCGCCATCGATAAGAGACAATACTGTGCAGCTGTATTCATTGACCTGGCCAAGGCTTTCGACTCTGTCACTCACCACATTCTTATCGGCAAACTCAACAGCCTTGGTTTCTCAAATGACTGCCTCACCTGTTTCACCAACTAATTCTCAGACAGAGTTCACTGTGTCAAATCGGAGGGCCTGTTGTCCGGACCTCTGGCAGTCTCTATGGGGGTGCCACAGGGTTCAATCCTCGGGCCGACTCTTTTCGCTGTATACATCAATGATGTCACTCTTGCTGCTGGTGATTCTCTGATCCACCTCTATGCAGACGACACCATTCTGTATACTTCTGGCCCTTCTTTGGACACTGTGTTAACCTGTTAGGGCTAGGGGGCAGTATTGACACGGCCGGATAAAAAAACGTACCCGATTTAATCTGGTTACTACTCCTGCCCAGTAACTAGAATATGCATATAATTATTGGCTTTGGATAGAAAACACCCTAAAGTTTCTAAAACTGTTTGAATGGTGTCTGTGAGTATAACAGAACTCAAATGGCAGGCCAAAACCTGAGAAGATTCCATGCAGGAAGTGGCCTGTCTGACAAGTTGTGTTTCATCTTGGCTCTTTTTATTGAAGACTGAGGATCTTTGCTCTAACGTGACACGTCCTACGGCTCCCATAGGCTCTCAGAGCCCGGGAAAAAGCTGAACGATATCGAGGCAGCCTCTGGCTGAAACACATTATTGCTTTTGGCAAGTGGCCGATCAGAGTACTATGGGCTTAGGCGTGTGCCCGAGTCGACCGAATGCTTTATTTTCTTTCGTCTGTTTACCTAAACGCAGATTCCCGGTCAGAATATTATCGCTTTTTTATGAGAAAAATGGCATAAAAATTGATTTTAAACAGCGGTTGACATGCTTCGAAGTACGGTAATGGAATATTTAGAATTTTTTTGTCACGAATTGCGCCATGCTCGTCACCCTTATTTACCCTTTCGGATAGTGTCTTGAACGCACGAACAAAACGCCGCTGTTTGGATATAACAATGGATTATTTTCAACCAAACCAACATTTGTTATTGAAGTAGAAGTCCTGGGAGTGCATTCTGACGAAGACAGCAAAGGTAATAACATTTTTCTTATAGAAAATCTGACTTTGGTGAGTGCTAAACTTGCTGGGTGTCTAAATAGCTAGCCCTGTGATGCCGGGCTATCTACTGAGAATATTGCAAAATGTGCTTTCACCGAAAAATTATTTTAAGATCGGACATATCGAGTGCATAGAGGAGTTCTGTATCTATAATTCTTAAAATAATTGTTATGCTTTTTGTGAACATTTATCGTGAGTAATTTAGTAAATTCACCGGCAGTGTTCGGTGGGAATGCTAGTCACATGCTAGTCACATGCTAATGTAAAAAGCTGTTTTTTGATATAAATATGAACTTGATTGAACAAAACATGCATGTATTGTATAACATAATGTCCTAGGGTTGTCATCTGATGAAGATCATCAAAGGTTAGTGCTGCATTTAGCTGTGGTTTGGGTTTATGTGACATTATATGCTAGCTTGAAAAATGGGTGTCTGATTATTTCTGGCTGGGTACTCTGCTGACATAATCTAATGTTTTGCTTTCGTTGTAAAGCCTTTTTGAAATTGGACAGTGTGGTTAGATTAACGAGAGTCTTGTCTTTAAAATGGTGTAAAATAGTCATATGTTTGAAAAATTGAAGTTTTTGCATTTTTGAGGTTTTTGAATAACGCGCCACGGGATTACACTGGCTGTTACATAGGTGGGACGATTTGGTGCCACCTACCCTAGAGAGGTTAACTAACCTCCAGACGAGCTTCAATGCCATACAACTCTCCTTCCGTGGCCTCCAACTGCTCTTAAATGCAAGTATGAAAAACTAAATGCATGCTCTTCAAACGATCGCCCGTCCAGCATCACTACTCTGGATGGTTCTGACTTAGAATATGTGGACAACTACAAATACCTAGGTGTCTGGTTAGACTGTAAGCTCACCTTCCAGACTCACATCAAACATCTCCAATCCAAAGTTAAATCTAGAATTGGCTTCCTATTTCGCAACAAAGCATCCTTCACTCATGCTGCCAAACATACCCTCGTAAAACTGACCATCCTACCGATCCTCGACTTCGGCGATGTCATTTACAAAATAGCCTCCAATACCCTACTCAATAAACTGGATGCAGTCTATCACAGTGCCATCCGTTTTGTCACCAAAGCCCCATATACTACCTGTCTTGTTTTGTACGCTTTGTACAAAATAATAAAACACAGAACTACAGGATGTTTCTTAACATAACTCTTTATTAACTAGCTACAACTGCATGTTCGCCTATCTCCAACCACGATCAACTGGCCATGACCTAACCGTCTGGGTGGTCTTAACCAATCACCGCACAGTAGGATACGGCGGTAAAATGCATCCAATTATAATTCGGTATGTATTCACATATGAATATTACATCCCCCTTCTTTTAAAACAAAATACAAATGTTTTACATATTCTAAGCTTTTCTTTTGAATACATGCTCTGTAGTTTGAACAAAAGGTAAGTAACCATTTATATTGCATAACACACCAACTGAATCAACATAGACTCTGAAACAATGATCCAACATACTGTTACTTTTCAAACAAGGGATTCTCAGCAACTCAGCTTTCCCTGTAGAAATGACATCTTAACATTTCAAACAAATACAATAGCAAAGCATTTCAAGTGAACTTTCAATAACAAGTTTACAGTCTGGAACTCTTTTAGGGCAGTGATCCGCATACACCCTTTGACATTTCACAGGTCGAGGACAGCTCTGGGCTTGACCTCTCTTCCTGACCTTGTGCGATATGATGTTGAGCATGCTTCTGTGTCAGTCAACAGCTCTTGTGGTGTTGCAGGTCAGTGTGGTGTATGTTGTACTGTGTGTGTGTTTAGTCCATCACGTTCTCTTTCAGGGGAACAGTTCATCTCATCAGTGTGTTTTTCTTTTGTGTTCAGTAAGTGACGACGATTGCGGCGGTACACTGCTCCTTCTGCTGTGCAGACGTGATATGAACGTTCAGTGTCAGCTGGCTGGATGACGACTGCTGGTTTCCAGAGGCCATGCTCCTGGATTCTAACTGACTCTCCGTCGATCAGTGGTCTAGCTGACCTGTCATAGTATCGCTTTTGTTGTTGTTGTCTCTGTGCACGTTTTTCATGCATTTCCTTGTAGCTGACGACCTCAGGTTGCAGCTGCTGGTTGGTGCTGGGAAGGGTTGAGCGAAGTCTGCAGCAGCTGGGCTGGTGATTTGAAGTTGTCAACTGGAGTGTTGCGGTATTCAAGGAGACTGGGGTAGGGGTCTCTCTTGTCTGCTTTTGCTTTGTCCATGAGTGATTTAGCAATCTGCACAGATTTTTCAGCAAGGCCATTACTTTGAGGGTAATGTGGGCTTGTGGTGACGTGTGAACTCCCATGCTTTTGTGAAGGATTCAAACTCATTTGATTTGATTTGTAACAGGGCCCATTGTCAGATATTAAAGTCTCTACAATGCCATGCCTGGCAAAGGCTGCTTTCAGCTTGTGTATCACAGCTGCAGATGTGGTGCTGTGAAGCTTGTCGAGTTCGAAGTATCTGCTGTAGTAGCCCACTGTTACGATGTAGTCCTCGTTGTTCCAGGTGAACAGATCGGTTGCCACGACCTGCCAGGGTCTGTCTGGGATACAGTGAGGTAACATTGGCTCTTTGGTGTTTTAGGGGCGTCTTTCAAGACAGATGGTGCATCTACCAACAATGTCCTCTATTTGTTTGCACATTCCAGGCCAAAACAAAATGTCCCGTGCTCTCTGTTTGCACTTTTCCATGCCCATGTGTCCAGCATGGATCTTTGTCAAAATCTTTTTTCTGAGACTGGTAGGAATAATGATTTTCTCTCCTTTGAAAATGATTCCGTTGATCTGTGATAGTTCATCACGATGGTTCCAGAATTCTGAGATGCTCTGAGGGCATTTTCTCTCTCCTCAGGCCATCCATCCTGTATGACTTTCCTCAGCTGTGTGAGTTGTGAGTCCTTGTCTGTTTCTGCTTGGATCTCCTTCAGTTTCGTGTCACTAACTGGTAAGTTGCTGTACACAGTGTGCACTTGCATGTCCATGCCCTCACTGAGGCTGCTGTCCTTGTAGGTAAGAATCTTCCTGGAGAGTGTGTCTGCGACAGGGATGTCTTTGCCTGGACGGTGAATGATTGTGAAGTCGTATTTTTGTAGTTGAAGGATCATTCTCTGTAGCCTTGGCGGGGCTGCAGCTAGTGGTTTCCTCAAGGGCCATTTGATAGCCTTGTTCAAGTCTCTTGGGTCGAGGCATACTCGGAGCTTGCCTGTGCGTGGTTTCTCCACCACCACTAACGCGTTTACCCAGTCAGTCGGTTCTGTAACCTTGGTGACTATGTCAGATTGCTCCATGCTCTCCAACTCTTTCTTCAGATGGACACGGAGAGCAAGAGGAATCTTTCTCGGTGGGTAGACCACAGGGGTTGCGTCTGGGTCAAGGTGAATGGTACATTCTCCTGGGAATAATCCTATTCCTGTAAAGACATCAGCAAACTCCTCCAGTACATTTTCTGTCTCTACTGGTGCTGTTACTGATAAAACTAGCTTGATGAGGTCCATGTCTAAACATACTTTAAGACCTAGCACTGCAGGTGCTCTAGTGTCAACAACGTAAAAGTCAAACATCATGTCACTTTCCTTGTATTTGCATTTGAAAGTGCATGTGCCTTTTACTGGGAGCTGTTCAACACCATAACCAGTCAGTCTGAGCATGGTGGGCTGTAGCTCGCACTCAGATGTCAAGCTGCGGTACTTATTCAGAGGAATAATGTTTACTTGTGCACCAGTGTCTAGTTTGAACTTTAGCTTTGTGCCTTGTGTTCCTATCTCAATGTCAGCAAAGGCTTGCTCTGTCTCTGATATGTGACTTTTCTGTGTCACTGAATCAATAAACAGTTCATCATCATTTGACTCTTTGATTGACATTTCATCTTCACTCACTGTGTGTACTGTTTTTCCACGGTAATCTCTGCACACTTTTACAAAGTGATTCCATTTAGCACATTTAGTACACCGTTTGCCTTTAGCTGGGCAATTTCCTTGTTCGCCATGCACTTTGTATCCACAATATCCACATGTTTTGGGGCGTTTTGAGTCTGTGTCGCTCTGTTTTGGAGTTATGTCTCTCTCCGTTCTAAAATGCGCTCTCTGGGCACCGGAGGTGTGCTTTGATGTCTGCCTGACTGCGTGCACTGCTTGTTCACGTGATGCGCTCGTGCTGCTGCGCGAAATGGTTTTCATCTGAGCCCGTGCTAGCTCGTGAGATCTGGCTATGTCGATAGCTTTGTCCAGCTTTAGCTCAGACCCAACATTCAAAAGTTTCTCTCTCACTCGCGGTGAGTGTATTCCAAATACAATACGGTCCCTGACCATCTCATCCTTGTTTGCATTATCACAGTCTTTCACAAGCAGACGCAGCTCAGTCCCAAACTGTTCAAAAGACTCACTAGCTCCCTGTACTTTCTCATGGAATTTGTACCTAGCGAAAATTGTATTAGTCTTCGGCACAACATATGCTTCAAAACGATCGTAGTATGTTTTCAGTACCATTGATTCAGCCTCGGTAAGTGTCCATGTGTTGTAAATATCTCTCCCTTTTTCACTGATCCAGAGGAGCAGGTAGCTACACTTTTCCTCTTCTCCTCTTGCCTTCAGAGGACCCGTGAACATTAGCTCCACATGCTGTTTGTACTTACGCCATGCATCCGGTAAGTTTGTAGACTCCCAGGCCATTCGAGGTGAAGGAACTTCAGAAAAATCCATCTTTTAACCTCTCTAGGGTATGTGGGACGAAATCATCCCACCTACTCAACAGCCAGTGGAATCCCGTGGCGCGATATTCAAATACCTTAGAAATGCTATTACTTCAATTTCTCAAACATATGACTATTTTACAGCTATTTAAAGACAAGACTCTCGTTAATCTAACCACACTGTCCGATTTCAAAAAGGCTTTCCCACGAAAGCAAAACATTAGATTATGTCAGCAGAGTACCAAGCCAGAAATAATCAGACACCCATTTTTCAAGCTAGCATATAATGTCACCAAAACCCAGAAGACAGCTAAATGCAGCACTCACCTTTGATGATCTTCATCAGATGACAACCCTAGGACATTATGTTATACAATACATGCATGTTTTGTTCAATCAAGTTCATATTTATATCAAAAACCAGCTTTTTACATTAGCATGTGACGTTCAGAACTAGCATACCCCCCGCAAACTTCCGGGGAATTCGCTAACATTTTACTAAATTACTCACGATAAACGTTCACAAAAAGCATAACAATTATTTTAAGAATTATAGATACAGACCTCCTCTATGCACTCGATATGTCTGATTTTAAAATAGCTTTTTGGTGAAAGCACATTTTGCAATATTCTAAGTACATAGCCCAGGCATCACGGGCTCGCTATTTAGACACCCGGCAAGTTTAGCACTCACCATAATCATATTTACTATTATAAAAGTTTGATTACCTTTTGTTGTCTTTGTCAGAATGCACACCCAGGACTGCTACTTCAATAACAAATGTTGGTTTGGTCCAAAATAATCCATCGTTATATCCGAATAGCGGCGTTTTGTTCGTGCGTTCCAGACACTATCCGAAATGGTAAAGAAGTGTCGCGCGCATGGCGCAATTCGTGACAATAAAATTCTAAATATTCCATTACCGTACTTCGAAGCATGTCAACCGCTGTTTAAAATCCATTTTTACGCCATTTTTCTCGTAGAAAAGCGATAATATTCCGACAGGGAATCTCCTTTTCGGCAAACAGAGGAAAAAATCACAAAGGCGGGGGCGGTCGGGTCACGCGCATAAGCCCAGAGTCCCTTGATCGGCCACTTGAGAAAGGCGATAATGTGTTTCAGCCTGGGGCTGGAATGACGACATTCTGTTTTTTCCCGGGCTCTGAGCACCTATGGAAGACGTGGGAAGTGTCACGTTAGAGCAGAGATCCTTAGTAAAAGATAGAGATGGAAAAGAAGTTCAAGAAATGGTCAGACAGGCCACTTCCTGTAAAGGAATCTCTCAGGTTTTGACCTGCCATTTGAGTTCTGTTATACTCACAGACACCATTCAAACAGTTTTAGAAACTTTAGGGTGTTTTCTATCCATATGTAATAAGTATATGCATATTCTAGTTACTGGGTAGGAGTGGTAACCAGATTAAATCGGGTATGTTTTTTATCCAGCCGTGTCAATACTGCCCCCTAGCCCTAACAGGTTTAAAACAGTTTTACCTAATTTCTATCAACATGTTAAATGTGCAACCAGAGGGAAAAGAACTCTGGACCACCTATACTCCACACACAGAGATGCATACAAAGCTCTCCCTCGCCCTACATTTGGCAAATCTGAGCATAATTCTATCCTCCTGATTCCTGCTTACAAGCAAAAATTAAAGCAGGAAGCACCAGTGACTAGATCAATAAAAAAGTAGTCAGATGAAGCAGATGCTAAACTACAGGACTGTTTTGTCAGCACAGACTGGAATACGTTCCGGGATTCCTCCAATGGCATTGAGGAGTACACCACGTCTGTCATTGGCTTCATCAATAAGTGCATCGATAATGTCGTCCCCACAGTGACCGTACGTACATACCCCAACCAGAAACCATGGATTACAGGCAGCATCCGCACTGAGCTAAAGGCAAAATCTGCCGCTTTCAAGGAGCAGGACTCTAACCGGGAAGCTTATAAGAAATCTTGCTATGCCCTCCGATAAACCATCAAACAGGAAAGCATCGATACAGGACTAAGATCGAGTCATACTACACCGGCTCTGATGCTCGTCGGATGTGGCAGGGCCTGCAAACCATTACAGACTACAAAGAGAAGCACAGTCAAGAGCTGCCCAGTGACACGAGCCTACCGGACGAGCGAAACTACTTCTATGCTCGCTTTGAGGCAAATAACACTGAAACATGCCTTTAGACAGGTAATTTACTGCGCTGACCACTGACATTTTCGACCTCTCCCTGTCCGAGTCTGTAATACCAATATGCTTTAAGCAGACCACCATAGTGCCTGTGCCCAAGAACACTAAGGTAACCTGCCTAAATGACTACCGACCCGTAGAACTCACGTCTGTAGCCATGAAGTGCTTTGAAAGGCTGGTCATGGCTCACATCAACACCATCATCCCAGAAACCCTAGACCCACTCCAATTTGCATACCGCCCCAACAGATCCACAGATGATGCAGTCTCTATTGCGCTCCACACTGCCCTTTCCCAAATGGACAAAAGGAACACCTATGTGAGAATGCTATTCATTGACTACAGCTCAGCATTCAACACCATAGTGCCCTCAAAGCTCATCAATAAGCTAAGGACCCTGGGACGAAACACCTCCCTCTGTAACTGGATACTGGACTTCCTGACGTGCCGCCCCCAGGTGGTAAGGGTAGGTAACAACACATCCGCCACGCTGATCCTCAACACAGGGGCCCCTCAGGGGTGCGTGCTCAGCCCCCTCCTGTACTCCCTGTTCATTCATGACAGCATGGCGAGGCACGACTCCAACACCATCATTAAATTTGCCTATGACACAACAGTTGTAGGCCTGATCACCGCAACAACGAGACAGCCTATAAGGAGGAGGTCAGAGACCTGGCCTTGTGGTGCCAGGACAACAACCTCTCCCTCAATGTGATCCAGACAAAGGAGATGATTGCGGACTACAGGAAAAAGAGGACCGAGCACGCCCCCATTCTCATCGACGGGGCTGAAGTGGAGCAGGTTGAGAGCTTCAAGTTCCTTGGTGTTCACATCACCAACAAACTATCATGGCTCAAGCACACCATGACAGTCGTGAAGCGGGCACGACAAAACCTATTCCCCCTCAGGAGACTGAAAAGATTTGGCATGGGTCCTCAGATCCTCAAAAGGTTCTACAGCTGCACCATCGAGAGCATCCTGACTGGTTGCATCACAGCCTGGTATGGCAACTGCTCAGCCTCCGACCGCAAGGCACTACAGAGGGTAGTGCGAACGGCCCAATACATCACTGGGGCAAAGCTTCCTGCCATCCAGGACCTCTATACCAGGCGGTGTCAGAGGACGGCCCTGAAAATTGTCAAAGACTCCAGCCACCCTAGTCATAGACTGTTCTCTCTGCTACCACACGGCAATCAGTACCGGAGCGCCAAGTCTAGGTCCAAGATGCTTCTAAACAGCTTCTACCGCTAAGCCATAAGACTCCTCAACATCTAGTCAAATGGCTACCCAGACTATTCACATTGCCCCCCCCACACCACTGCCACTCTCTGTTGTCATCTATGCATAGTCACTTTAATTAACTCTACCTACATGTACATAATACCTCAGCTAAATGATGCCCCTGCACACTGACTCCCCCTGTTTATATTGTTATTTTTTATTTCTCCTCTTTAACTACTTGTTACTTTTATCTCTTATTCTTATCCATATTTTTTGAAACTGCACTTTCGGTTAGGGGCTCGTAAGTATGCATTTCACTGTAACGTCTACGCCTGTTGTATTCAGCGCATGTGACTAATAAAATGTGATTTAATTTGATTTGAGATGGTTAATCATGACCAGTCAAATGTATTTTCAGTGGCTAACCAATTTAATAGTTAACTGTTAACATCCTTAATGTGTTGGTATGGATGTGGGTACACAGATCTACAAGCCACTGCAGCCCTTCATGATGTTCCGATTTTTTGTGGCCCCCTCCCCCATCAAAGTTGCCCATCCCTGACCTAAAGTGACTGAAAAAAGCCCCCCAGTGTATACACAAGTTCTTGGCCCACAGTTCAGGAGCCTATTGAAAGAGCCTATCTCCTCCATCTGCGGCATGCCGGCAGGCATCCTCCTGAATTCCAGTCCCTTTGTTTGCTGAGCAACATTATTGAGTCTTCCGTCGACTTGACATCCTTGGAAAGTCTGCCTTGCTTCTCACACCTGCTGCCCAGCCCTGCTGGAATTCCTTCATGACGGCCGTAAAGGATGTGTCGCCTGGAAAATGCGGGCCGCTAAGAGACCTTCAAGGTAACGCAGGGTGAGTTGAGGAAATGGTGAAGAATGTGAACCTGATCATTGGCTCCGCATCTCCACATCCACCCAGGCAGCCAAGAATTCAAGCATTGTTTCAACTGCTGAAGTGATCCATCACTGATATTGAGCAACTGTAGACTTAATATAAACCTTCTATCCCCCATTGTTTGTGGTTTTTACCCCTGTTTTGACTGGCGCCCCGAGGTCAAAAGGTGCTTGATGTGATGACTGGAGTGTGACACGTTGTTGTGGTTAATGTATGAATGTAGGGAGAAATGTTTTTCAGTAGAAAAGAGTGGGTAGAGTTCAATTGCCAAACCTTTTGATCTGACTGCAACTGGTACTCATACTTAAAGGGCCAATCAGCAGTTGAAACAATAACTAAGTGTATTCCCCACACAGGAGGCTGCTGAGGGGAGAACGGCTCATAATAACGGCTGGAATGGTGCAAATGGAATGGCATCAAACACATGGAAACCAAAAGCAGATAGGGGTGTGACTTACTACCATATATGGGCATACAAATCTATAAGGGCAGGCCAAGCCGATGACCTCATTTGAAGATGGCTGCTACCTACAGTGAGGGAAAAAAGTATTTGATCCCCTGCTGATTTTGTACGTTTGCCCACTGACAAAGAAAGGATCAGTCTATAATTTTAATGGTAGGTTTATTTGAACAGTGAGAGACAGAATAACAACAAAAAAATCCAGAAAAACGCATGTCAAAAATTTTATAAAATGATTTGCATTTTAATGAGGGAAATAAGTATTTGACCCCTCTGCAAAACATGACTTAGTACTTGGTGGCAAAACCCTTGTTGGCAATCACAGAGGTCAGACGTTTTTTGTAGTTGGCCACCAGGTTTGCACACATCTCAGGAGGGATTTTGTACCACTCCTCTTTGTAGATCCTCTCCAAGTCATTAAGGTTTCGAGGCTGACGTTTGGCAACTCGAACCTTCAGCTCCCTCCACAGATTTTCTATGGGATTAAGGTCTGGAGACTGGCTAGGCCACTCCAGGACCTTAATGTGCTTCTTCTTGAGCCACTCCTTTTTTGCCTTGGCCGTGTGTTTTGGGTCATTGTCATGCTGGAATACCCATCCATGACCCATTTTCAAAGCCCTGGCTGAGGGAAGGAGGTTCTCAGCCAAGATTTGACGGTACATGGCCCCGCCCATCGTCCCTTTGATGCGGTGAAGTTGTCCTGTCACCTTAGCAGAAAAACACCCCCAAAGCATAATGTTTCCACCTCCATGTTTGACGGTGGGGATGGTATTCTTGGGGTCATAGGCAGCATTCCTCCTCCTCCAAACACGGAGAGTTGAGTTGATGCCAAAGAGCTCCATTTTGGTCTCATCTGACCACAACACTTTCACCCAGTTGTCCTCTGAATCATTCAGATGTTCATTGGCAAACTTCAGAAGGGCATGTATATGTGCTTTCTTGAGCAGGGGGACATTGCGGGCGCTGCAGGATTTCAGTCCTTCACGGCGTAGTGTGTTACCAATTGTTTTCTTGGTGACAATGGTCCCAGCTGCCTTGAGATCATTGACAAGATCCTCCCGTGTAGTTCTGGGCTGATTCCTCACCGTTCTCATGATCATTGCAACTCCACGAGGTGAGATCTTGCATGGAGCCCCAGGCCGAGGGAGATTGACAGTTCTTTTGTGTTTCTTCCATTTGCGAATAATCGCACCAAATGTTGTCACCTTCTCACCAAGCTGCTTGGTGATGGTCTTGTAGCCCATTCCAGCCTTGTGTAGGTCTACAATCTTGTCCCTGACATCCTTGGAGAGCTCTTTGGTCTTGGCCATGGTGGAGAGTTTGGAATCTGATTGATTGATTGCTTCTGTGGACAGGTGTCTTTTATACCGGTAACAAACTGAGATTAGGAGCATTCCCTTTAAGAGTGTGCTCCTGATCTCAGCTTGTTACCTGTATAAAAGACACCTGGGAGCCAGAAATCTTTCTGATTGAGAGGGGGTCAAATACTTATTTCCCTCATTAAAATGCAAATCAATTTATAACATTTTTGACATGCGTTTTTCTAGATTTTTTGTTGTTGTTATTCTGTCTCTCACTGTTCAAATAAACCTGTGTATTAAATGAATCATTAGGTTATTAGGAACAAATCTAGCCTATTGCCATGTTATCTGATGATGTATGACTTAATGGCAACATTGAATGTCTACCGACATTGAATGTCTAATCTTAGCGCATGAAAAAGATGATGCTGCCTGCTTACATGCCGTAGGCATCCATTACACAGGGGATTGGCTACTATGGTACCTTGACAGTCTTATAGCCAATGATAATCTTTCCAGGGATGTGCAGTTGACCTGAGTGGTACAAAGCAAGGCTTAGAACCTTTTATGCGTAATGCAAACTATTGCTACCTGGCTCAGAGACGAGATGCACCAAGCATGCTATATTATATTGTAAACGGGTTTCATTGCTTAATTTCATTGCATTAGCATCAAATGTGGCTTCTCAAGGGGGAAGAAAAAATAAATATCGAACCTTAAGCTAAAAAGAATGCAGCTATGAATAAGTATACCGACCTAGAAGTTTTTTAAATATAATACTGGTCAGACTCGGATCAGGGGAGCGATTTGGACAACAAGGATTTCGACTCGGCCGACGAAGATTGCTTTCTAGAAGGATTGGATCCACTTTTTGATCTGTAAGTAAATTATTTTCATAATTTTCTATAACTTATTCTATAAGTTGTCTGCTTTTTCTGCTTTGGATTTAGTTGACATAGGCCTATGTAACAAGTCATTTCAATGTTGTATAATTCCAAAGCAGTTATTGTCTATGTTTCATGTTAGTTCACTGTTTGCTGTTCTAAGTCTCATCCTTGTAACTTTGGAGAGGCCACTAAACTCTCATGGCCATTGTTTATTTGTGGTTTTCACCTCTGCTTTTGTCTCCAAAATGTTAATGTTTGCATTGTGTGTGTGTTTCACACCTTCTATGTGAGTCACTGTACAGATTAAGTTTAGGCTTGGTTTTTTTACTTTACAGTAATGTTGTTTTGTAAAATTTAGTCAACTGTAATTCTGTGTGTCTTACAACAATATATCTCTTTATTTTATTCACCACAGAGTGGAGGATGCAGAGGCTTGGATGATGACGTCAAGGTCTTCCACCACCCACTGCTATATCAATCACCCCGTCTGATGGTTCTACATCCACTTTTCATAGACCTCTTGAAAAAGAAAATAGGGGCTTGTGGCACCATTCGTCCTAACAGAACCGGTTTCCCCAAGACCAAGGTAAACGACATGACAAAGACAGCGGAGAGGGGGACCATACATTGGATCAGGACTAACAAGCTACTTTTTGTGAAATAGAAGTACACTAGGTAAGTAACCATTCTCCCCACACAGCATACGGCATTCAATAACGACCATGTCTCAAGGAGGGTGAAAAAGGAAGAATGTCCCCATTCTGTGAAGGACTACAATGCCAGCATGGGAAGTGTCAACCTATCTGACGCTCTGATAGGCTACTAGCAGGTCCTCGACAAGACCAGGAAGTGGTATAAGAGTTTTATTCACCACTTTGTGGACATTGCTACAGTAAATGCTTTCATTTTCCACAAGCAGATGGACAAAGCGAAAGATCAAACCCCACTCTCCCAGTTGATCTTCGGACACTTTGGAGAGTTTGAAAGGACACTTGAATGTACCCTGGATACCCCATAACACCACCGCAATGTTTGAGGGAGGTTGATATGGTGGAAATTGTGTTTTTATACTGAACAATTAGCATTCAGGGATTGCAAATATGGAATAGCACAGGAATGATCAAATGTACAGACATATGACACTTGGAAACGTCCCGTGACCACACCTGACACCACTTACTAAAACATCTGCCCATTTCTAGTTGTTAGGTCTATCAATCCCATTTTTTTATAATATTGTTCATATGTTGTGGGAGCCATCGGTTTCCAGCTCTGGGCATCAATAATTCACTAATTCACAACAACAACAAAATAACTGTTATTTCGTGTGTGCTTGATCTTGTGTATTCTGAACTATGTAACTCATATCTATCTTCTGATCATTTCGTCATAATCTCCCAGATGTCGTCTTTCCAAATATACCAAGTTTTGGCATGTCAGAATCATGTAATTACACATGAATAGCAGTTACTTTTGGCTATGTCTATTTAGGAGGTTTAGGAGATCCAGCCCAGGGCTCCAGACTAATGGTTTCCTCTAATGGCACTGGTGCCACTAACCTTTTCAATTGGTGGCACCAGCCCATGATTTGTTTGTACCCCCCCCCCCCCCCCCCAAAAAAAATGTGCAGCCTCACGCAATAGATTTAACCTTTATTTAACTACAGTTGGCAAGTCAGTTAAGAACAAATTCTTATTTACAATGACGACCTACCTCGGACAACGCTGGGCCAATACAATGCTCAATAAGAAGTGTAATAGACTACTGAGATGCTATTCAATAAATAAATTGTTACATATAATGTCCAAGAAGGAATGCATGATTCAAGATATCACCTAATCCAGGGATTGTCATAGATTTTGGGTTTGGGGGCAATTAGGCTTTTCTTAAAATAAGGATCCAGAATTTTTGGTTCATAGATGAATTTGCATTCATCTTTATGTGCACTATTATGATCTATAGGCATATGCTGATTCACCATCTGAGAAAGTGTGAACTATTGGGCCCTATTAAACCTGTATCTTTTTTCTCCAAATTCAATTTTCCCCCAAACAAATTTTTCCTCAGTTTTGTTGCTCCAGGTTTTGGATTTCCCCTTGTTTTCTCAGGTATTCACTCTCAAAATCATACTTATTTAGCATAAAAACAATAACATTGGATGTTCTAAGTCCACAACAATGCTTAAACCACATCAGAAGAGGTCTGGGAAAAATGTAAGGTGTTTTTGTAGCCACATGTGATGGTAGAGTTTCCTAAACAAATGCCTGACCGTGTGGCCTGACCAGTAAAACTCTTGACCTTGGTAATAGGCTATAACTACGGCCCAGAGGTTTTCCTGGTCAGGTCTCATGTTCAGGAAAAACTCCTGGCACTACACGTCATACTGTGTGTGATAATGTCACTGGGTGCATGGGCATTTAGCCTGGCACCTGTGTTTGATGGGGGAAATGATTTAATGTCCACGGATGGGCATGCCTGGGGTAAGGAGGGGAAAGGTCCCTCAGGCTGCTGGGCAGCTTGATTAGCTACTGATATAGAGTCAAACACCATGACCAATGTAGTTCCTGAAGACCTCACTCATGTCTTGCCACAAACACTAAAACACTCTGCCTTGGCACTGTCCGATGTGGGCAGACATCTGCGATGAGGAGTGCCAGAGCATGCCAACCTGTGTCCAACTTTGATGTTCAATGGCTCGACTCATTCCCTTATCACATCTATTAAATCTGCTCATCATCATTGTTTCTGATCTAGGCCTAGATTCATTATGGATCATGGAAGATCTACACTATAGCACGATTGAAATTTAAAGGCAATGTTCCCGGGTTCGCAGAGACTGCATTCACGGTAAACGCTAGATACATTGAGTGTACAAAACATTAGGAACACCTTCCTAATATTGAGTCGCACCCCCTTTTGCCCACTGAACAGCCTCAGTTTGTTGGGGTATGGACTCTACAAGGTGTCGAAAGCATTCCACAGGGATGCTGGACCATGTTGACTCCACTGCGTCCCACAGTTGTGTCAAGTTGGCTGGATGTCCTATGGGGGGTGGACCATTCTTGATACACACAGGAAACTGTTGAGTGTGAAAAACCCAGCAGCGTTGCAGTTCTTGACACACTCAAATCAGTGTCCCTGGCACCTACTACCATAGCCGGTTCAAAGGCACTTCAAACTTTTGTCTTTCCCATTCACCCTCTGAATGGCACACATACACATTTCATGTCTCAATTATCTCAAGGCTTAAAAATCCTTCTTAACCCCTCCCTTCATCTACACTGACTGAAGTGGATTTATCAAGTGATATCAACAAGGGATCATAGCTTTCACCTGGATTCACCTGATCAGTCTATGTCATAGAAAGAGCAGGTGTCCCTACTGTTTTGTACACTCAGTGTATGTCGGCTCAATCGGAAATTACCTTTAACCTTAACCATAAAGGTTACTACTTTCAATCGCGCTATAACGCGAATCTTCCGAGGTACGCGTTGAATCTAGCCCCTATTCTATCCCACTGGACTAAGGTTACGCACACAAAAAGATGGTGAATGGCCCTCAAAGAAAGTAGTTTGCTGTGATGGAGAGGAAGTGGAAGAAGACCATCACCATGAATCTGTCAGTCGACTTATGTGACAAACACATCAGAGTCATTGGCTGTGTAAGGGCAGCCTTCAGTGTCTCTGCATTGAAAACCTGTAACAGTGCTCTACTTGGACTAGAATGGCTCGATGGACCTCGGGATATGTAGGACCTCTTGGAGAGGGCTTTTGGGACTTGTGAACACTGGCTGCACTGTTAATTCTATGTGTTGTAGCTCTTACAAAATAAATGTCTCTTTCCTAATCCGTGAAAAGTAACTTGTTTCCATAGGGGTCATTTGAAGTGCCAAACATTTCAATCACTGCCAGTTTCTTCTGTATTTCCATTAGGCAAACCTCTTCCTCAATACAACCTCTTTGAACTGGATTTAGGGTGACGGCCACAGTGTATGACTAGTGAGCATGTGCATAACCAAGGGCCACATCATCCTCTCTGGGCAGAACAAGGTTAAACGTCAAGGCCATCAGCGGAGGTGCTGAAAGATTAAATGTATAATCAGGAAATTCTTCATGATGGCTGTGGGTGTGTGGATCCCTTCTGATCCGCCATGTTCTGCTTTCGTTCCTATGCGCTGCTGAACCAACTAAGCACCCAACGGTGCTGGCCTACAGTGTCTCAGGAGGCTCCTGCTTAGATTTATGAGCATATTGCTTTTGTTTAGCCAAGGTGCATTCTTATTTTGCTTCACTTTTAGAGACTGCAGGTTGAGATAATAAATCAACAGTGAGGGGTTAGAGGTCACATATCCACTTAGAGCTTCTCTTGAAACCTTGGTCATCTGGTTTGACCATTTGTTTGATTCCCTGAGACAGGAAATTTCTTTCTGTCGAGTGTGTCGGGCCCTCTAGATGATTGAAGCGGCCAAACACACTCGAGATGCTACTTTCTGCAGTAAACATTTTCCAACCCCTGGAGTGATTAGCCCGGAGTTACCGTGGAGGCTGGGGCGTGCTGTCCGTCTAACCGTCTGCCTGGGACCCAGGCAAATGAAGGGTTCAATCATCTTTAATTAGCATTCTTAAGGCTCTCCAAGAATCACACTGGAAGCCCTATATACTAATCTCTCCATGCCTCATTTGCATTTGCAATTTACTTTTGCCCAGCATGTTCTGTGAACCCCTATGGTCACGATATTGATGTAGCATTTAAAAGCAAACACACACTGTACACAGGCAGGATTCCAGCATCATCAGACATGCAACGGACCATTTCTTATCATTCCAACAGTAACCCACATGCTTGATGGTAGAATGTTTACAATCGTTGCACGGTCAGAAATCTGCAAGAGTGTGTGAGAGGATGACTGAATAAAAAGCAGGGGTGGAAAGAGTACAGAAATATCCTACTCAACTAGAAGTACTGTTACTATAATGCAATTTTACTAAAGTAAAAGTAAAACTACTGATGTAAAAAAAATACTAAAGTAAAAGTAAAAAGTAGCTAATTTAAAAAGTAATTGAGTTACTTTTAAGGTAAAAGCAGAGGCAACAACACAAACTTATGGAAATGCAAAATGAATGAGCAAACCTTTGAGATAGAAAAGGGGCTATAGATGTTGCAATACTGAGATACTGAGACTGACGTGTGTTTGTCAGATGTTTTCTGACCTTAAAAGTTGTACCATGTCCAGCTGTACCTATTGTGTACTCACACAGTTATATGCAAGATTAATTCATTTAAACCAACCCATCTATTGTTCTCTCTCACTTCACATGCACACACACATACTCAATACAATGAAAATTATGTGTAGATTAAACATTACTTGTGAGAGACACTGATGTTGAATGAGTACATCAATCATAAAAGTTTATGTAATGATTGATAGGCCTACTACAACTCATGCACGGCTTCATAAAATGCTTACGTAAAATTTAGGCCCCAGTTATAGTAGCTACAGATTGTCACTTCAGATAATGTGATTTAACCAAAGATTTTCAGTATCTGGGAGTTACCGATTTGGTACTGTTTAGTGTAGCACAGATATTTTTTTACCAACCTTAACTTGGCGACACTATATTTGTTCTTGATTCAGCCAAACATGTATCTTATAAAATGTCAGTGTCCAGTTGCAGGCGGTGCGTTTGAATTTATAAAAGGTACACAGTGCATTCTCTAAACTTTTTTCACTGTTTTTTACGTTACAGACTTATTCTAAAATGGATTAAATCGTTTTTTTCCCTCATCAATCTACACACAATACCCCCTAATGCAAAAACAGGTTTTTAGAAATGTTTGCAAATTTATAACAAATAAAGCACTGAAATATCACATTGCCAGCGGTTACCGCCTTGAATCTTCTTCGGTATCACGCTACAAGCTTGGCACACCTGTATTTGGTGAGTTTCTCCCATTCTTCTCTGCAAATCCTCTCAAGCTCTGTCAGGTAGGATGGGGAGCGTTGCTGTACAGCTATTTTCAGGTCTCCCCAGAGATGTTTGGGTTCAAGTCTGGGCCCTGGCTGGGCCACTCAAGGACATTCAGAGACTTGTCCCAAAAACACTCCTGCATTGTCTTGGCTGTGTGCTTAGGGTCGTTGTCCTGCTGGAAGGTGAACCTTCACCCCAGTCTGAGGTCCTGAGCGCTCTGGAGAGGTTTTCATCAAGGATCTCTCTGTACTTTGCTCCGTTCATCTTTCCCTCGATCCTGACTAGTCTTCCAATCCCTGCCACTGAAAAACATCCCCACAGCATGATGCTGCCACCACCATGCTTCACCGTAGGGATGGTGCCAGGTTTCCTCCAGGCGTGACGTTTGGCATTCAGGCCAAAGAGTTGAATCTTGATTTCATCAGATCTGAAAGGTACCTTTTGGCAAACTCCAAGCGGGCTGTCATGTGCCTTTCACTGAGGAGTGGCTTCCGTCTGGCCACTCTACCATAAAGGACTGATTGGTGGAGTGCTGGAGAGATGGTTGTCCTTCTGGAAGGTTCCCCCATCTCCATAGAGTAACTCTGGAGCTCTGTCAGAATGATCATCAGGTTTTTGGTCACCTCCCAAGGCCCTTCTCCCCCGATTGCTCAGTTTGTCCGGGCGGCCAGCTCTAGGAGGAGTCTTGGTGGTTCCAAACTTCTTCCATTTCGGAATGATGGAGGCCACTGTGTTCTTGGGGATCTTCAATGTTGCAGAAAAGTTTTGGTACTCTTCCTCAGATCTGTGCCGCGACACAATCCTGTCTTAGAGCTCTATAGACAATTCCTTTGACCTCATGGCTTGGTTTTTGCTCTGACATGCACTGTCAACTGTGGGACCTTATATAGACAGGTGTGTGCCTTTCCAAATCATGTCCAATCAGCTGAATTTACCGCAGGTGGACTCCAATCAAGTTGTAGAAACATCAAGGATGATCAATGGAAACAGGATCCGCCTGAGATCAATTTTGACTCTCATAGCAAAGGGTCTGGATGCTTACGTAAATAAGGTATTTATGTTTAAAGAAAATACATACATTTGCTAAAAAAATCTTAAAAACTGCTTTTGCTTTGTCATTATGGGGTATTGTGTGTAGATTGATGAGGGAAAAATGTATTCTATAATAAGGCTGTAAGGTAACAAAATGTGGAAAAAGTAAAGGGCTCTGAATACTTTCTGAATGCACTGTATATACACAAATGCTCCGTTATTAAAATATATATTTTTTTGCTCCATGAAGTAATCAATAATGTGTACGCCACCATCTTGCCTATTACAAATCTTCTTTCATTTATTGTAGCTGCAAGGATATCTAGCTAATGTTAGCATACTAAATAACTAGGCTATTAGCTGCTAAAGCCAACCATAGCTACATTTTTTTGCATTCATAACTAGATATCTTACCTCTACATGTTTCCTGAGGTTCAAGGCAGAGTTTTTGTAGGAAGCCACCTCCGCCATCCTGGGTAAGCAGCTTGCATTGCATGATTACACTGTCGCTTCTCCTATACTTGAAGGAAAACTGGTGACTGAAATGCGGCCAGGGATTCCCCTCCTCGTCTCTTTCATAAGATGAAGGCACAGGGTCTGTGCCTGGATTGTCTCCTGACTCTCCTCAGTCTCCTCCGTCTCCATTGTTTTTCACACACACCGCTTTGATAAAATACCTTTCCTCTCTTTCACGACAGGTCTCTCTAACTAACTTATTTTGACCTTTTTTGACCTATTTTTACCTGTATTTCACCATAACAAGCTCAAATCAAATTTTATTTGTCACATGCTTTGTAAACAGGTGAACTGCTTACTTCTGTCCCAACAATGCAGAGAGAAAAAGGAGAACATTTAAAAATAATAATAACATGAAGCTACCTTGGCTATAAACACGGGGTACCAGTAGCGAGCCAATGTGCAGGGGTACAAGGTAATTGAGGTAGATATGTACATATCGGTAAGGATAAAGTGACTAGGCAACAGGAGAGATCATTCTTTTGAAGTGCTTTCCTCACCATCTTAAATAAGCATGCCCCATTCAAAAAAAATTGAACAAGGAACAGATACAGCCCTTGGTTCACTCCAGACCTGACTGCCCTTGACCAGCACAAAAACATCCTGTGGCGTACTGCATTAGCATCGAATAGCCACCGCAATATTGAATTTTTCAGGGACGTTAGAAACCAATATACACAGGCAGTACGGAAAGCAAAGGCTGGCTATTTCAAACAGAAATTTGCATCCTGTAGCACAAAATCCCAAAAGTTCTCGGACACTGTAAAGTCCATGGAGAATAAGAGAACCTCCTCCCAGCTGCCCACTGCACTAAGGCTAGGAAACACTGTCACCACTGATAAATCCACGATAATTGAGAATTTCAATAAGCATTTTTCTACGGCTGGCCATGCTTTCCACCTGGCTACCCCTACCCCGGTCAACAGCCCTGCACCCCCCACAGCAACTTTCCCAAGCCTCCCCCATTTCTCCTTCACCCAAAACCAGATAGCTGATGTTCTGAAAGAGCTGCAAAATCTGGACCCCTACAAATCAGCCGGGCTAGACAATCTGGACCCTCTCTTTCTAAAATGATCCACCGAAATTGTTGCAACCCCTACTACTAGCCTGTTCAACCTCTCTTTCATATCGTCTGACATCCCCAAAGATTGGAAAGCTGCCGCGGTCATCCCCCTCTTCAAAGGGGGAGACACTCTAGACCCAAACTGCTACAGACCTATATCTATCCTACCCTGCCTTTCTAAGGTCTTCGAAAGCCAAGTTAACAAACAGATCACCGACCATTTCGAATCCCACCGTACCTTCCCCACTATGCAATCTGGTTTCCGAGCTGGTCATGGGTGCACTTCAGCCACGCTAAAGGTCCTAAACGATGTCATAACCACCATCGATAAGAAGCAATACTGTGCAGCTGTATTCATCGACCTGGCCAAGGCTTTCTACTCTGTCAATCACCACATTCTTATCGGCAGACTCAACAGCTTTGGTTTCTCAAATGACTACCTCGCCTGATTTACCAACTACTTCTCAGACAGAGTTCAGTGTGTCAAATCGGAGGGCCTGTTGTCCGGACCTCTGGCAGTCTCTATGGGGGTGCCACAGGGTTCAATCCTCGGGCCGACTCTTTTCTCTGTATATATCAATGATGTCGCTCCTGCTGGTGATTCTCTGATCCACCTCTACGCAGACGACACCATTCTGTATACCTCTGGCCCTTCTTTGGACACTGTGTTAACTAACCTCCAGACGAGCTTCAATGCCATACAACTCTCCTTTCGTGGCCTCCAACTGCTCTTAAATGCAAGTAAAACTAAATGCATGCTCTTCAACCAATCGCTGCCCACACCTGCACGCCCGTCCAGCATCACTACTCTGGATGGTTCTGACTTAGAATATGTGGACAACTACAAATACCTAGGTGTCTGGTTAGACTGTAAACTCTCCTTCCAGACTCACATTAAGCATCTCCAATCCAAAATTAAATCTAGAATCGGCTTCCTATTTCGCAACAGAGCATCCTTCACTCGTGCTGCCAAACATACCCTCGTAAAATTGACTATCCTACCGATCCTTGACTTTGACGATGTAATTTACAAAATAGCTTCAAACACTCTACTCAGCAAATTAGACATAATCTGTCACAGTGCCATGCGCTTTGTCACCAAAGCCCCATATACTACCCACCACTGTGGCCTGTATGCTCTCTTTGGCTGGCCCTCGCTTCATATTTGTCGCCAAACCCACTGGCTCCAGGTCATCTATAAGTCTTTGCTAGGTAAAGCCCCGCCTTATCTCAGCTCACTGATCACCATAGCAGCACCCACCCGTAGGAAACGCTCCAGCAGGTATATCTCACTGGTCATCCCCAATGCCAATTCCTCCTTTGGCCGCCTTTCCTTCCAGTTCTCTGCTGCCAATGACTGGAACGAATTGCAAAAATCACTGAAGCTGGAGACTCATATCTCCCTCACTAACTTTAAGCACCAGCTGTCAGAGCAGCTCACAGATCACTGCACCTGTACATAGCCATCTGTAAATGGCCCATCCAACTACCTCATCCCCATACTGTTATTTATTTTATTTATTTTGCTCCTTTGCACCCCAGTATCTCTACTTGCACACTCATCTTCTGCACATCTATCACTCCTGGGTTTAATTGCTATATTGTAATTATTTAGCCACTATGGCCTATTTATTGCCTTACCTCCCTAATCTTACTACATTTGCACACACTGTATGTAGACTTTTATATTGTGTTATTGACTGTACATTTGTTCATCCCATGTGTAACTCTGTGTTCTTTGTGACGCACTGCTTTGCTTTATCTTGGCCAGGTCGCAGTTGTAAATTGAGAATTTGTTCTCAACTAGCCTACCTGGTTAAATAAAGGTGAAATAAAAGATAAAAAAAGATTAAAAAAACAGTAACATCAGCGTATGTGATGAGTTAGCACAAAATGGTCAATGCAGATAGTTAAATAGTTAACCAATAGTTACCTGGACTAAGTGTTCAGTTAGGATCACCACTTTATTTTAAGAATGTGAAATGTCAGAATAATAGTAGAGAGAATGATTTATTTCAGTTTTTATTTCTTTCATCACATTCCCAGTGGGTCAGAAGTTTACATACACTCAATTAGTATTTGGTAGCATTGCCTTTAAATTGTTTAACTTGGGTCAAACGTTTTGGGTAGCCTCCCACAAGCTTCCCACAATAAGTTGGGTGAATTGTGGCCCATTTCTCCTGACAGAGCTGCTGAAAGTGAGTCAGGTTTGTAGGCTTCCTTGCTCGCACACGCTTTTTCAGATCTGCCCACAAATGTTCTATAGGATTGAGGTCAGGGTTTTGTGATGGCCACTCCAATACCTTGACTTTGTTGTCCTTAAGCCATTTTGCCACAACTTTGGAAGTATGCTTGGAGTCATTGTCAATTTGGAAGACCCATTTGCGACAAAGCATTCACTTCCTGATTGATGTCTTGAGATGTTGCTTCAATATATCCACAATATTTTCCTCCCTCATGATGCCATCTATTCTGTGAAGTGCACCAGTCCCTCCTGCAGCAAAGCACCCTCACAACATGATGCTGCCACCCCTGTACTTCACGGTTGGGATGGTGTTCTTTGGCTTGCAAGCCTCCCCCTTTTTCCTCCAAACATAACAATGGTCATTATGGCTAAACAGTTCTATTTTTATTTCATCAGACCAGAGGACATTTCTCCAAAAAGTACGATCTTTGTCTCCATGTGCAGTTGCAAACTGTAGTCTGGCTTTTTTATGGTGGTTTTGGAGCAGTGGCTTCTTCCTTGCTGAGCGAACTTTCAGGTTATGTCGATAAAGGACTAATTTTACTGTGGATACAAATACTTTTGTACCTGTTTCCTCCAGCATCTTCACAAGGTCCTTTGCTGTTGTTCTGGGATTGATGGTCCCATGGTGTTTATACTTGCGTATTTTTGTTTGTACAGATGAACGTGGTACCTTCAGACGTTTGGAAATTGCTTCAAAGTATGAACCAGACTTGTGGAGGTCTACATTTTTTTTCTGAGGTCTTGGCTGATTTCTTTTGATTTTCCCATGATGTCAAGCAAAGAGGCACTGAGTTTGAAGGTAGGTCTTGAAATCCATCCACAGTTACACCTCCAATTTACTCAAATTATGTCAATTAGCCTATCAGAAGCTTCTAAAGCCATGACATCCTTTTCTGGAATTTTCCAAGCTGTTTAATGGCACAGTCAACTTATTGTAAGTAAACTTCTGACCCACTGGTATTGTGATACAATGAATTATAAGTGAAATAATCTTTCTGTAAACAATTGTTGGAAAAATGACTTGTGTCATGCACGAAGTAGATGTCCTAACCAACTTGCCAAAACTGTAGTTTGTTAACAAGAAATTTGTGGAGTGGTTGAAAAACGAGTTTTCATGATTCCAACCTAAGTGTATGTAAACTTCTGACTTCCACTGTATATATACTACAGTTCATAAGTTTGGGGTCACTTAGAAATGTCATTGTTTTCCATGAAAACATACATGAAATGAGTTACAAAATGAATAAGAAATATAGTCAACACGTTGACAAGGTTATAAACAATGATTTTTAATTGAAATAATAATAGTGTCCTTCAAACTTTGTTTTCGTCAAAGAAACCTCCAATTGCAGCAATTACAGCCTTGCAGACCTTTTTCATTCTAGTTGTCAATTTGTTGAGGTAATCTGAAGAGTTTTCACCCCTTGATTCCTGAAGCACCTCCCACAAGTTGGATTGGCTTGATGGGCACTTCTTACGTACCAACAGCTCAATAGGGTTAAGATCCGGTGACTGTGCTGGCCACTCCATTAGAGACAGAATACCAGATGACTGCTTCTTCCCTAAATAGTTGTTGCATAGTTTGGAGCTTTGCTTTGGGTTATTGTCCTGTTGTAGGAGGAAATTGGCTCCAATTAAGCACCATCCACAGGCTATGACATGGCGTTGCAAAATGGAATGATAGCCTTCCTTCTTCAAGATCCCTTTTACCTTCTTCAAGATCCCTTTTACCCTGTACAAATCTCCCACTTTACCACCACCAAAGCACCCCCAGACCATCACATTGCCTCCACCATGCTTGCCAGATGGCATCAAGCACTCCTCCAGTGTCTTTTCATTTTTTCTGCGTCCCACGAATGTTCTGCTTTGTGATCCGAACACCTCAAACTTAGATTCGTCTGTCCATAACACTTTGTGTCTGTGTGTCTGTGTTTTTTGCCCATATTAATCTTTTCTCTATATTTGCCAGTCTGAGATGGCTTTTTCTTTGCAACTCTGCCTAGAAGGCCAGCATCCCGGAGCCACCTCTTCACTGTTGACGTTGACATTTGTTTTTTGCGGGTACTATTTAATGAAGCTGCCAGTTGAGGACTTGTGAGGCGTCTGTTTCTCAAACTAGACACTCTAATATACTTGTCCTCTTGCTCAGTTGTGCCGGGGCTTCCCACTCCTCTTTCTATTCTGGTTAGAGACAGTTCTGTGAAGGGAGTAGTCCACAGCGTTGTACAAGATCTTCAGTTTCATGGCAAATTCTCGCATGGAATAGCCTTTATTTCTCAGAACAAGAATAGTGGCCATTCTGGCCATTTTGAGCCTGTAATCAACCCCACAAATGCTGATGCTCCAGATACTCAACTAGTCTGAAGTAGGCCAGTTTTATTGCCTCTCTAATCAGCACAACAGTTTTCAGCTGTGCTAACATAATTGCAAAAGGGTTTTCAAATGATCAATTAGCCTTTTAAAATGCCTTTTAAAATGATAAACTTGGACTGTTCGCTGCTCTGGCACCCCAATGGTGGAACAAGCTCCCTCACGACGCCAGGACATCGGAGTCAATCACCACCTTCCGGAGATACCTGAAACCCCACCTCTTTAAGGAATACCTAGGATAGGATAAAGTAATCCTTCTAACCCCCCCCCTTAAAAGATTTAGATGCACTATTGTAAAATGGTTGTTCCACTGGATATCATAAGGTGAATGCACCAATTTGTAAGTCGCTCTGGATAAGAGCGTCTGCTAAATGACTTAAATGTAATGTAAATGATATGCTAACACAATGTGCCATTGGAACACAGGAGTGATGGTTGCTGATAATGGGCCTCTGTATGCCTATGCAGATATTCCATACAATTTCTGCCGTTTCCAGCAACAATAGTAATTTACAACATTAACAATGTCTAAACTGTATTTCTGATCAATATGTTATTTTAATGGACAAAAAATGTGCTTTTCTTTCAAAAACAAGGACATTTCTAAGTGACCCCAAACTTTTGAATGGTAGTGTATATATATATATATATATATATATATATAACATTCTATTGGTTGTAATAATTTTGTATAATCATTTAAATTGAAAAACTCTAAGCTTTGAATCCAGCGGCAGGATGGAGTTATGGTCAGATTTGCCAACAGGGGGGCGAGGTAGAGTTTTGTATGCGTCTCTGTATGTGGAGGGAAGGTTATCTAGAGTTTGTTCACCTCTAGTTGCACAGGTGACACGCTGGTAGAAATAAGGTAAAACGGATTTCAGTTTTACTGCATTAATGTCGCCAGCCACTAAGAAGGCCACCTCTGGGTGAGCATTTTCTTGTTAGCTTATGGCCCTGTACAGCTCGTTGAGTGCGGTCTTAGGGCCAGCATCGGTTTGTGGTGGTAAATAGATGGCTATGAAAAATATCAATGAAAACGCTCTTGGTAAAACAGCTATAGCTGTTTCCAATTTCCATAGAGAAATGGTATTGAAACTGAGAACTTCGACTAGTTACCCCAAGTCTCACTTACTAAATCCAGGACATTAACATTAAAAAGGCAGCTCCCATTAACACAACCCCTTTCTCTGCTCCAGTGTCTTAACCCCCCAATCAGTGCTCACAATGGGGTAACTTGACTGGCTGCCTTGACACCCAGAAGTCCCCTATTGTGGCAGGGTCAGAGCCTGCCACAACGGGGCACTTGACATGTGTCAGATGGGTTTGAGAGTGAGAGAGAGAAATCCCTCTGCAGTTGAGCGGTGGCCGCCTTTTCTTTAGCTGCCATCTGTTAGCAGAGGGCAGATTGCCTCAAGGGTCTTATACTCCCAGGTCACAGGGTCAGGCTAGGGAGCATGTCAATCCCTTCTCAAGCCTATTATAAGATCCTGGATGAGTAGACATGAGTGGAGCAGTGCAGCAGGTCTAAAGTCTAAGCAAAGCTCTTTGATAGCTTGTCTTTGTTTCCACTGCATTAAGCATGTTTAACCAGATGGAACTCCACTGTATGTTGTGCTGCTATGCACATTAGTCATTTAGTCAAATTTTGCACATGATATATTTTCCTAATTTCTTTCCAATATGGGCTGCCTTTTGGCAAACCACCACTTATCCAATATTAGGCTTCACTGAAAAGGGGATTTGAAAATACCAAACCCTGATTAAGCTAGAAGCAGGGTCCAGTTGGTCATTGGAGCAGCGTTACATGATGACCGGTTGAGGAAACGTGTGTTTGTGTTTGAATAGTTGGCCAATGACGGAGGCCCGGGAGCGCGACAAAATTCCTAAGCTTCATGTAACATCCTGCACAATTAACATGGAAAAATTCCAACCGCCAATTAACGGCACCAATAATAGGGGCCATTAGACAAACAAGCTGACACAAACAGTGACATACTGTGACACACACACACACTCCAACACACACACACTTTGACAAAGACACGGGATGCCCCAAAGTGAGGAAACTGAGTCGGTAGATAGGAAACAACACGGCGGGAATGTGTCCCCCTGTCCCTGAAAGCACCATGATGCACTTGAACCTGCCCCCTCTGTCCCTTCCTCCCTGTTTTCCTGTTTATGACTCACTTGTTTGGATGTTTTCCTTTGGCCAGCGGCGGACATACAATTAGGCAGAAAAGGCAATTGCCTCAGGCCTCACATCATCAAGGAGCCTCATGAGCTGGGTATAATAATACTTTTAGTATAAAAAAATATATATAGAGTACCAGTCAAAAGTTTGGACACACCTACTCATTAAAGGGTTTTTCGTTAAAGACATCTAAACTATGAAATAACACATATGGAGTCATGTAGTAACCAAAAAATTGTTAAACAAATCAAAATATGTTTTAGATGTTAGATTCTTCAAAGTAGCCACCCTTTGCCTTGATGACAGCTGTGCACACTCTTGGCTTTCGCTCAACCAGCTTTACCTGGAATGCTTTCCCAACAGTCTTGAAGGAGTTCCCACATATGCTGAGCACATGTTGGTTGCTTTTTCTTCACTCTGCGGTCCAACTCATCCCAAACCATCTCAATTGGGTTGAGGTTGGGTGATTGCGGAGGCCAGGTCATCTGATGCAGCACTCCATCACTCTCTTTCTTGGTCAAATAGCCTTTACACAGCCTGGAGTCGTGCTGGGCCATTGGCCTGTTGAAAAACAAATAATAGTCCCACTAAGCACAAACCAGATGGGATGGTGTATCGCTGCAGAATGCTGTGGTAGCCAATATCGTTAAGTGTGTCTTGAATTCTAAGTAAATCACAGACAGTGTTACCAGCAAAGCACCCCCACACCATCAAACCTCATCCTCCATGCTTCACGGTGGGAACTATACATGCGGAGATCATCCGTTAACCTACTCTGCGTCTCACAAAGATAAGGCAGTTGGAACCAAAAATCTCAATTTTGGAATCATCAGACCAAAGGACAGATTTCCACTGGTCTAATGTCCATTGCTTGTGTTTCTTGGCCCAAGCAAGTCTCTCATTCTTATTGGTGTCCTTTAGTAGTAGTTTCTTTGCAGCAATTCGACCCTGAAGGCCTGATTCACACAGTCTCCTCTGAACAGTTGATGTTGAGATGTGTCTGTTACTTGAACTCTGTGAAGCATTTATTTGGGCTGCAATTTCCGAGGCTGGTAAATCTAATGAACTTATCCTCTGCAGCAGAGGTAACTCTGGGTCTTTCTTTCCTGTGGCGGTCCTCATGAGAGCCAGTTTCATCATAGCGCTTGATGGTTTTTGCAACTGCACTTTCAAAGTTCTTGAAATTTTCCCGGATTGACTGACCTTCATGTCTTAAAGTAATGATGGACTGTCATTTCTCTTTGCTTATTTGAGCTGTTCTTGCCATAACATGGACTTTTACCAAATAGGACTATCTTCTGTATACCACCCCTACCTTGTCACAACACAACTGATTCAAACGCATTAAGAAGGAAAGAAATTCCACAAATGAACTTTTAACAAGGCACACCTGTTAATTGAAATGCATTCCAGGTGACTACCTCATGAAGCTGATTGAGAGAATGCCAAGAGTGTGCAAAGCTGTCATCAAGGCAAAGGGTGGCTACTTTGAAGAATCTCAAAAATTAAATATATTTGTATTTGTTTAACACTTTTTTGGTTACTACATGATTCCACATGTGTTATTTCATAGTTCTGATATCTTCACTATTATTATACAATGTAGAAAATAATACAAATAAAGAAAAACCCTGGAATGAGTAGTTGTGTCCAAACATTTGACTGGTACTATATATATATATATATTTCATTTCTCCATTTGAGCCCCCTCATGCTCCGCTTGAGGTATTTTTTACAGTTAAATTACGTCTTTACTATATTAGCTATGTATTACCTTTGAATGTGCCATGAACACAACCAGTCATGATGTTCTCATCTGATTGTCAAACAAATAACTTCAAAAGGTACATTACCTTTGCACTTTCATCCAAAATAATTCTGGCAACCGAACAGTGCACTGTGTACCCGCCAACTTTCCATCAATTTGCAAGTGGCTGAAACTAACTCTCTAGAGAAAGCATCTGAAAGCGCCCCTCTGTCTTACCACACATCTGCTTGGGGCCTCCAAATCACTAAGTCCACCCCTGCCTTTGGCGCCCCAAAGTCAATACCCTCCTGTGGTGGGTGTCCGAACATCATTAGAGGGCTAAGAATATCCGTGTGTGGGTCCTGTGTGCGGTTGCATTGTTTTGAAACCACCCTGGTTTGGCTAGGGCTATTTCTGGAGCACTGATCGCCTCCCTCCCTGACTGAATCCAAACTGTAAAAAGGGCAATGATTTTTCACCCACGTGTCCTGCAAAATCAAACAATGCCACTTCCAAGGTCATCCTAACATTAAAGTAATTCTCTTCCTCTGAACTGTCTTGCATCCTCTGTGAAATGCTGGAATTCAAACTTCTAGTTAGTTATACATGTCATACTTAATTTGGATGTCAGAAAAATTAATGGCGGAGCATTGGAATTATAGATGGTAATGAATGATAAGAAACAAGGCGACCTACGCCAAAATGGCCCACTTTCAGCTGGAATCAGACCACATATTGTTTTCTTTCATGTTTTTTGGGGGGGGCACATCCCCTCTTTGTCTGCTCTGCACTGCAGCACTCCGCTATCAGTCAGGGGAGGACACAGAATCCTCCCGTCGTCCGTCTCTTAATGACTCCTGTGACCCTTTGCTGTGAGATTGCTCAGATGCAGTGCACTCAAGGACCAGTATCAAGGTCACTGATTGGTCCTTTTGGTTGACTATTTGCATTCACATGTTTTATCACCCTACAAATGGAGCTGAGTGGAAATCTTGCACAGGGATGTTCATCAACTAAAACAAGTGAGTTACAGATTGGCTGAGCATTTAGGCTACTCAAGCGCGCACACACACACACACACACACACACACACACACACACACACACACACACACACACACACACACACACACACACACACACACACACACACACACACACACACACACACACACACACACACACACACACACACCTGTCCTTGTTTGCTGACAGACTCCCCAGCTGTCCTTTCATCCAGACCCAAGATCAACTAACACAGATGACATGAGGAAGAGAAGTGCAATTGGCCGTAGTATTGAGCTAGTGGAGCGTCCAGTCTCAATCTGACTCCCAACATGTAAAATCCATCCATCCACACACACGCAGACAAATCAAGTCACTCATCCTGATGTGCAAGCCTCGTGTGTGTGTGTGTGTGTGTGTGTGTGTGTGTGTGTGTGTGTGTGTGTGTGTGTGTGTGTGTGTGTGTGTGTGTGTGTGTGTGTGTGTGTGTGTGTGTGTGTGTGTGTTTATATGTGTGTATGTATCTTCCTGACCTGCTGTATTGTAATACGCACAACCCTACTGAATGTGCAAACCTAACTTTAGTAGATGCAAACCTACAGATGTATAATCTTAATTTGATTACTCTTTTGTTGCTTAGAATTGTCCTGTGCAGCAGGAAATGCAAACTTGTAGTGTATTTCAGTTTTAAAAAGGCTTCTAAAGTTTCTGATTTCCACTTTAAAAGTTCAGACTTGATTTGCCCTATTGCAAATGTATCAACCCTTACAAAAATGTCCATTCATTATAATCCATTTGATAATTCACATTTCCTGTTGCTGCAGGATTATTTTCCTGCTATAATAAACTGGCTCAAATTAAGATCCTACATCTGTATTGTTATTATGTATCAATATACTGTACAATGCAGTAGTGACTTCCTTTATTACTAGTAGCAGCCCTACACAATCACTCTCTTACTGTACTGACAGTCTACCCCTCAACTGTAACACCTGCAGTTATTATTCCGTTAATAGTTTGGAATACACCACTATGGGAGAGCGGGGGAGGCATGACCAGGCTTCCTTGGGAGTGTCCATAGCAATGGGCTATTGGAGTAAGACACTGTCACCCCACGCCAAGTCAACAATGTTATCTCCCAAAGCCCTGGCAAAAACATGCCAGCAGCTCCAACTGTAAATCCTGCCTCTTGGTTACAGTGAGTCGCAGCTCTCGGTCTTAACGAGAGAGTGCAGAGAGAGAGAGTGCTTGTTAGAAAGAACAACATCAGCTGACAGGTTGCTCTGTGTCAAATAAAGGAAAACTACTGGAGAAAAACTACAGGAGAGGTCTTTCTCTGCAGTACTGGTCGTAGCCAACAAGTCTAGGCCTAATCCCTTCGAAATTCATTCCGCAGAATTTACGACATTCTGACACTATTCTGATTTGTTTTACAGGATAATTCCAAAGTACATGAATTCCCTCCTTCTAATTTTCCGATAGTTCCACTTTCCGTCAGAGGTGAATAACTCTCTTTGGTATTTATTATAAGTCTTCTTTTAAAATCTGTGGCCACCCTAAGACTCAGTGTTAACCTCAATAACTTAACACTCATGTTAACCTTGATAAAGGGATATCACTGTCTGACTTTGTTGCAATGTCATCTTACAGATGTAGGATCTTAATTTGATCACCCTGCTGCAAGATAACTTTCCTGCAATGCAGGACATTGTTTACGTGTAGTGTAGAGGTTTAAGAAAACTTCCCTTAAGAAAAATGCATCAACCCCTACAAAAATGGCTATGAATTATATTCCACATAATAATTCACATTTCCTGTTGCTGTAGGATCATTTTCCTGCTGTAGAAAACAGACAAAATTAAGATCGTA
Organism: Salmo salar; assembly: GCF_965601325.2. Taxonomy (NCBI): domain Eukaryota; kingdom Metazoa; phylum Chordata; class Actinopteri; order Salmoniformes; family Salmonidae; genus Salmo; species Salmo salar. Next base: position 63,201,730 of record NC_138299.1, read on the forward strand.
AATCTGTAAATTATTCCAGGCTCTTTTCTGGTTCTTTGGGGTTATTTTAGGCTGCTGATGACATGGGGTGTGTGTGCTCACCAGAAATCTCCAAATGCAACATTTCTAGCCATGAATACTTAATAGCAAAAACCTCTCACAGGTTCTTCGTCATCATACAGTACATGCACGCGCACAAACACACACACCACCTGCACCAAATACCCCCTAATGGATCCCAACGTCATATCTCCCCCTTGCACGTTGAATGGAGTAAATATGAATGAGGATGTAGTAGTATGGTCTATACAGTCTGTAACTCATTACAGATGTAGGATCTTAATTTGACCTATATTGTCACAGCAAAGTAATCCTGCAGAAATGTTAAGTCCATAATGTTGCTTGATCAGTGGTTAGTCTGTTAACTGGCCAAAAGTAAGCTAAATGAAAAGTGCAATACTTTTAATTTAACTGTGGGTTTTCAGTGAATTTCTGTAAATCAAAAAGCAAATCTCCATTTCATTCTCAGCAACAAATGAGTGATCAAATTAAGATTATTCATTTGTACATGTGATGGGTTTGTCTGCTAAAATAATTCAGCCATGCCACAAATTTCTGCAAATTGCCATAACTATTCTATCTCGTAACCCGGCATCCATTACATTATTGAAGACAGATTTGAGAAATCTGTCTCTACCCATTTGTTTCCACTGAGCCCCAAACTCCCCTTGACGGTAAAACATTATACCTCTTCATTAATTCTGCTGATTGGAGCATAGCCCAGTTGGATCTCCATTTCTGCAGATCTCCATTTCTGCGGCTGCATGCGACATGTGTGTGTGCACTTGCGTGCGTGCATACGTGAATGCGTGTGTACATATCAGTGGAGGCTCCTCAGACGAGGAAGGGGAGGATCATGCTCCTCAGTGAATTTCATAAAAATTTTAATTGTAAAACATTTCAAAAGTTAACCTTTAAATAAAACTATACTAAATATAATCACGTCACCAAATAACTGATTAAAACACAATATTTTGCAAAGAAAGTCTATAGTAGCGTCAACAGCACTGTAGGGTAGCACCATGGTGTAGCGTGAGGACAGCTAGCTTCCGTCCTCCTCTGGGTACATTGACTTCAATACAAAACCTAGGAGGCTCTTGGTTCTCACCCCCTTCCATAGACTTATACAGTAATTATGACAACTTCCGGAGGATGTCCTCCAACCTATCAGAGCTCTTGCAGCATGAACTGACATGTCGTCCACTCAATCAAAGGATCAGAGAATGAATCTAGTACTGAAAGCATAAGCTACAGCTAACTAGCATCGCAGTGTATAAAATGTGGTGAGTAGTTGACTCAAAGAGAGAGAAAGACAATAGTTGAACGTTTTTGAACAAATTAATTTCTTCCAAAATGAAGGAGAATCAAGAGAGAAATAAAGAGAGCGCAAATGCAGCTAGCTAGTTTAGCCTACTAAAACTCCTTGCTCAAACAGAGGGATTCTATGTTAGCTAACTGGCTATGACTTTCCAACAAGATACTGGAACTCTTCCAAGTCAAGGTAAGCTTTTGGTATTACAAATGTATTGCCACCAGGGCTCGCCGGTGTAACTGCTTAGTGACTAACGTTACTGCATGATTGTAGCGGGTTTACTAATGCGTTAGTTATATTAGCTATGCTGACTATGACATTAATTTAGCTAATATGGTGAATGACGTAGGCTGTGTGCAGCGGTTTGGCTTGGAATGATTTTTTTGCCTGGTCACATACAGTTGATGTGTTGTCCATTGAAGTCCACAAGCGAAGAGAAGAGGTGAGAGGAGGAGAGCGTATAGATGCAATAAAAAATACAACGTGGCTGCAATGAAAGTGAACTGTGTTTACACGTTATCAGTGGTGTACTCATTCTGCCGATTCTGTTGAAAAACATTTATTAAATGGAAGCAAACGGAACAAAAGGGGGATAAACATACCTGAACTTGTCTAATAGAAACTCTTGTTTGCAACTGTTGGACTAATGATTACACCCTATATCAGCTAGATGCAGGTAAGAGTGTGCAAGGCGGTATTGAATGTCACTGTCTTGACATGTGCCACTTGACTGTCACCTCAAATTTGTCTCTCGACCTTTGTGCACCTACACTGTAAAATTTCATTCATAGGCTAGATTGTAGCAACCTCATGATGGGTATAGGGAAAATTTGAGTATCATGTAGTAGCCTAAACCTATCGCTGTTACATTGAACTGGGTGAATGGAATATGAATGAGAGTCATGCAATATGCTTAAATAGAAATAAGGCCTTGCTCATGAAAAACAAATTGTCCTCCCTTATCTTAAACGGCACTGACCGCCATATATATATATATATATATATATATATATATATATAGTGGGGGAAAAAAGTATTTGATCCCCTGCTGATTTTGTACGTTTGCCCACTTACAAAGAAATGATCAGTCTATAATTTTAATGGTAGGTTTATATGAACAGTGAGAGACAGAATAACAACAAAAAAATCCAGAAAAACGCATGTCAAAAATGTTATAAAATGATTTCCATTTTAATGAGAGAAATAAGTATTTGACCCCTCTGCAAAACTTGACTTAGTACTTGGTGGCAAAACCCTTGTTGGTAATCACAGAGGTCAGACGTTTCTTGTAGTTGGCCATCAGGTTTGCACACATCTCAGGAGGGATTTTGTCTCACTCCTCTTTGCAGATCTTCTCCAAGTCATTAAGGTTTCGAGGCTGACGTTTGGCAACTTGAACCTTCAGCTCCCTCCACAGATTTTCTATGGGATTAAGGTCTGGAGACTGGCTAGGCCACTCCAGGACCTTAATGTGCTTCTTCTTGAGCTACTCCTTTGTTGCCTTGGCCGTGTGTTTTGGGTCATTGTCATGCTGGAATACCCATCCACGACCCATTTTCAATGCCCTGGCTGAGGGAAGGAGGTTCTCACCCAAGATTTGACAGTACATGGCCCCGTCAAATGATGCAGTGAAGTTGTCCTGTCCCCTTAGCAGAAAAACACCCCCAAAGCATAATGTTTCCACCTCCATGTTTGACGGTGGAGATGGTGTTCTTGAGGTCATAGGCAGAATTCCTCCTCCTCCAATCACGGCGAGTTGAGTTGATGCCAAAGAGCTCCATTTTGGTCTCATCTAACCACAACACTTTCACCAGTTGTCCTCTGAATCATTCAGATGTTCATTGGCAAACTTCAGACGGGCATGTATATGTATTCTTGAGCAGAGGGACCTTGCGGGCGCTGCAGGATTTCAGTCCTTCACGGCGTAGTGTGTTACCAATTGTTTTCTTGGTGACAATGGTCCCAGCTGCCTTGAGATCATTGACAAGATCCTCCCGTGTAGTTCTGGGCTGATTCCTCACCGTTCTCATGATCATTGCAACTCCACGAGGTGAGATCTTGCATGGAGCCCCAGGCCGAGGGAGATTGACAGTTCTTTAGTGTTTCTTCCATTTGCGAATAATCGCACCAACTGTTGTCACCTTCTCACCAAGCTGCTTGGCGATGGTCTTGTAGCCCATTCCAGCCTTGTGTAGATCTACAATCTTGTCCCTGACATCCTTGGAGAGCTCTTTGGTCTTGGCCATGGTGGAGAGTTTGGAATCTGATTGATTGATTGCGTCTGTGGACATGTGTCTTTTTTACAGGTAACAAGCTGCGGTAGAAGCACTCCCTTTAAGAGTGTGCTCCTAATCTCAGCTCGTTACCTGTATAAAAGACACCTGGGAGCCAGAAATCTTTCTGATTGAGAGGGGGTCAAATACTTATTTCCCTCATTAAAATGCAAATCAATTTATAACATTTTTGACATGCGTTTTTCTGGATATTTTTGTTGTTATTCTGTCTCTCACTGTTCAAATAAATCTACCATTAAAATTATAGTCTGATCCTTTCTTTATCAGTGGGCAAATGTACAAAATCAGCAGGGGATCAAATACTTTCCCCCCCCACTGTATATATATATTTTACAGTTGAAGTCAGAAGTTTACATACACTTAGGTTGGAGTCATTAAAACTAATTTTTCATCCACTCCACAAATTTAACAAACTATTGTTTTGGCTAGTCGGTTAGGACATCTACTTTGTGCATGACACAAGAACATTTTCCAACAATTGTTTACAGACAGATTATTTCACTTATAATTCACTGTATCACAATTACAGTAGGTCAGAAGTTAACATACACTAAGATGACTGTGCCGTTAAACAGCTTGGAAAATTCCAGAAAATGATGTCATGGCTTTAGAAGCTTTTGTTAGGCTAATTGACATAATTTTAATCAATTGGAGGTGTTCCTGTGGATGTATTTCAAGGCCTACCTTCAAACTCAGTGCCTCTTTGCTTGACATCATGGGAAAATCGAAAGAAATCAGCCAAGAAATTGTAGATCTCCACAAGTCTGGTTCATACTTGGGAGCAATCTCCAAATGCCTTAAGGTACCACGTTCATCTGTACAAACAAGAGTATGCAAGTATAAACACCATGGGACCACGCAGCCGTCATACCGCTCAGGAAGGAGACGCGTTCTGTCTCCTAGAGATGAACGTACTTTGGTTTGAAAAGTGCAAATCAATCCCAGAACAACAGCAAAGGACCTTGTGAAGATGCTGGAGGAAACAGGTACAATGGTATATATATCCACAGTAAAACGAGTCCTATATCGACATAACCTGATAGGCCGCTCAGCAAGGAAGAAGCCACTGCTCCAAAACCGCCATAAAAAAGAGTCAGACTACGGTTTGCAACTGCACATGGAGACAAAGATCGTACTTTTTGGAGAAATGTCCTCTGGTCTGATGAAACAAAAATAGAACTGTTTGTCCATAATGACCATCGTTATGTTAAGGGGAGAAAGGGGGAGGCTTGCAAAGTGAAGAACACCATCCCAACCGTGAAGCACGGGGGTGGCAGCATCATGTTGTGGGGGTGCTTTGCTGCAGGAGGGACTGGTGCACTTCACAAAATAGATGGCATCATGAGGGAGGAAAATGATGTGGGTATATTGAAGCAACATCACAAGACATCAGTCAGGAAGTTAAAGCTTGGTCACAAATGAGTCTTCCAATGGACAATGACCCCAAGCATACTTCCAAAGTTGTGGCAAACTGGCTTAAGGACAACAAAGTCAAGGTCCTGGAGTGGCCATCACAAAGCCCTGACCTCAATCCTATAGAAAATTTGTGGGCAGAACTGAAAAAGCGTGTGCGAGCAAGGAAGCCTACAAACCTGACTCAGTTACACCAGCTCTTTCAGGAGGAATGGGCCAAAATTCACCCAACTTATTGTGGGAAGCTTGTGGAAGGCTACCCGAAACGTTTGACCAAAGTTAAACAACTTAAAGGCAATGCTACCAAATACTAATTGAGTGTATGTAAACTTCTGACCCACTGTGAATGTGATGAAAGCTGAAATAAATCATTCTCTCTACTATTATTCTGACATTTCACATTCTTAAAATAAAGTGGTGATCTTAACTGACCTAAAACAGGGAATTTTTTACTAGGATTAAATGTCAGGAATTGTGAAAAACTGAGTTTGAATGTATTTGACTAAGGTGTATGTAAACTTCCTACTTCAAAAGTATATGTGTGTTTATGTCTTTTGTATGTTTATATGTTTATATGCGCATTGAGGGGTCGGCACTCCGGGGACCACCTGCTGATTAGGTAAAAGTTTCCCCGCCTCAGATTGGGGGGGGGGGGGGGGAGTCTAGCGTCCTCCCGCCTGACCCTCCCGACCTCCTCCTAATCCTTCTATTTCTTTGGCCTGCCTCAAAGCCTGCCTGCTCATCCATTAGCGCACAGAGTGATAGACGACTGCACCCTGGACTCTGTATCCACCCCTGACCAAACACTAGTGTCATCCTTCCTGCATTCCAGTCATGGGAGTTTCTCAGGCCTGTCCAGGCCATTGGTTGGTGTCTTTCTGGTGAGGCCATTCCAGCTTCCCTATTGTATTTTCATAGGAAAAGTACTGCCTAATCATATCTCAAGCAATGTTTGTCAACACTCCAGCATCCTACAACACCCTACAACTTTGAATTTAGTTTTTTTTCTCAATTCTAAGATTAAGCCACAATGGGAAGTATGTGACATCTATTCAAAAAGTTAAATATTGATGTAAAGCGTTCTAGTCAATGCTATGTGGCACATGATCTGTCTTTGCACCAGTGGGAGATGCAGCTATATTATGACAAGGTGTTACTCTAGCTTTATCTGTAGATCTCAGCCTGATTTACAGCACACATTATCACTCCCCCCCCCCCCCCTATCTGTCTGCACAATCTGCTTTCAGTTGGGCTCCTGGCTAGATTGAAGAGCACCTTTTCAACACAATGAAAGGAAGAGATATTCCTCATACTCATCTGAAGCACCCAAAAGTATGTATTGTGTAGTATAGAAAGGGAAGAGTTATTTCACCAAGTCAGTGCTGAAATCTGTAATGCCTTCAAGATGTTGGAAACGGGTGGATGCTTTATTTCGCACGTAAAAATAGGTTTTAAGAGGTTGTATTTTTCCATCGCGGTACAATGCAATCACATCCGAATTGTACTACAATGCAGACCAAATCATTGTGTGTTGATTTCAAATGGAAGGTAATCATGCTGCCATTTATCTTGAACACTTAAGATGTTTTTTGGGGGGCTATCGACATTTTGAGGGGAGAAAAAACTGTGTTAAAGAAGCAATGCCAAGATCCAGCTACAGTTAGATGTAATCTAAGGAAAACGGTTTGATTTGTAATCTGCAAACAAAGGGGGGTTTGTGGAAGTGAATGACCCCATAGTGGCTAGTAGCTGTTTACTCTGGTCAGAGACTGGTGGCAGGGGAACTGACTGTACCCTCTATACGTGACTGAGGTCCCAAACCCTGCTGAAAAAAAACAGCATAGACCAGCATATGGTGGTGACTAGTGTTGGTTTTGCTGGTGACCAGCCTTTGTTATGTTTTGGAGACTTTGATGCTGGTTTGCTGGTGACCAGTTTATGCTGGTATGCTGGTGAATCAGTTCAACGTGCTGGTATACTGCACAATCAGTTCAACATGGAAATGTATAATATTTCAATGAGATTTCAACCTTTATTCACCCTCTCAAAAAGACAGCCAGAAGTTTGTTGAATTCAAATGTGTTATCACTATGCTTCAACCATCGAAAAGCACAACCAAATTCCAATGGAAAAACATGGTCAGATTTTTGGATAAGTTGCATCTAAATGGGTTATCACATCAAACATTTAAAAGCACAAAGTTCAAATGGGAATACAGATATTTTGTATTTATACAACAACTTAATGTTTTATCACTGTGCTTAATCGAATAGCATAACCAAATGACCTGGATTGAAGTTGAGATTACTTAAAAGTACATAGTGCAAGTGATCAATGCTGTTCGAGATTCTGTACAGATTATTATAGCATTGCGAAGATCTACACAGACCTGAAACCTTTGTACGCAATCTTGAACATGCACACATTCTATGATTACATTACAAAACATTTATAGTTATAGTAACCTCAAAATGTGTCCATGGATGTGTTACTCATTTTAGGTTAAATAAATACTGTTACATTAGTTTGTAAAATAGCCTTAACTTTAGGCTATTTTCTGTATTACAAAAGTAATATTGAATTGTCTTTGGTTGACAACTCAACCAAATATCAACATTTAAAAGAGAAGTAGTCTAGCTAATGCTTGGATAGTTTCATCTGAGCCACTGGCTTAATCCTATTCTTGAATTCTTTTAATTTTTTTTGTTGGAGAAACGAATCCAACATAATTTGTTAAAAATGCACTACGCAGTTCAGTTCACCATTTCCTGGTTGATAAAATTTGAATAGTTAGGCTAATTTCAGTATATGTGAGAAAAAAAGAAGCAAGTATAGTGTAGAGAATCATTGTACCATCTGAACCACTGTGAAAAATATTTACAAAACCGAAAGTAAAAGATGCAAAAATAAAACTTAAGAACAGGGAGCATAGAAATAGTGCGCATAGAACAGATCTCCTGCTTCTTAGACTTGCTTTCAATCTGTAACAAATATTTCTATGTGAATTTGGTCAGGTCGCCCAAAAAATTACATATTGTAGCTTTAACTTGTCGACCAAGTTAATAGACTATTTACTGTATTGCAAAAGTGATAATGAATTGTGTTTGGTTGTCAACGCAACCAAATATAAACATTTGAAGGAGATGTATCTTTTGTGTTACTAACTTAGTCTGGCTTTAAATCCAGTTGTTTAGATATTTTGCAGTGATTTATGCTGTATCTGGCAAAGTACTGTGTAAGTTTCAGAAAGAGGAAACAATGGCAAATTGTTGTGGACCTGTCAGCAGAACGTTTGAATTCAACAATGTTTTGCATCGACTTTTCCCCACAACCGAAATACAGGGCCGGCGTTATGGGCGGGCCTAGGGGGCCTGGACCACCCTACCATACCTCCTTGACCGAACAAATAAAATATGGAAATATTGATAATTCATTTGACCGAGAGGCAAGCCGACAGAAAGACACATCAATCTCAGTCAAAGCATCGGAGCGAGTGAAACAGCGCCCCCTGTCTGTCTCAGAATGTGTAGACCATCTATCTGATGCTGTCTGGACAGTGAAACAGCTCCCCTCTGTCTCAGAATGTGTAGACCATGTATCTGATGCTGTCTGGACAGTGAAACAGCTCCCCTCTGTCTCAGAATGTGTAGACCATGTATCTGATGCTGTCTGCACAGTGAAACAGGGCCCCCTGTCTGTCTCAGAATGTGTAGACCATGTATCTGATGCTGTCTGGACAGTGAAACAGCGCCCTTCATTCTCAGAATGTGTAGACCATGTATCTGATGCTGTCTGGACAGTGAAAAAGCTCCTCTCTGTCTCAGAATGTGTAGACCATGTATCTGATGCTGTCTGGACAGTGAAAGAGCGCCCCCTGTCTGTCTCAGAATGTGTAGACCATGTATCTGATGCTGTCTGGACAGCGAAAGAGCGCCATTCTGTCTCAGAATGTGTAGACCATGTATCTGATGCTGTCTGGACAGTGAAACAGCTCCTCTCTGTCTCAGAATGTGTAGACCATGTATCTGATGCTGTCTGGACAGTGAAACAGCGCCCCTCTGTCTCAGAATGTGTAGACCACTTGTCTGATGCTGTCTGGACAGTGAAACAGCTCCCCTCTGTCTCAGAATGTGTAGACCATGTATCTGATGCTGTCTGGACAGTGAAACAGCACCTCTCTGTCTCAGAATGTGTAGACCATTTGTCTGATGCTGTCTGGACAGTGAAACAGCTCCCCTCTGTCTGAGAATGTGTAGACCATGTGTCTGATGCTGTCTAGACAGTGAAACAGCTCCCCTTGGTCTCAGAATGTGTAGACCATGTATCTGATGCTGACAGTTTTTCCTCTTCCTGCCCTGATTCTATTTCTGGCTAGACAGCATCAAATATAGAGGGACGCTTTTTCGCTTGCTTACAGTAAACTTCAGCAGAGAGGAAGAGGCAAAGCGAGGGGGCTCACTCTCGCCAAAATCTGTCCAGTATAAGCCCAATGCGTTTCTATAGGAACAATATGCAGACCTATCTATTTATTTTTTTAACCTTTATTTAAATAGGCAAGTCAGTTATGAACAAATTCTTATTTACAATGACGGCCTACCGGGGAACAGTGGGTTAACTGCCTTGTCCAGGGGCAGAACGACAGATTTTTACCTTGTCAGCTCTGGGATTCAATCCAGCAACCTTTTGGTTACTGGCCCAACGACCTAAGCTTGTCGCTTGCCTTCCCGCCTTTGGGACAAAGACTCCCATTGTGAGGGCGGAGACATGAGCATTTCTTCATTTATATACAGATCTCTGGTTTCAGCCTCTTGCGAATTGGAAAGGAAGGTGGTCGGGTGCACACCGCACTGTTAGGATGCTGGATTTCCCTAAAATAAATTGACGTTAAGCCAAAATTATATAATTACCCCTGTCTAAATAAAATGATTCTAAATACTTCACGAGGGAGCATGACTTATGAAATAGCTGTGGTTTGTTTAAAATTAAAGGTGTGTTTGGGAAGCCCACAATTTGGGAAGCGGTGCAGCAGGTGCAGCTGTCAGTGAAAAGCGTTTAAAATATTTGTGAAGATATTGTGTCTTGAGTATAACTGAAAATGTTGCATCAAGAAGAAGGGAGGGGTGTTGTTTGCGAAGATATGGTGCACATCCAGAATGCATGCATATGTAGGAAAGTGTGCATTTGGCAGTGTTTTATTTCTGATTGCCTAAACTCTCATTCTCATTCTTTTTTCACATCCATTGCGAATGATAGTTCCTCAGTATTTAAAAAAGCTTTCCAACACTCCCGGCCTAAATAATCCCCAAGCCTCGGTGTGAAAGAGCAGAATATCATGATCTGATGAGCCCGTATATCCAGTGGAAACGTCATAAAAACTGCTTTCTGCCTCGAGCTCACTGGCGCAGGAAACTTTGAGGGCCCGGAATAGGCTAGTTGAGTTTGTTAGCGAAAGCGTCGGGCTGGACCCTGTGGTGATTTGATACAATGTTGAACTTCACTAGTAATAGCTCAAGTCAAGACAGATAGAAAGGAAGGCAGACAGGCAGAGAAGAGAGATTAATGTGATTGAAAGAAGCAGAATTGTCATCAGGATTTTTTCTACTGTTTTTATTTGTCGGCTTTAGGCATATGTATATTACTTAGTTGAGGCTTACTGCTGCATTGGCCTATAGGCTATCTCTGAGTTCTATATGTAACAGTATAGCTTCCGTCCCTCTCCTCGCCCCAACCTGGGCTTGAACCAGGGACCCTCTGCACACATCAACAATTGACACCCACGAAGCATCATTACCCATCGCGCCACAAAAGCCACAGCCCTTGCAGAGCAAGGGGAACAACTACTTCAGGTCTCAGAGCGAGTGACATCACCGATTGAAACGCTATTAGCGCGCACCACCGCTAACTAGCTAGCCATTTCACATCGGTTACATATGCTATCATTTCTTTCGCCGCCAATGAATCACAGTGTCTCAATGTGGCCATATGGCAGAGGCTAGTGCTCTTGCCATGGTTGAATTTTACATTTTGTATTTCATAATTTTACTTCCGATTTTTTTGATTAACCACGTGACAATGATTATGAGAAACAAAAACGTTATTATTGAAATGAAACTATTCTGCAAAAATGTGCATATATAAATATTCATAACTGGCACGCAGATCGGTAGAAGTGGTAGAATAAATTGTAAGCTTCCCCAAACTTGAAACTCACGAGTTAACTATGGTCTATACTATTACACCGATTTAAAAAAATATGTGCACACATAGGAGGTCCTGTGAAAAAATAGGCCCACCTATGGAAATCAAATGCCTGTCAGGTCTGTCTAAATATGCCCGTGAATTCTGAAATATTTTAGAAGGCAGGCTACTAAAAACAAATGCAATTACAGTATACAGTAGCATGCATAGGCCTAATTCAATGTAAAAGATCAACCATTCACATGTTAAATTTGACTGTACATTTTTCAACCACGATGCCTATGGGATCGCAACCCTTGAAATACATATAACCTATCTATTTGCTAGGCTACTAACTAGGCCACTCGGTCCAATTTAAATGACAGATGTACATGGTAATTTCTTGTATGGCTACTTCAGGAATATGAACCCATCACAGACAGAAAAGGTGAGGAATTGATTCTGCAAATAAATAGGAAAAATTCCTGTCTAATTATTTTAGGTTCTGCAATTTTATTTAGAAATTTGCAAAACGCAAACTGACAGCTGCAACCAACCATAGACATATAATCCATAGATTATAGTATATAATCTCTATATAATCTATTCCATATTTTTCATGAGAATAACCAAAGACAGACAACATTTGGTAATTTAATTCATTGGAAGTCTTTAGTTTTAATCACCTTGCATCTCCTATCTTGACACGTGGCTCTGTTTTTAGAGAATTGTGGGTAATTCAACATTTTTAGACATAATACGTTTCACATATCAGTTAGCAAATAATGTAAAAAAAAAAGTAATTGACTTAATAAAGCCACATACATACATGGTCTCTTTTTTGCTTTCTTGAGTAAGGCAGATCCAAAATGCAGGTGTTTCAGCCTAGCTCAGTGCTTTCTGTGGTGGTGGGGCAGCCAGCAGAAAATCCAAAGCGTAGGGGTTGGTAATGTTCTCTAGTTGTGCCGTGATTGGCTCAGTGTTCTGTCACTCATGGGGAAACTACATCACCGCAAAAATTACAGGGAAAGCAAAAAAATTAAAGCCCCTTAGGTGCTGCCTTAGAGGTTTTATTTTATTTTTATTTCACCTTTACTTAACCAGGTAGGCCAGTTGAGAACAAGTTCTCATTTACAACTGCGACCTGGCCAAGATAGAGCAAAGCAGTGCGACACAAAGAACACAAAGTTACACATGGGATGAAGAAATGTACAGTCAATAACACAATATAAAAGTATATATACAGTGTGCTCAAATGTAGTAAGATTAGGGCGGTAAGGCAATAAATAGGCCATAGTGGTGAAATAATTACAATTTAGTAATTAAACACTGGAGTGATAGATGTGCAGAAGATGAATGTGCAAGTAGAGATACTGGAGTGCAAAGGAGCAAAAATATAAATAACAATATGGGGATGAGGTAGTTGGGTGGGCTATTTACAGATGGGCTCTGTACAGGTGCAATGATCGGTAAGCTGCTCTGACAGCTGATGCGTATAGTTAGTGACGGAGATATGTCTCCATTTTCAGTGATTTTTGCAATTCGTTCCAGTCATTGGCAGCAGAGAACTGGAAGGAGAGGCGGCCAAAGGAGGAGTTGGCTTTGGGGGTGACCAGTGAAATATATCTGTTGGAGCGCGTGCTACAGGTGGGTGCTGCTATGGTGACCAGTGAGCTGAGATAAGGCGGGGCTTTACCTAGCAGGGACTTATAGATGACCTGGAGCCAGTGGGTTTGGGGACGAATATGAAGCGAGGGCCAGCCAACGAGAGCATACAGGTCGCTGTGGTCGGTAGTATATGGGGCTTTGGTGACAAAACTGATGGCACTGTGATAGACTACATCCAATTTGCTGAGTAGAGTGTTGGAGGCTATTTTGTAAATGACATCGCCGAAGTCAAACATCAGTAGGATAGTCAGATTTACAAGAGTATGTTTGGCATCATGAGTGAAGGATGCTTTGTTGCGAAATAGGAAGCCGATTCTAGATTTAATTTTGGATTGGAGATGCTTAATATGAGTCTGGAAGGAGAGTTTACAGTCTAACCAGAAACCTAGGTATTTGTAGTTGTCCACATATTCTTAGTCAGAACCGTCCAGAATAGTGATGCTAGACGGGCGAGTCGGCCCGAGAATTGATCGCTGTGGCACCCCCATAGAGACTGCCAGAGGTTCGGACGACAGGCCCTCCGATTTGACACACTGAACTGTCTGAGAAGTAGTTGGTGAAACAGGCGAGGCAATCATTTGAGAAACCAAGGCTGTTGAGTCTGCCGATAAGAATGCGGTGAATGACAGAGACGAAAGCTTTGTCCAGGTCGATGAATATGGCTGCATAGTATTGTCTTTTATCGATGGTGGTTATGATATTGTTTAGGACCTTTAGCGTGGCAGAGGTGCACCCTTGACCAGCTCGGAAACCAGATTGCATATTGGAGAAGGTACGGTGGGATTCGAAATGGTCGGTGATCTGTTTGTTAACTTGGCTTTCAAAGACTTTAGGCATTTTGAGCAGGACTGAAGGCTCTACAGTGAAATAAAACAGTAAAAACCAGCCAAGACAGCAGTAGACAAGGCATATTGACATTAGAGAGAGGCATAAAGCAATCATATGTGTTGATCAGGAGAGCTAAGACAGCAACGGGTAAATGGCGATGAATGGGCAGAGCGGGTCAGTTAGGTACATACAGGACCTGAGTTCGAGGCTGGGGCCGACAGGTAAACAAAATGAGGTACCATGTTATTGAAAAAGTCCAGGGGGCATCAGCTGTGTAGCCAAGTAATCATAGGGTCAAAAGAGCAGCAATAGGTGAATCAGGGTGCTGTTCGGTCATCACTACTACGCTAGGCGAGCAGGGGATCCAGCGTTCTGAAAAGCTAGCAGGCCGGGGCTAGTAGCTGGTTCTTCGTCGTCATAGTAACAGAATAGCCTGTTGAGACCACATCAGGCGATCACGTCGGCAGTCCAGTCGTGCTGGATCGGCGGGGCTCCGTGTCGACAATAAAGGGTCCAGGCCAATTGGCAAAGGAGGTATTGTAGCCCTAGAATTTGATGTTATATGGGCCTAGCTCGAGGCTAGCTCAAGGCTAGCTGCTGCTTGCTTCAGGACAGAGGCGTTAGCTAACAGTAGCCACTCGTTTGAAGCTAGCTAGCTAGCTGCGATGATCCGGAGTAATGATCCAGAGCGGTAGGAATCCGGTGATATGGTAGAGAGAAGCAGTCCGATATGCTCTGGGTTGATATCGTGCTGTGCAGACTGGCAGGTGTTGTCCGAGCTAAGTCTGGCTGATGACGGGGAAAAAAGGCGTGGACCACTAGCCGTGGCTAACAAAGACTAGTAGCTAGTTAGCTGGCTAGCTCCTGATGGAAGTTCCAGTTGTAAGGAATAAAAATAGCAGATCCGTACCACATTGGGTGAGGCGGGTTGCAGGAAAGTATATTTAGTTCGTAGATAGAAAGTGAGATTAAGATATTTATGATTAAGATATATACGATATATTAGAAGTGCCAATCCAAGAAGTCTCAAGGTCATTGGCCACAGATAAAATGACATCAAATCAAGTAATATCTACCGTAGCTTTGATTGGTCTGATCATGTCAACATCATACTTTCATCATGAATCAAATCGACAATCTACTGGCAAATCCTTTTCAATCCTTGTCATATGAAGAGACATTATAGATAAATGTATCGGTGCTCATCGGCCATTGGACATAAACATTACACAACAAGTTGGAAATCGCAAATTCAACAATGAGTGATTTGGAAGGAATCAGTGGCTAACTGCAAGCGTAGCAAAGCAATCGCTAGCCTGCTATTCAGTGGAGTAGGTGTGTGGTCCAAATCTGGGTTTAAGAGTTTATTTTCCAAGCTTAAAAGGATAAACATTCACATGCAACACCATAGGCCAGAACATTTTTGACAACATTGGTCATGCTGTCAATCCAGCATGACTTCTGCTGCGTTCAAAACAACTGGAAACTCGGAACTGGGAAATCGGTAAGAAAATCTGTAAGAATACTGTAAATCCCAGGAAAAAACAGACACTTGTTTTGACTTATTTTTCTTTACTAATAGCCTAATGGAGGAGAGATGCATGCTTGCACTTGCTTGCTGAATGTAAAATAGGCTACAGCATGAAAAACAGGCGGGGAGTTGGAATGGGGAGCGAGACAGCACATGGTGTTAAAACAATCCCATATTTTCCTATGGTATCTTATCACCGATACATCCTGCCAACCACCTCCTAACTACCGCAGATGATCTACGCACAAAATACCCAGGCATTGGTACTGTTCTGCTTGGTGACTTCAACAGATTTGATTTGCCTGAACTGTATAGAGGTAACAACCTGACACAGGTTGTAATGGACAGCACTAGAGGCAATGCCTTCCTAGAGCAAAACGCCATCCATGATCATAACAAATACGAGTGACTTACAAGCGCCCCTCCATCCTCCCACCCATAGGATGCAGTGACCACAATTCTGTGCTATGGTGAACCAAAGCAGGAAGATCAGAGAACAAAGTGGTTAAGAAACAGATTAGATCCCTTCATGTTTAACTTTGGCAAATGAGCCACGTCCCAATCTTGGTCTGAAGCCTATGAGGCAAGAGACACAATCACAAAAGCAGATACCTTCTACCAGACACTCACCAGTGCTGTAGAGACCTCTTTCCTATTAAAAACAGTCAAGAGTGCACCCTAGTGACAAACCTTCGGTCTCCCTAAGTATCAAGCGCCTAATCAGGTTGAGACAAAAGTATTTTTTTAAACAGAACGCACAAGTATGGAAATTCTACCAAAACAAAACACAAAGGGCCCTGGCTTCAGCTAAGAAGAGTTACTACACGGACAATGTTGCTAGGCTGAAGACTGCAAACCCCAAGCACTGGCATCAAGAGGTGATGGCCATGGCAAATGTAAAGAAAGTGGACAGAGTTATTAGTGTATTTATTTTTTATTTAACTAGGCAAGTCAGTTAAAAACAAATTCTTATTTACAATGACGGCCTACCCTGGCCAAACCCTAACCCAGACGACACTGGGCGCCACCCTATGGGACTCCCAATCACCCCTGGAATCAAACCAGGATCTGTAGTGACGCCTCTAGCACTGAGATGCAGTGCCTTAGACCACTGTGCCACTCAGAAGCCCTGTACCAGGGGCTGAAACTGAGGACAGTTCTACAACTGCCAACATCAACAGATGCTTTGCTGTGATTTCATCTGCCTTGCTTCCACTTGACTTGACACAGCTCCCAACTTTCCTCCCTTCCCCCACCAGATTCCCACCCTCACATTCTGGGATGTCTACACAATTCTCCAAGCGATTAAGGTCTGCAAAGCACTCAGCCTGGACCTAATCCCTTAAGCAGTGGAAAGAAGCAGTGGTCATCCCCACCCAGCTGTCCATATAGAACAACTAAGACCAATCTCTGATATACCAGTTTGCAAAGATTCTTGAAGGCTTTGATACTCAAGGACATCTCTTTTGATCCCAGACAGTTTGGAAGTCTAAAAGGCAGGTGCCCTTGTTAACTTTGGGCTAGATGGGATGGTAGTGTCCCACCTGGACAACATCCGGTGAATTTGCAAAGCGCGAAATTCAAAATACAAAATTAGTAATATTAAATGTTCATGAAAATACAAGTGTCTTACATCGTTTAAAAGCTTAACTTCTTCTTAATCCAGCCGCTTTGTCAGATTTCAAAAAGGCTTTACGGCGAAAGCACACCATGCGATTATCTGAGGACAGCTTCTCGCATATAAAAGCATTACATACATTTTCCAACCAAGCAGAGGCGTCACAAAAGCCAGAAATAGCGATAAAATAAATCACTTACCTTTGAAGATCTTCCTCTGGTTGCAATCACAAGGGTCCCAGCTACATGACAAATTGTCCTTTTGTTCGATAAAGTCCTTTATATCCCAAAAAAGTCAGTTTAGTTGGCGCACTTGACTCAGTAATCCACCGGTTTCCCTCGTTCAAAATTCATACAAATGAATCCCGAAAGTTACCAATAAACTTCGTCCAAAGAAGTCAAACAATGTTTCTAATCAATCCTCAGGTACCCTAATATGTAAATAAACGATACAATTTAAGAAAGAGAATAGTATGTTCATTACCGGAGATAAATAATGAAGTGCGCGTCGGTGACAACACTACAGCCAAAATGGGAGCCACTTAGAAAAACTACAAATTCTAGCTAATTTTTCAAAAAACAAGCCTGAAATGCTTTCTAAAGACTGTTGACATCTACTGGAAGCCCTAGGAACTGCAATCTGGGAGGTATTCCATTGATTTCCCCATAGACAGGCATTTTAAATGGTGCCAACTCCCCAAAAAAAAAAATCTGGATGGATTCTCCTCGGGTTTTTGCCTGCTATATCAGTTCTGTTATACTCACAGACATTATTTTAACAGTTTTGGAAAATTTTGAGTGTTTTCTATCCAATACTACCAATTATATGCATATCCTAGCTTCTGGGCCTGAGTAACAGTTTACTTTGGGCACCTCATTCATCCAAACTTCCGAATACTGCCCCCTAACCTTAAGAAGTTTTAACCTTGTTGAGAGTCTCTCCAAAGACTCAGAAAAACCAAGCTCAGTTTGTTCATTCATAGCCACAGATTTCAGTGAAGCATTTGACAGTGATAACCACACTACTGTCATCAAAAAGATCCTGTCAATGGGCGTGAGGCATGAAATAGTCCCATGGACTTGCACACTAAAAAGTTTAAAAAAAATCTGTGTATAGTACACTATTTTATATAGAGTGCATTTCAAACAGGTTGCATTAGACAGAAACAATAAATGGGAGGTTGGTTGGGGAGGATGCGTAGGCATCTAGCAACCCAAAGGTTGTGTGTTTGAATCTCATCACAGACAACTTCAGCTAATTGGCAACTTTGCAACTACTTTCTAGCTACTTTGCAACTACTTAGCATGTTAGCTAATCCTTCCCCTAACCTTAACCCTTTAACTACTTAGCTAGCATGTTACCTAACACTAACCTTAACCCTTAAACCTAACCCTTGCCTTATCCCATAACCCTAACCTTTACGCCAAGCCTGGCTAACGTTAGCCACCTAGCTAGCTTAGGTAACGTTAGCTACAACAAATTAGAATTTGTGTAATGTACACGAATGCGTTATGAAAAATGAAAATTGTGTAATATCGACATAACCTGAAAGGCCGCTCAGCAAGGAAGAAGCCACTGCTCCAAAAGTGCCATAAAAAAGCCAGACTACGGTTTGCAACTGCACATAGGGACAAAGATCGTACTTTTTGGAGAAATGTCCTCTGGTCTGATGAAACAAAAATAGAACTGTTTGGCCATAATGACTATCATTATGTTTGGAGGAAAAAGGGGGAGGCTTGCAAGCCGAAGAACACCATCCCAATCGTGAAGCAAGGGGGTGGCAGCATCAGGTTGTGGGAGTGCTTTGCTGCAGGAGAGACTGGTGCACTTCACAAAATATATGGCATCATGAGGGAGGAAACTGATGTGGATATATTGAAGCAACATCTCAAGACATCAGTCAGGAAGTTAACTATCCTACCGATCCTCGACTTCGGCGATGTCATCTACAAAATAGCTTCCAATACTCTACTTAGCAAATTGGATGTAGTCTATCACAGTGCCATCCGTTTTGTTACCAAAGCGCCTTATACCACCCACCACTTCAACCTGTATGCTCTAGTCGGCTGGCCCTAGTCTATGCTAGGTAAAGCTCCGCCTTATCTCAGCTCACTGGTCACGATAACAACACCCACCTGTAGCACGTGCTCCAGCAGGTGTATCTCACTGGTCATCCCCAAAGCCAACACCTCATTTGGCCGCCTTTCCTTCCAGTTCTCTGCTGCCAGTGACTGAAACGAATTGCAAAAATCGCTGAAGCTGGAGACTTACATTTCCCTCACTAACTTTAAACATCAGCTATCTGAGCAGCGAACCGATCGCTGCAGCTGTACATAGTCCATCTGTAAATAGCCCACCCAATCTACCTACCTCATCCCCATATTGTTTTTATTTACTTTGCTGCTCTTTTGCACACCAGTATCACTACTTACACACCATCATCTGATCATCATCATCTGCTCATCTATCACTACAGTGTTAATCTGCTAAATTGTAATTACTTTGCTACTATGGCCTATTCATTGCCTTACCACCTCATGCCATTTGCACACACTGTATATAGACTTTCTTTTTTTATATTGTGTTATTGATTGTACGCTTGTTTATTCCATGTGTAACTATGTGTTGTTGTTTCTGTCGCACTGCTTTGCTTTATCTTGGCCAGGTTGCAGTTGTAAATGAGAACTTGTTCTCAACTAGCTTACCTGGTTAAATAAAGGTGAAAAAAAAAGCTTGGTTGCAAATGGGTCTTCCAAATGGACAATGACCCCAAGCATACTTCCGAAGTTGTGGCAAATTGGCTTAAAGACAACAAAGTCAAGGTGTTGGAGTGTCCATCACAAAGCCCTGACCTCAATCCCATAGAAAATTTGTGGGCAGAACTGAAAAAGCGTGTGCGAGCAACGAGGCCTACAAACAAAGTCAAGGTGTTGGAGTGGCCATCACATTGTCCATTTGGAAGACCCCGTTACACCAGCTCTGTCATGAGGAATGGGCCAAAATTCACCCAACTTATTGTGGGAAGCTTGTGGAAGGCTACCCGAAACATTTGACCCAAGTTAAACAATTTAAAGGCAATGCTACCAAATAGTAATTGAGTGTATGTAAACTTCTGACCCACTGGGAATGTGATGAAAGAAATAAAAGCTGAAATAAATCATTCTCTCTACTATTATTCTGACATTTCACATTCTTAAAACAAAGTGGTGATCCTAACTGACCTAAGACAGGGAATATTTACTAGGATTAAACGTCAGGAATTGTGAAAAATTTAATTATATGCATTTGGCTAAGGTGTATGTAAACTTCTGACTTTAACTGTATATATTGCATATTTTAACATTTTATTATATTAAGTGTCTTGTTAGTTTAAGATTTTACTATTTGATAATTACACTGAGTATACAGAACATTAGGAACACCTTCTTAATATTGAGTTGCAGTCCCCCTTTGCCCTCAGAACAGCCTCAATTTGTCGGGGCATCGACTCTACAAGGTGTCGAAAGTGTTCCACAGGGATGCTAGCCCATGTTGACTCCAATGCTTCCCATAGTTGTCAAGTTGGCTGGATGTCCTTCGGATGGTGGACCATTCTTGATACACACGGAAAACTGTTGAGCGTGAAAAACCTCAGCAGCATTGCAGTTCTTGACACACTCATACCGGTGTCCCTGGCACCTACTACCATACCCTGTTCAAAGGCACTTAAATATTTTGTCTTGCCCATTCACCCTCTGAATGGCACACATACACAAACCATGTCTCAATTGTCTCAAGGCTTAAAAATCCTTCTTTAACCGTCTCCTCCTGTTTATTTACACTGATTAAAGTGGATTTAACAAGTGACATCAATAAGGGATCATAGCTTTCACATGGATTCACCAAGTCAATCTGTGTCATGGAAAGAACATATTTAGTACACTGTGTATATACAGTATGATTGATGTTATGGTCGTAAATTGGTTTCCAATTCAGTCTATGACTGTGAGGAACCAATAACCTACTACTACTACTACAAAACACAACATATGAGTGGTCTGCTAATGTACCTTTCTAGATCTTAAAAATGGTTGAGAATAGACCCATAACTATTCCAAATGGTTGCATAATGAGGCCTAGGCTGTATGCAGTTATTTCGGCATGAAACAAAACAGGATATTTGAGCGGTTATTCAAATTAGCCTTCATCACTGCAGTTCACAGCCTATAGACCTTAATTGTGTACTCACTTGATAACAATAATAAATTCCTCATTGCACTGTGTTGTTGCCTTGGGTCGTTTTTTTTAGGTAGTCATTTTCTTAAACGTTGGTCTATTCAATAACCTAGTGGAACTTTGCGTGCCCGCAGAGTGCAGCCTGGAGGAGGTCTGCAATTTCATAATCTGTTAATATTTCTAGCCCTAATATTTTGCTAGTGAATGCCCCAATATATAGCTAACAGCGTCTTACTACAGCTACACATAGGCTATAGCCTCCCTCTTCCAGCTATTCCCGTGCGTAGTAGGCTATTCCTCTTCTCGTGAAATCCCAGGAAAAGCTATGCTGTTTGTGTGACGCAATACTGTACTATATCACATAGACTGTTAGGAATGATCTGAGCAAACTGAACAGAATTCATACATTTTGCGTCATAAAAGCCATAGGACATTTTTGTTAAAACAAATTATACTATGCCTAATAGCCTATTTGAGGAATGAAGCAGGCTTGCTCGTGCTTATTGGTGTATATAAAACAAGGCTACAGCATAGGCCAAATTAAAGTTGAGGAGATAAAGTGCATTGGTGCTATGATCACTTTGGACAGTTATGATAACATTGTTGCACTATTGAATTGCAAATAGTTGCAGACAGAGGGATGAGCACAGTGATAAAAATCCAAATAATAATTGACAACCATTAATAATAATAATAGTAATAATAATAATAATAATAGATTTAATGTATGTAGTGCTTTTCATTACAAACTGAAGCTCAGTTGCTTAAAAAAACAAACACAAAAATAGATGCGCAGGCTAAATGGCGTTTGCTGTTAAATTGCTCCATTTAAATGCAAGTGTTTATATTATTATTCATTTTAAAAAGTATTCATACCCCTTGACTTATTCCACATTTCGTTGTTGTTGATTTTTTTCTCACACATCTAAATACCCCATAATGACAAAGTGAAAACATGTTTTTAGATTTTTTTTCTTGGCCAAAATTATATGAAATACCCCTTCAAATAAGTGGACGTGGCTATTTCACCAACCCCCATTGCTGACAGGTGGATCAAATTGAGCACACAGCCATGCAATAGACAAACATTGGCAGTAGAATGGCTTTACTGATGAGCTCATTGACTTTCAATGTGGCACCGTCATAGAATGCCACCTTTCGAACAAGTTAGTTGGTAAAATTTCTGCCCTCCTAGAGCTTCCCCAGTCAACTGTAAGTGCTGTTATTGTGAAGTGGAAACATCTAGGAGCAACAACAGCTCAGCCGTGAAGTGGTAGGCCACACAAGCTCACAGAACGGAACCGCCGAGTGCTGAAATCATCTGTCCTCGGTTGCAACACTCACTACCAAGTTCTAAACTGCCTCTGGAAGCAACGTCAGCACAAGAACTCTTCGTCGGGAGCTTCATGGAATGGGTTTTCATCGCCGAGCAACCGCACACAAGCCTAAGATCACCATGATATTTAGCAGATGCTCTTGTCCAGAGCGACTTACATACATTTTGAGTGCATACATTTTCATATTTTTTTTTGTACCTACTTAAGTATTCACACACCTGAGTCACTACAAATTAATATCACCTTTGGCAGCGATTACAGCTGTAAATCTTTCTGGATAAGTCTCTAAGAGCTTTGCACACCTGGATTGTACAATATTTGCACATTATTATTTTTTAATTCTTTGTTGATCATTGCTAGTCAGCCATTTTCAAGTCTTTCCATAGATTTTCAAGTCGATTTAAGTCAAAACTGTAACTAGACCACTCAGGACCATTCAATGTCGTCTTGGTAAGTAACTCCAGTGTATATTTGTTTCAGGTTATTGTCCTGCTGAAAGGTGATCTTGTCTCCCAGCGTCTCTCTCTGAACCAGGTTTTCCTCTAGGATTTTGCCTGTGATTAGCTCTATACTGTTTATTTTTATCCTAAAAAACTCCTTAGTCCTTGCCGATGACAAACATACCTATAACATGATGCAGCCACCACCATGCTTGAACATGTGAAGAGTGGTACTCAGTGATTTGTTGTGTTGGATTTGCCCCAAACATAATGTTTTTATTCAGGACATAAAGTTATTTTCTTTGCCTCATTTTTTGGCAGTTTTATTATAGTGCCTTACAGCAAACCGGATGCATGTTTTGCAATATTTTTATTCTATACAGACATCCTTCTTTTCACTCTGTCATTTAGGTTAGCATTGTGGAGCAACTACAATGTTGTTGATCCATCCTCTGTTTTCTCCTATCACAGTCATTGTAACTGTTTTAAAGTCACCATTGGCCTCATGGTGAAATCCTTGAGTGGTTTCCTTCCTCTCTGGCAACTGAGTTTGGAAGGACACCTGTATATTTGTAGTGACTGGGAGTATGCTCAAAGGGATATTCAATAGGTGTCCTTCTTTGAGAGGCATTAGCAAACCTCCCTGGTCTTTGTGGTTGATTCTGTGTTTGAAATTCACTGCTTGACTGAGGGACCTTACAGATAATTGTATGTGTGGGGTACAGAGATGAGGTAGTCATTCAAAAATCATGTTCAACACTATTATAGTACACAGAGTTTTTATTGCACACAGTATTATGTGACTTGTTTAACAATTGTTTACTCTTGAACTTATTTTAGGCTTGCCATAACAAAGGGGTTGAATACTTATTTCAGCTTACATTTTTTTATTAGTTTGTATACATTTCTAAAAACATAATTCCACTTCAACATTATGGGGTATTGTGTTTAGGCCAATGACACACAATCTCACTTGAATCCATTTTAAATTCAGGCTGTAACACTACAAAATGTGTAAAAAGTCAAGGGTGTGAATACTTTCTTAAGTATTATTTGCAGTTGTCACTATGACAATGAACACACCCTGAAAGCACGGACTGATCTTGTGTTAACACCTTATTAATATGTCTACAATGTGCGGTAGTATGCATTGATCAGTTGATTGACAGGTGTACTGTAGAATGATAAACGCTCTTATGGAAAAGTGTTTGTTCACGTCCATCTATGTCAACATGTGTAATTATCTGATGAAGAATTAGTTCCAGGATATAATCACTGCCACCTGTTGAGGTTAGCATAGGGCTAACATGTGCCATGGTATCTGATTGGACGAGCTACAATTTCGTGTTTTGTCACCTGCAAGTAAATTGATGATTTTACCTGGCTGATAAACATTTTGAGCCAGAGAAAATGGGTCCAGTGTGGCTCAGTTGGTAGAGCATGGCGCTTGCAACACCAGTGATGTGGGTTTGAGTCCCACGGGGGATCAGTATGAAAATGTATGCATTCACTACTGAAAGTCACTTTGAATAAGAGCGTCTGGTAACTGTTTACAGTTAAATGTTTGCAATTATGGCCCCCTGGTGTGTTCTGCAGTGAGTTACTCACAAGGCACCGGTCTCTTGTGTTTCATAATGTGACAGGTGAAATAAAAAATGCAATCTGCAGGTATTTACTTAAAAAGTAGCTACAAACATTCACATTTATAAAAAAATGTCAAATAAATAGTTTCAAAGGTATTGACGGTATTGAAAACCATCCCGTGGCTATTTTCAAATACCCCGGTATACAGTATATATGGTATACCGCCCAAGCCTACCAAGGTGCATTGAAACTGTTCTGGCTCGTGGTGGTCCAACTCCCTATTAAGGCGCTGTTGACGTTTCCTATATTTTGGCATTACTTGGAAGTATTTTACTGTAGTTGCCAGCTTGCAATACAATATTTTAACCACTAGCAGATGTGGTATGCATGTTCTGCAGGGAGGTGAGCACATTCTCATGTCTACTTAAATATACATTTTAGAAATGCCAATTCGAAGAAATTCGCACAGTTTATAAATCAGGCCCCTGCACACTGACCGTGGACTTTTGATATCCTATGGGGCTAGTTAGGGACCATTAGTAAATTACGCAAAGTACATGGGACAATATAAAAAAATTAATTAGCTCCAAATTTAAATAAAATGAAAACCTCAAACCAACTATAAATTGCATAAATTAATATCGCTAGCCTAGGCTATATCCAGACACAAGATCTGGTTAGACTGTTTCAAGTTATCTAGAAGGGTGAGTGGCTGTAACTGCGTAATGTTTTGGCAGAGTGAATGTACAAACGCTTCCCACGTACAAACACACACAAACAAGAGACACCCACATCAAAGCACGCTTCCAAGACCCGAATCTCATTCTCAGTTGCACTTCCTAATGAGTTTGATTGCAACCCAGGCTAAGTCAGTAAGTTCAGCCCCTCTTTAAGACAGTACATTACATATATAATAAGACCTTACTTTGAAGGCCTAGTTTTTCACATTACGCTAGCTTGCAAATATGTTTGAACCCTATAGGAATCCAGCCAGTGGGGATATCAGTTAGAACTTTTATTCACCCACAGCCTGAATTCAGAATGACTGCTAGGGCAAGAAAGATTACTAAATGAGACTATCATCATCTAAACTGGAACAACCATTTCAGTAATGGGTGCAATAACTAACAGATTAGATTAGTTTAGAAAAATGTATGTTATTTATCTTTGTGTAGCCTAAGATTCATTAATCAATCAAAGCACAAAATAATGAAATCAAAAATTCAAAAAATCTAACTGCAAAGAGCATGCTGGGAAATATGATAATGATTGGTGCGGTTTTTGCCAGCTAGACCATGCTGGTCAGACCAGCTTGACCAGCTAGAAAAGCATACCAGCTTCACCAACATACCAGCATGGGCTGGTCACCAGCACCACCAGCTTGACCAGCTAGTCGGCCAACATAACCAGCTAGACGATGCTGGTCAGACCAGCTTGACCAGCTAGACCATAATGGTTGGCCAACATATACAATAACAGTCAAAAGTTTGGACACACCTACTCATTCAAGGGTTTTTCTTTATTTTTACCATTTTCTACATTGTAGAATGATAGTGAAAACATCAAAACTATGAAATAACACATATGGAATCATGTAGTAAACAAAAAGTGTTAAACAAATATATTTTAGATTTTAGATTCTTCAAAGTAGCCACCCTTTGCCTTGACAAATTTGCACACTTTTGGCATTCTCTCAACCAGCTTCATGAGGAATGATTTCCCAACAGTCTTGAAGGAGTTCCCACATATGCTGAGCACTTGTTAGCTGCTTTTCCTTCACTCTGCGGTCCAACTCATCCCAAACCATCTCAATTGGGTTGAGGTCGGTTGATTAAGGAGCCCAGGTCATCTGATGCAGCACCATGACTCTCCTTCTTGGTCAAATAGCTCTTACACAGCCTGGAGGTGTGTTTTGGGTCCTTGTCCTGTTGAAAAACAAATGATAATCCCACTAAGCACTAACCAGATGGGATGGCGTATCGCTGCAGAATGTTGTAGTAGTCATGCTGGTTAAGTGTGCCTTGAATTCTAAATAAATCACAGACAATGTCACCAGCAAAGCACCCCACACCTCCTCCTCCATGCTTCACGGTGGGAACCACACATGCGAAGATCATCCGTTCACCTACTCTGCGTCTCACAAAGACACAGCGGTTGGAACCACAAATCTCAAATTTGGACTAGACCAAAGGACAGATTTCACTGGTCTAATGTCCATTGCTCATGTTTCTTGGCCCAAGCACATCTCTTCTTCTTATTGGTGATCTTTAGTAGTGGTTTCCTTGCAGCAATTCGACCATGAAGGCCTGATTCACGCAGTCTCCTCTGAACAGTTGATGTTGAGATGTTTCTGTTACTTGCACTCTGTGAAGCATTTATTTGGGCTGCAATCTGAGGAGCAGTTAACTCTAATGAATTTATCCTCTGCAGCAGAGGTAACTCTGGGTCTTCTTTTCCAGTGGCGGTACTGTATGTGATACAGTAGCTCAGAAGAGGGGTTTTATTGCCTCTATATCTCTGTTTTGTCTCTCTCTCTCCCTCTCTGTATTTCTCTCTCTGTATCTACTGTCTTTCTCCTACTGAGACACACACACACACACACACACACACACACACACACACACACACACACACACACACACACCACACACACACACACACACACACACACACACACACACACACACACACACACACATCACTCTTTCCCTCTACCCATGTTAAATGCTATATTTCAGAGATGTACAATGGTCGTTGATTCCTGTAGGTCAGAAAGAGAAGCAGAGGCGCTCCATGGCGTCTATTGTCTGTGGCTCTGTCTCTGATATATATTCCGTTGACAGGACCCAAACAGCCACTGTTGCTTAAGAAAAAGCATATGGTCATATTTAAAATATCAATCCCACAGAGATAGAGGATTTTTGTCCACAACAACAATCACATCCCAACATCTCTATACCAAGACAGTGTGTATTGGTTAGGACACCCAGGGTGGAGGACTATGGAGAGACTAAGGTCCAGGGCTAAACAACTCCATTTCTGTCCCCTCAGCCTTCCTGCATCCCCTTACAACCCTCATGCCTCCTACATCTGGAGTATGTGCAAGTTAGACAGTCGGCCTATCTCTTCGTTATAGCTAGTGTTGAAAGCTACAAGCAAAGATATGATAGCAGCATTGTTGGCGATTACAGATTTATTGCCTTGTTTTGATTTCAGTGGCAGTTTCCTTTAGGTTGAGCTGGTTTCAGTGGCGTTAGAATGAAATTGAGTCCCTGGCATTGCTAGCAAGTGACCATGCTGGGTCTTAGAGTACACTATGTGCCTGTGGCCTCTCAGTCCCTTGCCCTCCCCTGTGCCTACACTAGCTAGCTATTCCAACTCACACACTTAACACAGGGAGACGTTGCCAGGGCTACCATTTATTAATAGCAGGTAGGTAGGTTGATAGGTAGGTTGATAGGTAGCACCCCCTACTGTTTTGATAGGTAGAGGCAGGAAAGTAGGTAGGTTAATAGGTAGCACTCCCTACTTTTTTTTTAGGTAGAGGCAGGTCATTTCAACCTGTATCATAGTTTACATGAGTCTAACAACTGAGGCAGAGCTGACCGGCTGACGTTTGTGGAAATGCATTTTGCCCTCATTACCATTAAACTTTTTGACTCCCTTTGCATTAAATACAAATTCATTATAACAAATGTAATAATGCAAGTAGGATGAAACCTGTTATGTTTACTGTGATTCTTTCCATGTGTGAAATAAGTATGGTGCAAATGTGCCCCCCTCTGGTCAGGTAATGGAATGGCTATAGGCATAACACAAATACTGCCATACATGTCCCATTCAATTGTTTACGGCTGTTTATCACTGCAGGTAATAACTCTGGGAGAAGGGTTGTCTACATTACCTTATCTTTGTATGTTTGACCTTTTTGGCTTGTAGGCCCTAAAAATGGTCAAAGACTCCAGCCACCCTAGTCATAGACTGTTCTCTCTGCTACCGCACAGCAAGCGGTCCAAAAGGCTTGTTAACAGCTTCTACCCCAAGCCATAAGACTCCTAAACAGCAAATAAAATGGCTACCCAGGCTATTTGCATTGACGCCCCCCCCCCCCGACACCGGTGCCCCCACACATAATAGACTCTGTACCGGTACCCGCTGTATATAGCCCAGCTATTGTTATTTTACTGCTGTTCTTTAATTATTTGTTATTCTTATCTCTTTCTTTTTCTTTTGGTAATTTCTTAAAACTGCGTTATTGGTCAAAGGCATGTAAGTGAGCGTTTCACTGTAAGGTCTACACCTGTTGTATTCGGCGCATGTGACTAATAAAATGTCATTTGATTTGATTTGAACACCTCAAAACAAGACATGGTATCAATAACAAAACGCAACAAGCTGAAACGAGCCACATACAATTCCCCACTTGGCAGCTTCTTGTCATACAGAATCATGTAATGCACACCTTCCGGCCATCATCGATGCATGCACATTTGTTTCGAGCGGCCATGATGGTGACAAACGCACGCACGCACGCACGCACACACACACACACACACACACACACACACACACACACACAGTCTGCTCTGTTCAGATGGAAACACAAGGCTCCATATTCCCTCTTTATAGATTAAGAGTCATCCACTGAGTTGTGCTCTTATTAAGCCATAAAGTCTTACAACAGAGACGCTGGTGGCTCCAATAGCTCTGTCTGAGAACAATCAGATATGTTATCAGTTCATGGAAACTGCTGGACACGTCACAACACACATTATATAGGCATATAGGCTATTCACTGTAATACACTGCAAATAAAGACAACCCAGACACCAAAGAGAAATGCATGCCAACATAACATTAAATAGGCTATAAAGTTATATTTGTCATAACTTCATGAAGTAACAAGAAAAAAACGTTAAGTGATTTAGGTGCTCTGCATGATAAACTTACAGAGCAAATGTGCCCCCTTCTGGTATCTTCCTAGATCACTTGTCTCTCTGTGTTGATACACTTGTCATTAGCTAATATACACAGGCATTTATATATATTTATAAACTGGGTGGTTCAAGCCCTGAATGCTGATTGGCTGACAGCCATGGTATATCAGACTGTATACCACAGGCATGACAAAGCATTTATTTGTACTGCTCTAATTACGTTGGTAACCAGTTTATAATAGCAATAAGGCACTTCTGGGGTCTGTGGTGTATGGCCAATATACCACGGCTAAAGACTGTATCCTGGCACTCCACGTTGCGTTGTGCGTCAGAACATACCCTTGGGCCTTACTGCTTAAATATGTCACATTCAGTTTTCATGTGGGCAGGTTGATGTCTGCCTATGTTATTGTGTGTTTAACAGTTGAGCAATGGTAAAACTTCTGTGCTCTCTGTCTGTTTTTATTGGCCAGTAAGGATCTTGGCTCCTGAGTGGAGCAGTGGTCTAAGACACTGCATCTCAGTGCAAGAGGTGTCACTGCAGTACCTGTTTTGAATCCAGGGTGCATCACATCCGGCCGTGATTGAGAGTCCCATAGGGCGGCTCACAACTGGCCAAGCGTTGGCCGGGGTAGGCTGTCATTGTAAATAAGAATTTGTTCTTAACTGATTTGTCTAGTTAAGTAAAGGTTAAATAAATAAAACATATTAAAATCTTCCAGAGTACACAACAGATATTGGCAAAAAACATTAACAACTGCATTTCATAACTCCGCCTCCCTGCTCTGATAGAGGCTATTTTGAGCAAAGGCTGAAGTGCAGCGGATCTTCACAAGTTCATATTTAACCTAACAGTGTTCCATTAGCTACCTCACCCACAGTGTAGACCTAGTCACTCAAAGTGGACCGTAGATATGTGGTTCTCCATTGTTATGTTCACTAGGCACCAAATGGAAGCAAGCGGCTGAATCAAGGCATACTATCTTAACGTGTCCAATAACAAGAAACTCTCATTGATGTCGCAAAATGTTGTGCTATTGTTTGCTATGGTGTGTACTAACGAATACACCCCTGATCTTCCTTGACAGCTTTTGAGGTGCCGCTGTTGCTAAGCAGTAATTGGCCGGGGAGCTGAGGAGTCTCCTGAATGGTTCTGTTCAGGCGATGGAATGGAACATAGTCTAATAGAGTCTCCTCTCCTCTCTCCTATGCCTTCTGCTCACATCATAGTAGACACAAAGAGGTTGTATAAATCGAACACTGACTAGTAGTCTATGTTTTCCACTGAGACCTAGGAGGAATTACCTGAAGTGGTCTTGTATCTGTGAATCTGCACACATACTGCAGAAAGACGGACACACACATACAGTCATTATATTCTATGCACCTTAGACCATGTTTTTCATGGCATGTGTTGGCCGTGTACTGGAGGCTGGAGTGAAAACAAGATAAAATGTCTGAGTGTGTGAGAGGCATATATCCAGGATCCCTGTGCAGGATGACCACAGTGCTGCACTATTATATGCAGCAAGGCTTGGGTATCTCGTGCAGAACAGACCTCTATTACAAAATAGATTTTATTTCAAGAGACCACCTGTATTACATAGAATAAATACCTGTGTTATCAGGTTCTTCGATTAATTATGTTATCTCTAACCAGGAAATACAAATAAAAGGGAATCCTGAAGGGAATATTGTTTTATATGCCTCAGACTGCTAAGAGAGAAGGGCAACAAGCAGTGCAGCCGAGCGGCAACAGCAAAATGACACAGTGGTTTTTATGGCGTGGAGCAAAGAGAATTTATGGAATGGAGGAAAGAGATCCATACCTCAGCCAAAGTTCCACCCTTTAAGCTGTAGTGGTTGATCTCTATCAGAAGAGGGGATAGTGCATGGTGTATCATACAGACAGAGGGAGGAGAGAGACGTGGCAACACACTCACTGACACACCGACACACACACCTGTCTCACATACAGTACATTCATGCACGCATTACCGTCACTCTCTCTGTGGAATCGCTGGTGGCAGACAGTTTGTGCCAAGATGCCCTTTTCTGACTGGCTACTGGTTGGCACTCTTCTGGCACTTGGAGGTAAAAGTTTAGTTCTAACTTCCTGTGATGATTGATGTATCCATATTAATAAGTGCACAGTGCATGATTTATGTGCGAAAAGGCTATGCGAGAGGCTCTTGGTTGGTATAGGGTACATTCGAATTTGCCATCTGCTGTTTGTTTCATGCCTGTTGGATTATTCATTGGAATATCTTTGAATGTAATTTTACTGAGAATGAATCAAATGAGAATGACAATGATTATGCATTCTGACATGTTGTTTAGAAGTCAATCGTTTGATTGCTTCTATTGTCTTTGAGAGAACTATCGTGTTGCACGGGGATTTTATGAAAGGTATTATTATACACAATTTGTCTGGCTGCTCTCTTCTTTCTCTACTTGCAGAGATTCTATAATTTGTAATTTTCTCACCATTGCAGTTAGTCTTCATTTGCCCCTAGATGAAGTTACATAGATTTTTGGAGACAAATCACAGCTCTTACTGTAATGTCTGATTAAAATCAGTAACTGAACAACAACAGTACTCCACATTGATCTAGGAATGTGCTTACACAGCACTTTAATTGTCACTTTCCAAGGTATCTTCCTCATTTGTTTTTTCCCATTTCAGGAAGCTGGAATGTCATTCGTGCAGATGGTGGGTCTGAGAGGAACTGCTCTGCAATCCCACCGGTATGACGATCTAGCCCAGATTTAGTGCTGTTATACCATGTGTCCTTGTATACCATGTCCCTTCTGGGGATTCAAATAAATGTGTAGTGAATGAGTGTCAGATCAGTCAATATGTAATCAGGTCAGACACACAGTATGCAGCCATGTTTTTCCATATCTAAGGTTCACTCACTGGCATAATTAGCCTCGACCCATATTTATAAAGAGACTCAGAGCAGGCGTTCTGGTTTAGAATCAGGTCCTCCCTGGCCAAATCATTTGATTAATTAATATTTATTATCGAAAAAGGATAAACTGATCCTAGATCAGCACATCTAATCTGAAACGCTTTATGAATACGGGCCAAGGAATCTACACTAAATATCATTCAATTCCACTGTTGTTTTACTTCACTCATTCAGTCTGGACAAATATTGGGGAACTTGAGTTTTGGATTCCAGGAAACTCTCTATTTTGAGAAATACACCCATCGTGACTCTGACTATCACGTTAAACATGCATTCATGTTAGTAGGCGATTCACACAGATTTTAAGGTTGCAATTCAGCCCTCTAACCCTCTCTACTGTTTGTTCCAGTACCTGCCTTCCACTGTGGTCAACACTACCCTACGGCTGCAGGCCTTGAGGGAGGCTATGAGTTCCTTCAATGTCTCTGCCTATATCATCCCTGGGACAGACGCTCACCTGGTAGGAGTGTGTGTATGTACGCATGTGTGTGCGTGTGTGTATGTGTTGTGTGTGGGTTTGACAACATGTGTATCTCCTACAGAGTGAGTACATCGCCCCACGTGATGCACGGATGGCTTTTATGACGGGCTTCACAGGCTCTGCAGGTATATCTCTAGATGTCCTTTCCTCCTTTCTTTTTTCTCCCTTCTTTTTTCTCTCCTTCCTCTCTAATTCTCCTCCCCTCAGTTCTAAAATACCACACTCCCTTCCTCTCCTCCTGTCTCAGTTTTAGTCCTTCCCATTCATCTCACCGTTCTACTTCTCAGTTCATTTCTCACCCCTCCTCCTCCTCTTCCCTTCTCCTCCCCTACCTCCTAGTCCCACAATCATTCCACTCCAGCCCTCCTCTCCTGATACCCTCTCTTCCATCTTCACTGCTTCTTCTTCTCACATCCATCAGCTCCCTGCCCCTTCCCCCACCCTCTCAGAGCCATTGATGAGTGACAAATGAACTGTGAATCAGGGAGCTTCCATAGACCGATCAGCCTGGTCTCATAGACTAGACGTAACATAGAAAACTCAAATCCGGGACACTGAAATTAGTTTGAGGTGTTACATTTGGTATGGTTACATAAGACAGAAGGTTACCTAAGGCAAAAATAAAGGACGGTGGTGGGTCGGGGTGGATAGGTGGGTATATAACGCAAACATCTAGCAGCCCAAAGGTTGTCTGTTCAAATCTCATCTTGAACAATTGAACAAATTATCAACTTTTCAACTACTTACTTATTTTTAGCTGCTTTGCAACTACTTAGCATGTTAGCGAACCCTTCCCCTGACCTCAACCCATTAACCTAACTCCTAACCTTAACCCTATCCTTAACCCCTAGCCTAGCTAACATTAGCAACCTAGCTAACATTAGCTTTAGCCACCTAGCAAACATCAGCAACAACAACTTGGAATTCGTAACATATCATATGTATTGCAAATTTGTAACATATTGTACAAATTGCAATTTGTAACATATCATACGAATTGTAATTTGTAAAATATCAAATGAAATGGATGAAGGACATCCACAAATGAATACATACCATACTAAATGGAGGGAGACAGATTTAGGTACACTACGTTAAGTCTACCCTTGAGTCCAGGTTGGACAGATTGATGGGAGATCTATTCCTGGACTATTGCACTGACATAAACGGATGATCAATGCCATTTCTGTACTAGAGCTCAGGCAGATGAATAGATCATTCCAAGCACAGTTAAAATTTCTCCCCTGTGAATAAGAAAAGGTATTTTATAATATGTTTTATTTTTTATCCGGCAGATGTTCAGATTAGTCTGAGTCTGGCAGTTTGTGATATATAAATAGAGGTTAACACCAGTATTACAAAGCTGTTATGATTGTGTTCTGAAAATGCCTGTAATGATTTGGTGCATTTTGTGATCATTGGTACTGTTGTACGTCCTTCTGGTATGTACTTGTCATATAAAGTGCCTTCGGAAAGTATTCAGACCCCTTGACTTTTTCCACATTTTGTTACGTTACAGCCTTATTCTAGAATAGATTAAATCGTTTTTTCCCCCCTCATCATTCTACAAACAACACCCCATAATGACAAAGCTAAAACAGTAAAAAAAACAAAAAAAACGGACATTAGATTTACATAAGTAATCAGACCCTTTCCTCAGTACTTTGTTGAAGCACATTTGACAGTTGATTACAGCATTGAGTCTTCTTCGGTATGACACTACAAGCTTGGCACACCTATATTTGGGTAGTTTCTCCCATTCTTCTCTGCAGATCCTCTCAAGCTCTGTCAGGTTGAATGGGGAGTGTAGCTGCACAGCTATCTTCAGGTCTCTCCAAAGATGTTCGATTGGGTTCAAGTCCGGGCTCTGGCTGCGCCATTCAAGGACATTCAGAGGCTTGTCCCGAAGCCACTCCTGCGTTGTCTTGACTGCGTGCTTATGGTCGTTGTCCTGAGTGCTCTGGAGCAGGTTTTCATCAAGGATCTCTCTGTACTTTGCTCCGTTCATCCTGGCCTCGAACCTGACTAGTCTCCCAGTCCCTGCCGCTGAAAAACATCCCCACAGCATAATGCTGCCACCACCATAATTCACCGTAAGGATGGTGCCAGGTTTCCTCCAGACGTGACGCTTGGCATTCAGGCCAAAGAGTTCAATCTTGGTTTCATCAGACCAGAGAATCTTGTTTCTCAGATAGAGATGTGAGTGCTGCAGAGATTATTGTCCTTCTGGAAGGTTCTCCCATCTCCACAGAGGAACTCTGGAGCTCTGTCAGAGTGACCATCGGGTTCTTGGTCACCTCCCAAGGCCCTTCTCCCCCGATTGCTCAGTTTGGCCAGGCGGCCAGCTCTAGGAGGAGTCTTGGTAGTTTCAAACTTCTTCCATTTAAGAATGATAGAGGCCACTGTGTTCTTGGGGACCTTCAATGCTGCAGAAATGTTTTAGTATCCTTCCCCAGATTTGTGTCTGTGTCTCGGAGCTCTACAGACAATTCCTTCGACCTCATGGCTTGGTTTTTGCTCTGACATACACTGTCAACTGTGGGACCTTATATAGACAGGTGTGTGCCTTTCCAAATCATGTCCAATCAACTGAATCGCCAGTCAAGTTGTAGAAACATCTCAAGGATGACAAATGGAAACAGGATGCACCTGAGCTCAATTTCGAGTCTCATAGAAAAGGGTCTGAATACTTATGTAAATACTGTAAGGTACTTCTGTTTTTAAGGTTTTAATACATTTGAAAACATTTCTAAAGTAGGGAGTGTGATAAGGACTGGGAGACTAGTCAGGATCGAGGGAAAGTTGAACGGAGCAAAGTACAGAGAGATCCTTGATCCAGAGCACTCAGGACCTCAGACTGGGGCAAAGGTTCACTTTACAACAGGACAACGACCATAAGCACATAGCCAAGACAATGCAGAAGTGGCTTCGGGACAAGTCTCTGACTGTCCTTGAGTGGCCCAGCCAGGGGACAGAGCTTGAGAGGATCTGCAGAGAAGAATGGGAGAAGCTCCCCAAATACAGGTGTGCCAAGCTTGTAGCGTCAAACCCAAGAAGATTCGAGGCTGTAATCGCTGCCAAAGGTGCTTCAACAAAGTACTGAGTAAAGTGTCTGAATACTTACCCTGTATGTAAATGTGATATTTCAGTTTTTAATTTTATACATTTGTAAAAATGTCTAAAAACCTGTTTTCGCTTTGTCATTATGGGGTATTGTGTGTAGATGGTTAAGAAGAAAAAAAAGATTTAATACATTTTAGAACAAGGCTGTAACTTAACAAAATGTTGAAAAAGTCAACGGGTCTCAATACTTTGCGAATGCACTGTAAGTTGCCAACGCATAAAGGAGTACAATAACTCTAACATAACCACACATCATTGAAACTGAACACAACCCTCCATGATGTGTAATGTAACCCTCCCTCCCCAGGCACAGCGGTGGTGACCCTGAAGAAGGCGGTCCTCTGGACAGACAGTCGCTACTGGGTCCAGGCTGAACGCCAAATGGACTGCAATTGGGAGCTGGAGAGAGACGGTAAGATGATTTGATGTGATACATTAATCGATGCCAATGGAGACAGCTCGTCTTACTGGGGTCCGACATATAACCAAAAATACATTACAGACAAAAGTCTTTACAATTTGCAGACATTTAAAAACATTAACATGTCCTTTGTGTGTGTCATTTGTGTGCATGAGACACTACTGCAAAGAAGAGACTAGAGCTGCAGACTGTGTTGACTAGACTAGAGCTGCAGACTGTGTTGACTAGACTAGAGCTGCAGACTGTGTTGACTAGACTAGAGCTGCAGACTGTATTGACTAGACTAGAGCTGCAGACTGTGTTGACTAGACTAGAGCTGCAGACTGTATTGACTAGACTAGAGCTGCAAACTGTATTGACTAGACTAGAGCTGCAGACTGTGTTGCTTTCCTGTCTGCCTGATCCTCTCATTTCAAATCCACATCTCTATCTGATGAAACTACGAAAGGAGAAAGGAATTACAGTCACAGACACATACACAAAAAAAGTGCACAGTGATAGGCATGCAAGCCATCAATGAATCAATCAAATTCATTTTATGAAGCCCTTTTTATATCACCAGCAGCACAACGTTCTTTACAGAAACTGTACCCAGCCTACAACCCCAAAGAGCAGGCAATGCAGATGCAGAAGCACAGTGTCTAGGAAAAACTCCCTAGGACGCAATAACCTAGGAGAAACCTAGAAACCCAGTCTTCTTCTGGCTGTACCAGGTGGAGATTTATGGGTCCATGCTGTAAGGCCAGATCTTTTTTTCAAAGTGTTCAAACGTTCATAGATGACCATCTGGGTCAAATAATAACCATGGTGGCTGTAGGGGTGTAACAATTCAACACCTCAGGAGTCAATGCTGGTTGGCTTTTCATAAACAAGCATTTAAAGTTTCAAAGTGAAAGGTGCGGAGGGGGGTTAGCAGGAAGCAGCAGCAGGTAGGAAGTGAGGGGGTCGAGCAGCAGGTCTGGGACAAGGTAGCGCAAGTGTACCCGGTGTATTATCAAATATAAGCCTGAACAAAAACATAAATGCAACATGTAAAGTGCTGGTCCCATGTTTCATGACCTGAAATAAAAGATCCCAGAAATGTTCCATACACACAAAAAGCTTATTTCCCTCAAATGTTGTGCACAAATTTGTTTACATCACTGTTAGTGAGCATTTTATCCTTTGTCAAGGTAATCCATCCACATGAAAGGTGTGGCATATCAAGAAGCTGACTAAACAGCATGGTCATTACACAGGTGCACCTTGTGCTGGGGACAATTGAAATACACTCTAAAATGTGTGGTTTTGTCACAACACTATGCCACAGATGTCTCAAGTTGTGAGGGAATGTGCAATATACATGCTGACTGCAGGAATGTAAACCAGAGCAGTTGCCAGATAATTTAACATTCATTTCTCTACCATAAGTCGCCTCCAACGTTGTTGGAGGGGGAAAAACTAATTATGATTGGTTGCGCCCCTGCCCAGTCATGCGAAATCCATAGATTAGGGCCTAATGAATTTATTTCAATTGACTGTTTCCTTATATGAACAGTAACTCAGCAAAATATTTGAAATTGCTGCATGTTGTGTTCTTTTTTTTCATCAGTATATTATTATAATGGAGCTATGATAGAGGTAACCTTAAACAAACACATTGCCAAGGCTCCCAAATGTCAAACATTCGTTTATGTAATCTGAACAAATGAAACTGTCTCGGCAAGGAAGATAACTGTTGTGACAATGTTTACTCAAGCAAATGTCTGGTCTGTCCTATTGTTGCTTCTGCTCCACAGTGTCCATCAGCAGTATAACTGACTGGCTGATTCGGGAGGTTTCAGACACTGGCAACATCGGCTTTGACCCCTTCCTCTTCTCTATCCGTAAGGCAGCCCATAAAGATCCATGTCATACTTGACAGACTATGGCACTTTGGTTTAGCAAATAAGTATTCATGTACTATCAAATATATGGCACTATATATGCCACTTAGCAGATGCTTTTATCCAAAGTGATTTAAAGTACAGTAAATGCATACAGCATAGGCTGTGTATGTGATCCCTGCAGGATGTACTACTGTATAATGGTTGTCTTTTCCAATCCCATAGAAACCTATGAGTCCTACAGCTACTACCTAGTTCCAGCCAAGCTAATGCTGAAGTCCATCCCTGACAACCTGGTGGACAGAGTGTGGACAGACAGACCCCTCATCCCTCCTGATAACCTCATCCGCCTGCCCGACAGAGTCGTAGGTGTGTGTGTGTCGCTGTCTATCCGTGTGTGTGTGTGTGAGAGTGTGTGCGTGTGATGAGTGTGCGAGTGAGTGAGTAAGTTACTGTGCAGTTCCCTTTATCTCTGGGCTGATGAATAGATAAATACCGGCAAACAGTGCAGAAAGCCATAGGCTCACAAACTGTCATAAACATCCCCTTTAACTGCTTATGGCTGGCAATCATTGCAGGTTATTACTCTGTGGAAGGGGGAAATGAATTGGGTTGTTTCCATTAGTCTTGTCTCTGTGGGTTTCCCCTGATAATAAACACTTATAGTCAGTGCCTGATTTGGTTCAGAGCTGTCCTGAACGTGTACCAGCAAATCTAATTGTTGGGGAATTGCGTACCAGCTCCTCTATACAAACAAAGTAACCTATCCCTGTCCCAGATTCACACACTGAAGCAAAACAGGTTGATCAAATTGGAATGAAGACAAGATCTTCATTGAGTAGGAGAGTGGGCATTCATTCACTGATTCTGCTTTGTTCTACATTATTTGACGCTAGTCTGTGAATCTGAGAGTGACAGTAGGCTGTCCTGGGTGTGCAGGCTTTTGTTCAAGCCCTAGTCTAACCACATTGTAGGCTAAACATCAGCTGCTCAACAGGACCTTGATAAGTAGACTTGAGTGTTTCAGGGCTGTATCATAAGCCAAGCCTGCACACCCAGGAGCTCTCCAGATGGAGGGTTGACCACATGTTGACAACATGTGGCTAACTGTGCAGTTCTATGTGGGGGGCTAAGTGCCTTTATCAAGGGCACAATGCCAGGAGGTGGTAGGTCTACACGGGATCAGACACAGCAGCTTCCCAGTGTCAATAATGCTTACTTTTGCATGTAGGCTATAATAACCATTAACAGTGAATAATCAGAGAGCTCTATAGCATAATGTCATTGGTGAATTTTGGTAACCATAGTCTAATGGACCGACTTGGAAAAAGACAGCTCCTGCACTTATTCCATCCCAAGTCATGCACTGCTGATAGTTCTGTTTTACCTTTTGATTTCTATTATCATGATTAGACAGCAGTAGTGATGTGTGAGTAAAATCACTGGGGGAAGCCAAACCAGGGGGGAAAAAAGCCATATTACAACCTATGTGTTGTGGTAATTGCGTTGTTTGCTCTATAACCTGGTAGTTCATATGCCTTGACACCGTGATATACTGTATAGGCCTAAGGCTGAGAGAATAAGAAGACATAGCCTTCCCTGTAGCTCAGTTGGTAGAGCATGGTGTTTGCAACGCCAGGGTTGTGGGTTCGATTCCCACGGGGGGCCAGCACAGAAAAAAAATGTATGAAATGTATGCATTCACTACTGTAAGTCGCTCTGGATAAGAGCGTCTGCTAAATGACTAAAAATGTAAATGTAAAAAGACATTGGCAGAATAAATTCAACCACACCTTTGTTTCATCACTAAACTGGAGAGCAACATCTGTCCAGTGAAGACCACAAAGCATATTGCATGTAACAAACAGTTACATGACCTACAGCATGGTCAAGCAAGTTAATGTTTCTGACATTGTTGGACCACTAAACAACTATTGATTTAGAACCACGGAGAGTTACCACAAGTTACAAAGAAAACAGGAGCTGCCTCCACTATTCTAGCACCATTTCAACTTCAACATTTCAACATCATCAAATCACGTATGCTTAATCTAATGCAGTGACAAGTAAAATATACCAAAAATAATTTAGTCCAATCATCGTAAGCTAAATATGATGTGGCTGTTCATGGTTCTGATTTCTGTGTGTGTGTGTGTGTGTGTGTGTGCGTGCCAGTAGAAAAAACATGTTGACTCACCCTAGTTGTAGAGAAACGCGAATGCCATCCTCCTCTCTTTCATGTTGCCTAAACGGTCTATCACTCTGTCATACAGTACACACACTTATTTTTTGTTGTCCTAGGCTACCTGGCTAAAATGCTTGCTCGCTAGCCCAACTTCCTTTCATGGGAAATGTTAGCTAGTTAGCATTAGCCTTCTACAATGAAATTTTTGTCATTTTAGCAGACACTCTTATCCAGAGCAACTTGCATCTATATACATATTCAACTTCCATCCTCTCAGGCCAGGCCGCACATTGTATGAATATATGGTTGGATCAGAATCACTGTTATAATCATTGGCCAGTACGGAGAATTAAAGGTTAAACCTTTTTTT
This sequence comes from Salmo salar, assembly GCF_965601325.2. Classification (NCBI taxonomy): domain Eukaryota; kingdom Metazoa; phylum Chordata; class Actinopteri; order Salmoniformes; family Salmonidae; genus Salmo; species Salmo salar. The sequence continues at coordinate 63,242,543 of NC_138299.1, forward strand.
TTTTAAAGTAAAACCACAAGTCCAAATCTCAATCTCCATCTATTGCTAATTTAGGAAAGGACCTATTTTAGCCAGCTAGCTAGCCAGTTTACTTTAGCTCAACACTGGTAGGCTATTCTTTTATACTTTTTTTTATCAAGGAAGGCCAAAGCTCGCTGGCTTCCCGTGCATTCAATGCTACAGGCGGCAACAATGTCATACTCTTTTTGACCAGACAGAATCAGATAGATGGCCTACAAATACAGAAAAAGAGGGGCACTATTTCACTAGCTCAGATGCTTTCCCTTGGTCAATTTGTTAGGGAAACCTGGCTTCCCTTGGCATCCATGAATACACTCCACTGTTAGATAGTAAGTAAATGGAGGGATCATAAAACAAATGGCCTTTATGGTGACCCAGAGTCTGATTGTGTTTTCTCATCTGGCGCCGAAACACACCCGTTTGACAGAGAGGACCTGGCAGATGAAAGTGGAACACATACGGACTCAGATGACAGACAATCCTTACAAGCCCACAGCGGTCCTGCTCTCTGCTCTTGATGAGACTGCCTGTAAGAACGTCAAACCTGGAAACTCCACATTCATACTCATTCACTTAACATTTCATTATTTGAAGTCCTCATTGAAGTCTTCTTATCTGCTCTGTTTCAGGGCTGTTTAATCTGCGTGGTAATGATGTCCCCTACAACCCCTTCTTCTACTCCTATACGCTACTGACCTTGAATGAGATCTGGTGAGTCTGAAGTCCTAGTCCGCACTGCGTTACAGTGCTCAAACGGGCCCCTTGTGTACCATAAAAGTTGTTGATTAATTTTTCTCTCCCTCTCAGGTTGTTTGTACACAAGGACAGAGTGACAGAAGACTTGAAGCTATACCTGAACTCCACTTGTTTCCTAGCTCACTGTGTGCAGTTGTTAGAATATGAACAGGTGCGGGTAATGCTGAAGAACTACATGACAACACCTGGTGTGAAAGTGTGGATTGGAACAGAGTACACCAACTATGCCCTGTACGAGCTCATCACTCCAGAGGTGAGGACAGGGGTGGGATATAACCTATTATTAAACTCCTCACTGACTGGGAATGGTCCATTTAATGTGTTATATATTTATTTATCACACCTCCCTACACTTTACTGTGGAAGAAAGTTGTTGTTGTGTCGCATTTCATGTACATGAGTATGAACTGAGAGTATTAGAACCATATCGCTCTACCCCTCCGTTTTAGGAGAAGTTACTGACCAGTGCCTACTCTCCGGTGCTGACCACTAAAGCGGTGAAGGACGAGACAGAGCAGCGCATCCTGAGAGATGCTCATGTATGTGACACACACACCATTCAAAATCCTATTTTTCCTAAACCCTAACCCTAACCCTTAACCCTAACCTTAACCACAAATCCTAAACCTAACCCTTAAGCCTAAAATAGCATTTTAACAAATTCAAGACATGAAAAAAGCCCTGACTTTTCACGCATGCACGCACGCACACACACACACACACACACACACACACACACACACACACACACACACACACACACACACACACACACACACACACACACACATAGAGAGAAAGCTGGAAACTCAAGACTCCCTATTCCCTCTCTTTATTGAGTTGTGCCCTTATTAAGCCATAAAGTCTTACAACAGAGACGCTGGTGGCTCCAATAGCTCTTCAGATGTGTTATCAGTTCATCTCGACAAGCCATACTTTTCCATATTGGGATTGTTATATTAGAGGCAAGATTGCATACGTTAGCATTAGTGCTTTCAATACCCTTCATGGGATATCCTGTCTAAGATACCCTGATTTTCTGTCTTCTATCCATTACCATCAAAGTCAGTTTTTTATGATTGGCACCAATAAAGCCCTTAAATGTATGGTTCTTATAAGGGTGTGTTATTATAAATTCCTCCATTCCTGTCGTCATGGCTGTCAGCTAATGGGGATACAGATAAAGATACAGATCTGAGCGCGGCAATAAGATATGACAGACTGTTGTCATGGCATTGACATTTAATATGGGCCAAAATGTCAAGGTGTTTGTATGAATTATGACTCTGGATGGACATTGTCCTTTGAATCAGATCTAGAAATCAGCTTACACACCCTAACCTCAACCATTACACACCCTAACCTCAACCATTACACACCCTAACCTCTACCATTACACACCCTAACCTCAACCATTACACACCCTAACCTCAACCATTACACACCCTAACCTCAACCATTACACACCCTAACCTCAACCATTACACACCCTAACCTCAACCATTACACACCCTAACCTCAACCATTACACACCCTAACCTCTACCATTACACACCCTAACCTCAACCATTACACACCCTAACCTCAACCATTACACACCCTAACCTCAACCATTACACACCCTAACCTCAACCATTACACACCCTAACCTCAACCATTACACACCCTAACCTCAACCATTACACACCCTAACCTCAACCATTACACACCCTAACCTCTACCATTACACACCCTAACCTCAACCATTACACACCCTAACCTCAACCATTACACACCCTAACCTCAACCATTACACACCCTAACCTCAACCATTACACACCCTAACCTCAACCATTACACACCCTAACCTCAACCATTACACACCCTAACCTCAACCATTACACACCCTAACCTCAACCATTACACACCCTAACCTCCACCAGCTTGAAAATCCTAACCTCAACCACTGTGGGAAAAAACGGAAAGCTGATCTGAGATCAGGGGCCGTATGTACCCAATATCTCAGAATAGGAGTTCTGACTTAAGAGCAGTATTATCTTTTAGATCACAATTAATAAGATTACATGAACCTGATCCTAGATCAGCAGTCCTACTTTGAGACGCTTGAGTTCAAGGGTAACGTCATCCTACTTCTCAGTTGTAATAGGAGAATACCTTGTGTGGTCTGATTGTCCTCCCTTGCTCTCCGTAGGTGAGGGATGCCGTGGCAGTCATACAGCTGCTGATGTGGCTGGAAAAAGTTGTACCAGAGGGGAAAGAGACAGAGATGACAGCAGCATATTACGTCAATGAGCGTCGCAGGTGGGGAGAAGACATACACACACATGCATATACACACAAACGCAAGCACTTAAGCACGCACACACTTAATCGCTAACACTATCTTTGACACTTGACAGCAAGCAGAAGGACAGCAGGGGGCCAAGCTTTGAAACCATATCTGCCAGTGGGCCCAATGCTGCTCTGGCCCACTATAGGTATCTAGAGCTTATCTTTTCCACCTTGTCTCCTAATGTTTTTGCTTAGTATCTGCCTCACAGTACCACTAACTATTGTTTTGTCACAAACATTGTATTATAGCCCTTCTAATGCAACTAGCAGAAAGCTTACTGTTGATGAGATGTACCTGGTGGACTCTGGTGGCCAGTATCTGTGAGTAGAGAAGCTTATTCACTATAGCTGAGAATGTAGTTATCACCATAGAATTACAAATAACACATTAGATTAGTAATTTAATAGGATCTTTATGGTAAATATTTGCAGTTTATTCTTCAGTTATTATCCAGATTGATTAAAATGTGAGCCATGACTTGTTCTTCTTGTGACCATAGAGATGGGACCACTGACATCACACGAACTGTTCACTGGGGGACCCCCACCGACATGCAGAAGGTACAGGTGGCCCTATGGGGCTAAGTAGCTTTATATATACCAGGGATGGGCAACTGTGATGGGGGTGGACGCCACAAAAAATCTGAACTCATCACGAGGGGCCGGAGTGGCTTGCGGGTCTGCTTACCCACATCCATACCCGCAGTCTGAGCCAGCCCTAGCCTTTTGGGGGCCCAAGTGAAATTGTGTTACCTCCGTCAAATTGATATGTAGATATATACCTTTATACCTGATATATAACTTTATGTCGCCTATAGTTATTTCATGTCTATTCTCATCATTTCAAACCAATTCTCTGATCTACACTGTTCTCTCACTCCAAAGGAGGCCTTCACTCGTGTGCTCATGGGAAATATTGAAATCTCTCGGACCATCTTCCCCTCAGGGACAAAAGGTGAGTGCAATGCAATGTACAACTGCACAGAAGCAGATGCTCATTCACGTCACACTGTCAGAGGCTACTACTGGTGGATATGTAAAAGCATACGTGCAATGTTCTATACAACCACAAGAGGGCACTCTTTTTTCACTAGTCCCTTAGCAAGGTGATTTTGTGCTTATTTTACACAAAGTACATTGGGACTGATTGAGGCCCTGTTTGTTGAATACTTTGAAAATACATCTTTCCTTCTTTGAGATCGCTGATCTGACATGACTGAAAGGTATATTACAAGCATTTCGCTACACCCACAATAACATCCGCTAAACACGTGAACGTGACCAATACAATTTGATTTGATGAGGGAATCTTTACTTTCACGGTTGTGTTAAATCAGTGATTACTTCAAGAGAGGAAGGAAAAATACATGTCTTAAAGTATGGCAACAAGAAGTGGTTGTAAAGATTTGAAGGGTGTTTGACACCATGGCACGTTAACGCTTTTATTTATCAACAGGTGTAAACATGGAGATGCTGGGGCGCCGGGCATTGTGGGAAGTGGGCCTGAACTACGGCCACGGGACCGGTCACGGCGTGGGAAACTACTTTGGCGTCCATGAGTGTATAATTGCTTTACTTATTGTTTATTTTGAATCTTGAGTATCGTTTTATGATACTGATATTCAGAGTTGTTTTGATTTCATTGTAGCAATCACACTGTATTATTTTCACTTTTTTTTTTTGATTCTCAATGCTAAAAAAAATCATTGAATCCACTATTAAAAATAAGGGAAGGAAGTTAAAGTAGCTGTACAGTATGTGACCATAGATGTTTGGATTTGACTAATTTCAATTCCGTCACAGGGCCTGTTGGCTTTCAGAGCAATAACATTCCATTCCGGGAAGGCATGTTCACGTCTATAGGTAAGATCTTACCAAATCAAATTTGTGTCCTTATCTTCAATTAACATCTTGAGGTTTGTCACAAGGTTCATTTAGATTTTTTAGCTGCCTTTTTGACTTGAATGAATAGGAAGAGAATGGAGACCTTTATTTCATGAGCAGGTTGTATCTCTTCCAGAACCAGGATATTACAAGGAAAATGACTTTGGGATCCGTATTGAAGATGTTGTCGTAATCGTGCCAGCTCACACAAAGGTAGATAAACTATTGAACTACAGCATTTTTATTTAACATGTGGAAATATCAGATAAGTGTGGGTAAATATGAATAACATTTAACAATGATGGGGATGTATTAAAGCTGTGGAAAGATTCTAGCTATCCATAATATGACGTCAATTGTCAGATGTAAAATGTCTGACAACTACAGTGCATTTCCAAAGTATTCAAACCCCTTGACTTTTCCCACATTTTGTTAAGTTATAGCCTAAAATGGATTACATTTAAAAAAAAATCCTAATCAATCTACACCCAATGCCCCATAATGACAAAGCGAAAGCATATTTTATTTCTTTGCACATTTATTAAAAATAAAAAACAGAAATACCTTATTTACATAAGTATTCAGACCCTTTGCTATGAGACTTGAAATTGAGCTCAGGTGCATCCTGTTTCCATTGATCATCCTTGAAATGTTTCTACAACTTTATTGGAGTCCACCTGTGGTAAATTCAATTGATTGGACATGATTTGGAAAGGCACACACCTGTCTATATAAGGTCCTACAGTTGACAGTGTATGTCAGAGCAAAAACCAAGCCATGAGGTCGAAGGAATTGTCTGTAGAGCTCCGAGACAGGATTATGTCAAGTCTGGGGAAGGATACCATAACATTTCTGCAGCATTGAAGGTCCCCAAGAACACAGTGGCCTCCATCATTCTTAAATGGAAGAAGTTTGGAATCACCAAGACACTTCCTAGAGCTGGCCGCCCGGACAAACTGAGCAATCGGGGGAGAAGGGCCTTGGTCAGGAAGGTGACCAAGAACCCGATGGTCACTCTGACAGAGCTCCAGAGTTCCTCTGTGGACATGTGAAAACCTTCAAGAAGGTCACCCATCTCTGCAGCACTCCACCGATCAGGCCTTTATGATAGAGTGGCCAGACAGAAGCCACTCCTCAGTAAAAAAGCACATGACAGACCACTTGGAGTTTGCCAAAAGTCAACTAAAGACTCTCAGACCATGAGAAACAAAATCCTCTGGTCTGATGAAACCAAGATTGAACTCTTTGGCCTGAATGCCAAGCGTCACGTCTGGAGGAAACCTGGCACCATCCCTACGGTGAAGGATGGTAGTGGCAGCATCATGCTGTGGGGATGTTTTTCAGTAATAGGGACTGGGAGACTAGTCAGGATCGAGGGAAAGTTGAACGGAGCAAAGTACAGAGAGATCCTTGATCCAGAGCACTCAGGACCTCAGACTGGGGCAAAGGTTCACCTTCCAACAGGACAACGACCCTAAGCACATAGCCAAGACAATGTAGATGTGGCTTCGGGACAAGTCTCTGAATGTCCTTGAGTGGCACAGCAAGGGGACAGAGCTTGAGAGGATCTGCAGAGAAGAATGGGAGAAACTCCCCAAGTACAGGTGTGCCAAGCTTGTAGAGTCAAACCCAAGAAGCCTCGAGGCTGTAATCGCTGCCAAAGGTGCTTCAACAAAGTACTGAGTAAAGAGTCTGAATACTTATATAAATGTGATATTTCAGTTTTTTATTTTATACATTTGCAAAAATAAAAAAAAAACAGTTTTTGCTTTGCCATTATGGGGTATTGGGTGTAGATTTATGAGGAAAAAAACCTATTTAATCAATTTTAGAATAAGGCTGTAAAGTAACAAAATGTGGAAAAAGTCAAGGGGTCTGAATACTTTCTGAATGCACTGTATGTATGATTTTTACATGTGAAATGTCAGAAAATCATGTGTCTCACGTGTGAAATCGGCTTCGTGAGACATGACTTTTCCATAAGGGATGTCAAAGGTTGTGTTCCAGGCTGACTTCATGCATTGTATCAACCAATAGTTGTGTGCCACGCAGTCCGACATCAGATTGCTATATTATATGCTGATACGTTAAACACATTTGTATTTATTAGCAATCCCCATTAGCTGCTGCTGCTACTCTTTCTGGGGTCCAAAGACATTAAGGCACTTACATCTCACGTACAATGGTTGTGAGATCTGGCATGTGTCTGCAATGTAATCCGCTAGGAATGTGTCCAAAGACTGTGACAATCGTTGACTTTCTGCCCTTTGTGTATTTTTCTCCTGCAGTATGGCCATAAATACCTGACCTTTAAGACCGTATCATTAGTCCCGTATGACAGGAAGCTGATTGACACCTCTCTCATGAGCCCTCAACAGGTAAGAAACACATGGTGTGTTGACACTTAACTTGTACGCTCTGTCATGAGGCCTACTTACTGTAATGACAGCAGATACCATAAACACATAATCAGCAGTCATGATAAAACATCCTTACCACCATCACAGCTAGTTAGTTAATTAACAACTGAACTAAGACTGACATCATGCCCATCATTCAATTACATATTTCATGGAATTTCATTTCCTTCATTAATTTCCTTTATTATATTTGTTATTTATTATATAGATTCCCACTTTGTAAAATGACAAAAAGGGGGTCAGTGGAGACTAGGTCATTGGGATTACTATGTGTGTATTTTGATATGATCTCTGTTATGCACGTTAGGTCATTATTATGACTGCATTATAGTATGACTGAAGGTTCAAAAACATTGAACGGTTCAATTCTCTGGGACATCTAGTATGAGAGCATGAGGTAAATACACATTCGACAGACAGGTTGAGGTGTATTCATGCTGACAGTTTGGGTTTCCTCTGAAAATCCCCCTCATAGTTTACAGGCAGCTTCCAAAACCTGCATTTTTTTTTTTTTAAACCACGTATGACGTTTATCAGCAGTGATATTACTAACTATCCGAGGTCTCAGAGAAAACAAAGCCAGCACTTTCATTTTGTACATGTAGCCTGATCTGTAATCTACTCGTGTTTATGTTCAGCCGTACTACTTTTTTTTTTATTGTATCTTGTATGTTGGTCATTTTAGAAACAGCGTTCATATATTATTGCAGTTTGAATAAAGTACACCTGTCACTCAAAGTAAATCTCACACTACTTCTGTACACACACATATGACTACCGTAAAAGCCAAAATGGGTCACATATGACCTACAGTACCAGTCAAAAGTTTGGACACACCTACTCATTCAAAGGTTTTTCTTTATTTTGACTATTTTCTACATTATAGAATAATAGTGAGGACATCAAACTAAGAAACAACACATATGGAATCATGTAGTAACCAAAAAAAGTGTTCTAGGCAGAGTTGCAAAGAAAAAGCCATATCTCAGACTGGCCAATAAAAAGAAAAGATTAAGATGGGAAAAGAACAAAAACACTGGACAGAGATATGGCTTTTTCTTTGCAACTCTGCCTTGAAGGCCAGTCGCCTTTTCACTGTTGACGTTGAGACTGGTGTTTTGCGGGTACTATTTAACGAAGCTGCTGAGGACTTGTGAGGTGTTTGTTTCTCAAACTAGACACTCTAATGTACTTGTCCTCTTGCTCAGTTGTGCACCGGGCCTCCCTCTCATCTTTCTATTCTGGTTAGAGCCAGTTTGCGCTGTTCTGTGAAGGGAGTTGTACACAGCATACGAGATCTGCAGTTTCTTGGCAATTTCTCATATGGAATAGCCTTCATTTCTCAGAACAAGAATAGACTGACAAGTTTCAGAAGAAAGTTATTTGTTTCTGGCCATTTTGAGCCTGTAATCGAACCCACAAATGCTGATGCTCCAGATACTCAACTAGTCTAAAGAAGGTCAGTTTTATTGCTTCTTTAATCAGAACAACAGTTTCAGCTGTGCTAACATAATTGCAAAAGGGTTTTCTAATGATCAATTAGCCTTTTAAAATGATAAACTTGGATTAGTTAACACAACGTGCCATTGGAACACAGGAGTGACGGTTGCTGACAATGGGCCTCTGTACGCCTATGTAGATATTCCATAAAAAATCTGCCATTTCCAGCTACAATAGTCATTTACAACATGAACAATGTATACACTGTATTTCTGATCAATTTGATGTTATTTAAATGTACAAAAAATTGCTTTTCTTTCAAAAACAAGGACATTTTTAAGTGACCCCAAACTTATGAACGCTAGTGTATGTGGAAACTCTGTTGGAAAACTGTTAGAAAAGCATTCCAGGTGACTAATTCATGAAGCTGGTTGAGAGAATGCCAAGAGTGTGCAAAACTGCCATCAAATCAAATTTATTTCAAATCAAATCAAACTTATTTATATAGCCCTTCTTACATCAGCTGATATCTCAAAGTGCTGTACAGAAACCCAGCCTAAAACCCCAAACAGCAAGCGATGCAGGTGTAGAAGCACAGTGGCTAGGAAAAACTCCATAGAAAGGCCAAAACCTAGGAAGAAACCTAGAGAGGAACCAGGCTATGAGGGGTGGCCAGTCCTCTTCTGGCAGTGCCGGGTAGAGATTATAACAGCACATGGCCAAGATGTTCAAATGTTCATAAATGACCAGCATGGTCAAATAATAATAATCATAGTTGTCGAGGGTGCAACAAATCAGAAACTCAAGAGTAAGTGTCAGTTGGCTTTTTCATAGCCGATCTTTGAGAGTATCTCTACCGCTCCTGCTGTCTCTAGAGAGTTAAAACAGCAGGTCTGGGACAGGTAGCACGTCCGGTGAACAGGTCAGGGTTCAAGCAGGTCTGGGACAGCAGGTCTGGGACAGGTAGCATGTCCGGTGAACAGGTCAGGGTTCCATAGCCGCTGGCAGAACAGTTGAAACTGGAGCAGCAGCACGGCCAGGTGGACTGGGGACAGCAAGGAGTCATCATGCCAGGTAGTCCTGAGGCATGGTCCTAGGGCTCAGGTCCTCCAAGAGAGAGAAAGAAAGAAAGAGAGAAAGAGAATTAGAGAGAGCATATTTAAATTCACACAGGACACCGGATAAGACAAGAGAAATACTCCAGATGTAACAGACTGACCCTAGCCCCCCAACACAAACTACTGCAGCATAAATACTGGAGGCTGAGACAGGAGGGGTCAGGAGACACTGTGGCCCCATCCGATGAAACCCCCGGACAGGGCCAAACAGGCCATCAAGGCAAAGGGTGACTACTTTGAAGAAACTAAAATATAAAATATATTTTGATTTGTTTAACACTTTTTGGTTACTACTTACTACATGATTCCATATGTTTTATGTCATAGTTTTGATGTCTTCACTATTATTCTACAATGTAGAAAATAGTAAAAATAACGAAAAACCCTTGAGTGAGTAGGTGTGTCCAAACTTTTGACTGGTACTGTAGTTTATTACTGCTAGTGTTTTGACTTGATTTATTAGGATCCCCATTAGCCGACGCCAATGGGGGGACAGCTAGTCTTACTGGGGCAGACGTATAACGAGAAAGACATTACAGACAAAATACTTTACAATTTACATACATTTAAAAACATTAAAATGTAGTGTGTGTGTGCATCTGTCAGTTACACATACATGTCAATACATACACACAAGCAGGTCACATGGGGGAGAGGCGTTGTGCCATGAGGTGTTGCTGTATTTGTTTTTGAAACCAGGTTTGCTGTTCACTTGCGCTATTTAAGATGGAAGGGAGTTCCATGCACTCGTGGCTCTGTATAATACTGTATGTTTCCTTGAATTTTTTCTGGACCTGGGGACTGTGAAAAGACCCCTGGTGGAATGTCTGGTGGGGTAAGTGTGTATGTCAGAGCTGTGTGTAAGTTGACTATGCAAAGAATTTGGAATTTCGAACACATCAATGTTTATTATAAAAACAAAAAGTGACACAGTCAGTCTTTCCTCAACTCTTAGACAAGAGAGACTGGCATGCATTAGTATTAATATTATCCCTCTGATTACAATGAAGAGCAAGACGTGCCACTCTGTTCTGGACCAGTTGCAGCTTAACTAGTTCTTTCGTTGCAGCAATTGACCATATGACTGTGCAATAATCAAGATAAGATAAACTAGAGCCTGCAGGACTTCTTTTGTGGAGTGTGGTGTCAAAAAGCACAGTATCTCTTTGTTACAGACAGACCTCTCCCCATCTTTACGACCATGGCAGTTTACAATCTAAGCTAACACCAAGGAATTTAGTCTCCTCAACTTGTTCACCAGCCACACCATTCATTACCAGATTCATTTGAGGTCTAGAACTTAGGGAATGATTTGTACCAAATGAAATGCTCTTAGTTTTATAGATGTTCAGGACTAGTTTATTACTGGCCACCCATTCCAAAACAGTCTGCAACTTCATTAGCTGTGGTTGCTGATGTGTATTTGGTTGAATCATCAGCATACATGGACACACATACTTTGTTTAATGCTAGTGGCAGGTCATTGGTAAAAATAGAAAAAGTAGAAGGCCTAGAGAGCTGCCCTGCGGTACATCATACTTTACATGTTTGACATTAGAGAAGTTTCCATTAAAGAAAACCCTCTGTTACTTAAGATAGATATCTCTGAATCCACGATATGGCAGAGGTTGAAAAGCCATAACACACGTTTTCTCAACAACAGGTAATAATATCAAAGGCTGCCTTGAAATTGAACAGTACAGCTCCCACAATCTTCTTACTATCAATTATTTCAACCAATCTTCAGTCAATCAATCAATCAAATGTATTTATAAAGCCCTTCTTACGTCAGCTGATGTCACAAAGTGCTGTTCAGAAACCCAGCCTAAAACCCCAAACAGCAAGCAATGCAGGTGTAGAAGCACTTTGTGACATCAGCATCACTTTTTCATGTGTCATTGCAGTACATGTTGAGTGCCCTTCTCTATAAGCATGCTGAAAGTCTGCTGTTAATTTGTTTACAGAGAGGTAGCATTGTATTTGGTCAAACACAATTTTTACAACAGTTTGCTAAGAGCTGGCAGCAAGCTGATACAGTTGTAGGTCTGCTGTCAGAACCAGTAAAGGCAGCATTACCACTCTTGGGTAGTGGAATAACTTTGGTTTCCCTCCGGGCCTGAGGACAAAGACTTTCCTTTAGCCTCAGATTAAATATATGACAGATAGGAGTGGCTATAGAGTCAGCTACCATCCTCAGTAGCTTTCCATGTAAGTTGTCAATGCCAGGAGGTTTGTCATTATTGATCGATAACAATATATTTTCCACCTCTACCGAATTCATTTTACAAAATTCTAACTTGCAATGCTTTTCTTTCATTATTTGATTTTTTTTATACATGAGTATGATGGCTCACTCTTCATTGTTGTCATTTCCTGCCTAAGTTTGCCCACTTTGCCAATGAAGTAATTATTAAAATGATTACCAATATGAAATGGTGTTGTGAATAAGCCATCTGATTCGATGACAGATGGAGTTGAATTTGTACTCCAAAGTATTTTTTCCATCATTCTTTATATCATTGATATTGGCTTCATAATACAGTTTCATCTTCTTTTTGTTGAGTTTAGTCACATAATTTCTCAGTTCGCCCCATCTCTTTCAGCCATACAGTTTTTCAATTCCTCATCAATCCATGGAGCCTTAACAGTTATATCAGTCAGTTTCTTAACATGTGCATGTTCATCAATAATTGAAAGAAGCAATTTCATAAATTCATTAAGTGCAGCGTCTGGATGCTCCTCATTAATCACATCAGACCAAGAAATATTTTTAACATCATCCACATTAGAGGCACAGCAAAAACTATTTTAGGCCCAGCTTTTGGAACTTTGGCTTTCCTGGATATAGCCACTATATGTGACTCGTTTCAGGAAACTAGGCGTATGTTGCAAGTCACGACTTCACAGGAGAGCCATTTGAACGTTTTATTTTTATTTTTTAAATGTGTTTTGGCAGAAATGCCTTCTAGAACATGTGAACTTTCATGTGACTTAATAACAAACTTGTGTGCCATCTGTAAATACGAATAAAACATTTAAATTACGAGCCTTGTTGGTTAAGCCACAGAAAAATGGAGCAACCTTCCCACTAGCCATGATTGGCTGAGATAATGAGTGGACTGGACATGCCGAGAGAGTTCAGATTGGTCTGCCATATAGAAGGCTTCTGTCTATTTGAGTTGGTCAGTCCGTGTTGGTAATCATGTCGAACGTGGCTTTTTAAAAATGTATCGTGTAGTGGAGCTGCATAAGTGTTACTCTCCACTTTCTGGAGGATCGAGTTTTGAAATCAGTGTAATTAGAGTATGATAGCTAAAGAGATGTTTTCTCCAACTGTCTCTGGATTACATCTTCAAACTAAGGGCAACCGTGGCATGGCATCCGTGACAGAGAAACGCATCCATCATGCATGATGCTGTATACGGGTAAAATAGTCTAGCTAGCTACATTTTCAGATATTACTCATTTCTAATTTTGACAGAAAGTGGTTTCATTTCAAGCTAAAGTGTACTGTTAGCTAGCTAGCTAACGTTAGCTGGCTAGCTCCCTAGCTAACATTACGTGTATGACGTTATTATTCGTATCCCAGAACCGTTTGCTTTGCTAGTTAGAGCCTAATGTTAGCTAGCTATTGTGATCACTGCATCCAATGGGTACGTATACAGCTTTAGAACAAAGTTTTACAGTATTAGTAAAAATGTGATCAATACATGTGGATGATCTTGTTCCTGGTAGGTTGATTAATAACCTGAACCAGATTACAGGCACGGGTTACAGTGAGAAGCTTCCTCTTGAGTGGACAGCTTGATGAAAACCAGTCAATATTCAGGTCCCCAAGAAATTAGACCTCTATGTTTACATCACACTACATTATCAAGCATCTCACACATTATTTAGATACTGACTGTTAGCACTTGGTGGCCTATAGCAACACCTCAAAAGAAAATACTTTAGATGTGCCAGGTGAACCTGCAACCTCAACACTTCAATAACACTTGACATAAAATCTTCTCTAAGCATTTAGGGCTCCCGAGTGGTCTAAGGCACTGCATCTCAGTGCTAGAGGCGTCACTACAGACCCTGGTTAGATCCCGGGCTATAACAAAACCAGCCGTGATCGGTAGTCCCATAGGGCAGCGCACCATTGGCCCAGAGTTGTTTGGCTGGGGTAGGCAGCCATTGTAAAATAATAATTTCTTCTTAACTGACTTGCCTAGTTAAATAAAGTTTTATAAGTTACAGGGATATGTCTCTGAATTGACTGAACTTCATCTCTTAAAGTAAAGATGGACTGTCGTTTCTCTTTGCTTATTTGAGCATAATATAGACTTGGTCATTTACCAAATAGGGCTATTACCCCTAACTTGTCACAACACAACTGACTGGCTCAAATGCATTAAGAAGGAAATAAATTCCACAAATTAACTTTTAACAAGGCACACCTGTTAATTGAAATGCATTCCAGGTGACTACCTCATTGTAACGATGTGCGCTGAGAGTCGGGAAGCAAGTTCAGGGAGTGAGTGTTTTAATAAATAAACATAACATAATACAGAACAAGAAAACACAAACAACGCACAGACATGAAACAGAAACAATAACACCTGGGGAAGGAACCAAAGGGAGTGACGTATATAGGGAAGGTAATCAAGGAGGTGATGGAGTCCAGGTGAGTCTGATCACGCGCAGGTGTGCGCCATAACGAGCAGCCTGGTGACCTAGAAACCAGAGAGGGCACCACGTGACACTCATGAAGCTGGTTGAGATAATGCCAATAGTGCAAAGCTGTCATCAAGACAAAGGGTGGCTACTTTGAAGAATCTGAAATATAAAATATATTTTGATTTGTTTAACACATTTTTTGGTTACTACATGATTCCATATGTGTTATTTCATAGTTTTGATGTCTTCACTATTATTATACAATGTAGAAAATAGTAAAAATAAAGAAAAACCCTTGAATGAGTAGGTGTGTCCAAGCTTTTGACTGGCACTGTATACAGCAACACCTCACCCATAAGCATTCCTGTCTCTTCTATAGATGTTATATCCTTGTATTGCTACTGCTCTGTCATCAAATGAAATATCTAGTGAATCCTAGAAATGACTAATATATGAATTTTATCTTATGTTAGCAAGTTAATGATTTCACTAACCTTATTTCTAAGGCTACATATATTAATATGGGCTATTTTCAGCCCTTTCCTGGGTAACTTATCAGGGATAGACATGGAAAAGAGCAAACAAAGCAAGATAAAAATATATATACATATACATTCATTGTGTGTGTATATGTGCGTGCATGTCAGTGGCTGTCGGTGACGTTTAAGATGAGGGAGAACGATTATTTTATTATGAGCATGGCCGTATTTCTATTACAGCATATTGGATGACTGTCATTCATATTCCATTCACCCAGCTCAATGTAACATCAATAGGTTTAGGCTACTACCTTTTCCTTGTAGCCATCATGAGGTTGCTACAACCTAAAAAGTTTACAATGTAGGTGCATTGGTCAAGAGAAAAATTTGAGTAATCGAGGTGACAGACAGTGATACATTTAATACTGCCTTGTACACTCTTGCCTGCATCTAGCTGATCTAGGGTGTAATCATTAGTCCAGCAGTTCTAAATGAGAATTTCTATTGGACAAATTCAGGTATGTTTATCCCCATTTCTTTCCATTTGCTTCCGTTTAAGAAACAATTTTCAACAGAATTGGTGGAATGAATACACCCCTGATCATACGCAAACACAGTTCACTTTCATAGGAGCCACATACTGTAGAAACAGCATGAAAATTTTGCTCATTGTAGAATTCCTTCTTGCATCTACATGCTCTGGCAACACAGTAATAAAACCAAAAGCTTAGCTTGACTTGGAAGAGTTCCAGTATTGGATAACCATAGCCAGCTAGTTAAATAGCATCCCTCTTTGTTTGAGCTGGGTGTTTGAGTAGGATAAACTAGCTAGTTGCATTCGTTAACTAAGTGAAATTGAAAGTAAAACAAAAATACAATTAAATATCTCTTTTGCTTCTCCTTTATTTTTAAAGAATTGAATTGGTTCAAAATTGTTCCTCTATTGTCTTTCTCTCTCTGAGTCAACTACTCTCCAGATGTTATGCACTGCAGTGCTAGCTAGCTGCAGCTTTTGCTTTCACTACTAGATTCATTCTCTGATCCTTTGATTGGGTGGACGACATGTCAGTTCATGCTGCAAGAGCGCTGATAGGTTGGAGGACGTCCTCTGAAAGTTGCCATAATTACTGTGTAAGTCTATGGAAGGGGGCGAGAGCCATGAGCCTCCTAGATTTTGTATTGAAGTCAATGCACCCAGAGGATGACGGAATCGAGCTGTCCTCCGGTTACACCATGGTGCTACCCTACAGAGTACTGTTGACCTGTAGACCTTCATTACAAAACAGTGTGTTTTAATTAATTATTTGGTGACTTGAATATATTTAGTATAGTTTTATCTAAAAAGGCTAACTTTTTTAATGTTTCAGTATTTTTATGAAATTCACTGAGAAGGATGGTCCTCCCCTTCCTCCTCTGAGGAGCCTCCACTCGTGCATGTGGCATGTGTGAGTGCATGTATGTGTGTCCGTGCCAGCTTACGGTGGTGCGTGGCACTGGGTTGCTGCTCATTTGTGTCTGTGCCCCACTGACCCTGTCTCCATTGTTCTCCCCTTCAGCTACAGTGGCTGGATAATTACTACCTGACCATACGTGAGCTAATGGGGGCTGAGCTGGACAGGCAGGGCCTGACAGAGGAGAAGAAGTGGATGCTGAAGCACACAGTGCCTTTCCAGAGTGCCACTGCTTCTGCTGCCGTCTCCTCCCTCAGCCTGACCCTCACCGCCTTGGCCACCGCCCTCCTCCACAACCTCCTCTGAGGAGCCTTCATCCCTCGCTCCACTTCTCCCGCCATCTCTCCCACCATCTCTCAGTCCTTCTCTCCCTTCATCTCATCGCACTCCATCTTTTATGGCTAGTATTATTATCTTAGCTGTCAGCCTATGCAGTGCCTGTGCATAGTAAATGTATTGTTGTCATTCAATGTTTGATTTCAATGCATGTTTTGATTAGTACCTTTAAGTTTATTTCAATTTGTTTATTTCGTTATTTGGTGAATATGTTCAGCTGGTTTGTTTTGTCATTTTTTGATGTGTCCAACCTCTCTGTGTTTCGAATCAGTTTTTTTATTTGCATCCCAAAAGGGGGTCTTGGCTGTAGACAGTGTAAATTGATTTGTAATTTATTAAAAGAGGATTATTTGAAAGTTTGAGTACCATTTTGTTAACTGACCTGTAGTTCACTACTTACTTTCTGTGTAGAATGATTTAAATGTATATCAAGCATACTGTACTTTGTCCCTGAAGAAAAAGTTTAACCAAACAAACTCAATATTAAACACTACATTACAAGATGGCCATGATGACAGAGTGAATGTTGTATTGTAATCTGTGCCTGTTAGCACTTTGTGAGGGACAGATAATTGGGGTCATCATCACATGCTGTGTTAATCAGTGTCTCTAAAAGCAGCCATTGTCACTGTCTGATATGAGTCTCACCCCCCATCCAACCAACAGCTCTTGAGGTTCGTCTAGCTTTACCACATGTGAAGAACTAGTGCCAGCGAGATAGGGCTGTTGCTTAGCAACAGACCTGTCAAGAGCTGCAAGAAGGTGTGAATGTGGCTTTTACGAAGACGTCCGCCCTGCTGCAAGCTTTTTTTTCGACTTGCATCCCTCCCGCATAGGAAAACAAGTTTTCATAAGAAGAGAAAGATGGCTTGGCTGTGCTATATTTCCATTGTTGTTGGTTAGATGACACTGTCTGTGTGTTTGAAATGGTTGGGTCTGTGGCTATGGCCACTGGAAAAAGAGGAACAATGCAATTACTAATTGATGTTGAAAATATGACCTCATTGTCTCTATGTAAGGAAAATATTTCCCTAAGACCTGAACACAGTTTTAGTAAATGTACTATATCTTAACTTTCACATTGTCCCTAAATGAAGTGTATACTGTTGATCCTCTTGGATTGCTACTGTTTATTCTTTCAATGAAACCAGTATGTCTTATGCTGAACATTGTTTATTTATGCTTTTGTCCCTCAAACGTTTGTACAAACACACAAAAACCTCAAACTTGTTGCCAACGTTCGGAAACTTAACTAGGGCATCCTCTAGTCATGTCGTTTGACAACCCTCCAAAATAATAGGCTACATTTAACACATATCTACTTCCTTGTATGTCTATCTCCGCATAGGCCTACTAATGCTTGTTTTGTCCAACATGCAAAGGTAAAATGTATACGCATTTTCCTGTGGATTCGATTTCTAGTATTTTTTTTTATCATCCATTAGTTGTTTTTATCGGTTGTTATTGGCTCAAAGTAAAAGTTGCCCTTGAGTTGCAGGGTCAGGGAGATATCCCTAACCACTGAAGCAGGGATCAATATGTTCTATCCCCCTAATGGTTAAAGTTAGGATTGAGGGGCAGGGTAATCTGGTCCTAAATCAAGGACAACTTCTACCTTGAGCCAATAACAACCAAGGAAATCAACCGATGGACGATAAAGAAAATACTAGAAATAGAATCCACAGGGAAATGCGTGATTTGACAGACCACTCTGTATACCTTATCAAGGATCAACATGGATGTGTTTCTGGTCGGGCAGGCTGTGTGTTTCTCCTGTGACAGGGATTTACACCTGCCCAGCAGCTTCAGTTTCTAAATGTGTCATCTCTTGTTGGCTTTCACTTCCATGGTTCAGGTCTGCTCTGATAGAAATACTTCGGGTATTTTTGTAAAGCTGGCTCAGTGCTCGAATCCTCAACTAGCATCTCTATCATACACAACCTCAAGTAGCACCTTTATCAGACAGAAATCACTATAAAAGGTGGAACTCATCTTCTTCTGGCCAGTATTTCGTATGACTGGCATGACTAGTAACAGTGCCCAACAACAAGTGAATAGCACTTTGAAAACTCTAATGATGAGCACTCATAGCAGATAGGATGTGGAGGAGTGAATGCCGAAAGGGATGGCAGCTTTCAAGCCAGGGTGGGGTTTTACTCCCGCCCAGTACTGTATTTCAGTAGGCCCCTACTGTATGTTATGGTTAAGAGGAAGAAAACCTCCTCTACTCTTTTTACATGCAAAATATGATTCATTTCTTGCACTCTGGTGGATCTGCCTTCTTTCTTGTTTTGCAAGAGGTAAATATAGACAGAATGAGGGAGGCATGAACTTGTTTAACCCAGTCATAGACACTAACTGCCGTTAGTGCCTTTTGAGTGTATTCTGGGGAGTTTTGTTAAGAGCCCCGATGCTTGTTCTGAACGTTAAAACGCATCACTTGCGGAAATTTTTTGGAAACATAAGGAACGTATCTTTTATATACGTGAGAAATAATTTTCAGAAAATAAATAGTTAAATTACTACACACTTTTTTTATAATAAGGGATACATGGAGAAAATCAGACCTGTATGAAATGAAAATGAATGGCCCTACCTTCAGGTAAAATATATTTTACCTAAAACCCCCCTGAATGCTTGAAAATAAACAAATGACCCTCCCCTATACGCAAAACAATCATTAAAACAAAATGTATAGCAGAGAACGTGTCTACCATTTACCCTTAATTCTTGGACAGACCAGAGTCAGTTTTAGAAACTGTTCCTGGACCTGTGTAGTAGGCTACATGGCATTGCAGAAATGTTGCACAAGGCTGCGGGTCAGAAGGTTGTGGGTTCACAGACCACCGTGGACAAGAGTAGGGATGGAACGATCTCTTTTATAGTAAAAGCGATGCAAGAATCTCTCTCTCCTTTATAGTAAAATTATTACATTAATCTATCATCGTAATTGCAGGTTCGAGAAAAATTGCCTTTTATAAACCTTTCATACAATTAATACCACACAAATTACAGAAATTACAGGCTAAGAATGGACACAGATAGCCCTATCAAATCAAATGTTTTTGGTCACATACACATATTTAGCAGATGTTATTGTGGGTGTAGCAAAACGCTTGTGTTCCTAGATCCAACACTGCAGTAGTATTTAACAGTGCAGTAGTATCTAAAAACGATTCACAATATTTCACACATGTAAAAGTAAAAGAATGGAATTAAGAAATATATAAATATTAGATTGAGCAATGTCGGAGTGGCATTAACTAAAATATAGTAGAATATGATACAGTATATAAATGTAATGTAAACATTATTAAAAGTGACTAGTGTTCCATAAATTTATATTTAACTAGGCAAGTCAGTTAAGAACAAATTCTTATTTACAATGACAGCCTAGGAACAGTGGGTTAACTGCCTTGTTCAGGGGCAGAACAACACATTTTTACCTTGTCAGTTCGGGGATTCGATCCACCAACCTTCTGGTTACTGGCCCAATGCTCTAACCACTAGGATACCCACCACTTCTGGCTGTTAAAGTGGCCAGTGAGTCCAAGTCTATGTATATAGGGCAGCAGGGTTGCGTAACCCTCTGTGTTCATCTTATCATATTTCTCCAATGCCAAATCAGTGTGTGTTGTTTGATACGAAACTGGCCCTGTTTGCAAATAATTAAATATGAGACTTCATTAGGAATCTGAGCACGGTACTTTCGAAAGTTAGGCCTACCTTTCCACCCCAGACAGAGTAGGTCTACCGACAAAGAAAATTGTCATCTTTAACTGCTGGCTACTCTTGTTCCGTGGCTTAACCCCTATTTTATGTTAGCTATCCCCTATTTTAGACAAATTGGATTAGAACCATTACTCTTTCTGACTATATCAACCAGTGGAGGCTGGTGGGAGGAGCTATAAGTGGACAGGCTCATTGTAATGGCTGGAATGGCATAAATGGAATGGTATCAAACGGTGTCGAACCAGATGTTTGACTCTGTTCCATTTATTCCATTCCAGCCATTACAATGAGGCCATCCTCCTATAGCTCCTCTCACCAGCATCCACTGATATCAACCATTAGTTTTGTGAACTTAAGAGATGAATCGTCACTTTCACCAGCAATGTATGTCCAAAAAGCCTGGCACGCAAGGTTATTAAAATAATGAAGAAGAAAAAAATACAAGCAATGTTGAGTTTCTCTGTCAAACCCAAACCAAAGCGCCTACAGAAGTTTGCTTCTCCACTTCCTGTGTGGTCACGTGTCTTCCTCTCAGTCTCTGTGCTCTACTCTGTCAAACAGGAAGTCACTCTTTTTGTCTCTACTGTTTTGTCAGAGTTCTCTAGAAGTGACATCGGAGTGACAGGAGCTGCTGAAGTCTGCGTTGGTGCCCGTCTCTCCACTGTTTGACCAAAAAGAATAGCAGCAGGAACCATAGAGGAACAATGTTACGGCGAAAACCTTCCAACGCCTCAGAGAAGGAGCAGGTGCAGGAGAAGGTGCAGAAGAAGAAGGTGAGGAGGTTTGGGTTGTCTGTGTTTGGATGGGAGGATTGTGTCTGTGAGTAATGATGAAACAAAGTGCAATGACAAGAGGAGAAGCGCTGTCTGAACACTGCAAAAAGGGCTTTGGACCGCAATTTTTTCTTCAAAATGAGCAGTGATCAAGTGAAAAAAATGATGTTGCTAAAACAAGAGAGCAACACAACGTGTTCATCTTATTGATGAATGAACACATGATGGACAGTAATTTAGAGTGCTACTTTCTCTGGCTCATCCCCTTGTACTAACTCAAACACTGATGATGGTGAGAGGCACATTAGCCTATTGTCTGTATGTGCAACGAACACTGACAGGTTTTGCTACACAGGCTTAGAAGAAGAAACCTTTGTGGTGACTTGAAAAAAATCTTCTAAAACTCGGAACTGAAATAGATGGAAGCCTTGGTTGTCAGGGTTAAAAAGACAAAGTATTGCTTCTCATGGCACTAAACCTTAGTTCCTCTAATATTGCTGTATGATTCATTGCTATTGGCCATGGACTTAGCAGCTAAGTTCAGTTTGAGTCATACTTAATCATTTTGTGGCTTCTCGCTCTCTAAAGCTCTACTGGCTTGGTTGGGTAACAGCTATTCTCCT
The DNA here is from genome assembly GCF_965601325.2 of Salmo salar. Taxonomy (NCBI): domain Eukaryota; kingdom Metazoa; phylum Chordata; class Actinopteri; order Salmoniformes; family Salmonidae; genus Salmo; species Salmo salar. The sequence continues at coordinate 63,264,569 of NC_138299.1, forward strand.
ATGTTTAACACCAGTGCCCTTGTTTTCCATCTGCATGCATATTCTACGCTTCTATCCAAGTTTCATCATTACACATCTCATCACCTCACTGCGTCACCATGACACGCAATAGTTGAGAAATAGATGAAAGGTCAAACTGAATGCAAAGACTCTATTGTTCAGGAGCAGATATACTGTATCTGAAAAGTGGACTTAAGTGGGTTTTGATGCTAGACAAGGCAAATGATTTGCTTCTCAGCAAGATCACCCAATGGATATTAGATGATACTAATGCCTATCATAATAAACTACACAAACTCTATCTTCTCTGAGAAGTTGTTCCCTCTAATTCAGTGGCACCAGGAAGAGACAACATAGACCACTATTGCCACCAAGGCTGTCTAGACACCTGCAGCGATTGGATGCTGACAGTTGCCCAACATGTACCCATATTCTGTGGATTTTTAGATAGGGGCAAGAAAGAGACGTGGATATGAACATAGGCCATGGAACATAGGCCATGGAAAGTAATGGCTGCTTAGGGGAGAGTGAGGTAAGTTGAGACGACCTTGTTTCTAGGAAACCATACACAAAATGTTTAATAATTTCATGGAGTTTGAAGAACAAAACATGAAAAAGGGGTAAGCAAGTTAGGTCCAAAAAACAGTTAGAGGTTTCATGATGCTTGTTTCTAAAGCAAAGTAGATATTTAAAAATGTTTCTATACATCAGTTGGGGTCTGTAAAAGCTTCAATATGAGGTCCTAAAGCTAGCATGAAAGTCCAGCTCTGTGGGCTAATAAGTGTTTTCTTCCCAGGCATAATGCAAGGCATTATTGCTGGGATATGAGGTAAAAAAAAAGGGCCTGGACTATGTTGAAAGTGTTTTTAAAAAGTAGTAAGTGTTTGTTTGGTGTTAAGCCTGTGTTAAAAGATTCTTAAAATGAATAAAAGACAAAATGGGGCCTCCCGAGTGGCGCAGCGGTCTAAGGCACTGCTTCGCAGTGCTAGAGGCGTCACTACAGACAAGGATTCGATCTCGGGCTGTATCACAACCGGCCGTGATCGGGAGTCCCATAGGGCGGCGCACAATTGGCCCAGCGTCGTCCGGGTTAGGGGAGGGTTTGGCCGGGGGGCTTTAAATGGCTCATCACGCTCTAGCAACTCCTTGTGGCAGGACGGGCGCCTGCACGCTGACCTCTGTCGTCCATTTGAATGGTGTTTCCTCCGACACATTGGTGCGGCTGGCTTCCGGGTTAAGTGGGCAGGTGTTAAGAAGCGTGGTTTGGCTGGTCATATTTCGGAGGACACATGACTCGACCTTCGCCTCCCGAGCCCGTTGGGGATTTGCAGCGATGAGACAAGATCGAAATAGGAGAGAAAAAGGGAGTGTGATTGCGTTAAATGGTGTTTGAAAAAGAAATATAGACATGGTTTTAAAAAGGTAGTGGTAATATTTAATTCAGTACAGAAATTTGTAGGCGGCTTAACTTACCCTGTCCCGTGGCTCAACTTGCCCCATATACCCAGGATAAGTTATACCAAGAGACCACCTTTTTCGGACAAGTTATGTTTCCAAAACTGTAATGTTTACATTAATTCTTATTTCCAGCATTACACAACATCCTGAAATGTTATGTAGATAGCTTTGTTAGAAAGAATACAATAATTCCCTTGACGGAGAGATGCTGAATGTAAAAAAATAATTCTCAACTTACCCAACTCTGCCCTATCGCTATAGGGAACTCCAAGTGGAAACTGTTCGACCGCATCAACGATTTCTGTATTGATTCTCAGTACAGTATCAAATTGAGACTCAATCATATGTGTAATCACAGATGGGAAAATGTTTGATTCATAACTGAAGTGTATAATCAGAGATGGGAAGAGATGAAAAGGCTAATTAAGGGGTTTATTGAAATGCATTGGAGAGACTAGAGATGGAGGCATAGAGCAAATAGAAGCATACTAGTCTATAAAACAGCAGACATGAATACAGCTTTCATCTTTGCCATATTTTGGGAACAGTATTCTATAATGTTATTGACTGCGTCTAAGCCTTGTAGATCTGTGTAAGCCGTGTCTCATGCTGCATGCTGGTTTAACCTGGTTGGGATCAGCCCACTGTATTGATTTGTGATCCAGGAAAGGTACAAAATGCACTTTTTAATACAGTCACCATCTGTGCAGGCAGCTTTGGGAGCAGCAGTGTCCTTTTGACCTGTAGTCAGATATTGGTCAGGATATACTGTAAGCATATATATCCCATAATATACGACTAAATATCCCATGACGACCTGCCGAGCTAGCGTTATGACTAAGCCTGTCTGATATAGATTTATTCTGTGAATCTCGACTGATAAGGACGTGATACCACGTATTGTGAAACATCAGTGTGAAAAGTACTATCTCAGGAGTGATTTCAACCAACAACACAAACAATAAACTCTGCACACAGCTGTTTCTAATGTCCTGAGAAATGTTTATCAGGTACATTTAGTTGAATGTAGGCGCTTCCTCTTATTTTATGAATCGGTTTTGTTAAGTTCTCATTTTAATAAACTTGATGATTCAGAGTTTGTCATTACTGTAAGTGCTCAACAGGAGGCCTGAACCATAACCAGGCCTAAACCCCCAAAGATTGGCCACAGTGGCATTTTGGCTCTTCTCAGCTGTATCTGAGTTTCTTCTTCCTCAAATCTAAAAAAAAGTTGCCAAAATGATAAACGCTACCATGTGTTCTCTACCCTATTTTAGATATCATGCCAAGGTTCTATCTCCTCCTGGCTCATTGTCTCTATTACAACTGTCTGCGTATTTTACTAGAAGAACTCTCTGGGTGCCAAAATATCTTTGATGAAATGTTGTACGTTTTTAAGACCACATGACTTGAATGTCGAGATGTATATATTTTTTATGACTCAAATGTGTATTTCTCTAGGTCTCCCCTACATAAATCGTCTGTGTCCTCCCTCTGTCTCCACAGCTCACTCTGCAGAGGTCCAGCAGCTTCAAGGACTTCATGAAGCCCAAGTCCCCAGTAGTGGTGGACAAGGAGCTCAACTTGGACTACACAGTAAGTTTACAGTGAGACTGACTGGCTTTGAACCCGGGTCGCCAGTATGCTGTGTTAGCCTTCTGAGCTAAAGCCTAGGCATTAGCTTGGGAAGCTAAAGCAATTCTTCAGGCCTTAGGGAAGGTTACTCTTCACATGAGCATGGTTTACCGAACGACCTCTATTAAAAACAAAAGCCTCTCCTGTCTTCCATTGGCAGGCATATGTATTCACATAATCCAATCAGGTTACAGTTTAATAGCAAAAAATGGATTAAATAAATACAGGGATGGTTTCAAATTCAATCTCTTAGTTTACTGAAATTCTAAAAGTACTTGTTCCTCGACGAAGGACATACTGGTTAACGTTCATTCAACAACTGAGTTTCAACCATACCCACATTCACACTAAATTGTCTATTGACCACAAAGGGAAAACTGACATCAGTGTTTAACGATAAAGGAAGTTTGCAGTTCATGCTTCCCAAAAATTGCTAAAAACAAAGAACTGTCAACAACTGATACCAACAATAGCCGAGTTCTGTACTTCCTCAGTTTCACGTTGATGACAATATAATCAAACTTGAATGGATAGCATTTATTTCTCTACTGTATTTTTAAAAACAGTATGGCTGGAAGTTAGAGGTAGAAGTTTAGAAGAGGTTTTCAACAATGAGAGGAAGTTCAGAGGATGAAGTTTAGAGCTGCGTCTAAATCAAACCACATTGAGAGACAGAAGGACAGAAATACCAGAGCAGGATGTCCTCTGTAAAAAGCTATTCAAGCAGAGAACCGCTGGCTGCTGTCTTCCAGACAGTCTGCTGCTTCTCAGCCAGATCCCATTCACTACGACTAATCCACCTCCAGAAATGATTAAATAATGAGATCTCTTCCTAAGCAATGTTCTAATGATTTTGTAGGTGCGTGCGTGCATCCATGCTTTTGTATGTGTTTCTGCATTTATTTTCAAGTTTTGCTCTGTATGTATGTGAGAAATCTGCAGTATGTGTTTACAGCACTTGTGGTGATGTGGTCTGTTGTGCTGAAGATGGGGTTGTAGGCTTCCATGTTCCCCATACAGCCATTCTGACACAGCACTGTAGCCCTGTGAGGAGGAGCTAGTATGACTCACTGCACCATGCTCTTCTCTCTCTCTCTGGGCCTTCTGCCGGTGACACACACAAACTGTCATCACAGCCAAGCTTCACTGGAAGCCCTCTCCCCGACACAGGATCCCAATCACTGATTCACGTCACACACCGCAATCTGTTTGTGTGTGTGAAGCGTGCGCTATGAGCCACTCTAGAGCACATCATCACACAAGTTACATTGATCACTTAACATGTTTGTGTATGAAATCACAGTCAAATTCCTCGTGACCGTTTAGTCATGGTAACTAGGCTTCTCCAAGCTCTGCTGCTGATGGTCATAAGTAGCCTACCAAACTTGCTAACTGCCTCGTACTCAGCACTCTATTGTCCCTGTAATCACTCTGACGTCAATGCAAATGTAATCGAAAATCAAATCAAACACTTAATGAGAGCCCATGAACTCATGTTGCGCAACATTTATATAGGCTATATTTTTTTCTCAAGTTTCCTAATATTAAGCATATTGCTTATCTTTTACAACAGGAGTATAGCCTACCTGGGTGGCATGAAAATGAACCATGGGAAAAGAGTCCTACATTCGCTTTTTAAGTTAATATTTTATGTATTTTTTTTCCCCCTGCCCCTGTTGCGTGACCGGTGTATGATAATGGTTCATTCTAAATCAAACTAATTTCACAAATATATTATTTAGTAAATGTAAAGACAAGATTAAATTAATAATAGTCTGATGGATGACAATATTAACCTATCACTTATGAATGATGCCCAGCTTGTTCAGTAAGGCAAGAAACAGTGCATTACTTTTTATTTGGCAACTTTTTCAAATCATAGTCGCCCACCTCATGTAGCTTAGCCCATAGGCCTATATATCTGGATAAGGTTTGTATCACAACTAAAGTGACCAAATAACTTCTTAAAATAAGTAGATGCTGGGGCCTCCAGAGTGGCGCAGCGGTCTAAAGCACTGTGCTTGAGGCGTCACTACAGACCCGGGTTCGACCCCAGGCTGTGTCACAACCGGCCGTGACCGGGAGTCCTATAGGGTGGCGCACAATTGGCTCAGCATGGTTTGGCCGGGGGGGCTTTACTTGGCTCATCGCGCTCTATCCACTCCTTGTGGTGGGAAGGGTGCCTGCAGGCTGACTTCGGTCGTCAGTTGGGTGGCGTTTCCTCCGACACATTGGTGGAGCTGGCTTCCGGGTTAAGTGGGCGGGTGTTAAGAAGCGCGGTTTGGCTGGTCATGTTTAGGAGGACGCATGACTCGACCTTTGCCTCTCCCGAGCATGTTGGGGAGTTGCAGCAATGAGACAAGATTGAAATTGGGGAGAAAAAAATATCAAATAATAATAATTAAGTAGAGCCTAACTGGCATAGATAGGCCGCACATGAGTTTCAAGTTTGGGGAAGTCCATTTTCACCATAAAAATGCACCTTTATAATAAAGCATTACTTGCATTTGCGGTCACTTTTGAGAACAGTGTTTTCCAGGTAATTGATTGCATTTTGGAACATATGCGCTTATAGCCTACTGCCGTGTGCACATTGCTGCGCTTATAATGTGAAGAAATAGCCTAATAGTTTAAGAGAGTGGTTGTATTACTTTGGGATCTATCGCATCCCACAACTGTCCCAGAGTATGTTTGGAATATTTATTTCTTGCACAGATGGACAAGGTGACCAATAGAATAGGTACATTTTGTACTATGGGGGATAGCAGATTGACATAGGCTAGTGCTTTTGCTGATCGTTAGGTCTACTCATCTTGTGGGCTGACAAAAAGTAAATGTGGACAGTTCTTCTCACATTTTCAATATGCGCCTCGAAATTCGATAAGAAGGACACGCACAGTTGCGTCCCAGATGTGTCTGTCTGCACTTATAGCCTACTTCGGAGCTGAGATGCCTGTGAGAAGGACCAGATCATGTTATGGGCATTGGCTAATTAACAAATAAGGCACGAGGGGTTGTGGTATATGGCTTAATACCACGGTTAAGGGCTGTTCTTAGGCACGATGCAACTGCTATTATAAACTGGTTACCGATGTAATTAGAACAATAAAAATACATGTTTTGTCATGCCCGTGGTATGTGGTCTGATATACCACGGCTGTCAGCCAATCAGCATTCAGGGCTCAAACCATCCAGTTTTTATAATAAGAATTGAGATATCTGAGAGAGCCATGTGAGAGAGGTGCTTTGGAGCACAACGATTGGCAGCTGGGAGAAGGGAATTATAATTATTATATTCAGTCCAAGAGCACAACAGCCACCTTGGCCACAAAAAGCATGGATTTTTTTAGGGGGCATTACGGCCACACAAGGGGGATGCCGCCAGGAAATTCGAGGCCTGTTGAGAATATTATCAAGTGCTTGTAAAATTGTGAATGAGAGACTGATGAAGTGTGTGTAGCCTTCACAAGAAACAAAGCAGAGCTTTGCATGCAACTTTTTTCAAATCACCATTAGAGTAACATCATGCAGCATTAGAATGTATTCAATTGTATTCTTTATACAATAAAATATAAAATAATGCCACGGAATTCTAAGCAAATCTTGTCTTATAAATGAACTAGTGTAGCTCACAATATGGTATAGCCAGATCAGGGCCTTTATAAAAGGGCATCTCAGAGTATGCTAATCTGTTTTTCTGAAATAGACTACATTTTCTACATGTCATGTTTCTTTAGACTTGTCTGAAATAATGAATGGATTTGTTGTGATGGTGTAGGCTATTTTAATAGGATTTATTAGACTTTTAAAATGTATGCTAGATGTTCCAAAGGTCTGCATCAGTGGCTGGTAGGCTATGCATGAAAGACAGGAGATGCTAAACCTGTTTATGTTAATTACCGGTGAATTACCGTGAGACCGGCAGCTATTTTCTTGACAATCCCCAGCTGACATAATTTAATAACCGCCACAGCCCTAGTTAGGTGACCCTGTGCACTTCATTTGTGATCCACATAGATAAAAACAGCACACAACACCCACATCTTGCAAAGACCGACTTAAGTAAATGTTGAAATGGTAACCAAAATGAACCTTTTAGGTGCCAGAGGATATGCCTGTGGAGGATGCAGTGAAGAGTGGCAGTAAGCAGGGGAAGAAGTCGTGGCGTAACGTCATCTCACGCACCATGACCCGCAAAACCTCCAAGACGGTACAGAAGGCCCTGGCAGAGGAGGGGGTAAGTGTAACTTGATATACTACAGTGCCCGTAATGCTATATGGTTTGGTCTTAACAAAGATGGTTCCAAAGCTTACAACGTGATGTCTGTCTCCTTACCAATAAATCATCATAACTGACAGGTTGTCTAATAAAATGGCAATTAAACTCAGCAAAAAAAGAAACTGCCCTTTTTCAGGACCCTGTCTTTCAAAGATAATTCGTAAAAATCCAAATAACTTCCCAGATCTTCATTGTAAAGGGTTTAAACACTGTTTCCAATGCTTGTTCAATGAACCATAAACAATTAATGAACATACACCTGTGGAACGGTCGTTAAGACACTAACATCTTACAGACGGTAGGCAATTAAGGTCACAGTTATAAAAACTTAGGACACTAAAGAGGCCTTTCTACTGACTCTGAAAAACACCAAAAGAAAGATGCCCAGGGTCCCTGCTCATCTGCGTGAACGTGCCTTAGGCATGCTGTAAGGAAGCATGAGGACTGCAGATGTGGCCAGGGCAATAAATTGCAATGTCTATGCTGTGAGATGCCTAAGACAGCGCTACAGGGATACAGGATGGACAGCTGATCGTCCTCGCAGTGGCAGACCACATGTAACAACACCTGCACAGGATCGGTACATCTGAACATCACACCTGCTGGACAGATACAGGATGGCAACAACCACTGCCCGAGTTACACCAGGAACGCACAATCCCTCCATCAGTGCTCAGACTGTCCGCAATAGGCTGAGAGAGGCTGGACTGAGGGCTTGTAGGCCTGTTGTAAGGCAGGTCCTCACCAGAAATCACCGGCAACAACGTTGCCTATGGGCACAAACCCACCGTCGCTAGACCAGACAGGACTGGCAAAAAGTGCTCTTCACTGACGAGTCACAGTTGTCTCACCAGGGGTGATGGTCGGATTCGCGTTTATCGTCGAAGGAATGAGCGTTACACCGAGTCCTGAACTCTGGAGCGGGATCGATTTGGAGGTGGAGGGTCCGTCGTGGTCTGGGGCGGTATGTCACAGCATCAACAGACTGCCTGCAATGACAACAAGCTCAATCTCAACGCTGTGCGTTACAGGGAAGACATCCTCCTCCCTCATGTGGTACCCTTCCTTCAGGCTCATCTTGACATGACACTCCAGCATGACAATGCCATCAGCCATACTGCTCGTTCTGTGCGTGATTTCCTGCAAGACAGGAATGTCAGTGTTCTGCCATGGCCAGCGAAGAGCCCGGATCTCAATCCCATTGAGCATGCCTGGGACCTGTTGGATCGGAGGGTGAGGGCTAGGGCCATTCCCCCCAGAAATGTCCAGGAACTTGCCTTGGTGGAAGAGTGGGGTAACATCTCACAGCAAGAACTGGCATTTTGACCCCCCCCCCTTTGTTCAGGGACACATTATTCCATGTCTGTTAGTCACACGTCTGTGGAATTTGTTCAGTTTATGTCTCAGTTGTTGAATCTTATTCTGTTCATACAAATATTTACACATTTGTTAAGTTTGCTGAAAATAAACGCAGTTGACAGTGAGAGGACGTTTCTTTTTTTGCTGAGTTTATATTGTAAACATAATTTATATTCCAAAAATCAAATATAGATTCAAATATGTGCTATATTTTTGGGGGGAATAGATATTTAGTTTAACCCTGAAAATGAGACACTTTATTACCTGTATATCATATGACAACTCAAATAAAGGCAACATAAACATAAAGTGTCTTAGTAGGGCGTTAGGCCACCATGAGCCACCAGAACAGCTTCAATGCACCTTGCCATATATTCTACGAGTGTCTGGAACTCTATTGGAGGGATGCGACACCATTCTTCCGCAAGAAATTCCATAATTTGGTGTTTTGTTGATGGTGGTGGAAAACGCTATCTCCGGCACCGCTACAGAATCTCCCATAAGTGTTCAATTGGGTTGAGATCTGGTGACTGAGACGGCCATGGCATATAGTTTTCATGCTTATCAAACCATTCAGTGACCACTTGTTATCTGTGGATGGGGGCATTGTCATCCTATGAGGGCATAGCCATGGTAGACAAAATAATGGCCTGCCCAGAATGTTTATATATGACCATAAGCGTGATGGGATGTTGATTGCTGAATTAACTCAGGAACCACACCTGTGTGGAAGCACCTGCTTTCAATGTACAGTATCCCTCATTTACTCAAGTGTTTCCATTATTTTGGCAGTTACCTGTGTCTAAATACTGAACACCTTTACATGAATATCTTCAAAAGGTTGATAGTGCCTCCCCCTAGTGGTCACATTTCAAATAGCATCCAAACAAAGGCTTTCACAGCTACAACTCATTCTACCATACAAGGCTCAGTGGTGTAAAGTACTTAAGTAAAAATACTTTAAAGTACTACTTAAGTCGTTTTTTGTGGGTATCTCCGAAATAAAAGGGCGTTTCCGAGTTGCGCAGCAGTCTAAGGCACTACATCTCAGTGCTAGAGGCTTCACTATAGACCCTGGTTCGATTCCAGGCTGTATCACAACTGGCTGTGATTGGGACTCCCATAAGGTGGCGCACAATTGGCCCAGTGTTGTTAGGGTTTGGCTGGGGTAGGCCGTCATTGTAAATAAGTGTTCTTAACTGACTTGCCTAGTTAAATAAATAAAACAATTACAATGTACTTTTTACTCCATACATTTTCCCTGACACCCAAAAGTACTCATACATTTTTTTAATGCTTAGCCGGACAGAAAAATTGTCCAATTCACACACTTACAAAGAGAACATGTCGTCATCCCTACTGCCTCTGATCTGGCGGACTCACTAAACACGAATGCTTTTGTAAATGACATCTGAGTGTTGGAGTGTGCCCATAGCACCATTTTCTTGTTCGGAAAGTGAGCCGTCTGCTTTTTCTCAATATAAGGAATTTGTAATGATTTATGCTTTTACTTTTGATACTTAAGTATATTTAGAACCAAATACTTTTAGACTTTTACTCAAGTAGTATTTTACTGGGTGACTTTTACTTGAGCCATTTTCGCACCACTGACAGGGCTACGCTACAGCACAGTATACTTTGGAGTGACTTTTCTAATGAGGGGTCCCCAGATAGCTGTCTGTGGGTGTACTATAGCCCCATGTTAGGGCCAAGAGAGAAACACAAAATATGTATATACACAACACACTTTTTTTTGTATAACGAATATATGTCTATCGTTAGGGCATATTTTGACCTGAAGGCTCTGTCTGTTGTTGAACACCTAAATAATATCCTTTATGTATACAGGGGGAGAGTGGTGATGAGGGCTCCCTGTCTCCCACCACAGACTGGATGCCAGGCCTGACAGCAGGCAATAGGACATCTGTGTGCTCCAATGGCTCCGAGGACACTGTCCACAGCCCCGTCTCTCGCCAGCTCTCTGGGTGTAAGTTAGGTTAAATAAACTATATCTAACCAAGCCAAGTGATTTCCAGTGATTGTCTGACTACGAGTGTTGTGTATTACAACAGGTGGGGACCGCCAGAGCCTGGACAGTGGCTACAGCCAGAGAGACAGCATGAGGCTGGAGGAGTCCAGTCCTCCCTACACAGGCCCCTTCTGTGGTCGTGCTCGTGTCCACACAGACTTCATCCCTAGCCCCTACGACATAGAGTCCCTCAAGCTCCAAGTAAGTAGCCTGGTTTAACCAGACTGACAGTCCACTTAGCCTCTTTGGGCTAGGCATGCTGCTAGCGCCCCCACCTCGACAACATCCGGTGAAATTGCAGAGCGCGAAATTCAAAATACAAAATTCGTAATATTTAACGTTCATGAAAATACAAGTGTCTTACATCGTTTAAAAGCTTAACTTCTTGTTAATCCAGCCACTTTGTCAGATTTCAAAAAGGCTTTAAGGCGAAAGCACACCATGCGACTATCTGAGGACAGCGCCCCGCATACAAACGCATTTCAAACATTTTCCAACCAAGCAGAGGCATCACGAAAGTCAGATATGGCGATAAAATAAATCACTTACCTTTGAAGATCTTCCTCTGTTTGCAATCCAAAGGGTCCCAGCTACATCACAAATGGTCCTTTTGTTTGATAAAGTCCTTCTTTATATCCCAAAAAAGTACATTTATTTGGCGCGCTTGACTCAGTAATCCACCGGTTTCCCTCGTTCAAAATGCATACAAATGAATCCCGAAAGTTACCAATAAACTTTGTCCAAACAAGTCAAACAATGGTTCTAATCAATCCTCAGGTACCCTGATATGTAAATAAATTCTAAAACTTAAGAAGGAGAATAGTATGTTCATTACCAGAGATAAATAACGAAGTGTGCGCCCTCACCGACGCGCACCACAACACTACAGCCAAAATGGGAGCCACTTAGAAAAACTACAAATTCTAGTGAATTTTTCAAAAAACAAGCCTGAAACTCTTTCTAAAGACTGTTGACATCTACTGGAAGCCCTAGGAACTGCAATATGGGAGGTATTCCATTCATATTCCCATAGACAGCCATTATAATGAGTGGTGAGCTCCACAACAACAAAAATCCCGGATGGATTCTCCTCGGGTTTTCGCCTGCTATATCAGTTCTATTGTACTCACAGACATTATTTTAACCGTTTTTTTAAACAGTTTTAACAGTTTTTTTTAACATAACTTTAGTGTTTTCTATCCAATACTACCAAGTATATGCATATCCTAGCTTCTGGGCCTGAGTAACAGGCAGTTTACTTTGGGCACGTCAGTCATCCGTACTTCCGAATACTGCCGCATTGACTGGTTTAACCAGGCTACCAAGTAAGGCCCTCCTGAAAGAACTTGTTAACAGATTGTGAAATAAAAGAATGATTCCTTAGTCATCATCCATGGCTGAATCTATATAGGGGCCAATTGTACTGAGCGCTGACCAGATTAGACATGTAGCTATTATTAGAGTAGCTCAGTGAAGAATAGAATTACACAGACCGACTTCACATACATTTTGTGGTATACAGTATGTGATCATATACTACTTAACTGGAATGCAGATAATGCTTGGATCGAGGTAGTTATCCACTGTTTCTCCTGCAGAAAGGTGACAGAACCACTTCACATAATACTACAAAATGTACAGTGCCTTCAGAAAGTATTCATACCCCTTGACTTATTCCACATTTTGTTGTTGCAGCCTGAATTCAAAACGGATTATATATATGTTTTTCTCTCACCCATCTACTCATAATACCCTATAATGACAAAGTAAAAACATGTTTTTAGACATTTCTGCAAATGTATTAAATGAAATTACACGTAGTCCCCCTGTGGCCAATTCAATTGTTTGGACAGGATTTAGAAAGAAACACACCTGTCTATATAAGGTCCCACAGTTGTCAGAGCAGAAACTATACCATGAAGTCCAAGGAACTGTCTGTAGATCTCCGAGGCAGAATTGTGATGAGGCATATATCTGAGTAAGGGAAAAAACAATTTCTAGAGTGTTGAAAGTTTTCAAGAGCACAGTGGTCTTCCTCATTGGGAAATTGAAAAGAATATTGAACTACTCAGCCTAGAGCTGGCCGTACGACCTAACTGAGCTACCGGGCAAGAAGGACCTTGGTCAGGGAGGTGACCAAGGACCCATGACCACTCTGACAGAACTTGGCTGAGATGGGAGGACCTGCCAGAAGGACAACAGTCTCTACACCACTTCACCAATGGGCTTTATGGGAGAGTGGCCAGACACTCCTGAGAAAAAGGCTCATGACGGCATGTGAGAGATTCTGTGGTCTGAAGAAAACCAGGCACAGCTCATCACCCATCTAACACCATCCCTACCATGAAGCATGGTGGTGGCAGCATCATGCTATGGGGATGCTTGTCAGTTGCAGGGAATGGGAGACTGGCAAGGATAGAGGGAACAATGAATGGAGCTAAATACAGACAAATCCTTGATGAGAACTTTATTCCGAGTGCAAATTACCTTAGACAGGGGAGAAGATTTACGTTCCAACATGACAATGACCCCAAGTATACAGCCAAAGCAATGCTAGAACAAGAATGTGAAAGTCCTTGAGTGGCCAAAACCCCAGACTTGAATCCCATTGGAAATCTATGGAAAGACTTGAAGATTACTATTCAACGCCGCTCCCCATCTGACTTAAAGCTGCAATATGTAACTTTTTGGGTGAACCGACCAGTTATAGATCTGTCAATCTCATTGAAAGCAAGTCTAAGAAGCAGTAGATCTGTTCTATGTGCACTATTTCTATGCTTTCCGTTCATAAGTTTCATTTTTGCATCTTTTACTTACGGTTTTGTACACCAGCTTATGGAAAATATATTTCACTGCGGTTAAAATGGTACAATGATTCTCTACACTATACTTGCTTGTTATGTCATATAAACTGAAATTAGCTATACTATTAGCATTTTAGCAACCAGGAAATGGCAGAGTTAACAGAGCTTGAGAATATCTGCAAGGAAGAAAGGGAGAAAATCCCCAAATCCAGATGTGTAAAGCTGACACAGACTTACCAAAGATGACTCAAAGCTATAATCGCCGTCAAAGGCGCTTCTACAAAGTATTGACTCAGGAGTGTGAATACTTATGTAAATTAGATTTTTGTATTTCATTTTCAACTAATTTGCAAAATCTAAACATGTTTTCACTTTGTCATTATGTGGTGTTGTGTGTAGATGGGTGAGAATCTGTCATCCATTATTTAATTCAGGCTGTAACATAACAAAATGTGGAATAAGTCAAATGGTATGAATACTTTCTGAAGGCACTGTATGTGGTCACATTGTATTATATAACTGGGAAGCAGATTGGATCTAGTTTGAATCGAGGTATTCATCATCCACTGTTTCTCCTGCAGAAAGGTGACATCATCCAGATCATTGAGAAGGACCCGGTGGGCACATGGACAGGGAAGCTCAACAACAAGGTGGGCACCTTCAAGTTCATCTATGTCAACATCTTACCGGACGAGGCCACGCCACCCATGAGGAAAATGTGCCCCAGCAAGAACCGCTTCTCCAAGGCCAAAAACAAGCCCCAGACCCTGGAGGAAGTTCTGGAGAGGATCGGTCTCACCGTAAGACAGTCATATTCTCTTAATCTCATACAGATTCAAATAGACAATTGGCTTAGAGAACGCAATCAAAGAGCAATCATTATTAACTTAGATCAGTTCAGATTTGGAAAAAGTTTAAACGCAGAGTGCTGTATAAAGACATTAGTGAAACTGGATAAGTATCTGACAACGCATCTCATTTAATTGCATTGCATTCGAAGCTCTCAGAAATCCCTGTCAAATAATGAACATTTATTTTTGGATTATTGTGCAATACTATAATGCTAATGTGATGATTCTCTCTGTTGTTCAGGAGCTGGGCTCTTTGCTGTCTATGCACGGCTTCCAAAGCCTGGAGGACTTTGGCGGGCTGAAGGAGTCCCACCTCAATGAACTGAACATCACAGATGCTGAGCAACGTACCAAGATTCTGACTGCTACTGAGCTGCTGCGTGACTGTAGGTCCACACTCAATTCCATATAATAACATAATAGATCACACAAGAAACACTATAGGGGGCCCATGATCACAAAATAATCACAGAAAAACTAAGCACACAGATGCAATGTTTTACTACAGGTAGATGATGCCATAATGTACCTGTAAGCGATCACCCCATTGTATGTATTCATTTCTCATTTACATGGGAGCATAGCCTCCTATGTGCTACATCAAGATGTAATGTAATGCGGGACATTTTCAGCAAAGCCTATAAATGTATAACTTCTCTGTACAGTGCCATCTTCAGCTTTCTCTCCTTTCTTGGAAAATTGTTACCTGATTAGCTTAATTTCATGAGCCAAACTGTACAGTAAAGGTACAACATTCCGCTCACAAGTTACTGCATTGGCCTGTAGGAAACCCCATTTGGCCCTCATAAACACTTTGATATGGGAGCTCTCTTCCCTCCAGTCAGATAATTAGCCCTCATTTAAACACCTGTTTCCGACCAGTTATGATCCATATCATTATGGCGGTTTCCTCTGTTCTGAACATAACTGCTTGGTTGGCTGTTAGCCTGAGGGGCTAGCAGCTTCAACGTGCTTCCCTGTTTTAATTACGTACACTACGACTGGAATTCAAACGAACCACACTGCGCTGACGTCGCACTGCACTTGACTTTAAAGGCAATTTCCCTGACATTAGAGGCACATACATACTGAAATAATGCATTTGGACCAAAACTGAAGTTGATGGGATCGTTATCTACGCTGTATTGATGCTGATGATTGTTTTGTCTTTGTCCCCCTCAGCGGATGACGAGTCTGAGCCAGAGGAGGAGGGAAGTAGCACTGAGGAGAAGGGTGACGTACCCAGGGACTCTGGCTGCTTCGAGAGCACAGAGAACATGGAGAACGGGCGCCATGAACCAGAGGGAGAGCCTGGTATGCAGCAGAAGTCTAACCAGGAGCCAGAGCAGCAACAGAGAGAGGAGAATCAGCTGAGCTCTGTTGAGGAGCAACTGCAGGAGCTTACAGTGGATGAGGAGATCTCCTGAGAACTGTGAAGAAGCTCTGGAATTGAAGAGAACCTTGGTTGGTTGACTTTACTAATGGACATTTATCAAAAGCCAACGACAATTGGTTGATTTATTCAAACCATCAGAATAGTGATAAAATCAGGATTAAGCCATATATACTGCAAGGGAGTGTCTTTTCATTTGTTGCCCCCATACTTTTGAAACAAAGAGCCATAGGGTCTGCAACCGTAGCATGAGCTCCACCAGTAACTATTGAAAATGTTTTGGAAGAATGCAAGACCTTTGAAAGTATCTATTTTTTGTTGAAAGCTTGGTGTGGTCAGGCTGTAAATACAAGTGTTATCCTTTTCCCTGATACCATGGCATTTGAGCAGTTCTGAGTGGATTTTATATATACTGAGAGCATTCATATCATCATCTTTCCAGGGCACTATTAAGACCTTAGTAAGGGCATAAAAACGGTAATATTCTTCTGTGTGTTTCGGACTTGATATAGTCACGCAATTCCTATTTCCATCAATGGACAGGTAAGAAATTACTTCCCTGTGTCTTTTTTGAATCCTTTATTCTGTCATCTTTAATCTATTACTTTTGAACATTTTAGGTGTTTTGAGTTTTCAATGTGTAATGCTTTTGCTTGAATGTTTTTTTTGGGGGGAAATAGACAACCAATTCTTGAATATGACCTATGAATGAATGTTTCTATAGTATGTGGACTGTATATAACGTTGTAGACATTTGACAGCACCAAAGTCATATCTCATGTGTTCAGAGTTACTGTGTATTTGGTTTTACCTTTTTGTTGTGTTGATCAAAGTTAATATCTGTATGTCTGTCATAGTTGTTAGGTTGACTTTTCTGTATTCAATTTTAAATAAAACACATTTTTATACCAGTGTAGATTATTAAAAGAACTGATTGTGATCATATCTTCCTGACCACCTCCGAAAGGAGGAATTGATTGGGTGGATAGGTTATGACGATCATGACATCAGCCGGTCAGGAACAAGGGCAGGGGTAAAAATACATGTCATCTGTATGCACTTGAATAGTGAATGGAGGCCGCTTTACCACTGTTTCGTTTTTCAATCATGCCATGTAGGCTACTCCAGTTATTTATCTCCACCCATATCATCTGCGCGACAGATGATATTCTGCCCAAACTCTGTATGCCATTGGCTCTCCAATCCTGTTCCTGTAGCTTCCTAGTGCTTAATTTGGGAAACCAAGTGAAAGCATCGATAGTAACATTTTCACAACAAAACGTTGAATTAAACTGTTGACAGCCCCTCTGCACGTTTGAGAAAGGAATAGAGGAGATGGAAACACATGGTGGTGAAATATTCTGTCAGCCAATTCATTATGAAAATATAAAAAAATGCCCTTCACTAAGACTTCTGTAATCTCAACATTAAATAAAACACTAGAATGCACAGTATAGATTGCGCCATACTGGATGGCCGCCGTTTTACAAGCTCTGGCCCAACTGTGCTATTCTATTGTTTATTTTTACTTTATTTTCACAAAATGTATCCCCTATTATTTCTTACAACCGACAAGAACTTTTTAAAATCAGATCAGCATTTACATACCCCAATTCTGGCTTCAACTTCCGACTCATTTACCCTGGGCTCTGTAATTCCAATCAAATTTTCGGGCTACCCAAGAGGAAATGCCGGTGTTACAGAGGGAAGGGGGTCCTGGTAAAATTAAGGCGAAGGGAAAACCAACCACCACTTCCCCTCCACCAATGTACACGATAAGATAGATGACCTCCGATTGCAAATTTGCTACCAACGGGAATCTCGAAACTGCAATATTCTTCAATTTTCTGAAACATGGCTTCGGACAAGATGCTATCCAACTTCACTGGGCAGACAAGGACAATGGAGTCGGGAGGGGGGGGGGAGGTTTTGCCTCGACATCAACACCAACCTCTAGCTCAGTTGGTAGAGCATGGTGTTTGCAACGCCAGGGTTGTGGGTTCGATTCCCACGGGGGGCCAGCACAGAAAAAAAAGAAATGTATGAAATGTATGCATTCACTACTGTAAGTCGCTCTGGATAAGAGCGTCTGCTAAATGACAAAAATCTAAAAAAAAAAAAAATGTGTGCTAACCCCAGTGCGGTGGAAGTGTCAACCCACTGTTCACCTGTCTTGGAATACCTGATGGTCAAATTACGTCCCGAGGGAGTTTTCAGCTATTATCGTGACTGCTGTATACATTCCACCTCAGCATAAGAAAGATAACAAGCTGGCTCTTAATGAAGTCTAAAAGGCTATAAACAAGCAAGAAAATCTACATTCAGAGGCACCTTTTGTGATTGCGGGCGATTTTAATTCTGCGTCACTAAGACACGTGATGCCTAACTTCCATCAAAATGTCTCCAATGCCACTAGGGGCGATAAAGTCCCAGACCACTGATATTCTACCAACAAGCAACCATACAAGGCCCTCCCTCGTCTGCCATTTGGCAAATCAGATCATGACTCCGTACTCCTGCTTCCTGTTTACGAGCAGAAACTCAAACAGGAAGTACCCATGACTCGCTCCCTTGAGAAATGGTCACCAGAATCAGATTATCCTACAGGACTGCTTTGCTAGCGCGGTTTGGAATATGTTTTGAGACTCCGCCGATAACTTTGATGAGCTAACCACCTCTGTCACCGGTGTCATGAATTGACTTTAACATTATTCTGAAGACTTATTTATCTAATTACCTAAATATGTCTAATTGTTACCCGATTAAATGAATCATTAACTCATTAGGATCTGGGAAACCACGAGAGTGGTTCTTTAAAGCGTTACCATCTCCCGAATTAAACACTAAAAGGTCTTTACCTATCACATCTATAAACAGTCAACGTATTAATCATAACCTCGTATCATATCATCATTCTGAACAGTCGTAACCTTGCATCTGCAAAAACCTGAGCCTTACTTATGATTCAGTACTACACAAATTGGTTTAATAATTTATTTACTAGCTAATTAAAATGGTAACACAGGCTAAACATACACACTTAATATGTTAAAAACAGGTCCCTAGCGGACTGACAACAATATGGCTAATTGTTACAAAAGACATGGAGAGAGAGGGACAGAGACACTTAACGTTGGTACATTTACAAACTACTCTAACTTACAGTACTCCTATACTTTGCACACAAACCGTCGCCCGCTTGGCGTAAGAAATCATGAATGCATTTACGTGAAATGCCTTGGTTCGCTGTGTATCTCCCGGAACCATGCCACCTTGGAAAGGGGGTTGGGCCTTTTTTTGCGGCACGCTTGTAAGGCTCTCATTATCCACAAGGGTTCCAACAAGTCTTCTCCGGTATCCAGTGACTTGTCCTGAACAGAACTACATTTTACATTTTAGTCATTTAGCAGACGCTCTTATCCAGAGCGACTTACAGTTGTGAATGCAGACATTTCATACATTTTTTTCCCTCGTACTGGTCCCCCGTGGGAATCGAACCCACAACCCTGACGTTGCAAACACCACGCTCTACCAACTGAGCCACACAGAGTTTATTCTCCTTCCATTCACTCCGGAATATGCTTCTTTGAAGATGGGCTAGCCAGCCCAGTTGTAGTCACCAATGCTCTGGATAACATAAAAACAGCCTAACCAGCTCTGCTAGGGTGAGTAAAATTCTCAGAGTGAGCTGTTCTCTCATTTGTGTCTGGAAGTAGCTAGCCAACGTTAGCCAGTTAGTGTGTGTGCTTGACTGCTGTTGTTAGGTCAGAATGCTCGGATCAACCCTAGTCCTCGGCCAGAGTGTCCAGTGTGCGCTCTTAACGCTCCGAGAGCGAAACGCTCTGAATTTACAAATGCTTTGAGTTTACGAACGTCCAGAGTGCACTCTGAGCACTTTCTGGCACTCCAGATTAAATTTACGAACACACCTGTAGTATTAACCAGCCTTAACACCCTGACTACACCACTCACATCAGGTGCGCGTGCATTGCAAAATAAATGTAGAAATCTATATTATTCAATTATTGCACCCACACTGCTCGCGCACGTCAATGTGTCTGTGTTGCCAAGGGCTAAATTAGAAGTCAGTTTTATTTGTGACGCAGATCACGCTGCAAGTCCTGCCTCTCCCATCTCCTCATTGGTTTATAGAAGCAGATACCCACGTGCCATCTCCTCATTGGTTATACCCACGTGGGTGATTGAAAGACGAACGGTTTTGTCGGTCGTCGTGGTAATACTATGAATGCTTAGATGCCAATCACAATATAAGTTCAAAGAAGAAAAAGCCTGGAAGGAGGAGAGATGACTAGAAACAATTCAGTTGACCACTTTATGTGTGGATTAATTGTCGGAATAGAGGACCTTGTGCATTTCAGGTAAAATAACAAATCAATGTTTATATCCGAGGACAAATTAGCTAGCAATAGCAAACTAGCTAAATAGGACAAGTTAGCTAGCAAGTGCAAGCTAGCTAGCTAAATTGCCATAAATGTTTAACCTGTTGGGACTAGGGGGCAATATTTTCACGGCCGGATAAAAAACGTACCCGATTTAAACTGGTTACTACTCTTGTCCAGAAACGAGAATATGCATATAATTAGTAGATTTGGATAGAAAACACTCTAAAGTTTCCAAAACTGTTTGAATGGTGTCTGTGAGTATAACAGAACTCATATGGCAGGCCAAAACCTGAAAAGATTCCATGCAGGAAGTGCCCTGTCTGACAATTTGTTGTCCTTCTGTTGCATCTCTATCGACCTTACAGCATCTGTGCTGTTACGTGACACTTTCTAAGGCTTCCATTGGCTCTCTAAAGCGTTCAGAAAGTGGAATGACGTGTCTCCTGTCTCTGGGCAAAGTATAGCAGCAGAGTTTGTAAGTGGCCTGCCTGGGGACAGTGAAGCTGAGATGCGCGTTCACGAGACTTCTCCATTTTCTTCTTTCAGTCTATGAATGAATACAACGTTGTCCGGTTGGAATATTATGGCTATTTTACGAGAAAAATAGCATACAAATTTATTTTAAACAGCGTTTGACATGCTTCTAAGTACGGTAATGGAATATTTCGATTTTTTTTTGTCACGAAATGCACTCGCGCGTTACCCTTCGGATAGTGACCTGAACGCACAAACAAAACGGAGGTATTTGGATATAACTATGGATTATTTGGAACCAAAACAACATTTGTTGTTGAAGTAGATGTCCTGGGAGTGCATTCTGACGAAGAACAGCAAAGGTAATCCAATTTTTCTAATAGTAATTCTGAGTTTAGGTGACCCCGAAGTTGGCGGATGTCAAAATACCTAGCCGTGATGGCCGAGCTATGTACTCAGAATATTGCAAAATGTGCTTTCGCCGAAAAGCTATTTTAAAATCGGACATAGCGATTGCATAAAGGAGTTCTGTATCTATAATTCTTAAAAATAATTGTTATGTATTTTGTGAACGTTTATCGTGAGTAATTTAGTAAATTCACCGGAAGTTTGCGGTGGGTATGCTAGTTCTGAACATCACATGCTAATGAAAAAAGTTGTTTTTTGATATAAATATGAACTTGATTGAAAAAAACATGCATGTATTGTATAACATAATGTCCTAGGAGTGTCATCTGATGAAGATCATCAAAGGTTAGTGCTGCATTTAGCTGTGGTTTTGCTTTGTGTGACATACAGTGGGGAGAACAAGTATTTGATACACTGCCGAATTATGCAGGTTTTCCTACTTACAAAGCATGTAGAGGTCTGTAATTTTTATCATAGGTACACTTCAACTGTGAGAGATGGAATCTAAAACAAAAATCCAGAAAATCACATTGTATGATTTTTAAGTAATTAATTTGCATTTTATTGCATGACATAAGTATTTGATACATCAGAAAAGCAGAACTTAATATTTGGTACAGAAACCTTTGTTTGCAATTACAGAGATCATACGTTTCCTGTAGTTCTTGACCAGGTTTGCACACACTGCAGCAGGGATTTTGGCCCACTCCTCCATACAGACCTTCTCCAGATCCTTCGGGTTTCATGGGCTGTCGCTGGGCAATACGGACTTTCAGCTCCCTCTAAAGATTTTCTATTGGGTTCAGGTCTGGAGACTGGCTAGGCCACTCCAGGACCTTGAGATGCTTCTTACGGAGCCACTCCTTAGTTGCTCTGGCTGTGTGTTTTGGGTCGTTGTCATGCTGGAAGACCCAGCCACGACCCATCTTCAATGCTCTTACTGAGGGAAGGAGGTTGTTGGCCAAGATCTCGCGATACATGGCCCCATCCATCCTCCCCTCAATACGGTGCAGTCGTCCTGTCCCCTTTGCAGAAAAGCATTCACAAAGAATGATGTTTCCACTTCCATGCTTTACGGTTGGGATGGTGTTCTTGGGGTTGTACTCATCCTTCTTCTTCCTCCAAACACGGCGAGTGGAGTTTAGACCAAAAAGCTCTATTTTTGTCTCATCAGACCACATGACCTTCTCCCATTCCTCCTCTGGATCATCCAGATGTTCATTGGCAAACTTGAGACGGGCCTGGATATGGGCTGGCTTGAGCAGGGGGACCTTGCGTGCGCTGCAGGATTTGAATCCATGATGGCGTAGTGTGTTACTAATGGTTTTCTTTGAGACTGTGGTCCCAGCTCTCTTCAGGTCATTGACCAGGTCCTGCCGTGTAGTTCTGGGCTGATCCCTCACCTTCCTCATGATCATTGATGCCCCACGAGGTAAGATCTTGCATGGAGCCCCAGACCGAGGGTGATTGACCGTCATCTTGAACTTCTTCCATTTTCTAATAATTGCACCAACAGTTGTTGCCTTCTCACCAAGCTGCTTGCCTATTGTCCTGTAGCCCATCCCAGCCTTGTGCAGGTCTACAATTTTATCCCTGATGTCCTAACACAGCTCTCTGGTCTTGGCCATTGTGGAGAGGTTGGAGTCTGTTTGACTGAGTGTGTGGACAGGTGTCTTTTATACAGGTAACGAGTTCAAAACAGGTGCAGTTAATACAGGTAATGAGCGGCGAACAGGAGGGCTTCTTAACCTGTTGGGGGTAGGGGGCAGTATTGACACGGCCGGATAAAAAACGTACCCGATTTAATCTGGTTACTACTCCTGCCCAGTAACTAGAATATGCATATAATTATTGGCTTTGGATAGAAAACACCCTGAAGTTTCTAAAACTGTTTGAATGGTGTCTGTGAGTATAACAGAACTCATATGGCAGGCAAAAACCTGAGAGGATTCTATATGGGAAGTGGCCTGTCTGACAAGTTGTTGTTCATCTGGGCTCTTTTTATTGAAGACTGAGGATCTTTGCTCTAACGTGACACTTCCTACGGCTCCCATAGGCTCTCAGAGCCCGGGGAAAAAGCTGAACGATATCGAGACAGCCTCTGGCTGAAACACATTATCGCTTTTGGCAAGTGGCCGATCAGAGTACTATGGGCTTAGGCGCGTGCCCGAGTCGACCACATGCTTTATTTTCTTTCGTCTGTTTACCTAAATGCAGATTCCCGGTCGGAATATTATCGCTTTTTTACGAGAAAAATGGCATAAAAATGGATTTTAAACAGCGGTTGACATGCTTCGAAGTACGGTAATGGAATATTTAGAATTTTTTTGTCACGAAATGCGCCATGCTCGTAACCCTTATTTACCCTTTCGGATAGTGTCTTGAACGCACGAACAAAACGCCGCTATTTGGATATAAGTATGGATTATTTGGGACCAAACCAACATTTGTTATTGAAGTAGAAGTCCTGGGAGTGCATTCTGACGAAGAACACCAAAGGTAATAACATTTTTCTTATAGTAAATCTGACTTTGGTGAGTGCTAAACTTGCTGGGTGTCTAAATAGCTAGCCCTGTGATGCCGGGCTATCTACTGAGAATATTGCAAAATGTGCTTTCGCCGAAAAGCTATTTTAAAATCGGACATATCGAGTGCATAGAGGAGTTCTGTATCTATAATTCTTAAAATAATTGTTATGCTTTTTGTGAACGTTTATCGTGAGTAATTTAGTAAATTCACCGGAAGTTTGCGGGGGGTATGCTAGT
This sequence comes from Salmo salar, assembly GCF_965601325.2. NCBI lineage: Eukaryota > Metazoa > Chordata > Actinopteri > Salmoniformes > Salmonidae > Salmo > Salmo salar. The sequence continues at coordinate 63,288,427 of NC_138299.1, forward strand.
TCTGAACGTCACATGCTAATGTAAAAAGCTGTTTTTTTATATAAATATGAACTTGATTGAACAAAACATGCATGTATTGTATAACATAATGTCCTAGGTGTGTCATCTGATGAAGATCATCAAAGATTAGTGCTGCATTTAGCTGTCTTCTGGGTTTTTGTGACATTATATGCTAGCTTGAAAAATGGGTGTCTGATTATTTCTGGCTGGGTACTCTGCTGACATAATCTAATGTTTTGCTTTCGTTGTAAAGCCTTTTTTAAAATCGGACAGTGTGGTTAGATTAACGAGAGTCTTGTCTTTAAAATGGTGCAAAATAGTCATATGTTTGAGAAATTGAAGTAATAGCATTTCTAAGGTATTTGAATAACGCGCCACAGGATTCCACTGGCTGTTACGTAGGTGGGACGATTTCGTCCCGCCGGCCCTAGAGAAGTTAAAGAAAAACTAACAGGTCGGTGAAAGCCGGAATACTTACTGGTTGGTAGGTGATCAAATACTTATGTCATGCAATAAAATGCAAATTAATTACTTAAAAATCATACAATGTGGTTTTCTGGATTTTTGTTTTAGATTCCGTCTCTCACAGTTGAAGTGTACCTATGATAAAAATTACAGACCTCTACATGCTTTGTAAGTAGGAAAACCTGCAAAATCGGCAGTGTATCAAATACTTGTTCTCCCGACTGTATATGCTTGCTTTGAAAATGGCTGTGTGATTATTTTTGGCAGGGTACTCTCCTGACATAATCTAATGTTTTGCTTTCGCTGTAAAGCCTTTTTGAAATCGGACAATGTGGTTAGATTAACGAGAGTCTTGTCTTTAAAATGGTGTAAAATAGTCATATGTTTGAGAAATTGAAGTTATAGCATTTTTGAGATATTTCTATTTCGCGCCACGCGATTCCACTGGCTGTTGACTAGGGTGGGACGCTAACGTCCCACTGGCCCAGAGAGGTTAAAGAGATGGGTGGGGCTAAGGCTTTAGAGGGTGTGAACAATGCTGAATGGGTGTAGACAAAGAAGAGCTCTCCAGTGGGTGTACCAAAACATTCAAAGGCCATTTTCTTAAAAGTGAGGTTACAAGTGTATCAACTTTCAAAGCAGAATGACTTTCCCATTGTACCTCAACTGTAGTGTATGAAATACAGTTTTCTAGCTCTGAGTCTCTACTTTTGTCCAATGTAAAAAAACACAGTTACATACGTTGCTACATAAGACCAATTTGAGCCGGTCAGTCACATATACAACTGGTGTAAAAAGTATTACGAGAAATTAATAGTGTAATGGGTTACTAGATTTGATAAAGTAACAATGTATGAATGTATAATGGGTTACTTGAGTTTAACTTGCTAGGTAGAGACTTAGTATGGACAGAACACGCCATCTATTAGGGGACTGATCTACAGTGCCAGCCCAATTATAGTGAAAGTTGATCCTAGAAAGAGACTCTAGTCTCGAGAGCAAATTTAAAAAAGGCTGCTCCCTCCAAAGTTTCTCTTCCCCTCTGAAATGGCAGTATTTTATTAAAATTCTGCGCATTACATTACATAAATAATAGACATGTAATAAGTGTGAAGCAGAAAGTGAATATCCTACAGAAATAATTATATAGAGTAACATTGTTAGGGTAGACTAAAATTACATGTTTATCAACGATTCTGTATCCCTTTGAAATGCTTTCTGAGACTGGTGCCTTGGAGTTAGTATGAAGGTAACTGAATCCGGCTGGTAAAGGAGCCCCAAATAAAGTAAGGCCATTTAGTTTGTTTTTACCTGTTATTGAATATTTGTTAGTGGTGTTGATACTGATTTATTGTGTGGGGTCTTTTTATTTTTTGTTTTAGTGGGTTTTTCACAGGTTAGAAAGGATGCACCTTAAAGGGCACACAAATGAACTTTTCTGAAGTATCTATTGTCAGAGTTTTGGTTGCACACATGTCAATTCTCTTGATAAGAAATGTACTGAAAAACCCAATGTAAACCTGATACACAAAATGTTTGAAATATCGTTAAATAATGTGAGGTACAGGGAAAGAAACACTCACTTAAATGGGGATGAATGACCTCTGTTCTGACTTTCTTGTGAGGCCTGATCACCATCACTAGAAAGACTAGAGACATTGGGTGAGATTTAATGGGTTATGTAAACACCAATAATTAGGAAGAAGTTTATAATTTATCATCAACAGTCCTGTGTTGATGATTAAGAGAGAGAGAGCGCTGACCCTGAATGAGGGACACTTGTCTCGTCTACTTTACCATTACCTTATGGGAGACAGTTAAGATCGAGTCATCAAGGGTTGTAATTCTAATTTATTTGTTATTTTGATTTAACAGGCAGTGTTGTTTTTTTTGGGACGCATGAATCACGATGTGAGTCATGTGTCTAAAGGGGGAATTACCAATCCCCTGGCGCCCTTTGCTAAATATGCAAATTGATTTTCTTTCCATGCCTCCCTGTAAAAGGAAAAAGGTATGTTGTTAATGATTGACAGTTACTCCAAATTGATTGAAGTTTTCCCCACCTCGAGTGATATATGAAGAAGTGTATTGCTGTTGTTTTGTTTTTGTCTTGCTTCAATACAAATCTCATCAGATTGGGTTTGCTGGATGGTCGGGATTTCTCCCTAAGGATTAGCCCTCTGACTCCCCAACCCTGTAACTCTGTGGTGAGATCGCCAAGATGATAGGGGAGTAAGCCAATTTGGGGGGGAAAAAATGGTTTCAACTGTGTTATTCTCTTTGACATTTGTCTTAGACATTTGTATTAAGAATATTGGTAGTAGTACTAATTTGTCATACAGTGAATAATTTCTCATAAATAATGCATGGATTTCCTGAATGAGAAATGCCCTAAACTAAACTGTTGTTCTGAGCCGTCCTCTCTCTCGAGGTTATGGCGAAGGTGACCACAGATGGTATCTAGATGCATGGAAGGGATAATTTGACTGAGAACAGTGTAAACCTCACCCCCTCTAACCGGCTGAAGTAATGGCGACAATGGCGTTCACTATGGTCCTTCTTCACTTCTACCGTGAGACCTGAATCAGAGCCAGCAACCTGTACACAGCATCCAGTCGAAGCTATCAACTGCCTTTTCTCTCATGCCTTTTCTCTCAGGAGTGCGACATGGGTCCATGTGGAGTGAGCATGGAGAGAGATCCCGTCCAAACTTCTCTCATGCTGCTGGTGTACTGGTAGGAAAATGGAAAATACATAATGGACTGTAAAACACAGCTGTGGCTCAGGTGAGAGAAATCGGGACATTATCAAGGGCCATCCACCTTGAACATGTGCCATTGGGAGGACGAACTGAAACGCCAGAAGAATGAATGCTGGGAGGGAGGAGGGTGGTCAACCATGCCCGTAATTAATTTAGGCTTATCCAAAATTGTTCATTTGGGGTATCAGGTTAATTGTGGAGGTCTGCACACTGCGAAATGTATATTACTTTAAACTAGAACTACATTGAGATACCAATCTTGCATTAATATGCCACTTGCGACAAAAGCTCCAGCTGAAATGTCATTGCCAGAATCCATAAATGAAATTGTGTAATGAAGCATATATGTAACTGTATGAAGTGAAGGTCTAAAGCCATGGTTTTACAAGAAGGATTGTACAACCCAGAATGGTTTGAAATAATGAAGTGTCTGGTTTTGTGTTGATTTCCCTTACTTTAATAAGCGTACAGAACCTTTTGATAGAAGCTATAATCTAATGTTTAACTTAAAATGTAATGATAATTATTACAGATTGAGTGATACATTTTATTTTTTTATGTTTGTGCTTTTCTAATAACCAATTTCTGTGTTCATGCAAGTGACTGATTGCAGATACCGATGGTGTGGATTCGTTCAATTTGGCAGTACGCCCATACCCTTGTTTTGAGAACGAAATATCTGTTTCAAGGGCTCAGCTTAGGGAGAAGAAGCCTTGTGCGGTATTGGTCTGTCATATGCATGAACTAGTATCGGTCGGTCACATGAATGAAGCAAACGTTAATGATGAATAAGCTAAATCATACAAATAATAACTTGTCTGCAGAATATAAGAGAACTAAAGGGACTGCCCCGGTAGAGCTTCTGACAGACGTTCAATGGTGCATCAAGTTTCTTGGAACCTCTCCAGTTAACTGTTAATAAAAAATGTATCATTTAAGATTGACTTTGAGTGTCCCATATGTAGAATTTCCACGACAGAACGTTCAAAACAATATTGTGACGAAACATGCAACCCATGAATAGGAGGACGGGCTCATTGTAATGGCTGGAATGGAATAAATGGAAGTATCAAACAAACATAGAAACCACTTTTGGCTCCGTTCCATCTATTCCATTCCAACCATTACAATGAGCCCATCCTGCTATAAATCCCCCCACCAGTCTCCACTGATGTATAGCCTACTTCACTGTGGAAAAGGGGCCACAATACATGTCATGTTATGATTTTCAGTTTGCTTCCTTCCATGACTGGTTTTTTCATTCTTCTCCAAGGATCATAAGGAAAAATCTAAAACAATTGCTATGTGTATTTACAATCCCCTTCTCCAAAAGGATCGCTCATTCACCTAGCGCTTATCAATTTATAAATTACAGTGCATGGATATTCTATCAGAAAATATAAAGTAGAAGCTTTTTCCACTTGGAACCGTAAGGTTCACTCGACCTTGGGCTCTATTCAATCTGCAAAGCTGCTTACAGATTCCACCATAGAAATGTAAAGGTCATTTCCGATTGAGCCGACATATGCAGTATTTACCGTGAATGCAGTCTCTGCTAAAGCAGGTACATTGCCATTAAATTTCAGCCCCTTATTCCTGGTTTCCTCACGCATAAAGGTGGTGGAATTATTAGGGAATTAAGTCCAGGTCAGAATATATCGTAGCTGTAGCCATACCTCTGCTACACCTTCATTTCTTAGATATCCACTCCAAACAAATGGCGGGTGAATAGTAACTGAGATAGGGACCAGAGGGTCAATCTTGCTGATGTCCTTGTCAAAGAATGTCTATTTATAGCCCTGGTTACACCTTGCATTAACATGTGGTTTTCATGATCTGATCAAGATGATCCAATTACTATCTGTTCAAGGTTCTGGGTCTACTCATGGTTGTTAAATGTCTCTTATCCCTCCACTGTGTCTGTATTGTGACCAGATTTCCTGGTCCCTCCATGTATGCAAATTATTTGACAGATATTATTTGGCAGTCAGCAGTCAAAATCCTTTCCATGCAATAATTCAGAGACAAGATGATTAATAACAATGACAATATCATTCAATTACCAGACATGTCAATCAATCATGTAAAAAGAAGTGAGAAATATCATGAAATATACATAATCACAATGTTATTACTAAACAAAGTGAACATAAATAGTATTCCATCAGTGGTATTGTATCTACTGTATACTGTATTATGTACGGTGTTATGTAGATCAGAGCATTCAGATCGGAGACCCTCGTCACGCACTTTTCACATTATAAATCAAAATCATACATCCAAACATTGAGAGAAAAAAAGTCCAAACTTCCCAAGTCATTGTATAGACTATTACTATATGCCCATAGCGATAACATTAATAGTACAAGGGTCCAATTCGTTCAATTATCTTTCAACCAGCTTAAACTTTAACATGAACATTCCCTTTTTCATTTGTTAATCACAAATCACCAATACGGTCACACTTTCCATTGACAGCAATGCAGCTGCACAGTTATCTACTGAGAGAGAATTTTTACAACTGGCTAGAACAGAATACTATTCAGGGGGAAAAAAACAAATCAACTTAAATTGATAGGTCTACCCTCAAACCAATCCTAACAACTGCTCCGAAAGACAAAAATAGATTAAAAAAGAAAATGAATACATTTCCTGAAAGGCCTTCTCAATACACACACATAAATTCAGGAAATACTGTACACCACTATTTGATTAAAACATCCATTTGTTGTCCATTTCACAAGGCGGCTTACATTCTCAGCAGCTCCGGGGTAAAACTTCCCCTAGGTACAGCTCTATAGTAGGATTGACTTCCCCTCCCCCAATCCTAACCTTAAAGGGATACTTTTGGGATTTTGTCAATGAAGACCTTTATCTACTTCCCTAGAGTCAGAAGAACTCATGGATAGCATTTGTGTGTCTCTGCGTGCAGTTTGAAGGAAGTTGCTAACTCTAGTTAGCATTGCTTAGCGAAACTACCTCCAACTTCATTCATACTGAACGCAGAGACCATTGGTGGGGAAAATTCTAAACCGACCCTGACCCAGACCAGCGTCTAGGGGCAACAGCACAAGTGTCCTTCCAGAATCTGTAGACTACGCAAGTGAATATGGATTTGGCTTTTATCTTTCCTTCCCTAAAATAATCCCTTCCATGACCTTCACTGGATTGTTTGATATTTTAAATCTGGAGTAGACTAAAGTGATAAAAACAGTGCAAGGGCCTAGATGGAAACAACTAGTAACTCCCCTACTCACATTTCCAATACAAATACACTTTTTCACTGGAAAGGAGAATCTTTGTGAAATGAAATCAACAAAAGTAGAAACACACCGCTTGGCCATAATACAGTAGCTCTGCAATCCTTTTCATTCATTAAATCTGATTATTTCAGTATCATTCTGTTCTGGTCATATATAAATAAGGCAATAGTAAACATGTTCCCCACGAATGATGCACTGCCCTCATTTGGGCCAATTGAGATCATGCGTGTGACTAAACACATTTTCACTTTGGGCCAATCAGTATGATTTAGTAAATACTGGATCTCTACGGCAAGATACATCATTCACCCAAGTTTCATCGAAATAGGGACAGTGCGGTCTGAGATATCGCGTGTGACTAACGTATGAATGAAAGGACGGAGACAGATCTACAGTCCCCTCTTCATCGTGGGGTACAATTATCTTGGGCATATGAAAAGGCTGAACGACACTGTCAACATTGTTATACTAATGTTTCTATACATCACAATTACTCTGCCTTGCATACAACACAAAGCGTAATACAAACTCTCTCCAACCAATATCAGTTTAACATATCACCCAACAGTCAAGCAAGCCAGTCTCACTGACTATCCCTTTGTGAATCCTGTCCCTTTGAGTTGTCTTGGGCTGAAGCACCTGAAGCACCACCTCTCACAAACCCCCATAATCCTCTGCTCCATTTGGTGTGAAATTAACAGAATGTGTAGAAAGGAGAAAGAGAGAGAAAGCAGCTTCAGTCTCTTGATTTTTCGGTTTGATAATGAGCCTGTCACGGATGGCTTTGGTCGTGACTCTGTTGCCTGGGGAACTGAATATCTTCCCCGGGAAAGATGGAGCGGAAGAAAGGAGGCGAAAGAGAGAGGCATGGAGGAGTGGAAACAATGAAAGCTTTCCTCATCAATGGATCATGACATGGAGCAAGGACACCAAGTTGACAGTGAAAGCTTTGACAGTGAAAGTTGCATGACTTGCAAGAAGCAGGACAGGCCTTCATACACAGGCAAATATCTAACACTGGACACATGCACTTTCCAAAAACAGAGACAATCTGGGTCTCTTCTCATCAGAAATAGATCCACATTTTTTTTTTTTTTTTTTTTTAAACACCTACATACGGTATGTACATTTAAACAATGGCTTTACTTCATCTTTTTTTGCAGTCTCATTGGTAACTATAAAAAGCGACGTTATTTCTCGTTGGACAGTCTGCATGTACGATTTGGAGTGCTGAGTCATGAACTGGAGTCTAAGGGTCTCTCTGTAGATAGACAACCTTATAGTTATAGTCGCATGTGATAGTGCAGCTTCTTGATAAGGCACTGTAACTAGTGTCTACTGTCAGCAACAATCAGGCCTTCTCTGTCACACACACACACACACACACACACGTTGGGTTTTCCAACATAAATTCAGAGGGTCAACTTTTTTTCCTTTTTTTTTTCTTGGATAATTTCTTTCATTTTACTTTCTGAATTGACTGAATTGAAATGCCCCCAACACTGACACACACGCCTACCCAGACACACTCTGGGACAGTGGCAAAGTGTCTATTTCTAACGCTAGATACAGGAAGTCTGAGCGTGCCCCTGCAAACGGTCCGCGGAAATGTGGATGTTCAACTATTCCAGAATATTTTACCTTTTGCTATAACAGTATAAAAAAGGAAGGACGGTAGCCGAGGCTGCACCTTCATCTCAACAAATCTAGTCAGAGATGTTAATTAGGATAGAACTAGATGCAGCAATATCAGTGGAAATCAGGTAGTGTAGTTTCACTTCCCGGAAGAGACAAAATGGTAGCTGAAATATTGCCTCCATCTCAACCATAAAGGATGGTGTTACCTTTCGCCACTATGTTTTACTGTTAAAACACACCCTAAACTAGTTGTCAGTCCTTATATTCTCATTATCCAAACTGCCAACTTTCCCATTAATTGCATAGGAGGCTGTTCGTGTGGTTCAGTAGAGAAGATGAGAACGGTCTAATAATGTGTATGTGTTAAGAGGATTTACAACACAAAAGCTAGTATGTTAGAACTGGCTTTTTCACATTTTAAAAGTCATCATCACAGCTACAAAACAAAAAAGACAGAAAAAGTAGAATTAACAAATCAGAGCGAGTCCACAGGCGCCTGGGTACGGTGCACATTTTAGGACACCCTCAGCCTCACACTACCCGGGGATATACAGTCATCTGCATCCAGTGATATCGCAGTTCTTCCCACAGTTTCACCATCCTCTGTGTTCTTCCACACAATGTTCAGGGGAACGAGAAAGGTGCTGAGCCACCAGCCCCCAATACCCAACCCCACCCTTCTGGAGTGTGAATGTCAATCAAGCAGTCCTGCAGTCACTGAGTTAGGGGGGAGGCAGGGTTTGGTGTGGGCACCAACTCTACATATCTGGTGGAATGAGCAGGGAGTCAGAGCCTTGCGGTCATTCCCCACTCATTACAGGCAGATAGATGCTTTTCACTCATACAGAGGTTGATTAAAGTGTCTCCTCACAGGTCCAGACAGAGCGTTTTATTGATAAACTGACTTTGGGCGGGGCAAGGAAGGAGTCTCCACCCCCACCGCGCAGCTAGAGCGCCTTCTCCTTGGCAATAATGATGGAGGCCTCCACGTCAGTTTCAGGTGAGGCCAGGGGCGGGACTTTGGCGGGAGTGGGCGGCTTCTCCTTGGGGGAGGGGCTTCTTTTCTCTGCGTGGGCGATGGCCGAGTCTGCGATGCTGGGCTTGGCGTCGTCAGGGGTGTGCTCGTTGGGGATGAGTGGAGCTGTAGTTTTCTACAGAGGGAACATGAAACAATAAGGATACTAATAGTAGCCAAAGACTAAACTATTGATAGCTGCCCTGTATTTGAATTCAGGGGATGTGAAAAGGCAAGACATTGCACCAGTAAAAATATACTGATAAAGTGAGGCATAAAATGGCTACAGACAAAGTGAGGTACAATACTGCAACAGTAGATGTCAACTGTAGACATCGCAATGTACAAAATGGCTATAGTAGGATAGACTAGACACCAGTACAAAATGGCATCTGTACAGACACAAATTGTCTACAGAACTGTGAGCTGCTGAGTACATTAATAGTATCTCTATAAAAAAAGGAAAACAGTTTCTGCTCTACAGTACATTGTTCACCCCGTTCACTTTCTTTGCTCTCCTCCCTCTATGTAATTGATTTAGGCTATATTTTATGCATGTTCACTATACTAATGCTTTGTGTCTGGCAAGCTGAAACCATTTTAGTGCCAAAGAGTAAATTTGTGTGTGTGCATGCGTTCGTGCGTGCGTGGCTTACTGTGGTCTGTAGCACTGGATTGCTCTGGGTGGCAGTGGATGCGGGAACAGGCAAATCATCCTGCGTCAGTCCTCTTCTGTCCAAGACACTGCCAAGGGGAGACAGACAGTCAGTCATCAACAACACCCTATTCACCACCGAACAGAAAGGAGAGAGCGAGAGAATGAGAGAAAGACAAAGGAGTGAGGTAGGGGGAGGAGGATAAAAGGGAGGCTACAGTATGAGAGAGGAATAATATTAGAGACTAAGCGAACAAGAAAGTAGTGAGAGTGAGACGAGGGAGGGTCGGAAAGGGCAGGAGGACCAGAGGGTGGCTATAGAGAAGAAGAATAGTAGAGGGAAGTTAGCAAGAGGAAGATAAAGATAGAAAGAGACCATGAGGAGAGAGGGTAAAACAATGAAAACCACAGCAGCAGAGTATTTTCTACACTAGTTAATCGTATGAGCACAGATAAGGCCGCTAGTGCGCCTACTGTACAGTACCTGGGGTATGCAGGCCCACATAACACTTCACAGCAGTTCTTGACGATGTTCTTGTGGCTGTAGGGGTTCTGCAGCCGGTTCTTTCCCGACCATGAGCCTTTGATCTGTAAAAAAACAATTACAGCCACCCGTAAAAAAAATAAAAAATTCATAAAGTATTCACGCCCCTTGACTTTTTCTTCTGTTACAAATTGGAATTAAAACCCATTTTATTTATTTTTACGATCTACACAAAATACTCTACTGTGAAAGTGGAAGAAAAATGCTAACATGTTTGAAAGATTAATGAAAAATAAAACACTAATATATCTTGATTAGATAAGTACTGAAACCCCTGAGTCAAAACATGTTAGAATCACCTTTGGCAGAGATTACAGCTGAGAGTCTTTCTGGGTAAATTTCTATGAGCTTGCACTCCTGGATTGTACAATATTTGCCCATTATTATTTTTAAACTCTTCAAGCTCTGTCAAGTTGATTGTTGCTAATTACTAGACTGCCATTTTTAAGTCTAGCCATAGATTTTCAAGACAATTTAAGTCAAAACTGTAACAAGGCCACTTTGGAACATCTAGTGTATATTTGGCCTTGTGTTTAAGGTTATTGTCCTGCTGAAAGGTGAATGCCTCCCAGTGTCTGTTGGAAAGCAGACTGAACCAGGTTTTCCTCTAGGATTTTGCTTGTGCTTGGCACCATTGCATTTTTTTTTTTTTATCTTGAAAAATTCAACAGTCCTTAAACAATTACAAGCATACCAATAACATGATGCAGCCACCACTATGCTTGAAAATATAGAGTGGCACTCAGTAATGTGTTGTGTAGGATTTTCCCCAAACATAATGCTTTCTATTCAGGACAAAAAGTGAATTGCTTTGCCAAATGCTTTGCAGTAATACTTTAGTGCCTTATTGCAAACATGATGCATGTTTTGGAATATTTTTATACAAACGTCCTTCTTTTCACTCGTCATTTGTCTCCTATCACAGACATTAAACTCTGTTCTAAAATCCCTGAGAATACTTTCTGAAGGCACTGTAGCAAGGAATACATTTCTTGTGCCATCTCTTCCACACAGGGTAAATTCCATTTCAATTCGGTGAACTGAAATCCAAGTCCATTCATTTCTTTTCAATTAGGAAAATTGTAATTTCAGTTCTGTAATTGACTGAATTGGAATGGAATAGACCCCAACCCTACTTCTGCTAAACGCAAACAACGCCCTTACAGACAGATCTCAGACACTGCCTGTCTGGTTACCATTTAAAAAAAATAGGGAATATTCAGTATTGCCTCCCCCTACTAAAATAATTTCCCTTTAGTTATACCTTATTCAAACGTACGGTTCCATTTTTAGATTGTAATCCCACAGGGTTACACTTGACCTACAAAAAATATTTGGTGAGGGATTTTATAAATTCCTGATCAAAGTATAAGATAGGTATGTTAATATGCATGTATACAGGGCATATTGTCATTAAAATGACCAAATTCTTTAACACAATTCTGTGTTGACGGGTAGTGATACTAGGATATATTTCTCCAAAATGGAAATAATTCTTCACACAAAGAGTTATCAATGCATGAAGTATCCAGCTGGTAGGGTTGCAAACCTACCCAAAATGTACCAAAGTTAGCGGAATCGTTGGTAATTAACAGGTAATCCACAGTAATTTAGGTAATTTCGACTTGGGAAAAAAAAGAGAGAAAAAAACACTAAATACATACAAAAGTATGTGGACACCCCTTCAAATTAGTGGATTCGGCAATTTCAGCCATACCCGTTTCTGACAGTTTTATGAAATCGAGCACACAGCCATGCAATCTCCATAGACAAACATTGGCAGTGGAATGGTCTTACTGAAGAGCTCAGTGACTTTCAACATGGCAACTTCATAGGATGCCACCTTTCCAACAAGTCAGTTCGACAAATTTCTGCCCTGCTAGAGCTGCCCCAGTCAACTGTAAGTGCGGTTATTGTGAAGTGGAAACGTCTAGGAGCAACAACGGGTCAGCCACGAAATGGTAGGCCACACAAACTCACAGAACGGGACCCCCCCCCCCCCCCCCCCGAGTGCTGAATCGCATAAAAATAGTCTATCCTCGGTTGCAACACTTACTACTGAGTTTCAAACTGCAACATCAGCACAATAACTTTGTCGGGAGGTTCATGAAATGGGTTTCCATGGCCAAGCAGCTGCACACAAGCCTAAGATCAAGTCCCCACAGCAATTTTCCAACATCTAGTGGAAAGCCTTCCTAGAAAGTGGAGGCTGTGTCCACATACTTTTGGTCATGTAGTGCACATATTGTCCAGGAGTTTCTAATGGACAGACCATATGGTTCAAGAGAAAATTGATTAATGACAAAAAGCATCTAATCAACAATGGCATTAATTCCAATGAACTCTCCAACTCTTCTGGCTATTGACTTTTTTCACAACTGCATCCAGATTGGCACCAAAACATTTACAACATGACCTATTGACATAGTAAAATAAATGTGTGTAAAAAATATATAAAGAATATTTCATGCTGAAAACCTCATATTAGACATCAATAGTATTTACTATGGTTATGGTTTATAGTTAGGATGATGTTTTACAGCTTTGTTATATTTTTATTTTGAAGTAATCTTATTTTATATATTTTACAGGTGATAAGGAAACACAGGGGGCCAGAGATAATTACAGACTGCTGTGATAACCTGAAGTACCCAAAAAGGCCACTAGATGTCATTGATAAAATTCCCCCAAAAACTACAAGTTACCAAAATTCTGGTTGTTTACTGGTAAACTTAGGTTTCCAGTAATATACCCTCCCTTTGAAACCCTACCTGCTGGTGAATGTAATGTAAACATAAATCCTTAAGGGTGTTCAGAAATATAATGGACACGTCCTTTCAGGAGGTTAGACCTCAGATATTTACTGAATGTACAAAAACATACAAATACCTCAATAACTAATGTGTCAAAAAAGGAGGAAATTAAATTTTTCTACCTTTGTGTACATATTCAGGATACATCAACGAACGCATCGCATATCCATCATGATGCATTTCTGTACAGTACAAATCAGGACCTATTCGTTTACAGTCATTCTGTTATCAGGTGTGAATTCACTTCACTTACCAAAATAGATTTTTTTCAAACTCAAGGTGTCATATCATAGCTTTTACATCTCATTATTTTTGCGGACATCTTTGAATCTTAATTCAGAATAGATATTTAACTGAGTTTTTGGAAAAAACTTGGTCACAAATGGAGGGCATTTTTTTTTTACCATCATTCTGTTACAGAAATGTACATCTGCACAGTTGTTCAAGTAAATGTGTTTTTGTACAATTGTCATTGGAAATGGTTGAAAGTAGTCCTTGTGCATAGAGTTGTATGGTTTGTTCAACTTTTGTCATTATGTTACCATGGAATTGCCCTCACTATTCAATATGCTTTTGTAAACTTGATGATTTATTGTTTATGTAATACCAATGGATTTGAGTGTCTAAGACTGCTATTTAGTTATTAATCAAACTTGAAATTAGAATTAAATCACTTCTGCATTAGCCATATTTAGGCAGTAAAGCTTCCCCCCCCCCCCATGGTCATTAAAATCACACTGGTCTTGGGTACTGTATAAAAACCTACGACTAGTACAGGTAGACTTCCCTCACAGTCTTGCATTCATCCGAATAAGAAGTCTGTGTCTGCATTTGAAAACAAAGACACTGAGTAAATATTGCCATGGTGTATTTGATTGAATTCTAGCCCCCCCCCCCCCCCCCACAAGGGTGTGCGGTTGCCAAGGTGACAGCTGACTGGAGAACTTTGGAGTGTTTATCACCACCCACCCTGAGTGCATATTTATCTTTCCAACCATGCCATGTTAGCACTCCACTTTCAGGACTTAAAACAGAACCCTGGAGTGAAGCAGCTAACAACTGACACAGGGTCAGGTCTAATTGCATTATGGTTACGGTTAGGATTAGCGTTAATCTGATCCCAGATCTGTGGTAATGTAAACACTTTAACTCGAGTACCGACTGTGTATGCCAATGTTCCAGCACGCACGCCTGTACTTAGACAACATCAGTTTGGCGTAGAGGAAAGGTGGGACATCCGGCTTTCTTACATCACTGCCTTATCCGCTTGTTGCCCCGGCGTAAACATCCCCCGGACACAAAATAGTATCTAGAATATTTGGAATAAGTGCATTTCGCAAGTGGCTAGTTTGCGTCAACCTTGAATAAAACGACTGCAAAGGTTTGGCCTGCAAACTCTGGTTTCAAATTGCAACGTTCTGTCATATCTGCCTACAGGCTACGGTAAGACTTCTTCATAAGCACAATTCCTGTCTGCATTTTAAGCCCCGCCTACCCTATCTCATGATTTGTTGGGAGAGTCGTCTGTCTGTGAAGGACCCTTCCTGGATTTATTTGTCCCTTTTCGAAGTTACCAAGAGAATCCCTCATGATTTCTGAGACTACCAGCTGTGTCAATAATCTACAACGTCCTTCCTTCCTTATCTCCATAATCACCCGTGCTGGATAAAAGAGGAGAGGCAGACAGTTTAAACTTTTGAGACACAGCTCCTGTAATAGGAGTAGTGAATGGTAGAGAACAGATATACTCACATCCTCATTGGTGGTCTGGTTGAGGGAGATAAGATAAGAATGGAAACCTGTCAGTCCCACTACTGACCACAAGGTGAAGAAGCACACCAACACTTCCAGCACAGTGGGATGGGGTTAAAGAAACAGGACAGATACAGTAAGAGTACTACAGTAAGAGTACTACAAGCTCTAACACGGAACCCAAACCGGCTGCGCACGTGCGCCATCGTGCATACATTTATTTTGTCCCCCTACACCAAAACGCGATCACGACACGCAGGTTAAAATATCAAAACAAACTCTGAACCAATTACATTAATTTGGGGACAGGTCGAAAAGCATTAAACATGTATGGCAATTAAGCTAGTTAGCTTGCACTTGCTAGCTAATTTGTCCTGGGATATAAACATTGAGTTGTTATTTTACCTGAAATCTGTCTATCTTATTATTATTATGAATGTTTGACTCTTTTACGTTTAAAAAGTAAACTACTACGGTGGCCCTAATAGTCAATAAACAGATGGTATTGTGAACTGTAGATTTATGTGGAACTGAAAGGATATGTCCCAGGTGTGTCTTGTAGTGTCTTCACAAACCCAGAGTCCACCGAGCCTGTAGAGAGAAGCACATAGTTAAAGAATATTCTGTGGAGCACATACAGTGCATTCGGAAAGTATTCAAACCCCTTGACTTTTTCCACTCACACAAATCCCCCATAATGACAAAATCAAAAAAAAGTATTTAGGCATTTTACTCAGTACTTTGTTGAAGCACCTTTGGCAGCGATTACAGCCTCAAGTCTTTTGGGTCTACAAGCTTGGCACACCTGTATTTGGGGAGTTTCTCCCATTCTTCTCTTCAGATCCTCTCAAGCTCTGTCAGGTTGGATGGGGAGCGTCGCTGCACAGCTATTTTCAGGTCTCTCCAGAGATGTTCGATCAGGCTCAAGTCCGGGCTCTGGCAGGGCCACTCAAAGACATTCAGGGATTTGTTTCAAAGCTACTCCTACGTTGTCTTGGATGAGTGCTTAAGGCCGTTGTCCTGTTGGAAGGTAAACCTTCTCCCCAGTCTGAGGTCTTGAGTGCTCTGGAGCAGGATTTCATCAAGGATCTCTATGTACTTTACTCCCTTCATCTTTGCCTCGATCCTGACTAGTCTCCCAGTACCTTCCACTGAAAAACATCCACACAGCATGATGCTGCCACCACCATGCTGCACCGTAGGGATGGTGCCAGGTTTCCTCCTGACATGACGCTTGGTAGTCAGGCCAAATAGCTCAATCTTGGTTTCATCAGACCAGAGCATCTTGTTTCTCATGGTATGAGAATCTTTAGGTGCCTTTATGCAAACTCCAAGCAGGCTTTTCTGTGATTTTACTGAGGAGTGGCTTCCGTCTGGCCACCGTACCACAAAGGCCTAATTGGTGGAAACCTGCAGAGATCGTTGTGCTTCTGGAAGGTTCTCCCATCTCCACAAATGAACTCCGGAGCTCTGTCAGAATGACCATCGATTCTTGCTCACCTCCCTGACCAAGGCCCTTCTCCCCAGATTGCTCAGTTTCGCCAGGTGGCCAGCTCTAGGAAGAGTCTTGGTGGTTCCAATTTTCTTCCATTTAAGAATGGAGGCCACTGCATTCTTGGGGACCTTCAATGCTGCAGAAATGTTTTGGTACACTTCCCCAGATCTGTCCTCTGACATGCACTGTCAACTGTGGGACCTTATATAGACAGGTGTGTGCCTTTCCAAATCATGTCCAATCAATTGAATTTACCACAGTTGGACTCCAAATCAAGTTGTAGAAACATCTCAAGGAAGACCAATGGAAACAGGATGGACCGGAGCTCAATTTCAAGTCTCATAGCAAAGTGTCAATACTTATGTACTTTTATAAATTAGCAAAAATGCCTAAAAACCTGTTTTTGCTTTGTCATTATGGGGTATTGAGTGTATATTGCTGAGGATTTATTTTTATTTAATTCATTTTAGAATATCATAAAATGTGAAAAAGTCAAAGGGTCTGAATACTTTCCAAAGGCACGGTATACGAGCGTGCACACACACACACACTCCTAACAAGCTCCAAGATGTACACTTACATGTTCCACTCACTCACTCACTCACTCGACCATTAAAAAAATTAACTATTCATTAAAATTAGGAATGACATTGAAAGTCCGCTGGCTGTGGCTTGAATTAAGATCACAAGCCTGGAGCCAATGATCCTGAATGTAAATGCTCTCTGCTTTTCCCTGCCATCTCGCTGTCTGTAAAGTCCCACATACAGGAACAGATCAAAGGGAAGTGTGTGTGTGAGTGGGTCATTCAGGCAGTTACTGTTGCATGTCACTTCACGCTCCAGTCAAGCCTCAGCTGAACTAGGTCTCTTTTTCATCACATTTAGTCCACATCCGTCACTGACCCTTCCAGATCGACTACATTCTCTCAACTGTCAAGAGTGACGGTTTCCCGCACACCTGTGAATGTCCTATCGCCCAATCTGTAAACGCAGTCCTTAAAGTACTGTCATGGTCTGAAACTGACCTGAATCTACATTTGCTTTTGTTATTATATTCTGCTCTGGTCTTGACTGACACATAAGGTTGCGAAACGATGAAGGAACAACCGTACTCACGCATCACCACATGTACGATGGCGAAGGTGAAGATGTAGATGGTAAGCAGGGACAGGGACAGAGTGAACAGGTAGAAGTAGCGGTAGTTCCTCTTGCCCACACAGTTGCCCACCCAGGGGCAGTGATGGTCAAAACGATCTGTAGAAAAGAGGAGCGGGAGGAGGTCAAAGATGGAGAGGAGAGGGAGGAGGCTTTGTGGCCACGGGATCAAATGCACATTTCAACGCAGACAAAAACAAACTAAGTTCAATTTAATTTGGAGATGTAAATGAGTGCGTTGGATAGACCCTTCCCCAAAGTTCTGCTGGTTAAAGGCTGAACAAAAATTTAAAAAAAACAAAACAATTTCGCTAGGTAGTCATTGAAAACTAATTCTGACAATAACAACCAAGTTCAACAAAGGTAATGTAGCTATCAATGTCCTCTGCTACAATACGTCACAATCCCTCAAAGACAAGCACACAGTTTTGACAGGAAATAAGAGCCATTTCCCTATAGTTCCTTTTTCTCTGATCTAAATATAGTGACCACTGTTTCTTCATTACACTAGGACCAGAGCGAAGCTATCCAGGGTCAGACAGCTTTACAGAGGAAAAACATCTTGCTTTACACTTTTCTCCCTGTGGCAGACAACACGTACACATTAAAATATACACTGCTCAAAAAAATAAAGGGAACACAATGTAACTCCAAGTCAATCACACTTCTGTGAAATCAAACTGTCCACTTAGTAAGCAACACTGTGACAATAAATTGCACATGCTGTTGCGCAAATGGTGTACAGGTGGAAATTATAGGCAATTAGCAAGACACCCCCAATAAAGGAGTGGGTCTGTAGGTGGGGACCACAGACCACTTCTCAGTTCCTATGCTTCCTGGCTGATGTTTTGGTCACTTTTGAATGCTGGCGGTGCTTTCACTCTAGTGGTAGCATGAGACGGAGTCTACAAACCACACAAGTGGCTCAGGTAGCGCAGCTCATCCAGGATGGCACATCAATGCGAGCTGTGGCAAGAAGGTTTGCTGTGTCTGTCAGCGTAGTGTCCAGAGCATGGAGGCGCTACCAGGAGACAGGCCAGAACATCAGGAGACGTGGAGGAGGCCAACAACCCAGCAGCAGGACCGCTACCTCTGCCTTTGTGCAAGGAGGAGCACTGCCAGAGCCCTGAAAAATAACCTCCAGCGGGCCAAAAAATGTGCATGTGTCTGCTCAAACGGTCAGAAACAGACTCCATGAGGGTGGTATGAGGGCCTGACGTCCACAGGGGGGGGGGGGGGGGGGTTGTGCTTACAGCCCAACACCGTGCAGGACGTTTGGCATTTGCCAGAGAACACCAAGATTGGCAAATTCGCCACTGGCGCCCTGTGCTCTTCACAGATGAAAGCAGGTTCACACTGAGCACATGTGACAGACGTGACAGAGTCTGGAGACGCCGTGGAGAACGTTCTGCTGCCTGCAACATCCTCCAGCATGACCGGTTTGGTGGTGGGTCAGTCATGGTGTGGGACATTACATCAAAGTTGGATCAGCCTGTAGTGTGGTTTTCTACTTTAATTTTCAGTGTGACTCCAAATCCAGACCTCCATGGGTTGATAAATTGGATTTCCATTGATTATTTTTGTGTGATTCTGTTGTCAGCACATTCAACTATGTAAAGAAAAAAGTATTTAATAAGATTATTTCATTCATTCAGAACAAGGATGTGTTATTTTAGTGTTCCCTTTATTTTTTTGAGCAGTGTATATGATGACAGCATGCAGGTGGGGCACTTCTGCATTGAAGCATATCTGGAATGAGGAAACACCATAAATATGATCTGTTGATGTACTGTATATAGAAAGGAGCCCAGTGTGTATAATCAACTACTAAATATTGTATGGCACACCGCACCACACACACAAGACAGGTTCATGAAAAACGCCTTCCTTCCAGCTATTAACCACACCCACTAGTTTTACTCAAATATGTGAAAAATCTATGTTTTTATTCACTACAATACTGCAACAGACCTGATTGCATTGAAGAAAGGTGATGTCTTTTGTTTTGTCCAACTCCTGTGCAAAGACAGATGACCATTAAACCCACAGCCTTTATTGATTCATTGATCATATTGAGCCCTTACTGCAGAGTGGAGGGGCCTGAGCCCCACCTTTCCCATAAGGAGGCTGGCGGGCTGTCCCAGGCTGCTGTGTCATGCTGGTTGTGTGTGACACAGACAGCAGCAGGTGCACTGGCCCCACACAGATTGGGTGGGGTGGGGGGGAAATCGTACACAATAACTGATGTTTAAAGGCCAAATGCATGGTTCAATCATGACTAGCCAAAATACTGTTATTCTGCAAACGCTTGACATGTTCATGTACACACATGAAAAACTATCCTCAAGCAACATTCCAAAGAGTGCTTTGTAGAAAACTGGGGAGAATGAATACAATACGCCAGCATTCCAAATCCCCACTGGAAACCCATTCAGCTATAGAATGTCCATCTCCGGATATAGAACTCATCAATAGAACTTTAGATTAAAACTATTTCCAATAAAATGTTCTAAAACACTGACAAATAAATGTAGGTAAGGTCAAGGCTTGAGCAAACGAATAAAAACTTGCATCAGCAGAATGTGGTCCTTCACACGCTGATAAAAAAAGCTAGTTCTCACACAATACCCAGTCTCTGAATGAATTGAAATGTACGTGTAAAACGTGTATGTTATTTTCAGACCGAGTCTCTTTCATGATAAGAACAAGATTAATTGACTGAAGGGAGAAGAGTGCTCGCTCTTACCCACACAGTTGTCACAGATACTGCAGTGTGAGGCGCGAGGCGGTCGGAAGATCTTGCAGGTGTAGCAATACTTCAGTTTGACGATCTGCCCGTTGATCTGGACGTTGCGGATCCGAGGTGGAGGCCGCTGCCCCGCCGGGACGTTCCCATTAGCCGCCTCTGAGACAACAAAAAGGTGGCCATTTTGGATTATACTCAGTTAACAATGGAGTCATATCTATTCATGTTCATACTGTGTAGTGCAAGTTTCACATACAGGTTAAGCCTAAATTGCCTTTGAACCAAGAATAATGATAATTTGGCTTCAGACATGTCTTAATCATGGATGATGATCCGCATTTAACAAGTTAGGAGTCACAGATCGACCACAGGCAAATTACATTAAGTCAACTAAATATACCAGATTTTAAACAGTTGACCCAGAGTGCCTCTACCACACACATAGTCATATAGTAGAGCATCAATTCTATTGCATTGCCTGTTGCTAGCTCCATCGCCACACTTCAAAGTATTGAATTCAAAGCTGGTGGAAATCGAGGTTCCAATTGGGTTGAATATCTACACAGTGGCGGTTAAAAATGAAGGGCTTTGGAAGCACACATACATGTGAATCGTTGAACCTTGAGAATGTCAGTGAATAACACAAAAAATCCACTTCTTCCTTTAAATTTACAGTGTTAAATAACACTTTTTTTGTGAACAAATGTTTCATTGTGGGGTTATGACGTTGGTAGCAACATGTGAAATAGCTGTGGGAATCTGTTGCAATGCTCTCTATATGGGCTGGCTGGCTAGCTAAGTAGCTAGCTACACACAATAACACCAAAGACAATATCCGCATGTAACGTGGCTGGTTAACTGTAAAATCGCCTAACCAAACTGCACTATCAACTTAGGAGTCTACAATCTCACCATGTTCAACCTGAATATCGATGTGCCTCAGAGTGGAGTCGAACATGCTCAACGGCATTACTTATATACTTTTGAGGAGATGGGTGATTGATCACCATGGTGATTGCCTACGGAGCTGTGAAGGGAACGGCACCTCCATACCTTCAGGCTCTGATCAGGCCCTACACCCAAACAAGGGCACTGCGTTCATCCACCTCTGGCCTGCTGGCCTCCCTACCTCTGAGGAAGCACAGTTCCCGCTCAGCCCAGTCAAAACTGTTCGCTGCTCTGGCACCCCAATGGTGGAACAAGCTCCCTCACGACGCCAGGACAGCGGAGTCAATCACCACCTTCCGGAGACACCTGAAACCCCACCTCTTTAATGAATACCTAGGATAGGATAAAGTAATCCTTCTACCCCCCCCCCCCCCCTTAAAAGATTTAGATGCACTATTGTAAAGTGGTTGTTCCACTGGATATCATAAGGTGAATGCACCAATTTGTAAGTCGCTCTGGATAAGAGCGTCTGCTAAATTACTTAAATGTAAATGTATGGGAAAACGTTGCCGTGCTACGTCAATGGACCGCTCGGTGCATTCTGGACGATTCTGAGACAAGGAGCTCTCCCCTTCAATGTGAGTCCATTGGGCGCTAGCTCAAAACCCCCAACATTAACACGAATTTGGTCAACAATAAGTATAAAACATTAGATGTGAAATCATGAACTTGCTATCTGTAGTATCGTATACCTTTGGAATCGTGATAGGCACGTTTCTCGACATATACACGTTGAGAAGGGATTGCGTGACGAAGAGCTTAGCAACCGCGAGACGCAACATGACAACGTGAACGCGATTGGTCAGTCATGCCTGGTGGGGGCGTAACACCTTCCTCTGTTCATTGGATACCTATCTCCTTTCTATAATATCTCTGGCAACGGCACCATACAAGTCACTAGACTAAAGAGACAGAAAAATGTGCTATACCCTACGTTCAATAAAACATATGTATTGATAAATTGCTCATTCGAGAGAAGACATCCTCCCGAGTTATGAAAATCAGCCAGTATTGAAATCTGACATGTATTAGACGTTTTCGCGATCTAAAAGTCGTATTCCTATTAACATCCAGTGTGAGCGACTTTATCACGTTGCTACTTCAATAACTCAGATACACATGAACACATGAAATTATCCAGGGAATCGATAGATGAATCAGAAAATATAACATAATACATTCAAAATGGTTGAACCTTTACTTTATGGTTCATTTTAATAAATGGAATAACATGACTGAATACTGCCAGTAGGAATTACTGCTAGGATAAGTGAAGAGAGCACAACTTGAACCAAATCGAACATTTACAGTTCGAAAGCATTGAGGCCATCCACCTCATAACACTTTCAAAGTCTGCATGGTTAAAGCAGCAAGACGCTAGCAAGGAAGCAGAATATATTTAAGGATTTTGCTACCGCCATTGATGAAATAAAGTCAACACTTAACAGGCCAAATCAATAGTGTACAGCACACAAGATGGCGGTCAAATGACTTCTTCACATAGTGAACAAACACTTAAAGAAACACCAGGCTTTTAACAAAACGAACCACAAGTGAATCAAACCACTTTCTACTTAAAACCATTACTTTGTGAATTAATGTAGCTAACTAGTGTAACAGTATAGCTTCCGTCCCTCTCATCGCCCCTACCTGGGCTCGAACCAGGGACCCTCTGCACACATCGACAACAGCCACTCTCGAAGCATCGTTACCCATCGCTCAACTACTTCAACTACACCGATTGAAACGCTATTAGGGCGCACCCCGCTAACTAGCTAGTCATTTCACATCGGTTACACTAGCACAACAGTGGGGAATGAGACCATACATGCGGTCCCTTGGGAAAACCCGGTCTTCATCGGCCCAATTTCATTATGTACTCCAGGAGGATCTTATACTGTTAGCATTCCTCTAGGGCTAGCCACTAACGGGCCAAGCAAGTGACAGCACCGAAGCTGGCCATTGATCACAATATGACTGGCTTCTAGAGCTCAACCAATGATGTATATAAAACATTAGATTGCTAATACTATGTATTGGCCATTGAGAGGGTTTGAAGCCACTGGTCGGCAGTATTGACACTCACCAGCATTTTTATTTATTTTATTTAACTAGGCAAGTTCTTATTTACAAGGACGGCCTACCCTGTCAAACCCTAAAGACGCTGGGCCAATTGTGTGCCCTATAGGACTCCCAATCACGGCCGGTTATGATACAGCCCAGAATCGAACCAGGGTCTGTAGTGACACCTGCAGCACTGAGATCCGGTGCCTTAGATCGCTGCGCCACTCGGAAGCCCATGGAGCAGTCCTCCATGGAATTCTACAGCATTTCAATTAAATGTTTCAAGGACAAAATGACATGTATTTAACTATTTTATTGTTGTAGTGGGGACAGTAACATTAGTACTCTCAAAAAATGTATTGTATATATACAGTGCCTTCAAAGTATCCACAACCACATTTTTTGGTGTTACAGCCTGAATTTAAAATGGATTCAATTGAAATTTTTGTTGTCATTGGCCTACATATAATACCCATAATGTCAATGTTTTTATACATTTCTACAAATGTATTTAAAATAAAAAGATGAAATGTCTTGAGTCAATAAGTATTCAACCCCTTTGTTATGGCAAGCCTAAATACTGTATATTAGTGTTTTATTTAACATAATATTTTTACAAATGTACAACATTTTCCTCCACTTTGATATTACCAAGTATTTTGTGTAGATCGTTGACAAAAAAAGTCAAAATAATTTTAATCCCACTTTAACAACGAAGTGGAAAAACTCACAGGGTGTGAATACTTTATAAAGGCATATTTGTATTTATTTTTGCTCACATAATATAATTTAGAAGTATACATTAAGGTGTCTGTAGCCAGTGGCGTGTAGCCATCTTACAGCGCTCCCTGTCAGTCATCCAGGGTTTTATGCACGTCATTGAGCTCAAAACATCTGTGCCCATCTGCCTCCCATTAACACACCCCCATGTTCCATCACAAATGCCACCGCCTGCCACACTAGCGAAAGATAGCACATTAAACCACACACATTCTGGGGGGGGGGGGGGGGGGGGGGTGTAACGCAATCTCTATTGCACTCCACACTGACCTTTCCCACCTGGACAAAAGGAACACCTTTGTGAGAATGCTGTTCATGGACTAAAGCTCAGTGTTCAACACCATAGTGACGTCCAAGCTCATCACTAAGCTAAGGACCCTGAGACCGAACACCTCCCTCTGCAACTGGATCCTATACTTCCTGATGGACTGCCCCTAGGTGGTGAGGGTAGGCAACAACACACCCGCCACGCTGACCCTCAACACGGGGGCCCCTCAGGGGTGTGTGCATAGTCCCTGTTCACCCACGACTGCGTGGTCGCGGACGACTCCAAAACCATCATAATAAAAGTTTGCCGATGACACAACGATGGTAGGCCTGATCACCGACAATGACGAGACAGCCTATAGGGAGGTGATCAGAGATCTGGCAGTGTGGTGCCAGGACAACAACCTCTCTCACAACATGAGCAAGACAAAGAAGTGGATCGTGGACTACAGGAAAAGGAGGGCTCTTCCCCCTAAAGAGTGTGAAAAGATTTGGCATGGGCCCTCAGATCCTCTTAAAGTTCTACAGCTGCACCATTGAGAGCATCTTGCCTATCTGCATCACTGCTTGGTATGGAAACTGCTTGGCATCCAACTGTACAGCCCAGTACATCACTGGGGACGGTCCCTGCCATCCAGGACCTCTATACTAGACAGTATCAGAAGGCCCTAAAAATTGTCAAAGACTACAGCCACCCAAGCCACTCTCTGCTACAATGGTACCGGAGTGCAAGCATTGACCCTTTCATGCACACTCACTGGACTCTACCCACACACTCCAACACACACGTATATTGACACCACACACACACTGCTGCTACTCTGTTATCCATCCTGATTGCCTAGTCACTTTTACCCCTACCGACATGTACATATTACCTCAACTACCTCGTACCCGGTACCAGTACTTCTTGTACACTGAGTGTACAAATGACAGACTGACCATGTGAATCCAGTTGAAAGCTGGATGTCCCTTATTGATGTCACTTGTTATATCCACTTCAAATCAGTGTAGATGAAGGGGAGGAGACATCGATTGTGTATGTGTGCCATTCAGAGGGTGAATGGGCAAGACAAAATATTTAAGTGCCTTTGAACGGGCTATGGTAGTATGTGCCAGGGACAACGGTTTGAGTGTGTCAAGAACTGCAATGCTGCCAGGTTTTTCACGCTCGACAGTTTCCCCGTGCGTATCAATAATGGTCAAAGGACATCCAGCCAACTTGACAACTATGGGAAGCATTGGAGTCAACATGGGCCAGCATCCCTGTGGAATGCTTTCAAAAACCTTGTAGAGGCCATGCCTCGACAAATTGAGGCTGTTCTGAGGGCGAAAGGGGGACTTCAACTCAATATTAGGAAGGTGTTCGTAATGTTTTGTACACTCAGTGAGCACAGTTACATGCACACAATAATATGATTATGGTGGATAGTCAGATTAATGCAATAGTTTAAAATATTTACATGCTTTGCAAGATGAACAATTTCCCTAATAATCCTGTTTACATGGACACATCAAAAATCAGACTACTTGACGGGACTTTTGATAAATGCAGAAAATCACAGAAGAAAATAAACATTCTGCTACAGTGACCATATTATTGCGAAGTCTATTTGATTCTGAGTTCAGACATATAAAGTTTGGATGTGAAAACTATTTCTAAGATGCATTCTTTCAGTTTTTCTGAACTCACTTCACTCGCGCATAAGAGGGAGGCTACCACTGCTGGCACATGTGCAGATCGAATATACGACTGGAACGGTGATTAAGCTGTTTACATGTCCTAATAATTCAAAAGATTGCTCAGAAAACCAGGTGTTTTAATCAGCGTATGCTTACTTCAATTTTAAGATAAGCAGGGTAAGGTTTTTACATTGCCATTTCCTTTCTCTGCCTACTGCCATAAAATCAGTTTAATATTATTATTAGTGTGTATGAAAA
Source organism: Salmo salar (assembly GCF_965601325.2). Taxonomy (NCBI): domain Eukaryota; kingdom Metazoa; phylum Chordata; class Actinopteri; order Salmoniformes; family Salmonidae; genus Salmo; species Salmo salar. The sequence continues at coordinate 63,314,729 of NC_138299.1, forward strand.
CATAGCCTCATTATTTTATTGTGTCCAAATCTTTCTTACTTATAACTCCGCATTGTTGGGAAAGGGCTCGTAAGTAAGCATTTCATGGTAAAGTCTACACCTGTTGTATTCGGCGCATGTGACAAATAAGATTTGATTTGTTAATTAAAGACAAGCTGAATTGAAGTTGGTGGTTTCTTTTTCTTGTACAAACACGTTTGAACAGCTTGATGAGGATGTGATTTATTTTGGGAATTTGAGCGATTCCTTTCGTCATTTTATGCGAAGGTGTGGTATGTGTGTGGGCTCTGTACTAGTTTACAATCAGGAAGACAAGTTTGGGAAGAGTGAAAAATCTTATCAGGGAAGGATCGATGCACGCCAACAAAACACAATCTGTGGCTCAACATACTCCATATGCTAAACAAGGTAATGTCACACAACCTGAACGGCCTCGCTGTTCTAAGTAGTGCCATTGCGGCCATTGTTAGCCCAAACATGAGAACCTTATCACAAATTCATTATCATGTTAGCCCAACAGTAAATAGCATGTTAGCCCAACAGTAGATAGCATGTTAGCTAAATATCCATTAGCATGTATCTCTATGGAGTCCGACTGGAAGGCCTGTGTCAGAGCCGTCACAAAGGGAGCATATTGTCCCACGCCTCTAGACTGTTACGAGAGAGAATGGGGACACGGAGGGCAATGTGAATCTTCACTGCCCAGACAGAGGCGCCTGAACAGCAAGAGAGGGAGGGGAGGGTTGGGCTGTGGCATGGATATTGCAGAGCAGACAGGCCTTTTCCTTAAGAGATAGGAAAGAGAAGCTGGCTGAAATAATGGCAAAATTGTGGATAGTCCACAAGGGAGTAGTCAGGTAATCAAAACAAAAGCCATTACATGCATGTGCAGCAAGTTCATTCAGACCCACATCTTTTTTTTTTATATATATATATATTTTTTGTTGTCATTTAGCAGACGCTCTTATCCAGAGCGACTTACAGTAGTGAATGCATACATTTATTTTTCTCCATACTGGTCCCCCGTGGGAATCGAACACCATGCTCTACCAACTGAGCTACACGGGACCACGTCTGGCTAGGTTATACAACGTAAGAGGAACTGAACCATCTGGCTAGGTTATACAACGTAAGAGGAACTGAACCATCTGGCTAGGTTATACAAAGTAACAGGGACTGAACCATCTGGCTAGGTTATACAACGTAAGAGGAACTGAACCATCTGGCTAGGTTATACAAAGTAACAGGGACTGAACCATCTGGCTAGGTTATACAACGTAAGAGGAACTGAACCATCTGGCTAGGTTATACAAAGTAACAGGGACTGAACCATCTGGCTAGGTTATACAACGTAAGAGGAACTGAACCATCTGGCTAGGTTATACAAAGTAACAGGGACTGAACCATCTGTCTAGGTTATACAAAGTAACAGGAAGTGTGTCTGCAAAACCCTCCTATTTGGTTGTGCCTTCATAATTACTGCCTGTGCTACTGTTGTTTAGATAATGAGAATGTCAAAATGCGTCGCTGTAGGGCCAAAAGGATGAATTCAAACTACATCAAGGCTTGAAATAGTACACTTCAGAGAAAAAAAATCTGACTAGGGGATGAGCTCAGAACAGCATGGATGATGAACCTTTAGCAATATAAAGCATAACAAACATGAATTAAACAACAGGCTGAAGCTCTGGTCTCTACTAGATGTCGACCGACTATGATTTTTCAACGCCGATACCGATTATTGGAGGACCAAAAAAAGCCTGTGACAACAATTTTGGACCCCCCCCCTAAATGTGGAGTATGAAATAATTTTTACATAAAATGTTTGCTATTGTTCTTTTTTACATCCGTTATTAGACAGTGGCAACGATGATGATTATGAACATGGTCTTTTGCCTGCTAATGCCTGCAATGCAGTGAAGAAAACGATATGACAACAATAACGTCTAATGTAACTGGCCCATCTAACAGTATAACTGGCCCCAGCTTGGCCCCCCCAGTTGAAATGGTCTAGAACCACCACTGCATATACCCTGACTCTGCTTGCACAGAACGCAAGAAAAGTGACAATTTCCCTAGTTAAAAAAAATTAATGTTAGCAGGCAATATTAACTAAATATGCAGGTTTAAAAATATATACTTGTGTATTGATTTTAAGAAAGGCATTGATGTTTATGGTTAGGTACACATTGGTGCAACGACAGTGCATTTTTGCGAATGCGCTTGTTAAATCACCCGTTTGGCGAAGTAGGCTGTGATTCAATGATAAATTAACAGGCACCGCATCGATTATATGCAACGCAGGACAAGCTAGATAAACTAGTAATATCATCAACCATGTGTAGTTAACTAGTTATTATGTTAAGATTGATTGTTTTTTATAAGATAAGTTTAATGCTAGCTAGCAACTTACCTTGGCTCCTTGCTGCACTCGCATAACAGATAGTCAGCCTGCCACGCAGTCTCCTCATGGAGTGCAATGTAATCGGCCATGATCGGTGTCCAAAAATGCCGATTACCGATTGTTATGAAAACTTGAAATCGGCCCTAATTAATCGGCCATTCCGATTAATCGGTCGACTTCTAGTCTCCACACTGCTGCTTGACACACACACACACACACACACACACACACTTTATTCATGCACCTAGAAGGCTTTAGACCTCGCTTGGTTCCTAATTCACAGTCCTCCTTGGCCACCCAGTGACATTTGTTCCATATCCAGAAGTGACCTCGCTAGCCCTTAACCCTTAGGCATTTCATGTACATCAAAGGATTAGATAGGTATGGGCAGCATGATAGTAGCTCCACCTTGCCCTCTGATTGGCTAGATGGAATTATTTCAGAACTACGGAAGTGTCACACTACATTGATCCAGTTTAGGTTTTGAATATACACATTTAGGGGGGTTGGCCTAGGGCAGGGATCATCAGCCTGACTAACCAGTGTCTGTATGTAGCCTCGCTACTGTATATAGCCTCTCTACTGTTATTTTCCAGTCTTTTTACTGTTGTTTTATTTATTTACCTACCTATTGTTCACCTAATACCTTTTTTGCACTATTGGTTAGAGCCTGTAAGTAAGCATTTCACTGTAAGGTCTACACCTGTTGTATTCGGCGCACGTGACAAATAAACTTTGATTTGATTAACTAGATTCAGAAGAATATAATTTCGAATATTTTGTAGACTGCAATTTGATTGCAAGAAGCCCAAACAGATCATATTTGACTAAAACATAATCATGTCAAACCTTGCTTACATTTGTATACGATCACCTATATCTCTCTATTATGCGTAAGGATACTTTGGGACATATTTCCAAAATTACAACCACTTGGAACTGATTTGCTGGTGTTTTTACAACTGAGCTACAGGCCTTCCCTGTAGCTCAGTTGGTAGAGCGTGGTGTTTGCAACACCAGGATTGTGGGTTCGATTCCCACGGGGGGCCAGCAAAAAAAAATTATGAAATTGTATGAAATGTATGCATTCACTACTGTAAGTCGCTCTGGATAAGAGCGTCTGCTAAATGACGAAAATGTAAATGTAAATAAATCACCCGCCGGCCAAATACAGCCTGCGGGCCGCTAGTTGGGGAACCCTCGCCTAAGGGTTTTTTCTAGACAGGGCTTATGGGGGAATGAGGGATGCATGGGTGTGAATTATTATTATGATGACACAGGTATGGGTCAACTACTCACCAATTTCCATCTCAATGAAAGTGGCCTCCTCGGGGAGTGCGCGCGGCAACACGCCCGGGTCACTGAAGCTGGTCCTTAGCAGCAAGGCCATGACAAAGAGGAAGAGGACAATAGCGAAGACCGGGATGGCAGGGGACAGGTGAGTTGCCAGGTATGGGCATCTGCAGATGTGATGAGAGGACCATAGGTTAATAGCAATATTCAAGCAAACACAGAAGTACCACACAATGTTGTCTCTTGATACTCCTTACTGAGTGATTATAATGCGATTGACCCATAAAACATTAAGCTAAAAGCAGGATAGTTCGTGCCATGGTGATTATTCTGTTTATTTATGTTGATGCAAATTCTCATGAATTAAGTGGAAAATTACAATTTCTTGCCCTCAATTTCATACCAAAACTAAAATATGTGTTTACATGACCCAGGAGCTAATCTATTTTTCCTTTTATGGCAGCACAACAATATGGCTGCGACGATAACAACTACATCGGGGTGGAAGAATCCCTCTGCTTATACACGAGAGGTTATTAGCGTCCCATAATTGTCAACAAAAGCGCTGCACAGTCGGCACTGCGAAACAAGCCTGTACACATTCTTGTAGAGCAGTGTTCAGAAGGTCACTGTTGCAACGTGCCGTTAGGGCCGTCTGGTCTGCAACCCTTCCCCTAGGGCCACACACACGCGCATTGCAGCTATGGCCCAAGAATCAACAACAGCCGGAGACCGTGTTTACTCTTCTGAATGCTCACACACATTGTAGGGGGGAAAGGCTGCATTAACATAAGTCCAATTGGCACACATAAACTGACAATAGAGTCAGGATACCATTCTGCAGCCAGGATGCCCCTCTAAAAAAAGCCCTTTTTCCCTTCACGGTGGCGAAGGTGGTCTGTAAGCGCCACAGGCCACTGCATTGAGCTATTAATAGAAAAGCTGCACTTCTCTCCTTCTTCCCCATGTGAAGAGATCACACATCCATAATGCAAAAGTAATATATTATGATAACATTTCCCTCTTCATAATGAATTATCAGCACATTTATAATACCTTATGAGCTATACATGCCACATAGAATTCATTGTGAAGGGAGCATTGGAAAGAAGAGGTGGTCATACAGGGCAGAAATCCTGAGTATTGCATGTTAGACAGCACATTGGTGATGAGTGATCATGAGTGTTTTTATCAGTGCCAGTGAGCAAACTGTGTAATGCTTTTACACCTGCATTGCTTGCTGTTTGGGGTTTTAGGCTGGGTTTCTGTACAGCACTTTGTGATATCAGCTGATGTAAGAAGGGCTATATAAATAAATTTGATTTGATGCAGAGTTTCCCAAACTCGGTCCTCGGGATCCCCAAAGGGCACGTTTTGTTTTTTTGCCATAACACAACTTGATGATTAGTTGAAAAAAAATCATCTGTGTAGTGCTAGAGCAAAAACCAAAAATGTGCACACCTTGAGGTCCGAGTTTGCGAAACCCCGGTGTAACAGGATATAGGTTTCATTATGCAAGAGGTATGTAAAAAAGGAAATCATTTTTTCAAAACACCAGATTTCTAGTGGATCCAGATGTATAAAGACTGGATCTCCCTACAAAATCCCAAAACATGACCAATCCAAGAAAATACTTTCTAGTTCAAAACCAAACAAACATTCTCCCCACTCGGTCTGGTACAAATGCTGTTGTGATGTAAGCCCCAGACACCGACTGTCATTTTCAGTTCCCATTTAAAAAATTTCAATTTCCTCTTTTTGTTTGGGTGCCATTTTATGCTGACTCAAACACTGTCCTACACCACAGTGGAAACATACTGTAAGAGGGAGGAAGAGGTTAAGGGGAGGGGTATAGCTACAGTGTACAAGAGTGAGCCAACAAAAAAACAGGGTAACAATGGCCACCTGTTCCTTTCACATTATGCAGATTGACTTGATTTCAGGACTTATTCCTTTTAACTCTTAGTAGAGCAAAAGGCACTATGTAGATTCGACAGGTAAGTCTGCATACTGGTGCCATACTTGCAGGACAGGTCTGATAAGTTTCCCCCAGTACCTGGTTCCAGATCTGTCTTTGCGGTGTGTTCAACTCCTTTGCCTTGACAATGACCATATGAGTTGGCAATGCAGCACAAGCAGATCTGGGATCAGGCTACCTTTTCTACACTAATGGAAAAAAATGATAAAAAGGGAGAGATCCATCCAATCAATATAGATTTCCACTGGTTCAAGCCCCGAGACAGTTGCCTAGAGCTTGCTCAATTACTGCAGAGTCATCACAGACAACAGAGGACAGGAAGTGAATTAAGAGAACGGAGAGGCAGGCAGGGAAAGGAAGCTTGGTCTCAGCCCTCTCGCAGTCTGTCAATTATGTATAATTCCAGCACTGATGACTGGTTGAGCATTCTAGTCACACGGTCATGACCTGGAATTCCTGGACATTACCAGTAGCCAAAACCAGGGTGGTACCAGAGACATATATTTGGCTTTGGGTGGTTCTTAGAGCCCGACCGATTTAAAAATTGGTTGACTGATATTTGCCGATAATATTTGTATCAACGTTTAAGGACCGATATAAGATGCGGAGAAAAAGCTCCAAAAAAAGACCGGACATAATCCCCCAACATAACTACACCAGTCGGAGAAGAGAGTGAACTAGTTCAGTGGCTACAGCCCTACTATTGATTAAAACACCAATATATTGAAAATGTGTCCTATGTTGTTGTTGTTTTCCAGCTGGCTAGCATGAGGCAGCTCAGTCTTCAGAGCCTAGGCACATTTTTTTGCTGGAATCGGTGTGGATTAGCCTCCTTTCACTAGAGTAACAGTTTTTCAAAAAAGAAAAAAGTATTTCTGGCGCTGCTAAATTTTATGTGGTGCTTACATTAAAATGTTCTTTCCTCACATGTCTGCTCATCTTTGTAGGGCTGTTTTAAGCACAATCCATAGTCCCCCCCCCCATTCCAGCTAGAATAATAAATCAACAGATATAAAATGGTTATCGGTAAATATTTCCACTCTAAAAATCGGATCCAAATATCCCATATCTAGTGGTTATTTTTCCTTGTTGTGTCAATCATTAAAAAACGCTGCAATAAACCAGTCAAATTTAAGCATGGTCATGTATTTTTATTACATCAACAGCGTAGTCAAATCACGTTCAGACTCAACACTCATTATCAGATTCTGAGTTCAGTATTATTTGCCTCTGGGAAATCAAGATTATTTTATGTAATTCTTAATATATTCTCTTAATGCATTATTTTGTTTGTTCTTCCTCTCCCTCACTGGGACCCAAAAATATATAAAATCCTTGATTCTTACAGGCATTTGGGAACATCGCACTAAAACATACATTTGAATTAATCAAGTCATTGAGAACCACAATTAATTTAAGATACCGGTATCTAAATCTGTAATTTCGCTGATCTATCCCTTTAGAATTAGACCAAGAGCCCATCATGCATGCTACGGACCCTGTAAAAGTTATCAGACACTTTCCTAACATGAGGCTGTGCTTGTAACAGCCAATTCTTGAAAGCAGAGATAACATATCACCCCTGGAAATATTTGCAATGCAAAGGCACCACCCTTACCTGGTACCAATTATAATAGCTAACTGGTGCAGAGTGAGAAGTTCACTTCCAACTTTTAACTACTGGAGGGGAAGGGACATTTGTGTGAGGGCTCTCTAATCTAGACTTTGAACCATTGAACTTCCCCCCCCCCCCCCCCCCCCCCCCCCCCCCCCCCCCCCCCCCCCCCCCCCCCCCCCCCACACACACACCACACACACACACACACACCCCCCGGGGGGAGGAGGAGTATGTACAGGACTCGTTAAGTAACAAGAACTGTTTGAGACTTACAGTTGAAGTCGGAAGTTTGCATACACCTTATCAAATACATTTAAACTCAGTTTTTCACAATTACATGACATTTAATCCTAGTAAGAATTCCCTGTCTTAGGTCAGTCAGGATCACTAATTTATTTTAAGAATGTTAAATGTCAGAATAATAGTAGAGAGAAGAGAGAATGATTCATTTCAGCTTTTATTTCTTTCATCACATTCACAGTGCGTCAGAGGTTTATATACAGTCAATTAGTATTTGGTAGCATTGCCTTTAAATTGTTTAACTTGGGCCAAACGTTTTGGGTAGCCTTCCACAAGCTTCCCACAATAAGTTCGGTGAATTTTGGCCCATACCTCCTGACAGAGCTGGTGTAACTGAGTCAGGTTTGTAGGCCTCCTTGACTTTGTTGTTCTTAAGCCATTTTGAAACAACTTTGGAAGTATGCTTGGGGTCATTGTCCATTTGGAAGACCCATTTGCGACCAAGCTTTAACTTCCTGACTGATATCTTGAGATGTTGCTTCAATATATCCACATAATTGTCCTGCCTCATGACGCCATCTATTTTGTGAAGTGTACCAGTCCCTCCTGCAGCAAAGCACCCCCACAACATGAGGCTGCCACCCCCATGCTTCACGTTTGGGATGGTGTTCTTCGACTTGCAAGCCTCCCCCTTTTTCCTCCAAACATAATGATGGTCATTATGGCCAAACCAGTTCTATTTTTGTTTCATCAGACCAGAGGACATTTCTCCAAAAATTACGATATTTTTCCCCATGTGCAGTTGCAAACCGTAGTCTGGCTTTTTTTATGGCGGTTTTGGAGCAGTGGCTTCTTTCTTGCTGGACAGCCTTTCAGGTTATGTCGATATAGGACTCGTTTTACTGTGGATATAGATACTTTTGTACCCGTTTCCTCCAGCATCTTCACAAGGTCCTTTGCTGTTGTTCTGGGATTGATTTGCACTTTTCGCACCAAAGTACGTTAATCTCTAGGAGACAGAACGCTTCTCCTTCCTGAGCGGTATGACGGCTGCGTGGTCCCATGGTGTTTATACTTGTGAACGTGGTACCTTCAGGCTTTTGGAAATTGCTCCCAAGGATGAACCAGACTTGTGAAGGTCTACAATTGTTTTTCTGAGGTCTTGTCTGATTTCTTTTGATTTTCCCCATGATTTCAAGCAAAGAGGCACTGAGTTTGAAGGTAGGCCTTGAAATACATCCACAGGTACACCTCCAATTGACTCAAATTATGTCAATTCGCCGATCAGAAGCTTCTAAAGCCATGACATCACATTTTCTGGATTTTTCCAAGCTGTTTAAAGGCACAGTCAACTTAGTGTATGTAAACTTCTGACCAATTGGAATTGTGATACAGTGAGTTATAAGTGAAATAATCTGACAGTAAACAATTGTCATGCACAAAGTAGATGTCCTAGATGTCCTAACCGACTTGCCAAACCATAGTTTGTTAACAAGAAATTTGTGGAGTGGTTGAAAAACTCCAACCTAAGTGTTATGTAAACTTCCGACTTCAACTGGATCTGCCCCATTTCCTGAACATAGATTGAACCCACTCCTGGACACAACAACTATTTATCTCCATTGAGCATGCTTTTTAACCCAGGACTAGGGTAAATCTGTGTCTGGGACACCTGCCCATCATTTACTTCGCAAGTGGAACTCTCTAAAGTAGAGATGTTGCAGACTTCAAATATTAGTAGTCCTCATGCTGAGCAACACCACCGTGCCTGAGCATCAGAGGGAGTTGTCATGCCTAAGTACTTCCTACCCAGTCTCTTAACTTTACATCGGCGTTAGCCGTCCATTGGAGAGCAGACGTGAAATCACAATACCATTGAATTATGTACCGTAATGCTGCGCTAGCAGATCTGCAGTGGGACAGCTGTGTAACTTACATCTTTTGTAAGGATGTCTGCCTACAACTTTCTCCCTCTGTCCCTTTGTCTCACTCACTCTTTCTTGGGCACTGGCGAGAAACAGAGAGCCCACAAACGACATTTACTGCTTCTCTCTTTCAGATACCCACAGGAAATAGTTCCATAATAGAGGTCCCAGTGATCTCTCATTCACAGTCATCTCAACACATTCAGTAGTACACGATTCCATATTCTACATGTCATGTTTGTTCTAGATAGTATATTTCTATATGAATATTCCACAATGCGTGTGCCCTGTTATCCTCCTGACATATTTGCTTGAGACAGACTTTCAGCTATGGCCACAAGACAAAGTGCTGGCTGGAAACACCCCTTTAAACAATAAGAAATAATCCCAACCTACAGTAAAGGTGCAGTTTAGTGCCATAAATTACATTAAAGCCGAATAATGAACTTAAAACACTACAATTGTTCAGTAAACTTAAGGACAATCTTAATTTATGTTCGGTTGGAATTGAAAACGGTCTGATCTTAGTAGTCAAAAAAAGGTTGAATCAGCAACACAAAGTTGTAACACAGTGGAGCAGAACAAAGTGTTGAATTAAATCAGATAATAACGATTTGATTCCAGAAACATGAAATACCACACCAGTGACCTCTGACAGAGAGAGGAAAAAGGAACAGATTTTCCACAATACTAAAGGGCCCAACTAGCAACTGCAATACATTGGTTGTGTCCCAAATAGCACCCTATCCCCTACAGTGCACTACTTCTGACCATTTGGGATGTAATACACATTGATCTGCAAATTGGGAAGGGACTGAAACCTTAAGACTCAAAATGCTGCCTAAGTGGCTACCAGGCAGTACGCGCACCTGAGTCCAGGCCTTTAAAAGTTGACATCAGACAGAAGACATCTCTTGGGAGAATAGTGGCAGCTGTCATCCATTACACAGCACTTTGATGAGGAGGCAAATATGTATTAAGTGTGCGTCCCTAGCTCGCCTGCTTGTATTGAAGTACAGATACGAACAGGATCATTTCACTGAAATTCACTCAAATTCACATAAACCCAACACAACCTTTAACAAGCAAGCTTTTAGTCAACAAAGACTCCATTTCATTGTTATTGGAAGTAGATATAGTAGGTTTTCCCAGCTGAATAAAAATAAGGGCATTGACTGGGTTATGTTCATTAGGCAGAATAACCTTGACGAATCATTTTCATTTTCCGTTTTAGAAATGTTGTTACATTGCTGAATATAAATTAAGGATTTTACTTCATGGCTCGTGTTTATTAGGCAGGAAAGCAGACAAATGAATGAAAACAGCCAAATGGAGGGAAACCCCAGAAGGGTTACAATTAGAGGTTAGATTTAGTTTTTGGGCTTAAGGGAAAAATCAAATTTTGAACAGGAATACATTTTTTGGTCCCCACAAGGATGGTAAAACAAACAAGCATATATGAGCAAGCACACGAGCAGGAGAAAGAGAGAGAAAGAAAGAAATGGATGCCTGGGAGACCTTGGGGCCTGTTACTAGATCCTCTGGCCAGAGTCGGACTGCAAGGTCAGCACTTGGCAGTGCGCTTCTCTCTCGCCCTCCTTCCTCGTCACACACACACACAAAATATATGAGGGAGCTGACAAGCACTGCTCTGCTAGGCTAGGTACACACCCCGGACGCCATCCACCCCCCTTCACAGGACACACACATATGCTCTCTTTCTCAGTTACATGGGCAAACACAGATGATACACTGCCCTTGTGTGCCATGCTGCTGCGTCGTCACTCACACATGCACATACGCCCCCCAACCCCCCCCTCTGGAGAGCTGAGCCATGGAACATCACAGGCACAGTAAGCAGGTCCATGAGGTTACGTAGAGCCAGGCCTTCAGTTCAGAGAGCTAAATGACTAGCAAACTGGCATGTATTCATGGATGCCAAGGGAAGCCAGGCTTACCCCAAAAATGTACCGGAAAAATATTATTATTTTGTGTTTCATCTCTGTGTTTCACACATTTTCTTCAATTCGCAAGGGGCTGAATGTACACTACATGACCAAAAGTATGTGGACACCTGCTAGTCGAACATCTCATTCCAAACTGCCTTTGGAAGCAACTTCAGCACAATAACTGTTAGTCGGGAGCTTCACGAAACGGGTTTCCATGGCCGAGCAGCCGTACACAAGCCTAAGACCACCATGTGCAATGCCAAGCGTCGGCGGCAGTGGTGTAAATGCTCGCCACCATTGGACTCTGGAGCAGTGGAAACGTTCTCTGGAGGAATGAATAACGCTTTCATCTGGCAGTCCGACGGACGAATCTATGTTTGGCGGATGCCAGGAGAATGCTACCTGCCATAATGCATAGTGCCAACTGTGAAGTTTGGTTAAGGAGGAATAATGGTCTGGGGCTGTTTTTTCATGGTTCGGACTAGGTCCCTTAGTTCCAGTAAAGGGAAATCTTAACGCTATAGCATAGAACATTCTAGACAATTCTGTGCTTCCAACTTTGTGGCAACAGTTTGGGGAAGGCCCTTTCCTGTTTCTGCATGGCAATGCCCTCGTGCACAAAGCGAGGTTGATACAGAAATATAGTCATGTAGTGCATCACGGTGTCAAGGCATATGTACTAACAGGTTATAGAGCAAACAACACAATTATCACAACACATAGTTATAATATGCCTTTTGTTTCCCAAGGATTGGCTTCCCCCAGTGATTTTACTCACACATCACTACTGCTATCAAAGCCTGAGCCTGTTCATTCGGTACCAAATGGAAGAAAACAGACAAACTGAGGAACCAATAAGTCCAATAAGAAATGCTAATTTCCATTTTCTGCTGCAAAACATGCCCTAATAAACACAACCCTGCTCTCTGCCACAGAGGTAAGCTCCCATTCAAAGCACAAAACACCACTGAAATGCATGTCTGATATTCTATTATAACAAAATGGTGAAATGTTACTCGCAGGGGCCGAGGAAATAGTAAGCCCACATACAAAGACCACACAAGACATGAATCCTATTATATGAATCAACGCTGGAAAAAGACTGCTTCATCCTACCAATGGTTTCTACCAATTTGGCTCATCTGTTGTGTATTTGTTGCTCATTTCCACAGCTACTCTTCAGGGGGAGCGCCTCTCTCGCTGGACTGCTGATGGTTGGAGATTAGTTATAAGAGAGCTACCCGGTTGGTTGGTTGTTGTTGTTGTTGGACTGGGTCCAGCCCGCTCATGAGGACACTGCTTCTCTGTTCCCCTATCTATGCCTTGCTTCTTTCTAATCCTAAATCCACATTAAAAGAAGGGCCCTAATGCAGTGAATTGATTCCCAAGGGAAGGAAAGTTGGTGGGTGGAGAATGAAGATGGAGGTCAGAGAGCAATGCAAATCATAGAATTCCACTGAAGTTGTTGGCCTTGAGCTGTCAGAACTAGTTTGTGTTTATTCGTAACCTGACTACCCATCCACATTGCTCCAGCCAAACTAGCGTTTTTTTCTCCACGATGAGTCTGGATTGGCTTTCCTCCCTGACATTTTCTAGAATGCAAACACATTGACTGTTCTGATTGGTCCTAGAAACAGAACTTTGATATGCTAAAATGGTTAGACTGTTTAGAGACTATCCAATCGCTGATTCATTTGTTTTGAATATTGCCCCTCATTTTGAGGTCTGCACAAACAACTTTTAGGATCGCAGTTACAGACAATGGCGTGATCGATAGAGCAGCGGAATTAAATTCAGGATGAGTGGTAAGGCAAGTTCATTAGGGTACACAAAGCAAAACTTTTTGAAAATGTTTTTGGAAAAAGAAAATGAGAATTTCTTAATGGACAAGTTCAGATAAGACCTCAGTTTCACACCGTCTTCTTCTGTTGTTGTCTAATAAATTAATGCAGGATTAGACCTGTCTCCTCTCTGAAAAAAGTATATGTATTCAGTGCAGAGAAGATGCTACATCAATGATGATTATACTGACCAGTCTCTTACTGGTGTAAACCATGAAAGCACAGCCACCAAAAGCAGCTTCCGTGAACGCTCTCTACTCCCGTTAGACTAGTTTATCCTACAGTAACATTCTTGCTAAATGAGGAATGTCAAACCTTCGCCAGACACCAACCAGAATCACAGAGACGCTCCCTGTTTCCAGCTGAAGAATCTGTCCAATAGATAATAATCCATGGCAGCCTTGTTCCATAATGTGCTAGCGCCAACTCCTCTATTGTCATGCCATACTGTACATGCACATACAGCACATGGGACAACACTAGATCCATGGGAATCTAAGTAGAGACATCTCTTTAGGTGAAGATTGACTTTTTTGGCCCTATGTTCGATGCCATTTTAAAAGATTTAGACATCCATGTTAGACATTTCTTAATCTCTTAAAATATATAGTATAGTGCAAGTGAAAAATCACAGGTATCACTTCTCAGTTTCTAATAGAGGAGCGCCTGTAGCTGTTGGTTAGTGGTAGTGAGCTACTCTCTCAAACATGACTCTTGAAAAGCATCAAAACCACTGTGCCTCTTTCATCAGCAAATTTCCATTAGCCCATCAAGGGGCTAGATTAGATACGTCTCAAATTGCTCCGTAATGGAGAGTTTTGAATTACAGCCCCTGTTCCCCAGCCTCCGAATATTCAGGCGTCCCCCCATGAGGGACAATTGTAATATGAACGTAGCGTGCTAATCGCTAACAACCCTCTCGCCATTAGTCATTGTTGGGCCTGGTCCAACCTCAGGCGCTAAGCTAGTGGAATCGGTATCAGTCTCAACTCCGGCCCTGGGGCGGACAACGGTTCCCTCTGTGGGGACTCAGCTGAGAACTTGATCTGTTCATTAGGGCAAAATGTTTTAAAACATTTTTTTTTTGCAACGTAAAATAGAATATTATTGGAGTCCAGAAAGTCCCTGCCAGTTTCAGTCCGTTTTCGTTCATGTGGTGCCTAATTAACACAACCCAAACTCCCAGTGAGTGCACACAGAGATGGAAAGGGCTTGGCACTCACAGTAGGCCCAGAGGCTTCAGGAAGCTGTAGTCTGCAGCCAGTACTGTAGCTCCTCAGCAGTCCACTGGATGATTACATTATGTCTAGTAGCTTAGCAGTAATGGTCCCTGTCTATGGAATTACATAGTGAAACTTGAGTCCATTAGCTAGAATATCATCAACATCAAATGTTATTTGTCCCTTGCTTCGTAAACAGGTGTAGACTAACAGTGAAATGCTTACTTACAGGCACTTCCCAACAGTGCAGAGAAAAGAATAATAACGAGGAATAAATACACAATGCGTAACGACAACTTGGCTATATACACAGGGTACCAGTACAGAGTCGCTGTGCAGGGGTACGAGGTAATTGAGGTAGATATGTACAGTATTCAGACAAAAAATTTCCACATTTTGTTACGTTACAGCCTTATTCTAAAACCGTCGCCCCAGTCTGAGGTCCTGAGCAGGTTTTCATCAAGGAGCTCGCTGTACTTTGCTCCGTTCATTTTTGCCTCGATCCCGGCTAGTCTCCTAGTACCTGCCACTGAAAAACATCCCCACAGCATGATGCTACCACCACCATGCTTCACCGTAGCTCTGACACAGGTGTTCGCCTTTCCAAATCATGTCTAATCAATCGAATTTACCACAGGTGGACTCCAATCAAGTTGTAGAAACATCAATGATGCTTAATGGAAACAGGATGCAACTGAGCTCAATTTCGAGTCTCATAGCAAAAGGGTTTAAATACTTATGTAAATAAGGTATCTGTTTTTTTTTTGGTTTTTTTTTTAAACCTGTTTTCGCTTCGTCATTATGGGGTAAAAAAAAAAAATCTTTAAACAATTTTAGAATAATCAAATCAAATTATATTTGTCACATGCGCCGTAATGCAGTAATGCTTACTCACAAGCCCTTAACCAACAATGCAGTTAAGAAAATACCCCCCCCCCCCCAAAAGATAAAAGTAACAAATAATTAAGGAGCAGCAGTAAAATAACAATAGTGAGGCTCTGTACCAGTACAGAGTCAATGTGCGGAGGCACCGGTGTCGAGGTAATTGAGGTAATATGAACAGCTGAAGTAGGAAGTTTACATACACTTAAGTTTGAGTTCAACCACTCCACAATTTCTTGTTAACAAACTATAGTTTTGGCATGTTGGTTAGGACATCTGTGTGCATGACACAAGTAATTTTTGCACTAATTATTTACCACAGTAAAACCAGTCCTGTATCGACATAACCTGAAAGGCTGCTCAGCAAGAAAGAAGCCACTGCCCCAAAACCGCCATAAAAAAAGGGGATAAAGATAGTACTTTTTGGAGAAATGTCCTCTGGTCTGATGAAACAAAAATAGAACTGTTTGGCCATAATGACCATCGTTATGTTTGGAGGAAAAAGGGGGAGGCTTGCAAGCCAAAGAACACCATCCCAACCGTGATGCATTGGGGTGGCAGCATCATGTTGTGGGGGTGCTTTGCTGCAGGAGGGACTGGTGCACTTCACAAAATAGATGGCATCATGAGGCAGGACAATTATGTAGATATATTGAAGCAACATCTCAAGACATCAGTCAGGAAGTTAAAGCTTGGTCGCAAATGGGTCTTCCAAATGGACAATGACCCCAAGCATACTTCCAAAGTTGTGGCAAAATGGCTTAAGGACAACAAAGTCAAGGTATTGGAGTGGCCATCACAATGCCCTGACCTCAATCCAATAGAAAATGTGTGGACAGAACTGAAAAAGTGTGTGCAAGCAAGGCCTACAAATCTGACTCAGTTACACTAGCTCTGTCAGGGGGAATGGGCCAGGATTCACCCAACATACTGTGGGAAGCTTGTGGAAGGCTACCTGAAACGCTTGACCCAAGTTAAACAATTTAAAGGCAATGCTACCAAGTACTAATTGAGTGCATGTAAACTTCTGACCCACTGGGAATGTGATGAAAGAAATAAAAGCTGAAATAAAATCGCTACTATTATTCTGACATTTCACATTCTTAAAAAAAAGTTGCGATCCTAACTGACCTAAGACAGGGAATTCTTACTAGGATTAAATGTCAGGAATTGTGAAAAACTGAGTTTAAATGTATTTGGCTAAGGTGTATGTAAACTTCCGACTTCAACAGTAAATGTAGGTAGAGTTTAAGTGACTATGTATAGATAAGAAAGAGTAGCATCAGCGTCGAGGGGGGGGGGGGGGGGGGATGCAAATAGTCTGGGTTTGATTAGATGTTCAGGAGTCTTATGGCTTGGTGGTAGAAGCTGTTAACCTCTTACATCTAGATGTTCCGCTAGCGGAACACCTGCTCCAATATCCAATGATAGGCGTGGCACGAATGACAAATTCCTCAAAAATACAAAAACTTCAATTTTTCAAACATATTACTATTTCACAGCATTTTAAAGACAAGACTCTCCTTTATCTAACCACACTGTCCGATTTCAAAAAGGCTTTACAGCGAAAGCAAAACATTAGATTATGTCAGCAGAGTACCAAGCCAGAAATAATCAGACACCCATTTTTCAAGCTAGCATATAATGTCACAAAAACCCAGAAGACAGCTAAATGCAGCACTAACCTTTGATGATCTTCATCAGATGACACACCTAGGACATTATGTTATACAATACATGCATGTTTTGTTCAATCAAGTTCATATTTATATCAAAAACCAGCTTTTTACATTAGCATGTGACGTTCAGAACTAGCATACCCCCCGCAAACTTCCGGGGAATTTACTAACAATTTACTAAATTACTCACGATAAACGTTCACAAAAAGCATAACAATTATTTTAAGAATTATAGATACAGAACTCCTCTATGCACTCGATATGTCCGATTTTAAAATAGCTTTTTGGTGAAAGCACATTTTGCAATATTCTAAGTACATAGCCCAGCCATCACGGGCTAGCTATTTAGACACCCGGCAAGTTTAGCCTTCACCAAAATCAGATTTACTATAACAAAAATGTTATTACCTTTGTTGTCTTCGTCAGAATGCACTCCCAGGACTGCTACTTCAATAACAAATGTTGGTTTGGTCCAAAATAATCCATCGTTATATCCGAATAGCGGCGTTTTGTCCGTACTTCGAAGCATGTCAACCGCTGTTTAAAATCAATTTTTATGCAATTTATCTCGTAAAAAAGCGATAATATTCCGACCGGGAATCTCCTTTTCGGCAAACAGAAGAAAAATCACAAAGACGGGGGCGGCCAGGGCACGCGCCTAAGCCCACAGTCCCTTGATCGGCCACTTGAGAAAGGCGATAATGTGTTTCAGCCTGGGGCTGGGATGACGACATTCAGGTTTTTCCCGGGCTCTGAGCGCCCATGGAAGACGTGGGAAGTGTCACGTTAGAGCAGAGATCCTTTGTAAAAGATAGAGATGGCAAAGAAGTTCAAGCAATGGTCAGACAGGCCACTTCCTGTAAAGGAATCTCTCAGGTTTTGACCTGCCATTTGAGTTCTGTTATACTCACAGACACCATTCAAACAGTTTTAGAAACTTTGGAGTGTTTTCTATCCAAAGCCAATAATTATATGCATATTCTAGTTACTGGGCAGGAGTAGTAACCAGATTAAATCGGGTACGTTTTTTATCCAGCCGTGAAAATACTGCCCCCTAGCCATAACAGGTTAACAAGCCTCTTGGACCTAGACTTGGCGCTCCGGTACCGCTTGCCGTGCGGTAGCAGAGAGAACAGTCTATGACTAGGGTGGCTGGAGTCTGACAATTTTTAGGGCCTTCCTCTGACACCGCCTGGTATACTGGTCCTGGATGGCAGGAAGCTTAGCTTGATGTACTGGGCCGTACGCACTACCCTCTGTAGTGCCTTGTGGTCGGAGGCCGAGCAGTTGCCATACCAGGCAGTGATGCAACCCGTCAGGATGCTCTCGATGGTGCAGCTGTAGAACTTTTGGAGGATATGAGGACCCAAGCCAAATCTTTTCACTCTCCTGAGGGGGAACAGGTTTTGTCGTGCCCTCTTCACGACTGTCTTGGTGTGCTTGGACCATGGTAGTTTGTTGGTCATGTGGACGCCAAGGAACTTGAAGCTCTCAACCTGCTCCACTACAGTCCTGTGGATGAGAAAGGGGACGTGCTCGGTCGTCCTTTTCCTGTAGTTCACAATCATCTCCTTTGTCTTGATCACATTGAGGGAGAGGTTGTTGTCCTCCACATGGTCAGGTCTCTGACCTCCTCCCTATAGGCTGCCATCATTATCGGTGATCAGGCCTACCACTGTTGTCATCAGCAAACTTGATGGTGTTAGAGTCGTGCCTGGCTTTGCAGTCATGAGTGAACAGGGAGTACAGGAGGGGGCTGAGCACGCACACCTGAGGGGCCCCCATGTTGAGGATCAGCTTGGCTGCCTTTAACACCTGGGGGTAGCCCGTCAGGAAGTCCAGGATCCAGTTGCAGAGGGAGGGGTTTAGTCCCAGGGTTCTTAGCTTAGTAATGAGCTTTGAGGGCACTATGGTGTTGAACGCTGAGCTGTAGTCAATGACCAGCATTCGTGTTCCTTTTGTCCAGGTGTGAAAGGGCAGTGTGGAGTGTAATAGAGATTGCATCATCTTTGGATCTGTTGGTGCGGTATGCACATTGGAGTGTGTCTAGGGTTTCTGGGATAATGGTGTTGATATGAGCCATGACCAACCTTTCAAAGCACATCATGGCTACAGAAGTGAGTGCTATGAGTCGGTAGTCATTTAGGCAGGTTGCCTTAGTGTTCTTGGGCACAGGGCCTATGGTGGTCTGCTTGAAACATGTTGGTATTACAGACTCGTACAGGGAGAGGTTGAAAATGTCAGTGAAGACACTTGCCGGTTGGGCAGTGCATGTTCGGAGTACACGTCCTGGTAATCCGTCTGGCCCTGCGGCCTTGTGAATGTTGACCTGTTTAAAGGTCTTACTCACATTGGCTGCGGAGAGCGTGATCACACAGTCGTCCGGAACAGCTGATGCTCTCATGCATCTTTCAGTGTTATTTTCCTGGAAGCAAGAATAGAAGCTGGTGGGCTTGTGTCACTGGGCAGCTCTTGGCTGTGCTTCCCTTTGTAGTCTGTAATAGTTTTCAAGCCCTGCCACATCCGACGAGCGTTGGAGCCGGTGTAGTACGATTCGATCTTAGTCCTGTATTGATGCTTTGCCTGTTTGCATGGCGGGATTTCTTAAAAGCTTCCCGGTTAGAGTCCCACTGCTTGAAAGCGGCATGTTCAGAATAAGGTTGTAACTTAACAAAACGTGGGAAAGTTCAAGAGGTCTGAATACTTTCCGAAGGCACTGTACATATAGGTTAGGGCCAGGAAAATATGTGACCCGATTCAGTAAACAGGAGAGCCATCATTACTTCGCAGTAGAGCCGTTTGAACGTAAACTTTTTTTGTTCTTATCAAAATGCATTTTTTGGCAGAAATGCCTTCTCGAATATGTGTACTTTCATGTGCCTTAATAACAAACTGCTATGCCATCTGTAAATACAAATAAAAAAAACTTAAGTTACGAGCCTAGTTGGTTTAGCCACATAAAAAGACAGCAACCTTCCCGCTAGCCATGATTGGTTGAGATAATGAGTGGGCTGGACATGCCAAGAGGAGTTCAAATTGGTCAGCCATATAGAAGGTTTCTGTCTATTTGAGTTAGTATGTCTAGGTAATCCTCTCTAACGCAGCTTTTTTTTAACTGCATAAGCCTAAATGTCAAGTGTTCTGTTAGCTAGCTAACGTTACGTGTATGCTCTCCACTTTCTGGAGGACCGAGTTTTGAAATCAATGGATTTCTAGTATGATAGCTAAGAAGATGGAGAAACCACCTGTCTCTGGATTACATCTTCAAACTAAGGGAAACCATGGCATCTGACAGGAGACGCATCCATTGATGATGTATATGTGTAAGATAGTCTAACTAGCTACATTTTCATATATTATACATTTATAACTTTGAAAGTTTCAATTTTAAAGTAAAAGTGTACTGTTAGCTAGCTAGCTGTTTCACCAGCTAACGTTGAGTATGATCTTATTTCTTGTATCTCAGACCCATTTGCTTGACTAGTTATAGCCTAATGTTAGCTAGCTAACATTGAACCTGGTTGGTTAGCTACCTGCAGATTCAAGCAGGGTAGTAACGTCATGGGATTACGGTTGGTGTTTACCTAGCTAGCTACATGTCTTAACCTGTTGGGTCTAGGGGGCAGCATTTGCACGTCTGGATAAAAAAAATGTACCCGATTTAATCTGGTTACTAATCCTACCCAGTAACTACAATATGCATATACTTATTATATATGGATAGAAAACACTCTAAAGTTTCCAAAACTGTTTGAATGGTGTCTGTGAGTATAACAGAACTCATTTGGCAGGCAAAACCCTGAGACATTTTCTGACAGGAAGTGGATACCTGATGTGTTGTATTGACTTTAAACCTATCCCATTGAAAAACACAGGGGTTTAGGAATATTTTGACACTTCCTATTGCTTCCACTAGATGTCACCAGCCTTTACAAAGTGTTTTGAGTCTTCTGGAGGGAGATCTGACCGAACAAGAGCCATGGAACGATGATGTCCCATTAGACACCTGGCGCGCTACTTCATGTTGGGTACCCTCGTTCCAATACGTTATAAAAGAGTATGCATTCGTCCACCTTGAATATTATTCATGTTCTGGTTATTAACAAAAGACTCTCGTCTGAGTGTGCTAGAGCGCAGAATAACTGATGAATTTACGAACGCTCAACGCCCATTGAATATGGCCGGTGCCAGTAAACGTCAACAAAAAAGCGTAATTAAATTGTTGCCAGCAGCACAGTTAGTCACCAACTCTCTGGATAACATAAAAACAGCCTAACCAGCTCTGCTAGGGTGAGTAAAATGGTCAGTGGGGTGTTCTCTCACTACGTGTCCAGAAGTAGCTAGCAAACTAGCCAATGTTAGCTTGGGTGCTTGACTGCCGTTGTGAGGTCAGAACGCTCAGATCAACCCTACTTTGCGGCCAGAGCTTCCAGTGTACGGTTGAACACTTTGAGAGCGAAACGCTCTGAATTTACGAACAGGCAATCTGACAGCACAGTTGCAGTCACCAACGCTCTGGATAACATAACAGCCTAACCAGCTCTGCTAGGGTGAGTAATGTTCAGTGAGCTGTTCTCCCATTTGTGTCTGGAAGAAGCTAGCAAGTTTGCTTACGTGCCCGACTGCTTTTTAATTTTTTTTTAATTATGAACAAAAATATAAAAACAAAAATACATAAACCTAACAGTATTACATAGAGATATATTTTCAAATTGTCAAAAAGTTATGGTACGTATTGCTTTTTTGTTTTTACATATACTGATCATTTCTAAATAATATTTAAATTCTCTCAAACAATGTAGAGGGGTTTGTTCGCCGCCCACTTTATTTTATTGGTAAAGGTTCTACCATGAAAAATAAACAATGAAAGTTAAATAAGGTCCATATAATGTGGATCAAAATAAAACAGAGTCTTTCAAATTAACATTAATAGTAGTTTATTTTTAAATAAAATATAACTCACTCCAATCTTCTGACATAAGAACAGTCCCAAAATAAATGGTCAAGAGTCTCGGTTACAACCTCAAAATACACATTTGTTATCAATAGCTATTTTGGATCTGTGTATTATAAAGGTCTTTACAGGGGTGCTTGACTGCTGTTAGTACAGAACGCTCGGGTCAACCCTTAAATAGATGGGGCTAAAGCTTAAGACGGAGTGAACGACGCTGAATGGATGTAGACAAAGGGCTCTTGTCGTGGAAATGCAGTACTGAGAGAGAATTTCTTCAAACAATCAAATGTATTTAATATCGATTAATTATTGCAATAATGAAACCGTCAGCCCAACAGTCTTGACAGCTGGACAGAGAGTAACTGAAAAAAACTGATATTATATAGGACCTAAAAATGCATAGTCACAATGGTTCCATCTCCCATAAGCCACCTTGGTGATCTACACAGATTGGTGTTTTACCCCCAACCCGGCTAAGTTTCCCAGATGCCAGGAAGATGAGACAATGAGGCATTGTTCTAAACTCTTCCAGGCTATCTCGGGTCACACACACACACACACACACTTTGTCTATGGAATGCCAGCTTTTAATCACCAAGTCATTGTCAGCTCAAGCTATGTCTAGTAAAACCATACACCCAGATTAGCTGCAGGGTGCTAGAGTGGAGACCATAAAACACAGCATTAGCAGGACATAAATATCTTACTGTTTGTTAAGTAAATAACTGTTACATGTCCAACAAATAAGGAGAATACATCATTTTTCTATCATACTCTCCAGTAGTAGTACCAAAACATTCAAAGGCCATTTTCTCAAAAGTGAGTTTACAAGTTTATCAACTTTAAAAGCAAAATGTAGCAAAACTATAGAGTATGATATACCATTTTGTAGCTCTGAGTCTCTACTTCTATCCAATGTAAAAATTACATTTAAAATTTTGCTACATAAGACCTATTTGAGCTGGTCGGTCACATATCGCAATGTTTTTTTATATCGCAATATTTTTTCCATGGCAAAAATGAAAACATGAATCAGAAAAACTCTTCGGTCCTTTAAAAACCTGATTTATCTAACAGTGTGTTATAGCTTGGAAAATAAATGTGACTCGATGACAACATTACGATTTTTGTTTCCAACGTTAGGGCTGTTTTCCTAAAGCAGTTAATTCCGCTTCACGTTCTCTTTCTTTGCCACGATACTAACGAGTACCTTGATTTTGGTATCGTCCTGGCCCTAATATAGGTAGGGGTAAAGTGAGTATGCAACAGGATAGATAGATAGTAGCAGCAGCATATGTGATGAGTCAAAAGAGTTAGAGCAAAGAGGGTCAATGCAGAAACTCTGGGTAGCTATTTAGTAAAGCTGCAATATGTAGCTTTTTGGTCAACCTGACCAAATTCAAATTTGACAGAAATCTGAATTACAGATGTCATTCTCATTGAAAGCAAGTCTAAGAAGCGGTACATCTGTTCTATGCGCACTATTCCTACGCATCCCTTCAGTTTCGTTGCTGCGTCATTTACTTTTGTACACCAGCTTCAAACAGCTGAAATTACAATAATTTGGGTTATTGAAAATGTATTTAAGAAGGTTTCTCTTGCTTGTTTTGTTACAAATGGAAATTAGGTAAATAATTAATTTTTGCAACCAGGAAATGGCGGAGCGATTTCTGAATATTGTATCTTTAACTATTTAGTAGTCTTATGGCTTGGGGGTAGAAGCTGTTCAGGGTCCTGTTGGTTCCTGACATGATGCATCGGTACTGCTTGCAATGCGGTAGCAGAGAGAACAGTGTGTGACTTGGGTGGCTGTAGTCTGAATTTCTAGGGCCTTCCTCTGACACCGCCTGGTACAGAGGTCCTGGGTGGCAGGGAGCCTGCCCCAGTGAAGTACTGGGCTGTACGCACTACCTTGCGGTAGAATGTCAAGCAGTTGCCATACCCAACAGTGATGCAGCCAGTCAAGATGCTCTCAATGATGCAGCTGTAGAACGTTGAGGATCTGAAGGCCCATGCCAAATCTTCTTGGCCTCCTGAGAGGGAAGATACGTTGCAGTGCCTTCTTCACGACTGTGTTGGTGTGTGTGGACCATGTTTATTCCTTAGTGATGTGGACACAGAGGAACTTGAAGCTCTTGACCTGCTCCACTACAGACCCGTCAATGTGGATGGGTCGTATTTTTGAATCATATTTTCATATAACATACTTCCAAGAGTCTTGATGATCATCCAAGTACTTTTTGGAAAACTTGACTCAACTTTTTGGATGACATGGGTCCTAGTATGCCTGGCAAAAACCAAACACTGCATTTCACAGTAAGAACCTCATAGCAACGGTCAAAAATTGTGGTGTCAGCATTGATGGTTTGGGGATGCTTTGCTGCCTCAGGACCTGGACGATTTGCCTTAATAGAAGGAACCATGAAATCTGCTCTGCATTAGAGAATTCTACAGGAGAACGTCAGGCCATCCATCTGTGAGCTGAAGCGCAGCTGGGTCATGCAGCAAGACAATGATCCAACACACAATCAAGTCTACATGAAAATTTCTAATAAGCAACAAATTTGAAGTTTTTGAATGGCCTAGTCAAAGTCCAGACCTAATCCCAATAGAGATGTTGTGGCAGGACTTGAAACGAGCAGTTCATGCTTGAAAACCCACAAATGTCACTGAGTTAAAGCAGTTCTGCATGCAAGAGTGGGCCAAAATCCCTCCACAGCGATGTGAGAGACTGATAAACTACAGGAAGCATTCGGTTGCAGTCATTGCAGCTAAATGTGGCACAACCAGTTATTGAATGTAAGGGGGCGATTACTTTTTTTTCACACAGGGGAATTCAGTGTTGCACAACTTCGTCAATTAAATTGTTTTGAACTCCAGTTCCCTTTAATATTAGATTTTGGTTGAAGATCTGATAACATTCAATACCAAAACTATGCAAAATAGAGAAAAATCAGAAAGGGGGCAAAAAGTTTATCTACAGCATCGTGATAAAGTATCTTGGTAAATATTATGGTCGGCAGCTTATCGTGAAGTATTCTAACTCAGGCTAGCAAAAACTCAATACTTTCTTAACTTTAGCTGTTAACACTAGAACCGCCTGGCCTTTCAGCCTATAAGTACCTGCCGGAAGTCCCCTTTATTTAGCATATGCATCAGATGCATATCAACCCACAAGGTGCACAAACATGAGCACCAACACTTGATAAATATTGCATAAACTATTGTAAAGGATAAATTGCATGAATAAATAGTGGAAATATATCAATTCGAGTTAAGGATATGTTCTGTATAATTCTACAAAGTCAGAGAAAAAAAAGAATAATATAGGCCTATTGCCAATTTTCATTTCCCTTACAATAAAAAAAAAAACATTACAGTATAATCCATTTGATCAACTTTATTTCTATAGTCGATTAGTAATGCAACTGGTAAAAGGGCTGTAAATACTTTGTTTGTGATTTCAAAATTCTGACAAATGAGCAGTGTAAAATACAAACATTTAGGAAAAGTAATGGAAGGCGTAGGACATAGCTTTTTGGGGGAAGATTTTTTTCTATTTACAAAATCAAATGACAGTGGTCATTTGCGGTTCTAGTGTTAACAAATACACACCCCTCCCCCTCTAAGCTTACTCGAAGCTGCTGTCCAATCTTGACGAAGCATGGAAAAGCCAGCGAGGTGTATATTATACAAGTCCTTGTTCAGCCACGATTTCGATAAAAACATAGAATATTACAGTTCATCAGGTCCCGTTGTTAGGATAGTCTTGAACAGAGCTCATCCAATTTGTTCTCTAGTGATTGTACATTCGCCAACAAAATAGAGGGCAATGGTGGTCTAGATGCTCGCCAACGTAGTCAAATCATAATGCCACCTCGCTTGCCTCTCTTTCACCACCGCTTCCTCTTTAGAGTCCCAGGGATGAGGGCTTGGTCTGGCGTAAGCAAACAACCAGAGCTGCCTGACTCGTTGAAGTATTAATCTTCATCCAAATCAAGATTAGTGATTGCCGTTCTGATGTCCAGAAGCTGTTTTCAGTCATAGGAAATGATAGCGGAAACATTATGTACAAAAAGTTAAGATCAGCGTAAAAACCCCCGCAAAATAACAGAATTGGTCAGGAGCCCTTAAGATGGCAGCTATCCACTGCAGTGCAGTCTCCATCATGCCATACATTTCATGGAGGAAAATGTATTGTGGTTTCAGTGAGATTGCAAAACAACAAACCGGCCTGGTTATTTCTGACATGCCGGCCCAATTTTCCTTGAGGCCCCCCGTTTTTAGCTAAATAATGACAATTCTGCAAAAACCCACAATTCAGACAGGCCCTCAAACAAGGCATTTGGCTGAATTGCTCTTTGGTCAGCTTTGTTAGGCAGTTTTGCTTGATGTTGATGAAGTACAAGAAAGGAAATCTACAGTAGGCCTATGTTCTGAAAAGGCAATGCTTAATTTTGAGCAAGAGCCCAGTAAGGGAATTAAAATGTTTAAATATGCAAGACTAGATATTAGTCAATAATGGTTCCCTTCTGATAGGCTATCACTCAGCCATTCATTTTTGTGAAGAAAATAAATCTCTATAAACAATACAAAAAAAATCTATATTTGAATATTTTATATGCCTTATTACTTGAGAGCAGCTGATAGACTAGTGGTTAGATAGGCTCTTTTAGAATCTGAGAGTAAAACACTTACACTTCTCTCTAAGATGTAGGCTTAGCCTTCCCAAACAGTCCTATTACAAGTCAGAATGTTGAACATACTTCATTTCAAATTACTTTACCGGTTGTCAGTAATCTGAGACAAAATATCCACAGGGAAGCGTTTTCAACCCTACCGTCAGTAGGGCCGAGCGTAACTGAACGTTGTCCCATGCAGTCAGCTGGCAAATAAAATAAAATAAAAACTCCCAGCTAATTACGAGGAAACTGTGTCGGTCAACTGTTTGGTTAGATTCGGCTATAGTTTACATATTGTGCATCACGTGCAATACCTCAGGAGATCGAAAATACAAGTGACAGAACCTACTGGAGACAAAAAACAAACAAAAAGTGATAGGTGATGGGTAAACAACACTTTCCCGTGGATACCGTATCTCCACCTCCTACCGCCAAAAACAGCATGAACAACCGGTAAAGTACATATTTTATTCAACATTCTCGCTTGTAGAGACCCTTGTCTTTTTTAGGCAGACTTCTTTCAGACTGAATATCCATGGACTAACCATGGTAACAGTCTGATGTTTTAGGCAAGCGTTGGGCCAGCAACCTAAATGTCGCTAGTTTGAATCCTAATTGCTTCAGCGTCTCCATTGATAATGTCAGGCCCTGGCCGTGACCCGACTCACTGAGGGTGTCTCAGGGGAGTTGGGATATGCAAATGTTTTCAAATCAATTTCACAGATGCATATTAATACACACATGTGTGAAACATGACAAATATAAGCACCCATAAAATTATTATAATAATCATAAATTATTCAATCATAACTTGGTACAGTGTAAATATAACCTATATTTTAGGCATACTACAGGTTATTATTTGCATCTGACTTTCGGGCCTATAGGAAAAGTGCCTCATCTGTGCTCCAGGCATAAGCTGTCTTTTTTCCCCTCTTTACTCAGTCGGGGTCTCAACTTACTGTTGAGAGTAAGAATAGTAGAATACACAAGGTGCAAGTCGGAAATTTGGTTGTGCATCAGCAATTTTTCTCATGTTATGTCAGTCACTGACAGTCACTCAATTAGCCATGTCAGCTAACAATTTTTGGATTGGTAAGTTAGTCTAGCCAGCTATCTAAATTTATAGTAATCATGGCCAAATACCGACCAGGCCCTGAACTCCAGGGGGCCTCTATTGATTTTGCTAGTCACTCTCAATCAGATATCATTAGCATGGCATAAGTCATGGCAAAATGGGTAGAATTGCAGGGAATTAACTGTATAACTGAATTTTTCAAATGTGTAATAAAATTGCAAATACTGCTTCCCTCCCCGTGGCAAAATGTGTAGAATTGCAGGAAATGCACTTGTAAAGGGGGGGGGGGGGGTCAACCAAATCTAGTTTAGGGCCCCCAAAAGGCTAGAGCAGGCCCTGTACCTCATCCTAGAAAACATTTTATGACACTTGCACTGATGGTGCATGTTCAGGATTTCTTGAGAAAACACGCCCTAATTATTTACATATTGTTTGATCATCGCCCAAATGAATAATGGAGATGTAACTATACTTACTCGAATGCGAAGAACAGGGAGCAGGTGCCGACGATGAGAAATACGGTTAGATAGAAGACGCCTTTCTGCCGGGCCATCATTACGCGTCCATCGCAGCAGAAAGTGTTTTTCCCCGGGAGCTTTTCCCATTTTCGTACCTTCCTTGCAATCATTACCGCCGACATACTGACAGATTACGTTCAACTCAGTATAGTGACATATGATGTGTAAAGGCCACAGTATGTAGCACAAATGGCAATATTTCCTTGCCTTTCAAAACGACAATGATACGGTAAAGTCAATTGCCTTGTAACTAACTGGCAGAATCACAACACCCGCGAGATGGTAATCTGAAACGGGCGATTCCAAATGATTCAGAAGCTCACAAATATGCCTATGATAAAAAAAAAAGTTTTGTTGATTTAAATCTGGTAGCCTAGTAAAGCGCCATCAATAAGCCTACAGTCCATTCAGTCTGATGCAACGAATTTCTTTCTTCAGCAATCCGCGTTACTCTCATTTCATTGCTCTGAAATGATTTGATTATGAATCACTTGTCGTTTGTGTCATACATTTTCACAAAATCCATGCATCCATATTTTCGGCAATGAAAGTTCTCTTTTCAGTGTGGCCACCTCCTTCCAGTGCCAGAGGGCTTCCATTATAGAATAGAACAGTAATCAGGTTCCCAAATGATCCCTTTAATAATGGAATCTGTTTAAATGTTATCCAAATGCTGGAGGCAGATTTTCTCGGCCCATAGGAAAGCAATCCAATCTTGGTCCTCGCATCGGGAGTGGACCTTGAGCGAGTGACGTTCATACCATCTCGATAATACTGATCATACGCGCGCACCACACAGGTTTGGTTTATGATGGTTGCTATTCAATAAGTCTCATTATTAATAAAAAAAAAATAAACACCTACAATAGGCCTATCTTAAATAACATATACATAACCGTAGCCTAAAAATAAGGTGTGTTCGCTGTGCTTTACCGCAGGA
The DNA here is from genome assembly GCF_965601325.2 of Salmo salar. NCBI lineage: Eukaryota > Metazoa > Chordata > Actinopteri > Salmoniformes > Salmonidae > Salmo > Salmo salar. The sequence goes on from NC_138299.1 coordinate 63,343,930, forward strand.
TGCGAGTTTGGCTCGTATCTAATCAATGGGAGCAGAGAACACGCCTAGATTGAAATGTTTTCTCTTAAAGGGGCAGTACAGGTACAGTGAAATAGAAATGAACAAAGGAGCGTGAGTGCCCTGAAACATTGGCGTTAGGCTACGGTATACGCGTTAAAACATCCTTAATGTTCGAATTAAGTAATGATGAAAATATTCCCAGCCACAAAATATTAGCAAGTTTTGTCTTCCAGGAATAATGAATTCTATTATTTTCATTTCTATTGTGTTATACTCCACTCTATTCTATCGTTTTCTAATGTGTTCTATTCTATTATCTAGTTTATTTTATAGGCTAGAGTATCTTTTATCATTGGCAATCAATAAAAAACAAAACATTTTGGGGCAATTATGACTGTAATATGCATTCTCCATAGAGAGCAAAGCACACATATGTTAGCATGAACATAATATCATAGGTAGAACATCTCTATCCTTTACAGTAAAATTAGTCCATGGAAACATAGTATCAAAGGTCAACAAATAGGGGAAAATTATTATTGATCAGCATTGGTTTAAAGTCCCCATTTTCACAAGTTGGGCAAAGGAGCAAATCCTTGCAGCACTTCCGGAGATCCACTGTGCAGGACATAATGCATGCTTAAAGAGCATCAGGAGCAACACCAGTGAGGTGTTGCTCCTGCAAGTAGAGGAAGAGATGGGAGGGAGGGGGTTGGGCAGACCCCACCCCCTTCCTCCGGAGGCAGTAAACAAGTAGAACCAGAACCACTCTGTATCCACCATCACCACCAGGGATTTGTCTATTTCAATCCACACAAGAGGATCATGGGTAATATATGACTCGTCAGAGGCTGCCATGGATGAGCGGTATACAACTCAGGTTAAATGTTTACAACGATATCATCATACACAGTTGTCATCTGATTCATAATCTATCTCTGGATGTCAGCTTGTGAGCTTTTGTTTTACCCTCTCTAAAACAGTGGGGTGAAAACAGGCATGAATATATCATGTTTCTGTTAATTGATGTAACACAAAACATACTCTGGAATAGGTTATGCCACGTACACTGAGTGTACAAAACATTAGGAACACCTGCTCTTTCCATGAGATAGACTGACCAGGTGAATCCAGGTGAAAGCTATGATCCCGTATGTATGTCACCTGTTAAATTCACTTCAGTCAGTATAGACCAGTGTAGACCAAACTTTTTATAGTCCTTTTTATACCCCTTCAAACATTCAACCTCCAGCTGCATACATCAGGGTCAGCGCACTCTGTTGTTTTTTGCCATCATTTTAAGCCTGCCAAACCCACACTATGCAATACAATTGTTAAACATAAGAATGAGTGTGAGTTTGTCACAACCCGGCTTGTGAGAAGTGACAAAGAGCTCTTATAGGACCAGGGCACAAATAATAATAATCAATAACTTTGCTCTTTATTTAGCCATCTTACATATAAAACCTTATTTGTTCATCAAAAATTGTGAATAACTCACAGGTCAATGAGAAGGGTGTGCTTGAAAGGATGCACATAACTGCAATGTTGGGTTGTATTGGAGAGAGTCTGTCTTTAAATCATTTTCCACACACAGTCTGTGTCTGTATTTAGGTTTCATGCTAGTGAGGGCCAAGAATCCACTCTCACATACTCTCACATATTCTGTCACGGTTGTTGGGATAGACAGACCAAGGCGCAGCGTGATTCGAGTTCCACATCTTTTATTAGTGAAACTTAAACAAAACAATAAACAAACAACGACCATGAAGTAACACCGTGCACATCAGCACTCAACAAAACAATATCCCACAAAGCAGGTGGGAGAAAGGGCTTCCAAAATATGATCCCCAATTAGAGGCAACGATTACCAGCTGCCTCTAATTGGGAACCATACAAACCACCAACATAGAAATACAATGACTAGAACACCCCCCCTAGTCATGCTCTGACCTAAACACCATAGAGAACCAAGGGCTCTCTATGGTCAGGGCGTGACACGCTTGTTCAGATATCGGTAAGTGGACTGGAGACAGGGCATGAAAGGGATAACGAATGCAGTTGTTTGTGTCGTCCGTTTTGGGAAAATAACTGCGTAATTGCGCACCCAGCTCACTCAGGTGCTTTGCTATATCACATTTGGCATTGTCCGTAAGCTTGAGTTCATTTGCACACAAAAAATCATACAATGATGGAAAGACCTGTGTATTGTCCTTGTTAATGCAGACAGAAAAGAGCTCCAACTTCTTAATCATAGCCTCAATTTTGTTCCGCACATTGAATATAGTTGCGGAGAGTCCCTGTAATCCTAGATTCAGGTCATTCAGGTGAGCAAAAACATCACTCAGAATAGTCCAGTCGTGTGAGAAACTCGTCATCATGCAAGCGATCAGACAAGTGAAAATTATGGTCAGTAAAGAAAACTTTAAGCTCGTCTCTCAATGAAAAAAAAACATGTCAATACTTTGCCCCTTGATAACCAGCGCACTTCTGTATGTTGTAAAAGAGTTACATGGTCGCTGCCCATATCATTGCATAATGCAGAAAATACACGAGAGTTCAGGGGCTTTGCTTTAACAAAGTTAACCATTTTCACTGTAGTGTCCAAAATGTCTTTCAAGCTGTCAGGCATTCCCTTGGCAGCAAGAGCCTCTCGGTGGATGCTGCAGTGTACCCAAGTGCTGTCGGGAGCAACTGCTTGCACGCGCGTCACCACTCCACTATGTCTCCCTGTCATGGCTTTTGCACCATCAGTACAGATACCAACACATCTTGACCACCAAAGTCCATTTGATGTCACAAAGCTGTCCAATACTTAAAATATATCCTCTCGTGTTGTCCTGGTTTCCAGTGGTTTGCAGAAGAGGATGTCTTCCTTAATTGACCCCCCATAAACGTAATGGACATATACCAGGAGCTGTGCCAGGCCCGCCACGTCTGTTGACTCATCCAGCTGTAATGCATAGAATTCACTGGCTTGTATGTTAAGCAGTAATTATTTCAAAACATCTCCTGGCCATGTCACTGATACGTTGTGAAATAGTGTTGTTTGATGAAGACATTGTCTGTATAGTTTGTTGGGCCTTAGCCCCCAGCATTGTCCCAGCCATATCCGTGGCAGCAGGAAGAATTAAGTTCTCCACAATAGTATGGGGCTTGCCTGTCTTAGCCACTTGGTAGCTCACCATATAAGACGCTTCTAGCCCCTTTTTATCAATGGTATCTGTTGCTTTTATACATGTCTTACTACTCAAAAGTCGTCTTTTTTGTCGCTCAATAAACTCCCGTGTCTTATTTTTCAAATTGTCATATTTTGTTTCTAAATGTCTGTGCAAGAGTGAAGGTTTCCCGCAAGAGAGTAACGGTTAATGTGATTGGATGTTAATTATTTGACTAGGCTACCTGTATTTGACATTGTGTTGTTATTTTGCTGAACACTAGATGGTTTCATTTTATTTTTGGTAGTGAAACGAGGCTACTCAGGCGAGACAAAAACCTCACCCAAATGTATAGCCCCGTTGGAAAATATAAATGTACTGTTTGAAAATGTGAAGAATTAAAAAAATGTAAAATGTGAATCACATTTATATTTGCCGTACCCCCTATGGCATTGCACGTACGCCTGGTTTGGGAATGCCTGGTGTAGATGAAGGGGAGGAGACAAGTTAAAGAAGGATTTTTAAGCCTTGAGACAATTGACACATGGATTGTGTATGTGTGCCATTCAGAGGGCGAATGTAAGTGCCTTTGAATGGGGTAGTAGGTGCCAGGCACAGCGGTTTGAGTGTGTCAAGAACTGTAACGCTGCTGGGTTTTTAACGCTCAAAAGCTTCCCGTGTGTATCAAGAATGGTCCGAAACGACATCCAGCCAACTTCAAACAACTATGGGAAGCATTGGAGTCAACATGGGCCAGCATCCCTGTGGAACGCTTTAGACACCTTGTAGAGTCCATACCCCAACGAATTGAATGAGGCTGTCCTGAGTGCATAAGGGGGTGCAATTAAATATTAGTAAGGTGTTCCTAATGTTTTGTACACTCAGTGTATATTCTTTGTACGTTCAATAATTTAGTGTATGATTACTGAACTACAATTTACATAAAACAACTCAATTTCCTGGGATATATCAATGGGGCTGGTTATTGATATACCCCTTAACCTGTCTGTTGAAAATGTTACCTCACATAGGATGCCAACATATCCATCTAATTGTGTCGACCTTTGTAACGACAATGACGTCGTCATAGGCTACACTCTAGGCTACCTAGAACCATAAGGGTTCTTCGGCTGTCCCTGTAGGAGAGCCCTTTTTGGTTCCAGGTAGAACCTTTTCACCCTTGGATGTACCATTGTACTGTCTTTAACTATGGGAGATTCTTAATTGGGGGGAAAAAATCTGTCCTCTCCTCGACTCCTACGTCCTCCTCTCCTCCGTGACCCTGAAACCGATAAGTGGTCAAGCTGTTGAGGAGAGTGTAAGTCCGTGAGTAGGTGAACAAGAGGAGTGTCCTCCTCTTCGCAGCTAGCGCATCAGTGTTTTAACATCCACCCCGCCCGCTCATAATCAGCCGTTGTTTTCTCAAAGGAGAAAAGCATGCACCCGTTTAAAAGTGATACACTACTTATACCTTGTATCTATCAAATGTCTTCCACACCTAGTTCCATTAGTTTTGAACAATTTAGACATTGATTTTGGGATTGCACCTCTGTAAATGTCGTTTGCCCGATGAAGCGGGAGTGGAGAAGAATTTCTCATAAAAGCGCATTTGTTTCTACTTTCCCTCTCCTTGCCGCTTCTCCTCGAAGGAGAGGACGGAGGAGAGGAGACGGAAGGCGATCAAAATACAATTGAGATTCTCCCGTGTGTGTGGGTGTGAGGCTGGAATCTGATGACCGTGCGTTTCCAATTTTGACCTGTGGGAGGCAACTATGTCTAAAAGTGTCGACCGCTCGTGTGGCCTTGTCAGGTGGCTCCCTCTAGTGGTTAGATAGAATTCTAACAATTCAGGACCCAGAAAAAAAACAACTTAACATTCTCACTTCTTGTCCAAATGATCTTAAAATGTTAGGATTTTCTTTCAGGTTTGAGTTTCATGTGACTAAGTCCAGGTTCTCTGATGGTAACATCACAGGGAAGCTCAGGATATCATCACTGAACTCCAGTTGGAAGACTGGGGGGTTTATATGCTGGTTAACATTGCGTGTAATAATTCTTAATGCATTGTATGTGTTACAGGAAGGCTTTAAAGTCTTTCAAGTATCCCATCCCTATGGGCAGCAGAAGCTGGGTGCCAGGTGCTTGATAGCTCAAGTGTGAGGGATTGGTGGGAAATCAGTTAAATGAGAGTGAGAGATGGATTGAGTAGCCTAGTCTCTTGACATGGCGAGGTTTGCCCGCGTCCGTTTGAACCCTTTCTTTTGGCATGCCTATTTGTATATTCATATTGGTATAATATTATTTGTCACCATCAACTGAACATAGTCTAACTTGCTTGGGCTGGGCTGGGCGACACAGGAGTCAGAACAGCGCTCAAGTTGGACCCCATTAAGGAGGCCTACTCTGTCTCTGAAGTAGCCTACAGTACATGTAGGCATACACAGACATCACCGGTCCGCTTACTCTTACTTTCATGCTAAAAACAGACAGGCCTAACTAGGACCCACAGACAGTGAAATTAGGTTCATCAATAAGCTGGCTAGTCAGTTCTGTAATGTAGGTCAACTATGATCAAATTGAACTCGATGGGCGGATTGATACTGTCTGAAAACGCCGATCTCTCTGTCTCGAAACGAAGAGCAGTCATTGTATTTTGGTCAGCAGTCTCTCCTCAACTTACATCTTGCTTTATTAAAGCAATATGTCAAAACAATTCCATCCAACCTATCAGAAGGTATTGTGACTCAATTACAAAATTGCTTAAATCTATAGATCTTCTCAGATTTAGACTACAGGAGGGTGATGGGCTATATGAATTAGGGGCGATGATGTTATTTTGAATTGATTGTGCACATTGTTATGTTATTATGCAACATGGACTCAGGGGTAGACGTAACATATTAAATGTACATACAACACTCCAATTAGAATTATATGTTATGTTTCGTATGGTATGTATTAATCGTAGATATCCATCATCCATTTTGTATGATATGTTACAAATTACAATTTGTGGCTATCTAACTATACCAAACGTAATATATCATACTCATTTGAGTGTTTCGGATTTACATTTCCTATGTTATGTCTAGTCTATGAGACCAGGCTGTATTATGTGTAGGCCTACAGATGTGTTTTGGTTAATGATTTTTATAGTAGGTGGCAGAATTGTACTCAAATAACATACTGCATGCATGTAATCCAAAATTAGTATCTCTGTGTGAGATGGTCATCTGGATTTGTCAAACAGCACCCAGCTAATCTTCATTTGTGCCTTTGCTTCATATATGTAACAATTCTGAAAATATAGATATTTTTTGTTATGAAATATATATATTTTGCCGTTGCATAGAATCCATATTTAGCACATGCACAGCTGTATCTAACAAACAATGCTACAGAGCTCGCTGGGGTCTATGATCAAAAAGACAAAAACTATGACCTAATGAAAGAAAACTGTAAGGACCGACGCTGGAGTAGAGAAGCAGGTATGGGGAGTCAACGTTTAATAAGGAACAGACATGGAACGAGACAGGACCAGTGTCAGCACACGGGTAACACAACAAAGTACGACAATTCATCCTGAAGCGGGGAATAGAGCTTGGGAACAGACAGATATAGGGGAGGTAATGACACAGGTGATTGAGTCCAGGTGAGTCCAATAATTGTTGATGCGTGTGACGGGGGAAGGCAGGTGTGCGTAATGATGGTGGCAGGAGTGCGTAATGCTGGGGAGCCTGGCGCCCGGTAGCAGGCCTGACAAAAACAACATAGATCACTGAGACAAAAGTAATAGGCTATACACTGAGTATACCAAACATTAGGAACACCTTCCTAATATCCCACAGCTATGCTGGCCCATGTTGATTCCAATGCTTCCTACAGTTGTGTCAAGTTGTCTGGATGTCCTTTGGGTGGTGGACCATTCTTGATACACACAGGAAACTGATGAGTGTGAAAAATCCAGCAGCGTTGCAGTTCTTGACACAAACCGATGCGCCTGCCACCTACTACCATACCCCGTTGTCTTGCCCATTCACCCTCTGAATGGCACACACACAATCCATGTCTCAATTGTCTCAAGGTTTAAAAATCCTGTCTCCTCCCATTGATATACACTGATTGAAGTGGATTTAACAAGTGACGTCAATAAGGGATCATAGCTTTCACATGGATTCACCAGGGCAGTCTATGTCATGGAAAGAACAGATATTCTTAATGTTTTGTGTTCTCAAGTGTATTTCTTCCAGCAAATATTTGACAACAAAAATGTCGCTATGACTTTTGTTTGTATGTTTTCAAAAATGCTTGCGTTGATTTATGGGCCAATTAATACATGAACACATGAATCTTGGAACGATTCATAAATTAATGAGTAATGTAGCATTTTATGAAGCTCACTGCATTTTTTTAACGCATTGCAAAAGTGAACGTGGTCGCGATCATAATGCTCTCTCTTTTCTGTTTCTTATCTCTAGAACTGACTATCTTCAGGCAGTGTTTTATGACATCTATGTTGATAGTAATTAGCTAAAGATCACAAAGTAGCAATATAAGTCAAAAGTCATACTTTATTGTGTGTATTGACAAACCAAAGGGCTGAGAGAAATTGCTTCTCCATCCTACATCTTTGGCATTAGTTCAGTGACTTCTGGAAACACGCTTCACTTAGGCCACTAGATGTCTCTAGACACTGCTTTTATACTTATGGCAAAGTGACAAGCATAATATTATCTCTGTGGCTTATTCAGTTCATAGCCTGTCCAATTATTTTTGTTATTCAGTCATATTTTTACAATTGACTTGTCAACTTGTGTGCGTGTCCTGTCAATTTCAGATGACAGCCCTGTGTTTACGCCACAGGAGGCTGCTGAGGGAAGGACGGCTTATAATGTCCAGAACGGAACAAATGGAATGGCATCAAACACCTGGAAACCATGTTCGATGTATTTGATACCATTCCACTAATGCCGCTCCAGCCATTACCACGAGCCCGTCCTCTCCAATTAAGGTGGCACCAAACTCCTGTGGTCTCCTCCCTCTGCACTATTTTTTGTTACTCAGATGCACACCTGGGTCGTGTTCATTAGGGCACACTGTAGCAAAATGTTTTGCAACGGAAAACGAAAATGAACGTTCCTTTTTGGACAAGTCCAAGTAGTCCCTCCATGTTGCAGTCAGTTTTCTTCTATTTGGTGGCTAATGAACACATCCCTGATACTGCTCACCTGGTGAATGCAGGCATGTGCTCCCAGACACAAGAAGGTGCTTCACAAGTTTTGAAAAAGAGCTATGTTGAAATGCTTCAGCGTATCTACTTACCTTCCAGACAACCAGCACTCAAGTCTGTTTTAAAGAGCTTCATCTACATTATTTGATGATTTTATGGAAATAATGTACACAGGGTCCCGTGTGGCTCAGTTGGTAGAGCATGGTGTTTGCAACGCCAGGGTTGTGGGTTCGATTCCCACAGGGGACCGGTACGGGAAAAAAATAAGAAAAAAAAATCTATGAAATGTATGCGTTCACCACTGTAAGTCGCTCTGGATAAGAGTGTCTGCTAAATGACTTAAATGTTGATGTTATCAAGTGATTGATAGTGTAATTACCCAGTATAAAAATGGCGTAAGAAATCACAGGAGGTTGGTTGCACCTTAATTGGGGAGAATGGGCTTGTGGTAATGGCTGGAGTGGAATCAGTGGAATGGTATCAAATACAGCAATGACATGGTTTCCAGAAGTTTGATGCCATTCTATTTGCCCTGTTCTGGCTCATTTATTATGAGCCATTCTCCCCTCAGCAGCCTCCTGTGTAAGAAATGCTGATTTAGCTGATGAATGGTTGCTATTTCTGGATGGCAGCTATGAGCTCTAGTGTGAGAATCCTTGCCACAACCAAACTGCATGATGATAACTTAGTTGGAGCTGAAAAATTCAATGGAAAACAATGGTTGTGTTTCAAATGGTACCTTATTCCCTATAGTGCACGACTTTTCACTAATCAAATCAAATCAAATCAAATTAATTTTTATATAGCCCTTCGTACATCAGCTGATATTCTCAAAGTGCTGTACAGAAACCCAGCCTAAAACCCCAAACAGCAAGCAAAGCATGTGAAAGAAGCACGGTGGCTAGGAAAAACTCCCTAGGAAAAACTCCCTAGAAACGGTGGCTAGGAAAAACTCCCTAGAAAGGCCAAAACCTAGGAAGAAACCTAGAGAGGAACCAGGCTATGAGGGGTGGCCAGTCCTCTTCTGGCTGTGCCGGGTGGAGATTATAACAGCACATGGCCAGATGTTCAAATATTCATAAATGACCAGCATTGTCAAATAATAATAATCATAGTAGTTGTCGAGGGTGCAACAAGTCAGTAACACAAGAGTAAGTGTCAGTTGGCTTTTTCATAGCCGATCTTTGAGAGTATCTCTACCGCTCCTGCTGTCTCTAGAGAGTTGAAAACAGCAGGTCTGGGACAGGTAGCACGTCCGGTGAATAGGTCAGGGTTCCAGCAGGTCTGGGACAACAGGTCTGGGACAGGTAGCACGTCCGGTGAACAGGTCAGGGTTCCATAGCTGCAGGCAGAACAGTTGGAACTGGAGCAGCAGCACGGCCAGGTGAACTGGGGACAGCAAGGAGTCATCAAGCCAGGTAGTCCTGAGGCATGGTCCTAGGGCTCAGGTCCTCCGAGAGAGAGAAAGAAAGAAAGAGAAAGAGAGAATTAGAGAGAGCATATTTAAATTCACACAGGACACCGGAAAAGACAAGAGAAATACTCCAGATGTGACAGACTGACCCTAGCCCCCCGACACATAAACTACTGCAGCATAAATACTGGAGGCTGAGACAGGAGGGGTCAGGAGACACTGTGGCCCCATCCGATGAAACTCCCGGACAGGGCCAAACAGGTAGGATATAACCCCACCCACTTTGCCAAAGCACAGCCTCCACACCACTGGAGGGATATCTCCAACCACCAACATACCATCCCGGGACAAGGCCGAGTATAGCCCACAAAGATCTCCGCCACGGCACAGCCCAAGGCGGGGCGCCAACCCAGACAGGAAGACCACGTCAGTGACTCAACCCACTCAAGTGACGCACCCCTCCCAGGGACGGCATGGAAGAACACCAGTAAGCCAGTGACTTAGCCCCCGTAATAGGGGTAGAGGCAGAGAATCCCAGTGGAAAGAGGGGAAACCGGCCAGGCAGAGACAGCAAGGGCGGTTCGTTGCTCCAGCCTTTCCGTTCACCTTCACACCCCTGGGCCAGACTACACTTAATCATAGGACCTACAGAAGAGATATGTCTTCAGTAAAGACTTAAAGGTTGAGACTGAGTCTGCGTCTCTCACATGGGTAGGCAGACTATTCCATAAAAATGGAGCTCTATAGGAGAAAGCCCTGCCTCCAGCCCTGCCTCCAGGGAAAGAGAAGGGGCATGTGTTCGTGGACCCTGTCAGGGCCGTAACCAGGATCTGAGTTTTAATGAGGTCCGGACCTAAAATGATATTTGGAGAACAGCAAAACCAAGGTAAAATGACCCCAGCCATTATCACATTGGTAGCTATAGCTTCATTCACCTCAGTTGATCTACAAACACATTGCTTATTAGCTACAGTGGGGGGAAAAAGTATTTGATCCCCTGCTGATTTTGTATGTTTGCCCACTGACAAAGAAAGGATCAGTCTATAATTTTAATGGTAGGTTTATTTGAACAGTGAGAGACAGAATAACAACAAAAATATCCAGAAAAACGCATGTCAGAAATGTTATAAATTGATTTGCATTTTAATGAGGGAAATAAGTATTTGACCCCCTCTCAATCAGAAAGATTTCTGGCTCCCAGGTGTCTTTTTATACAGGTAACGAGCTGAGATTTGAGCACACTCTTAAAGGGAGTGCTCCTAACCGCAGCTTGTTACCTGTAAAAAAGACACCTGTCCACAGAAGCAATCAATCAGATTCCAAACGCTCCACCATGGCCAAGAGCTCTCCAACGATGTCAGGGACAAGACTGTAGACCTACACAAGGCTGGAATGGGCTACAAGACCATCGCCAAGCAGCTTGGTGAGAAGGTGACAACATTTGGTGCGATTATTCGCAAATGGAAGAAACACAAAAGAACTGTCAATATGCCTCGGCCTGGGGCTCCATGCAAGATCTCACCTCGTGGAGTTGCAATGATCATGAGAACGGTGAGGAATCAGCCCAGAACTACACGGGAGGATCTTGTCAATGATCTCAAGGCAGCTGGGACCATAGTCACCAAGAAAACAATTGGTAACACACCACGCCGTGAAGGACTGAAAACCTGCAGCGCCCGCAAGGTCCCCCTGCTCAAGAATACATATACATGCCCGTCTGAAGTTTGCCAATGAACATCTGAATGACTCAGAGGACAACTGGTGAAAGTGTTGTGGTCAGATGAGACCAAAATGTAGCTCTTTGACATCAACTCAACTCGCCGTGTTTGGAGGAGGAAGAATGCTGCCTATGACCCCAAGAACACCATCTCCACCGTCAAACATTGAGGTGGAAACATTATGCTTGGGGGTGTTTTTCTGCTAAGGGGACAGGACAACTTCACCGCATCAAAGGGACGATGGACGGGGCCATGTACCGTCAAATCTTGGGTGAGAACCTCCTTCCCTCAGCCAGGGCATTGAAAATGGGTCGTGGATGGGTATTCCAGCATGACAATTATCCAAAACACACGGCCAAGGCAACAAAGGAGTGGCTCAAGAAGAAGCACATTAAGGTCCTGGAGTGGCCTAGCCAGTCTCCAGACCTTAATCCCATAGAAAATCTGTGGAGGGAGCTGAAGGTTCGAGTTGCCAAATGTCAGCCACGAAACCTTAATGACTTGGAGAAGATCTGCAAAGAGGAGTGGGACAAAATCCCTCCTGAGATGTGTGCAAACCTGGTGGCCAACTTGTGTGCCAACTTGTGTACAAGAAACGTCTGACCACTGTGATTGCCAACAACGGTTTTGCCACCAAGTACTAAGTCATGTTTTGCAGAGGGGTCAAATACTTATTTCCCCCATTAAAATGCAAATAATTTTCAAAATTTTTTGAAATGCGTTTTTCTGGATTCTTTTGTTGTTATTCTTGTCTCTCACTGTTCAAATAAACCTACTATTACAATTATAGACTGATCATTTCTTTGTAAGTGGGCAAACGTACAAAATCAGCAGGGGATCAAATACGTTTTTCCCCCACTGTATATACAATTAGCCGCTACACATTAACTCACATTAATTTAGCCCTGGGATTAAAAACAGTAACTTAATAAGCACAGAGTGATCAGTGTAGGAAATAAACTATTTTATTAACAAAAAGTAAACAAATGAGTTTGCTTTACAGATTTTTGTTGTGTGCAGTTGTATAGCTAATTTCCTGCCATTCTACACATTTTGCAATGTGGTGGGGAGGAATGTTTACAGTTTACAAGCTAATGCCATGACTTATGTCATGTTGACATGATATCTGAGTGAGAGTGACTAACAAAATCAATGGAGGCCCCCTGGAGGTTGGGGCCCCTGGGCATGTCCCCTGTGTGCCCGGTTAGTATGATAGCTGGTTAGACTAACAAGAAATTGAGACGCCATCTGAGTTCCCAAAAACCAAATTATATATAAAACAAAATATATAAAATACTCTAAAATGTATTGTCCACCAGAGCTGTTGCCAGAGAATTGAATGTTAATTTCTCCACTAACGCCGTTTTAGAGAATTTGAAAGAACGTCCAACCGGCCTCACACATACATTTATTTCGGAAAGTATTCAGACCCCTTGACTTTTTCCATATTTTGTAAATTTACAGCCTTTTTCTAAAGCCTTTTTCATCAATCTACACCCAGTCATAAGGTCGAAGGAATTGTCCGTAAAGCTCTGAGACAGGATTGTGTCGAGTCACCGATCTCGGGAAGGGTACCAAGAAATGTATGCAGTATTGAAGGTCCCCAAGAAAACAGTGGCCTCCATCATTCTTAAATGGAAGAATTTTGTAACCACCAAGACTCTTCCTAGAGCTGGCCACCCAGCCAAACTGAGCAATCGGGGGAGAAGGGCCTTGGTCAGGGAGGAAACCTGGCACCATCCCTACGGTGAAGCATGCTGGTGGCAGCATCATGCTGTGGGGATGTTTAACAGCGGCAGGGACTGGGATATTTGTCAGGATCGAGGCAAAGATAAACGGAGCAAAGTATAGAGAAATCCTTGATGAAAACTTGCTCAGGACCTCAGACTGGGGCCAAGGTTCACCTTCCAACAGAACAACGACCCCAAGCACACAGACAAGACAACGTAAGAATGGCTTCGGGACAAGTCTCTGAATGTCTTTGAGTGGCCCAGAATAATAGTGAAGACATCAAAACTATGAAATAACACATATGGAATCATGTAGTAACCAAAAAAGTGTTAAACAAATCAAAATAGATTTTAGATTTTAGATTCTTCAAATTAGCCACCCTTTCCCTTGATGACAGCTTTGCACACTCTTGGAATTCTCTCAACCAGCTTAACCTTGAATGCTTTTCCAACAGTCTTGCAGAAGTTCCCACATTTTCTGAGCACTTGTTGACTGCTTGTCCTTCACTCTGCGGTCCAACTCATCTCAAACCATCTCAATTTGGTTGAGGTCGGGTGATTGTGGAGGCCAGGTCATCTGATGCAGCACTCCATCACTCTCCTTGGTCAAATAGCCCTTACACAGCCTGGAGGTGTGATGGGTCATTGTCCTGTTGAAAAACAAAAGATAGTCCCACTAAGCGTAAACGAGATGGGACGGAGTATCGCTGCAGAATGCTGTGGTAGCCATGCTGGTTAAGTGTGCCTTGAATTCTAAATAAATAACTGACAGTGTCACCAGCAAAGAACCCCCACAACCATCACACCTCCTCCTCCATGCTTCACGGTGTGAACCACACATGCGGAGATACATACATTCACCTACTCTGCATCTCACCAAGACACAGCGGTTGGAACCAAAAATGGCAAATTTGGACTCATTAGACCAAAGGACAGATTTCCACCAGTCTAATGTCCATTGCTCATGTTTCTTGGACCAAGCAAGTCTCTTCGTCTTATTGGTGTCCTTTAGTAGTGGTTTCTTTGCAGCAATTCAACCATGAAGGTCTGATTCACGTAGTATCCTCTGACGGTTGAGATGTGTCTGTTACTTGAACTCTGTGAAGCATTTATTTGGGCTGCAATTTGTGAGACTGGTAACTCTAATAAACTTATCCTCTGCAGCAGAGGTAACTTTGGGTCTTCCTCTCCTCTGGCGGTCCTCATGAGAGCCAGTTTCATCATAGCGCTTGAAGGTTTTTGCGACATCACCTGAAGAAACTTTCAAAGTGCTTGAAATGTTCTGCATTGACTGACCTTCATGTCTTAAAGTAATGATGGACTGTTGTTTCTCTTTGCTTATTTGAGCTTTTCCTTAATATGGACTTGGTCTTTTACCAAATAGGGCTATCTTCTGAATACCACCCCTACCTTGTCACAACAAAACTGATAGAAATTCCACAAATTAACTTTTAAGAAGGCACACCTGTTAATTGAAATGCATTCCAGGTGACTACCTCATGAAGCTGGTTGAGAGAATTCCAAGAGTGTGCAAAGCTGTCATCAATGCGAGTGGCTACTTTGAAGAATCTAAGATCACTTTTTTGGTTACTACATGATTCCACATGTGTTATTTCAAAGTGTTGATGTCTTCACTATTATTCTACAAAGTAGAAAATAGTAAAAATAAAGAAAAACCCTTGAATGAGTAGGTATGTCCAAACTTTTGACTGGTACTGTGTGTGTGTGTGTGTGTGTGTGTGTGTGTGTGTGTGTGTGTGTGTGTGTGTGTGTGTGTGTGTGTGTGTGTGTGTGTGTGTGTGTGTGTGTGTGTGTGTATATATATATATTTTTTTTGTGTACGTATATCTATATATGTGAGTATATTTATAAATATATATATATATGTATACTGCTCAAAAAAATTAAGGGAACACTTAAACAACACATTCTAGATCTGAATTGTCACAGCTGTCTTCAGAAATGGACCAAAATGCAGCAGAGTTAGTATTCATCCTTCAATTTAATCAGAACGAACACTATACAAGAAAAAAACAAGGAAACTGACAGCCAACAGTCCTGTCAGGTGCAACCACACTAAACAAGAAACAATTACCCACAACCCCAAAGAAAAACACACACTCCTATATAGGACTCCCAATCAAAGGCAACTCAACACACCTGCCTTCAATTGGGAGTCCTAATCACCAACAACCATTCACACACACACACAAAAACCCTGCCACATCCTGACCAAAACTAATCCAATTGCTCCCTCTGCTGGTCAGGATGTGACATGAATGAAATAAATAATCTTATTAAATACTTTTTTCTTTACATAGTTGAATGTGCTGACAACAAAATCACACAAAAATAATCAATGGAAATCCAATTTATCAACCCATGGAGGTCTGGATTTGTAGTCACACTCAAAATTAAAGTGGAAAACCACACTACAGGCTGATCCAACTTTGATGTAATGTCCTTAAAACAAGTCAAAATGAGGCTCAGTAGTGTGTGTGGCCTCCACGTGCCTGTATGACCTTCCGACAACGCCTGGGCATGCTCCTGATGAGGTGGCGGATGGTCTCCTGAGGGATCTCCTCCCAGACCTGGACTAAAGCATCTGCCAACTCCTGGACAGTCTGTGGTGCAACGTGGTGTTGGTGAATGGAGCGAGACATGATGTCCCAGATGTGCTCAATTGGATTCAGGTCTGGGGAACGGGCGGGCCAGTCCATAGCATCAATGCCTTCCTCTTGCAGGAACTGCTGACACACTCCAGCCACATGAGGTATAGCATTGTCTTGCATTAGGAGGAACCCAGGGCCAACCGCACCAGCATATGGTCTCACAAGGGGTCTGAGGATCTCATCTCGGTACCTAATAGCAGTCAGGCTACCTCTGGCAAGCACATGGAGGGCTGTGCGGCCCCCCAAAGAAATGCCACCCCACACCATGACTGACCCACCGCCAAACCGGTCATGCTGGAGGATGTTGCAGGCAGCAGAACGTTCTCCACGGCATCTCCAGACTCTGTCACGTCTGTCACATGTGCTCAGTGTGAACCTGCTTTCATCTGTGAAGAGCACAGGGCGCCAGTGGCGAATTTGCCAATCTTGGTGTTCTCTGGCAAATGCCAAACATTTGGGCTGTAAGCACAACCCCCACCTGTGGACGTCGGGCCCTCATACCACCCTCATGGAGTCTGTTTCTGACAGTTTGAGCAGACACATGCACATTTGTGGCCTGCTGGAGGTCATTTTGCAGGGCTCTGGCAGTGCTCGTCCTGCTCCTCCTTGCACAAAGGCGGAGGTAGCGATCCTGCTGCTGGGTTGTTGCCCTCCTACGACCTCCTCCATGTCTCCTGATATACTGGCCTGTCTCCTGGTAGCGCCTCCATGCTCTGGACACTACGCTGACAGACACAGCAAACCTTCTTGCCACAGTTCGCATTGATGTGCCATCCTGGATGAGCTGCACTACCTGAGCCACTTGTGTGGGTTGTAGACTCCGTCTCATGCTACCACTAGAGTGAAAGCACCACCAGCATTCAAAAGTGACCAAAACATCAGCCAGGAAGCATAGGAACTGAGAAGTGGTCTGTGGTCCCCACCTGCAGAACCACTCCTTTATTGGGGGTGTCTTGCTAATTGCCTATAATTTCCACCTGTTGTCTATTCCATTTGCAAAACAGCATGTGAAATTTACTGTCAATCAGTGTTGCTTCCTAAGTGGACAGTTTGATTTCACAGAAGTGTGATTGACTTGGAGTTACACTGTGTTGTTTAAGTGTTCCCTTTATTTTTTTGAGCAGTGTTTATATATACATTAGAAGTCGGAAGTTCATATACAATTAAGTTGGATTCATTAAAACTCGTTTTTCAACCCCTCTACAATTGTCTTGTTAATAAAACTATAGTTTTGGCTAGTCGGTTAGGACGTCTACTTTGTGCATGACACAAGTCATTTTTCCAACAATTGTTTACAGACAGATTATTTCACTTATAATTCACTGTATCACAATTCCAGTAGGTCAGAAGTTTACATACACTAAGTTGACTGTGCCTTAAACAGCTTGGGAAAATCCAGAAAATGATGTCATGGCTTTAGAAGCTTCTGATAGGCTAATTGACATCATTTGAGTCAATTGGAGGTGTACCTGTGGATGTATTTCAAGGCCTACCTTCAAACTCAGTGCCTCTTTGCTTGACATCATGGGAAAATCAAAAGAAATCAGAAGAGACCTCAGAAAATAAATTGTAGACCTCCACAAGTCTGGTTCATCCTTGGGAGCAATTTCCAAAAGCCTGAAGGTACCACGTTCATCTGTATAAATAGTACGCAAGTATAAACACTATGGGACCATGCAACCGTCATACTGCTCAGGAAGGAGATGCATTCTGTCTCCTAGAGATGAATGTAATTTGGTGCAAAAAGTACAAATCAATCCCAGAACAACAGCAAAGGACCTTGTGAAGATGCTGGAGGAAAAAGGTACACAAGTATCTATATCCACAGTAAAATGAGTCCTATATCGACATAACCTGAAAGGCCACTCAGCAAGAAAGAAGCCACTGCTCCAAAACCGCCATAAAAAAGCCAGACTATTGTTTGCAACTGCACATGGGTCAAAGATCAGACTTTTTGGAGAAATGTCCTCTGATCTGATGAAACAAAAATAGAACTGTTTGGCCATAATTACCATCGTCATGTTTGGAGGAAAAAGGGGGAGACTTGCAAGCCGAAGAACACCATCCCAACCGTGAAGCACAGGGGTGGCAGCATCATGTTGTGGGGGTGCTTTGCTGCAGGAGGGACTGGTGCACTTCACAAAATAGATGGCATCATGAGGCAGGAAAATTATGTGGATATATTGAAGCAACATCTCAAGACATCAGTCAGGAAGTTAAAGCTTGATCGCAAATGGGTCTTCCAAATGGACAATGAACCACAAGCATACTTCCAAAGTTGTGGCAAAATGGCTTAACATCTAGACATTCCGCTAGCGGAACACCTGCTCCAATATCCAATGATAGGCGTGGCGCGAATTACAAATTCCTCAAAAATACAAAAACTTCAATTTTTCAAATATATGACTATTTCACAGCATTTTAAAGACAAGACTCTCCTTTATCTAACCACACTGTCCGATTTCAAAAAGGCTTTACAGCGAAAGCAAAACATTAGATTATGTCAGCAGAGTACCAAGCCAGAAATAATCAGACACCCATTTTTCAAGCTAGCATATAATGTCACAAAAACCCAGAAGACAGCTAAATGCAGCACTAACCTTTGATGATCTTCATCAGATGACACACCTAGGACATTATGTTATACAATACATGCATGTTTTGTTCAATCAAGTTCATATTTATATCAAAAAACAGCTTTTTACATTAGCATGTGACGTTCAGAACTAGCATACCCCCCGCAAACTTCCGGAGGAATTTGCTAACAATTTACTAAATTACTCACGATAAACGTTCACAAAAAGCATAACAATTATTTTAAGAATTATAGATACAGAACTCCTCTATGCACTCGATATGTCCGATTTTAAAATAGCTTTTTGGTGAAAGCACATTTTGCAATATTCTAAGTACATAGCCCAGCCATCACGGGCTAGCTATTTAGACACCCGGCAAGTTTAGCACTCACCAATATCAGATTTACTATTATAAAAGTTTGATTACCTTTTGTTGTCTTCGTCAGAATGCACTCCCAGGACTGCTACTTCAATAACAAATGTTGGTTTGGTCCAAAATAATCCATCGTTATATCCGAATAGCGGCGTTTTGTTCGTGCGTCCCAGACACTATCCGAAATGGGAAATCAGGGTCGTGCGCATGGCGCAATTCGTGACAAAAAAAATCTAAATATTCCATTACCGTACTTCGAAGCATGTCAACCGCTGTTTAAAATCAATTTTTATGCTATTTTTCTCGTAAAAAAGCGATAATATTCCGACCGGGAATGTCCATTTAGCTAAACAGAGGAAAGAAAACAAAGCTTTCGGTCGACGCGGGCACGAGCCTGAGTCTCACAGTACTGTAACCAGCCACTACCCAAACGCGCTACTTTGTTTCATCCAGAGCCTGCAAAGCCACGATTCAGTATTTTGCCGCCTTCTGAGAGCCTATGGCAGCCGTAGGAAGTGTCACGGGACAGCTAAGATCCTCACTCTTCAATAAACAGAGACAAGAAGAACGACACCTTGTCAGACAGGCCACTTCCTGCATGAAATCTTCTCAGGTTTTTGCCTGCCATATGAGTTCTGTTATACTCACAGACACCATTCAAACAGTTTTAGAAACTTTGGAGTGTTTTCTATCCAAAGCCAATAATTATATGCATATTCTAGTTACTGGGCAGGAGTAGTAACCAGATTAAATCGGGTACGTTTTTTATCCAGCCGTGAAAATACTGCCCCCTAGCCATAACAGGTTAAGTAGAACAAAGTCAAGGTTTTGGAGTAGCCATCACAAAGCCCTGACCTCAATCCTGTAGAAAATTTGTGGACAGAACTGAGAAAGCATGTGCGAGCAAGGAGGCCTACAAACCTGACTCAGTTACACTAGCTCTGTCATGAGGACTGGGCCAAAATTCACCCAACTTATTGTGGGAAGCTGGTGGAAGGCTACCCGAAACACTTGACCCAATTTAAACAATTTAAAGGCAATGCTACCAAATACTAATTAAGTGTATGTAAACTTCTGACCCACTAGGAATGTGATGAAAGAAATAAAAGCTGAAATAAATCATTCTCTCTACTATTATTCTGACATTTCACTTTCTTAAAATAAAGTGGTGATCTAACTGACCTAAGACAGGGAATTTTTACTTAAATTAAATGTCAGGAATTGTGAAAAACTTGAGTTTAAATGTACTTCGCTAAGGTGTATGTACACTTCCGACTTCAACTGTATGTGTGTGTTTGACTATGTGTGTGTATATATATATATATATATATATATATATATATATACACACACACACACACACACACACACATACACTGTACAGCTGAACATACACACACACACACGCACACACACACACACGTACAGCTGAACATACACACACACACACACACACACACACACACACACACACACACACACACACATATATATATATATATATATATATATGTGTGTGTGTGTGTGTGTGTGTGTGTGTGTGTGTGTGTGTGTTCAGCTGTACATATGTGTGTGTGTGTGTGTGTGTGTGTGTATGTTCAGCTGTACAGTGTATATACACATGGCTGAACACTAGTATCTATCTATCTATCCTATGAAGAAATTATGTTCATCTTCATCAATGTTATCAGGAGTAAAAAAATATGAGAGAATATAACCTACATTCTGGAGATCTCCTGGACATAGAAGGTCATTTTTTGTGCAAGGAGAAACGCTTCTCTTCATTAATATTCATTAGATGACTCATAATTACAAGATCAGAGACCTCTGTCAACAGTCAGCAAACTCCTGCACTGGCTGCTAAAGATGGATCCAATTAAGGCAAGATTATAGTGATTAAATGACCAGGCATTTATCAAGCCATTCTGAAAAAAAAATAGAGAACGGAATAAAGTCTATTTGATTTGAAGAGGATATATTTGGAGCAGGTGCAGTTTGGGCTTTATCATCAATCATAGATTTGACCTTAAATTCAATATAGTCTACAGTGTTAGGTATAGAGATAGTTTAGTGGTTAGGCCTCAGTCTATTTCCTCTATACACATCCCATCCACAAGGGGCATCAGCCTCCATGGCCAGTTGCTTGGTGTACTGGAAAGCTTGATAATGGAGTGATTGCTCACAGGCAGGGCCGGACTGAACCTTCATTCAGGGCCCTAAGTGAGATTTGGTTGCGTGTACATTTTGGCCCCCCTCTTGTCTTGAAGGTGGAGAGAAACATTTAAGAGGTAAAGTTCAATTCTACACATTTTGCCATGGGGTTTAGAGAAAATGGTGCAATTTTTTAACACATTTCATGCAATTCTACTTATTTTGCCATGTGGTGGATAAACATTTTTGCAGTTTTAAAGCAAATTTCCTGCAATTCAACACATATTGCCATGACTTTTGGCATGTTAATATGATATCTGAGGGAGAGTGACTAGCAAAAGAAAAAGATCGGGGCCCTCTGGATGTCAGGGCCCATGGGCACATGCCCTGCATGCCCAGTCAGTTTTCGGCCATGACTTTCTACAAGTTTAGATAGCTGTCTAGACTAACTTGCAAAATATTTTGTTGGTCGGGGGTCCACTAGCTGTCGGGTGCCCTAAGTGATTGCTAATGTCGCTTATGCCTGGGGCTGGCCCTGCTCACAGGTGTGGGTGATTGTGGATCTGAGAAGTTGCTGGAGAGTTGCCTCCATACCCGGCATACTTTTCCCAGTTTTGGTTTGAATCCCATTCATCTGGCATGCCTTTTGTAAATTATTATTTGCGTCACCAATCTGACCTCCTTGCGTGGGCCAAATACATTGTCTCAGACTACATGTAGCTAGTCCTAGGCCCTGGTGAGTAAGCCAGCTGTATCCTTGGCCATATAAATACAACACCCCATTCCCTTACCTGACTTCTCATGTTAAGTGCATCCACTCAGAAGTTACAGGGTTTAGCTTATCGGATCTTCCAAAGATTGAGCGAGAGTAGGAGGTTAGATGGGGCTGCTAACCGGTTTCGTAACAGGACATAATTAGAGCTACCGACATCAGTGGAGCGCATATTTTTCAATTTGTAATACAGACATTGATGTATTGTGATCATTAACTCTTCAAAACACACACACACTGCAACGTGCACTCACACTGACTAGCTAGCACAAAGCTTTCCAGAGCTCTAAATTATATTAGCCTTTTATATCCAACCTCTGCTCCACTCACCCTCATCCCACAAAACTCTCCAATTTACTGCCGTGATGAAGCACTGGAGATAAACACACACAGCAGGGCAAAGACCAATCACTGGCCGGGCCTCTCTTCACTAATCACTCACATAAAGATGAGAAAGAGAAGGGGGAAAAGTGGTCTATATTTCAGAAGGGGTGAGATATGACTCAAGAGTCCGTACAACATTCACACAGTAGGAAGGAACGAAGGACAAATTGATAATTTTAGGCCTGAAAATTGATCATTTTCGGCCTGACTCCCAGTCCCAGCGCGCTCATTGGGAGACTGTTTTCCAGGGAGCAACTCCATACTGGGTCTGTTTAATATTTAAATGAACTGACACACAAGATCAGCTAATAAACTCCTTCATTCTCATGCTTTTATTGTTGGCAATTACAACTTCCAACAAAATCTCTGACACCCCATTTTCACAGCATCACAAAATCCACCACTATGACCCACTGGTTGTTTTCAGGTTCCTCATCATTGCCCCAGTTTTAGAGGAACAGGAGGTTGTTCTCATGGGGAACGGGAAGTAGCAGGTTGTGGTGGGAGAGTCGAGTGAGGGAGAGAAAACTAATAGTGGATGGTCAGACAGCTTCCTCTCCTCACTAATGCCTGGCATATTTATGAGCTAGGAACTATATTGGAAGGAAGGCAGGGAAAGATTGCAAACCTCACCCTCTCTATCCATGCATTCACTCGCTTGGTGTTGAGTAATGTAGTGTATCCATCTGAAACTTTCTGCAAAACGTGATTAGAGTTGTGGGAGATTATCTTAAGTGAATTCTAATGTGAATTTGTCTCAAGTGGCTGCCCAAGGAAGGCTGGTTTTGGAGTGAATAACATTGCAGAGGATGTTAATAGATTAGTCGGTTGGGTCAATATGTTCATTCTCTTCATCAACAATGCTGCTGGACAATGCTAATGTGTCCCATGGCACATTTCTTAACTAGACAGCTGGACAAAAAAAAAAGATTTGACCAAAAACACTTTACACTGTAACGAGTGCACTGAGAGTCAGGAAGCAAGTTCAGGGAGTGAGTGTTTTAATAAATAAACACAACATACAATAAGAAACACAAACAACACACAGACATGAAACAGAAACAATAACGCCTGGGGAAGGAACCAAAGGGACTGACATATATAGGGAAGGTAATCAGGGAGGTGATGGACTCCAGGTGAGTCTGATGATGTAGGTACGCAGGTGCGCGTAACGATGGTGACAGGTGTGCGCCATAACGAGCAGCCTGATGACCTAGAGGCCGGAGAGTACACTAGTATTTTGTGCTTCTTTTTTGCTATACATTAGTGAGAGCTAAGCTGTACTGTGCAAACTGGATACGCAATATAGGTTGGGTTGGCAAAATAGTGTGAAAAGTGTTCAACAAAGTTCTTACATTTTTTCAGGTCTCAGAAGAATGACCAATATCTCTTATCAAAATCATGGAGGAGCAGATACTGCTGAGGTCATCAGAGAATGTAATAAAAACTCCAGTTTGTCCATGACAGCCAACAGAGGCTCATCATAACACACCCCTTCTTACATGTGTCTCTTGGGGTCAATCTTCTCCAGGTGAACCAGGGATACATACTCCTTTCTTTAGTGTAACGCAGCTTCTGTAAAGCAAATGTGTACGGTACAATGGATGAGTGCCCTCTGAGCTGTATTGGTTTATTACTGTGGAGAACTGTAAAATGTTTATCAGTGAAGTTGGAGTTTGTAAAACATGTCTCTGGGTCTCTGTCTATAACCACAAAACCCTGGATCACACTCCAGTTTGCACTCCAGTGAATGCAGTATCTGCAGGAGAGTACTGATGTTAATTTCTCAGCTTTTAATTGCTAGCCTCTTTAGTTCCCGGGCTCATCAATAAGCTGGCTACAGAAGTTAATCATTAATGCTATCCTTACGGAAGAGCCACTGTACAGTAGTCTAGTGGAAGATGGATGAATTGCCCTTTGACTCCATCTACAAGAGGAAACTCCACACTGGGACTAAATGACGGTGGAAATGATAAAGGTATCCCCAAAGGGACCATCCCACTGGGCACAAACTGGCTGGAATTGTTTCAACAAAATGTGTCAACGTATTGTGACGTGGAATCTACTTGGAAAATACATTGGATTTGAAAAAAAATCTATGTAAATTGTTGTTTTGAGGTTTAAATTTTAACCACAGGATTATGTCACCATGGTAACCACATTTCAACATAGACAACCCTTGTATAAAATATATAGAATTTGTACCTTTAAAACAATGTCAGATTTCCAACATTATATCCACTATCAGAAAAGAAAAAAACAATAGGCTGGGCAGCACCTCCTACTGGAGGATTGATCTACAGCTATCCTTTGGTTTCCCATCTAAGGTTATAACCAAGCCCTGCTTAGCTATGATATTTGTCATTGACCAATGTGATATCATGAGAATGATTGTTGAGAGAGCTCCACTTAAAAACGAAATAGATTAGCTGTTGCTATCAAATTCATTCCAAAGGGTAGGTTTACCTTAGAATATTTAATTTGACCATACTTGAACAATTATGCTATTTTGGCCTATATACAGTAGCATTTGCAAAGTCATCAACAGCAATTGTTTGAATTCAACCCAGAATTCAACTAAAAATAGACAATACAATAGGCCTAGGGTTTCAAGTTCTGGTTGATTTGACATTTTATGATGTTTAGTTCAATTGAATCAGTGGCGACTTTAGCATGTACATCTTGGTGGGGCAAACAAAAAAATGTTGGATGCATGCCAGCAAAACCACTACACAACACAACACAAAAAAATACATGAATTGCACTATAATGGTAACAAACAGTGCCCACAAACTGTTAGGGCCTACATAAAGCTGTCCCAACAGCAGAGTCCCAACATCAGTCCCAACACCTTACCACTGCTACACCTTGTCTGGCAGCGAAACAGTTCAGCCTCATTTACTGCCTTTAAAAAAAAGCTGATATGGCTGACCTGCTTAAATAAATGTGGTTCCACTGACAATTGAGATGTACAAACTATGGCATAAGGGGATGACAAGCGGATTAGAGGCAATCCGTGATTTCGATTAAGACATTAATGAGTGAGCTAGGATGGACGTAGTCAATATAACTATGTAGCCTATAGCTAAAACAGGTTACAGGCTACATATGCACCACCAAGTTAGAACAATAGGTGAAATTAAGAGGGGAAAATAGACCTAATTATTAGGGTGAGGCACTTGGGCTACTAACAGTTTACAACACAACATACAATGAGTATTACTTTCTTAGCTACGGTATACATATCTCCTTGGCATATTACATCGTTTATGCAGCAGCATACGATATATTTTTGGACTCCCCTTGTTGTGCTGTGCTCACTTGAACAGGAAGGTGGCACGGCAGTCCGTCGTGGGCAAATTTTGTCAATAAACTTTGTCATCAAAGTCTGGCATTTTCTGTATTTATGATGCTTTCAAGACAACTGGGAACTCGGGAAAAAAACAAGGTCAAATCATGACAAAGTCAGTGATCTTCAGGTTGTAGCTCTAGAAAGTGGCCCGACTTACAATTCCAAGTTGGATGACCATTCAAAACATATATTTTCCCAGTTGAAACTCGTTTTTTCCCAAGTTCCCAGTTGTCTTGAACACACTGAAGTCAGATTTCCCAGTTCTGAGTTAACAGTTGTTTTGAGCGCGGCAGAAATCATGCTGGGTTAACAGGATGGCCAATGTTGAATGTTTATCATTTTAAACTTGGAAAAGAGAACCTTAAACCGAGAATTGGGACCACACACCCACTCCACTGAATAGCAGGCTAGTGATTGCTTTGCAATGCTTTCAGTTAGCCACTGATTCCTTCCAAACCACTCATTGTTGAATTTGCGATTTCCAACTTGTGTAATGTTTATGTACAATGGCCGATGAGTATCGATACATTTTATCTATAATTTCTCTTCATTATTTCTCTTCATATGACAAGGATTAAAAAGGATTTGACAGTAGATTCATGGTGATGACTGCTAGCTAAGATTTTGAAATCAGTCCAATCAAAGCTACTGTAGATCTCACGTGATTTGACATAATTTTATCTGTGGCCAATGACCTTGAGCCTTCTTGGATGGGCACTTCAAATGTAACTCTATGGCAGCACCCAAGGGGCTTGAATTTCCTAGCTCTACCCTTAGATTTGGCAGTGACGTAGTGTCCCCATGAGTGACAGAACACTGAGCCAATCACGGCAACACTAGAGAACATTACCAACCCCTACACTCCATATTTTAGCACTGAGCTAAGCTGAAACACCTGCATTTTGGAGCTGCCTTACCATGTTTGTATGGAGGCTTTATTAACTCAATGATTTTTTATATATTTTTTACATTGTTTGCAAACTGATATGTGACACGTATTAATGCAAAAATAACATGCAAAACAGGTAACCCCGCCCCCAAAAAAGTGTTTTTAGTCAATTATTTTGCTAAAAATGTGGGCCCACCTGGCCTGAATGACTGGTCGCCACTGTATTCAATTTTATTTGGCTGTCAATGCAACCAAATATCAACATTTGAAGGATATGTATATCTTCTGCTTGGATAGTTCCATCTGTGCCATTGTCTTAGTCTGGCTTAAATTCCAATGTGTCTACACATAAAACATGCATATGTTGGATTCACATCTCCATCTCAACCAAATATCGATTTAATCCTATTCTATCATTTAGATTTTTGGTTGAGATGGAGACGTGAATCCAACATTGTCACAGGTGCTGTCTTCGAATTCCCTGTCATAAATCAGCGAAGGCGCAGCATACCGGTAGTTCCACATATTTATTTAGTGAACCCGAACAAAACAAGAAACAGGTGAAACAGAAACAAACGTGACGTTCTGGGGCTGCAATAAACACAGCTGCACAAAAACAAGATCCCACGAAAACACAGGGAAAAACAGGCTGCCTAAGTATGGCTTCCAATCAGAGACAACGATAGACAGCTGCCTCTGATTAGAAACCATACCCGGCCAAAACATAGAAACAACAACATAGAATGCCCACCTACCTATCACACCCTGGCCTAGCTAAAGAGAGAAAACACAGCTCTCCTAGGTCAGAGCGTGACAGTACCCCCCCAGCCCCCCCCCCCCCCCCCAAAGGTGCAGACTCCTGGCTGCAAACCGGAACCTATTGGGGAGGGTCCGGGTGGGCATCTATAATTGGCCGTAGCACCCCCCCGCCCACTGATCCCCCCGCTTCTGTGTGTCCGGAGGAACCAGACCGTGGATCATCGCTGGAGGCTCTGGAACGCCAACCGCCGCTGAAGACTCTGGGCTGAAGGCCGCCGCTGAAGACTCTGGGCTGCAGACTGCCGTTGAACACTCTGGGCTGCAGACCGCCGTTGAAGACTCAGGGCTGCGGACCGTCGCCGGAAGCTCCGGACTGGGGAGCGTCGCCGGAGGCTCCGGACTGGAGAGCGTCGCCGGAGGCTCCGGACTGGGGAGCGTCGCCGGAGGCTCCGGACTGAGGAGCGTCGCCGGAGGCTCCGGACTGAGGAGCGTCGCCGGACGCTCTGGACTGGAGAGCGTCGCCGGAGGCTCCGGACTGAGGAGCGTCGCCGGAGGCTCCGGACTGAGGAGCGTCGCCGGAGGCTCCAGACTGAGGAGCGTCGCCGGAGGCTCCGGACTGAGGAGCGTCGCCGGAGGCTCCGGACTGGAGAGCATCATTGTAGGTTCCGGACTAGGGACCGTTGTTGCAGGCTCCATGCCTTGGATCATCTATACAGGTTCCGTGCCCTGGATTATCACTGGAGGCTTCGTGCCATGGATCGTCTCTACAGGTGCCGGGCCATGGATTATCCCTACAGGCTTTGTGTCCTGGATTATCCCTACAGGCTCCGGACCATGGATAATCCCTACAGGCTTCTTCCCATGGATTATCTCTACAGGCTCCGGGCCATGGATTACCTCTGGAGGCTTCGTGCCATGGAACATCCCTACAGGCTCCGGGCCATGGATCATCACTAGAGGCTTCGTGCCATGGATCATCTCTACAGGCTTCGGACCATAGATTATCACTGGAGGCTTTATTCGTGGAGCTGGAACAGGTCTCACCGGACTGGGGAGACGCACTGAGGACCGAGTGCTCAAAGCAGGCACCGGCCGTACTGGGCTATGGAGGCGTACTGGAGGAAGAGTGCGAGAAGCAGGCACAGGACGTACTGGGCTATGGAGGCGCACTGGAGTAAGAATGCGAGGAGCAGGCACAGGACGTACTGGGCTATGGTGGCGCATTGGAGGGAGAGTGCGCGGAGCAGGCACAGGATGTACTGGGCTCTGGAGGTGCACTGGAGGGCAGGAATGCTGAGCGGGCATACTCCAAGCTGGCTGAGTGCCAACCTTAGCACGGCAATGGTGAGGAGCTTGCACCGAGCGCACTGGGCTGTGAGTGCGCATGGGCGATACCCGGCCAAAACATAGAAACAACAACATAGAATGCCCACCCACCTATCACACCCTGGCCTAGCTAAACAGAGAAAACACAGCTCTCCTAGGTCAGAGCGTGACAAACATACAGTGCATACAGTGGATTCGGAAAGTATTCAGACCCCTTCACTTTTTACAGCCTTATTCTAAAATGGATTAAATATATTTTTCATTCTACACACAATACCGCATAATGACAAAGCAAAAACTGTTTTTTAGATTTTTTTGCAAATGTATTAAAAAGAAAAAGCAGAAATACCTTTTTACATAAGTTTTCAGACCCTTTGCTATGAGACTCAGAATTGAGCTCAGGTGCATCCTGTTTCCATTGATCCTCCTTGATGTTTCTACAACATTTTTGGAGTCCACCTGTGGTAAATGCAATTGATTGGACATGATTTGGAAAGGCACACACTTGTCTATATACGGTCCCACAATTGACAGTGTATGTCAGAGCAAAAACCAAGCCATGAGGTCGAAGGAATTGCCTGTAGAGCACCAAGACAGGATTGTGTTGAGGCACAGATCTAGGAAAGGGTACCAAAACATTTCTGCAGCATTGAAGGTCCCCAAGAAGACGGTGGCCTCCATGAGCAATCGGGGAAGAAGGGCCTTGGTCAGGGAGGTGACCAAGAACCCGAAGGTCGCTCTGACAGAACTCCAGAGTTCTTCTGTGGAGATGGGAGAACCTTCCAGAAGTACAACCATCTCTTCAGCAATTCCACCAATCAGGCCTTTATGGTAGAGTGGCCAGACGGAAGCCATTCCTCAGTAAAATGCACATGACAGCCGGCTTGGAGTTTGCCAAAAGGCACCTAAAGGACTCTCAGACCATGAGAAACAAGATTCTCTGTTCTGAAGAAACCAAGATTGAACTCTTTGGCCTGAATGCCAACCGTCACATCTGGAGGAAACCTGGCACCATCTCTTCAGTGAAGTATGGTGGTGGCAGCATCATGCTGTGGGGTTGTTTTTCAGCGGCAAGGACTGGGAGACTAGTCAGGATCGAGGGAAAGATAAGCAAAGTACAGAGAGCAGGAGTGGCTTCGGAATAAGTCTCTGAATGTACTCGAAAATCTCTGGAGAGACCTAAAAATAGCTGTGCAGCGACGCTCCCCATCCAACCTGACAGAGCTTGAGAGGATCTTCAGAGAAGAATGGGAGAATCTCCCCAAATACAGATGTGCCAAGCCTGTAATGTCATACCCAGGAAGACTCAAGGTTTTCATTGTTGCCAAAGGTGCTTCAACAAAGTACTGAGTACAGGGTCTGAATACTTACGTAAATGCTATATTTCAGTTTAATTTTATTATTATTATTTTTTTTATCTGTATTTGCTTTATTATTATGGGGTATTGTGTGTAGATTGATGAGGGGGAAAAATAATTTAATACATTTTAGAATAAGGCTGTAACGTAACAAAATGTGGAAAGATTCAGGGTCTGAATACTTTCTAAATGCACTGTACGTAAGGGATAAACACCTACGTTCTGTACATTACCTCAGAAATAATAGATGATCTAGAGGGACGACGCAGCAGGACAATGTTCTTACATTTTATGTTTTGGTGCCTGTAGGGCAATTCAGAAAGCTGATTGTGGACCTTATTACTGATGAATGTGTTTTTTTTATGACCATGCTTTTGTTTCTTTCTGCTTGCATATATATTTTGATGTGTATTTTCTGTATTTCAGGGCTCATCTGTAAAAGAGACCTTGGTATGACTCCCCCCACCCCAAAAAATGTGTGTTCAAATAAAGTGAATGTGTCCCTATACATTTTCCAACTGTCCCGTTATCTAATTTTAATGTCCGTTCTACAATTCCCTTCTAGCCAATCAGAAACAAGTATTCACCAATTTTGTTGTATAGCAATTATACCTTTTTATTCAACGGGTGGGTCTAATCTTGGAAGCTGATTTGATTAAAACCGCATTCCAGCCAGTGTTTATTCCACAAGTGACCACCGTCTAAAGCTCTGACGTTGAAATGCCTATTTACTCTGTTCCATCTCACTGCGCAATCCACTGTCTCATCAGCCCAACCAGACAATTTATAAACTTGATCTCCACTTTAAAAAGCATCTAGACATTATCTCCCATTTTGTTTAGACTAGCATTTGGTTTTCAATAACAGAGATTTGTATAAGCCTTGCTGTCTGTCTCTCTGACATTTGCAACTTTGTTTCAGTATTGAAATTTGATCTCCAGCTGTCCCATAGTAATGAACTTGTAGGGGTCAGGAGTCGGGATGAGACTGACAGGCATGCACATTTTCTTAGCCAATCAAAATGAATCAGCATGAATCAGCATAATCTTTATGGATATATACAAAAAAAATTCAATAGAAAACAGGTAAAACAAAATTAAGTGCAGCTAGTTTGCAGTTTTTCCGTTTCAACCGCAAAACACCTGACCTTGTTATGATATTTTGCCTGTCCACGACCAGTCTCCTGCCTGCCCCTTGGATTATAATAAATATCAGAGACTCGAACCATCTGCCTCCCGTGTCTGCATCTGGGTCTCGCTCTGAAGAGGCGACTCCGGGAGGCTGGCCTTCCAGGCAGAGTTGCAAAGAAAAAGCCATATCTTAGACTGGCCAATAAAAATAAAATATTAAGATGGGAAAAAGAACAGACACTGGACAGAGGAACCCTGCCTAGAAGGCCAGCGTCCCGGAGTCGCCTCTTCACTGTTGACGTTGAGACTGGTGTTTTGCGGGTACTATTTAATGAAGCTGCCAGTTGAAGACTTGTGAGGCGTCTGTTTCTCAAACTAGACACTCAAATGTACTTGTCCTCTTGCTCAGTTGTGCACCGGGGCCTCCCACTCTTTCTATTCTGGTTAGAGACAGTTTGCACTGTTCTGTAAAGGGAGTTATATGGGCACAGAGCGAGACCCAGATGCAGACACGGGAGGCAGATGGTTCGATTCTCTGATATTTATTATAACCCAAGGGACAGGCAGGAGAATAGTTGTGGACAGGCAAAATATCATAACAAGGTCAAAGTCCAGGAGGTACAGGGTGGCAGGCGGGCTTGAGGTCAGGGCAGGCAGTATGGTCAGGCAGGCGGGTTCAGAGTCAAGGCAGGCAAGGATCAAAACCGGGAGGACTAGCAAAAACATAGAAAAGGCAAAAGCAGACGCACGAAAAAACACGCTGGTTGATTTGAAAAAACAAGACGAACTGGCAACAGACAAACAGGGAACACAGGAATAAGTACCCAGGGACTAATGAGGAAAACAGTTGACACCTGGAAGTGGGTGGAGACAATCACAAAGACAGGTGAAACAGATCAGGGTGTGACAGGAGTAGTACACAGCATTGTACCAGATCTTCAGTTTCTTGGCAATTTCTCCCATGGAACAGCCTTCATTTCTCAGAACTAGAATAGAATGACAAGTTTCAGAAGAAAGTTATTTGTTTCTGGCCATTTTGAGCCTGTAATCTAACCCGCAAATGCTGATGCTCCAGATACTCGACTAGTCTGAAGAAGGCCAGTTTTATTGCTTCTTTAATCAGAACAACAGTTTTCAGCTGTGCTAACATAATTGCAAAAGGGTTTTCTAATAATCAATTAGCCTTTTAAAATGATAAACTTGGATTAGCTAACACAACGTGCCATTGTAACACAGCAGTGATGGTTGCAGATAATGGGCCTCTGCACGCCTATGCAAATATTCCGATAAAAAACTGCCGTTTCCAGCTACAATAGTCATTTACAACATTAACAATGTCTACACTGTACTTCTGATCAATTTGATGTTATTTTAAATGGACAACAAATGTGATTTTCTTTAAAAAACAAGGACATTTCTAAGTGACCCCAAACTTTTGAACAGTAGTGTATATACAGTGGCAAGAAAAAGTAGGTGAACCCTTTGGAAATACCTGGATTTCCTCATGAATTGGTCATAAAATTTGATCTGATCTTCATCTAGGTCACAACAATAGACAAACAGTCTGCTTAAACTAATAACACACAAACAATTATACATTTACATGTCTTTATTGAACACACCGTGTAAACATTCACAGGGCAGTGTGGAATAAGTATGTGAACCCTTAGATTGAGTAACTGGTTGACCCTCCTTTGGCAGCAATAACCTCAACCAAATGTTTTCTGTAGTTTTGGATCAGACCTGCACAACGGTCAGGAGGAATTTTGGACCATTCCTCTTTACAAAACTATTTCAGTTCAGTAATATTCTTGGGATGTCTGGTGTGAACTGCTCTCTTGAGGTCATGACACAGCATCTCAATGTTGTTGGTTTACTACTGTGTTTTGGGTCGTTGTCCTGTTGCATCACCCAACTTCTGTTGAGCTTCAATTGGCGGACAGATAGCCTAACATTCTCCTGCTAAATGTCTTGATAAACTTGGTAATTCATTTTTCCGTTGATGATAGCAAGCTGTCCAGGCCCTAAGGCAGCAAAGCAGCCCCAAACCATGATGCTCCTTCCACCATACTTTACAGTTGGGATGAGGTTTTGCTATTGGTGTGCTGTGCTATTTCTTCTCCACACATAGTGTTGTGTGATCCTTCCAAACCACTCAACTGTAGTTTCATCTGTCCGCAGAATATTTTGACAGTAGCGCTGTGGAACATCCATGTGCACTTTTGCAAACTAAAGACGTGCAGCAATGTTCTTTTTGGACAGAGATGGCTTCTTCCGTGGTGTCCTCCCATGAACACCATTCTTGTTTAGTGTTTTACGTATCGTAGACTCGTCAACAGAGATGTTAGCATGTTCCAGAGATTTCTGTAAGTCTTTAGCTGACACTGTAGGATTCTTCTTAACCTCATTGAGCATTCTACGCTGTGCTCTTGCAGTCATCTTCACAGGACGGCCACTCCTAGGGAGAGTAGCAACAGTGCTGAACTTTCTCCATTTATAGACCATGTGTTTTACCATGAACTGATGAACATCAAGGCTTTTAGAGATACTTTTGTAACCCTTTCCAGGTTCATGCAAGTCAACAATTCTTAATCTTAGTTCTTCTGAGATCTTTTTTGTTCGAGGCATGGTTCACATCAGGCAATGCTTCTTGTGAATAGCAAACTCAAATTTTGTGAGTGTTTTTGATAGGGCAGGGCAGCTCTAACCGACATCTCCAATCTCGTGTCATTGATTGGACTCCAGGTTAGCTGACTCCTGACTCCAATTAGCTTTTGGAGAAGTCATTAGCCTAGGGGTTCACATACTTTTTCCAACCTACAATGTGAATGTTTAAAGTATGTATTCAATATAGACAAGAAAAATACAATAATTTGTGGATTATTAGTTTAAGCACACTATGTTTGTCTATTGTTGTGACTTAGATGAAGATCAGATCAAATTTGATGAGCAATTTATGCAGAAATCCAGGCAATTCCAAAGGGTTCACATACTTTTTCTTGCCACTGTATGTGTATATATATATATATACTGTATATATATATATATATATATATATATATATATATATATATATATACTATATACTGGTACTATGAAATAGCACACATGGAATCATGTAGTAACCAACAAGTCAGTTCATCAAATTTCTGCCCTGCTACAGCTGGACCGGTCAACTGTAAGTGCTGTTATTGTGAAGTGGAAATGTCTAGGAGCAACAACGGCTCAGCCGTGAAGTGGTAGGCTACATCAAGCTCACAGATTGGGACCACCAAGTGCTGAAGCGCGTAGTGTATACAAATCGTCTGTCCTTGGTTGCAACACTAACTACCAAGTTACAAACTGCCTCTGGAAGCAACGTCAGCACAATACATTTTTTGTTCATGGTTTGGGCTAGGTCCCTTAGTTCCAGTGAAGGGAAATCCTAACGCTACAGCATACAATGACATTCTAGACAGTTCTGTGCTCCCAACTTTGTGGCATCAGTTTGGGGAAGGCCCTTTCCTGTTTCAGCATGACAATGGCCCTGTGCACAAAGCGTGGTCCATACAGAAATCGTTTGTTGAGATCGGTGTAGAATAACTTGACTGGCCTGCACAGAGCCCTGACCTCAACCCCATCGAACACCCTTGGGATGAATTGGAATGACGACAGAGCCAGACCTAATCGCCCAACATCAGTGCCCGACCTTACTAATGCTCTTGTGGCTGAATGGAAGCAAGTCCCCGTAGCAATGTTCCAGCATCTAGTGGAAGCCTTTCCAGAAGAGTGGAGGCTGTTATAGCAGCAATAGGGGGGACCAATTCCATAAAAAAGTACCTATTAGGGTGTTGTGCCTGGCCGTGTATACTATTCGGGCTACTATGCCTTCTGTTGACATTTTAAAAACATTCCTAACTATAACAAATGTGTTATGCTAGATTTTGATCAAGACATCTCTACAATTTGAATGTCTATTCAGACTCTGTAACATCCATAACGGATGATGTAACATCCATAATGGTCGTTTTTGATCTCTTTTTGTGTTGCAAAAGTGTGTTGACAAAGGTACTTGGTTCGAAACGTGCCAGCAATAAACATCAATGAAGGGAATTCAGCTACCACCGTGAACCTTCTTTTACTGAAGGTGAAAGGGATGTTAAGAGTTTCTCCACAGTTAGTTACAGTCAGATGGCCAGGAAGCAGGGTGGCGTAGGAGGGAGGGGGGATGTTGATCATAAAATCATTCAGCCTCTGTCATCGCCACCGGGAAATGCCCAGAGGTCACAGGAGACACATGCTGTGTAGACACACAGAGACGTTCTGTCTGTAGCTCGCAATCCACTTACCAGCCACCATCTTGCATTGAATTACATTGGTAAATGTAGCAATAGTGCATTTTACTCCCCCTCTATACCAGAGCAGGTTGGCATTTATTGTCATAAATCTTGCCCTGGAGGCAGCTCTGCAAAATGGTCACTAGCTGGCACAGCCATAAAATCTGATTTTAAACCTAACCTTAACCCTAACCACACTGCTAACCCTAATGCCTAACTCTGACCTTAAATTAAGACCAAAAAGCACATTTTTGTTTTCATAGATTTTTATGATATAGCCAACTTAGATTTTATATGTAATTGTGCTTGGGTTGGTCTTGAAAAATACTTGTAAGCAAGACTCCTACCACCTATGTAAATGTGTCTTTAATTCAAATGTGAACGTTAGAGAATGCCCTGATATTAAACCCTGCAGCTACCTCTAAGCTCTACGAATCTATATTTGATACTATCACAAGACCTCCACGTTCACCTGTCTGCTTTTATCAGTTTTTACTGAGACATTGTTTTGCCAGGGGATTAAAGCAGTCTGGCTTCAATAAAAGCCCCCTCACTCTCTTATAGTCTTCAGAAGCTGCAGGAGTCATACATCAAAACAGACACAGAAGTGCTGGCCATAATCATATACTGTGCATTCGGAAAGTATTCAGACCACTTGATTTTTTTCCCAACATGTTGTTATGTTACAGCCTTATTCTAAATTGAAAGTAAGGTATTTGTTTTATATTTTGAATACATTTGCAACCTGTTTTTGCTTTGTCATCATGGGTTATTTTGTGTAGATTGAGGGGAAAAAATGTATTTAATCCATTTTAGAATAAGGCTGTAACGTAACAAAATGTGGAAAAAGTCAAGGGGTCTGAATACTTTCCAAATGCACTGTAAGCATAGCATGGCTATTGCAAGACAGACAAAATGTTTGTGGTGGTTTTTATCCAGTGAGGGGCCAAAACGACTATAAATCCTCCAAATGTATAGTCGTCCAACGTGAGCAAGACAAAGGAGATGATCGTGGACAACAGGAAAAGGAGGGCCAAACATGCCCACATTCACATCGACAGGGCTGTAGTAGAGCGGGTCAAGAGTTTCAAGTTCCTTGGTGTCCACATCACCAACAAACTATCAGGGTTCAAACGCAACAAACTATCAGGGTCCAAACGCAACAAGAAAAGTCGTGAAGAGGGCACAACAATGTCTTTTCCCCCTCAGGAGACTGAAAAGATTTGGCATGGGTCCCCAGATCCTCAAAAAGTTTGACAGCTGCACCATCTAGAGCATCCTGACCTGTTGCATCACTGCCTGGTATGGCAACTGCTCAGCATCCGACCGTAAGGCGCTACGCTACAGAGGGTAGTGTGTACAGCCCAGTACATCACTGGGGCCAAGCTTCCTGCCATCCAGGACCTATATACTAGGCGGCCCAAAATTGTCAAAGATTCCAGTCACCCAAGTCATAGACTGTTCCCTCTGCTACCGCATGACAAGCGGTGTCGGAGCATCAAGTCTAGATCCAAAAGGCTCCTTAACAGCTTCTACCCCCAAGCCATAAGACGACTGAACAACTAATCAAATGGCCACCCGGACAATTTACAATTACACTGCTGTTTATTATCTGTAAATAGCCTCGTTATTGTTATTTTATTGTGTTACTTTTTATTTTTTACTTTAGTTTATTTAGTATATATTTTGTTAACTCTATTTATTGAACTGCATTGTTGGTTAAGGGCTTGCAAGTAAGCATTTCACGGTAAGGTCTACACCTGTTGTAATCGGCGCATGTGACAAATAAAATTTGATTTCAAATCATGAAGATTTCAAAACATGAGCCAAGAGAAAGAAATCATAAGAATGTAAAAAAAGCATATCTCTCGCTTTAAGACTTTTATCAAGGCATCACCCGGTGTCTTGGTTTTGGCTACTAACTAAGAAATGTTCTTCTTCAAAGGGTATGACACTGCGGGATTGTCCCGACTTCCGCCGAAGTCGGTCCCTCTCCTTGTTCGGGCGGCGTTCGGCGGTCGACATCACCAGTCTTCTAGCCATCGCCGCTCCACCTTTCATTTTCCATTTGTTTTGTCTTGGTTTTCCGCACACCTGGTTCACATTGCCTCATCTGACTAAATGTATATTACCCTCTCTTCCCCCCCATGTCTGTGTGTGGAAGTTTTTGTTTGTTACGTGTGGTTCGCATCAGGCTGGTTTGTGCCGGGTATGTGTTTGACCCGTTTGTTTTGTTTATTGTACCGTTTGTGTACTTTGGGCGTGTTCGCTGTTTTCCTTGGGCATGAATAAAGTGCGCCTGTTATCACCCATCTCTGCTCTCCTGCACCTAACTTACCTTCAACCAGTTGCGCACATCTTGACAGGGATAGAAATACAGATATGGTGCTGCTGTATGTTTACATGTAATATTTTCAAATGACTTTAGTTATGCCCATCGCTCCTGGGAGTATAGACCACTGATGACTCCTCTCCATCACACTCTGTTCTGGGCAGTCTTCTGCAGCTCGTTCCACTCACATGCTGATTTTCTTAGTATTTTCCTTAGTAGCTTCCGTCCTTACCTTCAAATATTCATGGTAAATCTACAGGTAACTGCAAAAATAAAGGAAACAATTGAGGAAATGAGGGATACAAAGTACACTATATATATACAAAAGTATGCGGACACCTCTTCAAATGAGTGGATTTGGCTATTTCACCCATCCGCTTTAATTTTGCCAGGGAATCAAAGCAGTCTGGCTTCAATAAAAGTGACACAGGATGGTCAAAAGGCTTCGTGACAGTGTCATAAAGTGTA
Source organism: Salmo salar (assembly GCF_965601325.2). Classification (NCBI taxonomy): domain Eukaryota; kingdom Metazoa; phylum Chordata; class Actinopteri; order Salmoniformes; family Salmonidae; genus Salmo; species Salmo salar. The sequence goes on from NC_138299.1 coordinate 63,382,038, forward strand.
TTTTCTACAAGTTATTTAAAATATGATGAAAAATACATGACTGTATAGAATTCATAAAAAAAGATTTAAGAGAAACTTTCAAACGAAGGGAAACTTCTTGGCAGGGAAATAACTAATTTGAATAAATGTGGGTTTTATGTAGGTGTCATAACCAGCCATGAAATAATGCAATATATATCACAACGGGTGTAAATATATGGGTCATAACAGTGTTATGACCACCCAGAGATGATGCAGTCTCTATTGCACTCCACACTGCCCTATCCCAACTGGACAAAAGGAACACATAGTGAGAATGCTATTCATTGACTACAGCTCACTGTTCAACACCATAGTGCCCTCAAAGCTCATCAATAAGCTAAGGACCCTGAGACTAAACATCTCCCTCTGCAACTGGATCCTGGACTTCCTGTCGGGCCGCCCCCAGGTGGTGAGGGTAGGTAACAACACATACGCCACGCTGATCCTCAACACAGGGGCCCCTCAGGGGTGCGTGCTCAGCCCCCTCCTGTACTCCCCATTCACTCATGACTGCACGGCCAGGCACGACTCCAACACCATCATTCAATTTGCCGATGACACAACAGTGGCAGGCCTGATCATGAACAACAACGAGACAGCCTATAGGGAGAAGGTCAGAGACCTGACCATGTGGTGCCAGGACAACAACCTCTCCCTCAGCGTGAGCAAGACAAAGGAGATGATTGTGGACTACAGGAAAAAGGTTCAAGTTCCTTGGTGTCCACATCACTAAAAAACGAACATGGTCCAAGCACACCATGACAGTTGTGAAGCGGGCACGACAAAACCTATTCCCCCTCAGGAGACTGAAAAGATTTGGCATGGGTCCTCAGATCCTCAACCAGAGCATCCTGACTGGTTGCATCACTGCCTGGTATGGCAACCGCTCAGCTTCCGACCGTAAGGCACTACAGAGGGTAGTGCGAACTGCCCAGTACATCACTGGTGCCAAGCTTCCTGCCATCCAGGACCTCTATACCAGGCGATGTCAGAGGACAACCCTAAAAATTGTCAAAGACTCCAGCCACCCTAGTCATAGACTGTTCTCTCTGCTACCACACGGTAAGCGGTACCGGAGCACCAAGTCTAGGTCCAAGAGGCTTCTAAACAGCTTCTGCCCCCAAGCCATAAGACTCCTGAACATCTAGTCAAATGGCTACCCAGACTATTCACATTGCCCCTCCCCCCCCCCTTCTCCACACCACTGCCACTCTCTGTTGTCATCTATGCATAGTCACTTTAATTCACTCAACCTACATGAACATAATACCTCAACTAACCGGTGCCCCTGCACATAGACTCTGTACCGGCACCCCCCTGTATACATTGTTATTTTATTTTTTACTGCTGCTCTTTAATTACTTGTTACTTTTATCTCTTATTCTTATCTGTATTTTTTGAAACTGCACTGTTGGTTAGGGGCTCGTAAGTAAGCATTTCACTGTAATACACCTGTTGTGTTCGGTGAATGTGACTAATACAATTTGATTTAATGTCAAGTTATGACATGGTTATGACCGTGTCAAAATGTGTTATGGCACTTGGTGTCAAGTGTTACTTTTGTGTATATATATATATACACATTTAAGCAATAAGGCCCGAGGAAGTGTGGTATATGCTCAATATACCACGGCTAAGGGTTGTTCTTAGCCACGACACATTGCGGCGTGCCTGGACACAGTCCTTAGCTGTGGTATATTGGCCATATATCACAAACCCCCGAGGTGCCGTATTGCTATTATAAGCTGGTTATCAATGTAATTAGAGCAGTAAAAATACATGTTTTGTCATACCTGTGGTATACGGTCTGATATACCATGGCTGTCAACCAATCAGTATTCATGGCTCGAACCACCCAGTTTATAAATATATATATTAGTATGTGGACATCCCTTCAAATTAGTGGATTTGGCTATTTCAGCCACACCCATTGCTGACAGGTGTATAAAATCAAGCACACAGCCATACAATCTCCATAGACAAACACTGGCAGTAGAATGACCTTACTGAAGAGCTTCTGGACTTTCAACATGGCACCGTCACAGGGTGCCACCTTTCTAATAAGTCAGTTCGTCAAATTTCGGCCCTGCTAGAGCTGCCCCGGTCAACTGTAAGTGCTGTTATTGTGAAGTGGAAACGTCTAGGAGCAACAACGGCTCAGCAGCGAAGTGGTAGGCCACACAAGTTTACAGAACGGGACCTCCGAGTGCTGAAGCGCATGGCGTGCAAAAATCATCTGTCCTCGGTTGCAACTCTCACTACCGAGTTCAAAACTGCCTCTGGAAGCAACAAGAACTGTTCGTCAGGAGCTTCATGAAATAGGTTTCCATGGCCGAGCAAGCCTAAGATCACCTTGCGCAATGCCAAGAGTCAGCTGGAGTGGAAATGGGTTCTCTGGAGTGATGAATCACGCTTCACCATCTGGCAGTCCGAAGAATGAATCTGGGTTTGTCTGTCGGGCGAGAACGCTACCTGCCCCAATGCATAGTGCCAACAGTAAAGTTTGGTGGAGGAGGAATAATGGTCTGGGGCTGTTTTTCATGGTTCGGGCTAGGCCCCTTAGTTCCAGTGAAGGGAAATCCTAACGCTTTAGCATACAATGACATTGTAGACAATTCTCTACACCCAACTTTGTGGCAACAGTTTGGGGAATGGCCTTTCCTGTTTTAGCATGGCAATTCCCTCGTGCACAGAGCGTGGTCCACACAGAAATGGTTTGTTGAGATCGGTGTGGAATAACTTGACTGGCCTGCACAGAGCCCTGATCTCAACCCCATCAAACACCTTTGGGAGGAATTGGAATGGCGACTGCAAGCCAGTCCTAATCACCCAACATCAGTGCCCGATCTCACTAATGCTCTTGTGGCTGAATGGAAGCAAGTTCCCGCAGCAATGTGGAAAGTCTTCCCAGAAGAGCGGAGGCTGCTATAGCAACAAAGATGGGAGGTGAATGCACCAATTTGTAAGTCACTCTGGATAAGAGCATCTGCTAAATGACGTAAATGTAATGGGACTCACTCCATATTAATGGCCATCATTTTGAAATTAGATTTTCGAAGAAGTGTCCACATTCTTTTGGTCATGTAATGTATATTGAAAGCAGGTGCTTCCACACAGGTGTGGAATTAACATCCCATCATCTTTAGGGTTATGTAGAAAAATGCTGGGCAGACCCAGTTGGCCATTATTTTGGCTGCCATGGCTAAAAGAAGAGATCTCAGTTACTTTGAAAGAGGGGTGATTGTTGGGGCACGTTTGGCAGGAGATTCAGTGAAGAAGACTGCTCAACTTGCTGATGTTTCACGATATGCAATGGCCACCAGATCTCAACCCAACTATCAGGAAATGGGAGATTCTGGAGCGGCGCCAGAGACAGTGTGTTCCACCACCATCAACAAAACACCAAATTCTCGTAGAAGAATGGTGTCACATCCCTCCAATAGTTCCAGAAACTTGGAAAATCTATGCCAAGGGACAATGAAGCTGTTCTGGTGGCTCATGGTGGCGCAACGCCCTATGAAGACACTTTGTTGGTGATTCCTTTATTTTAGCAGTTACCTGTATACAGTGTATCAAAGGGTTAGAATAATATGATCTTAAAGATGTTCCATTCCTAGTCTTAATAAGACCCTTGGTACTACCAGAGAAATCATTACTATTTTGTCAAAGAAAGAGTACAACCAACTCTCTCAGTCATGGGAGGTAAACTCTAACGTTAAAGGCTCAATGCAGCCATTTTTATATCAACATGAAATCATTTCTGATTTACTTTAACAGATGTCCATTGAAATGGGCAACTCTAGCTTTTGAGCAAAAAACGATTTCTCAAGCAAGAATTTTGTAGGACTGTTTTGGAGTGGTTTGAGTGAGGACAGGGGGAAATGGAAAACTAGCTGTTATTGGCAGAGAGGTATGGGACTATTTGTTATTGGTTTATTAACCAATTTACTGCATGGTGATGTCATCATGGAAAGCATAAACTCCCACCCACTCCCGCCCTACTGATTTAGAAGGTGCTGTGTAGATTGTATTTTCAACCAGCAACTATCAGGAAATAACACTGATGAAATGTTTTAAGACTTTTACAGTGTGTGACGACCCTCCCACGCTGTCTGCCGAATTCATTCTCTTTGCTCTTGTTTTCCTTTAATAGGATGTCGGTGGGCGGAGCTGGGTGGGTCGTAAGCGAAATGAGACACACCTTGGATCGGGTGTGTCCTTGGGATAAATACACCTTTCCCCCATATACCGAGGAGACTCTCTACACGCAGACACACTGTTGTTTTTGGTTGTGGCAATTTGGGGCTTCTTTGTGTTCATTTGTTTAGGCACCTCTCCACACCCCTCATTATCACGTCTATGAGCATGTCTACTCACTCACTGACACTATTGACTACACACGCCATTGTTACCTGGATACAGTTTACTTTATTTAATACATGTTTATTTCTTTATCTCTGCGTTGTCTCCCTTTTCGTTGCGGTCTACAAGCTGGTTCGTAACAAGTGTTAGTTTCATCAGCTGTTGTAGAATATGATAAAACACAGAGAAACTATTTTGACTGCACTGGGCCTTTAAACTCAAAGGCACACTGGGAAATATGCAGATAACGTATCAACAGCACAATATGGTGTATGTCAAGGTTCTTTGTTCATTTACTAAATATCCCTTCTGCTTTTCTGATTACCTGTGTTTATTCACCTGCATTCACAAATGTGACCATATCAAGAGGTAAAACACAAATCCAGGGGGATAGAATCGTGGACTACATTTAGAAAACGTAGCAAACAGAAACCATGCTGTTTGGATGGCAGCTGAGAGGGTGATTGTGTACAATGTGCAGCTTCAGGATTCTTTTTTCAAATATGCCACTCATGGCTTCAGGTCACACCCTGCCAGACCTAGGTTCAAATATTTTAACAACCTCAAACCCTGCCCATCTGGCACTCCAGGCAGTACAGAGCAAATACTCAATGTAGTTTAACGATTTCAAATAGTATTTCAACCCAGGTTTAGAATACTAAACAGTAGCGAACATACTATAGAGTACTAGTAATGAAAAGATGTTAGTGTTTTCTCCCAATTTGATATGAGTACAATTCAGGGTACAGTAAACAAACAAATCACTCCAAAATGACCTCAAGAGGCAGTCGATAACTCAGGCAGTCGATAACTCATTCACCTGTGCCAGAGCTATTCACTCAGGTTGCATTCCTCTGCTCAGACATTGCAAGCATCAACCAATGTTTGAATGCCACGTCATCGACTGAGCCGCTGGGCACCAGATTGCTATAAAAATTGATGTGGTTTGCTGATATGTAAAATTCCTATCCAGGCGTTGTAAGATCTATAAGGGTCAGATAGGTCTGAGCAGAGGAACACAACCTCAATCTTTTAAGCTCATTAGAAAGACTGAGACTTAAAAAGCAACAGGTGTTGCTATTTTTTTTAATTTAACTAGGCAAGTCCGTTAAGAACAAATTCTTATTTACAATGACGGCCTAGGAACAGTGGGTTAGCTGCCTTGTTCAGGGGCAAAACGACAGATTTATACCTTGTCAGCTCAGGGATTCGATCTAGCAACTTTCGGTTACTGGCCCAACGCTCAAACCACTAGGCTACCTGCCGCCCCAAAAAGGCTGCTAATGTCAGCCTTTTTCAATTATCCTTCCTAATTGAATCTGAGACGTTCCCACTACACGCGATTCAGCTGACTCGACATATTGGAGGATTTCACTGACGCAAGACTGGTTCAGATCTTTTATCGAGGGCACGCCAGGACAACTGCTTCCCTTTAGCTCACACTGACAGCATACAAATTCATGCTAATGATTATGTACAACTTCATCACGATGGATGTTATTAGATGGCTAAATGTTTTGAGCCACTGCGAACTGACCAACATGTCTCAAAACAATGTGCCACATTCTTCAACTTTCTCATTTCAAATTTGAACATGAATGTTGATTAAGTTAGTTTGGGTGACAAACTGCATAACTCCACTTAACGAAAGTATAAACGCAACATGTAAAGTGTTCGTCCCATGTATCATGAGGTTATATGCACAAAAACCTTATTTCTTTCAAATTTTGTGGACAAATGTGTTTACATCCCTGTTAGTGAGCGTTTCTACTTTGCCAAGATAATCCATCGACCTGAAAGGTGTGGCATATCAAGAAGCTAATTAAACAGCATGACCATTACACAGGCGCACCTTGTGCTGGGGACAATAAAAGGCCAAAATGTTTTGTCACACAACACAATAACACAACACAATTTTCAGGGAATCTACAATTGGCATGCTGACTGCAGAATGTCCACCAGACCTGTTGCCAGAGTATTAATTTCTCTATCATAAGCCACCTCCGTTGTCATTTTAGAGAATTTGGCAGTACATCAAACTGGCCTCACCACCGCAGACCACGTGTATGGCATTGTGTGGGCAAGCGGTTTGCTGATGTCAACGTTGTGCCCCATGGTGGTGGTGGGGTTATGGTATGGGCAGGCATAAGCTACGGACAATGAACACAATTACATTTTATCGATGGCAATTTGAATGCACAGATATACCGTGATGAGATCCTGTGGCCGATTGTCGTGCCATTCATCTGGCGCCGTCACCTCATGTTTCAGCATGATAAGCACGGCTCCATGTCGCAAGGATCTGCACACAATTCCTGGAAGCTGAAACTGCCCCAGTCGTTCCATGGCCTACATACTCACCAGACATGTCATCCATTAAGCTGTTATGGATAGGGGGCAGTATTTTCACGGCCGGATAAAAAACGTACCCGATTTAATCTGATTATTACTCCTGCCCAGAAACTAGAATATGCATATAATTATTAGCTTTGGATAGAAAACACTCCAAAGTTCCTAAAACTGTTTGAATGGTGTCTGTGAGTATAACAGAACTCATTTGGCAGGCCAAAACCTGAGAAGATTCCAAACAGGAATCTGACCATTTCTTGGCCTTCTTGATCATCTCTAACTAAAACAGGGGATCTCTGCTGTAACGTGACACTTCCTACGGCTCCCATGGGCTCTCAGAAGGCGGCAAAAAGCTGAATGGTGGCTTTGCAGGCCCTGGCTGAAAAACATTAGCGCATTTTGATAGTGGTCAATCAGAGAACAGAGACTGGATGCGCGTGCACGAGGCGACCCCATGTTTTTATTCTTTCGTCTTTGAATGTAAACAACGACTCCCTGTCGGAATATTATCGCTTTTTTACGAGAAAAATGGCATAAAAATTGATTTTAAACAGCGGTTGACATGCCTCGAAGTACGGTAATGGAATATTTAGAAATGTTTTGACACGAAACGCGTCAGGCGCGTAACCCTTCGTCACCCTTGGATAGTGTCTTGAACGCACGAACAAAACGCCGCTATTTGGATATAACTATGGATTATTTTGAACCAAACCAACATTTGTTATTGAAGTAGCAGTCCTGGGAGTGCATTCTGTCGAAGAACAGCAAAGGTAATCAAACTTTTCTAATAGTAAATCGGAGTTTGGTGAGGGTCAAACTTGGTGGGTGTCAAAATAGATAGCCGTGATGGCTGGGCTATCTACTCAGTATATTGCAAAATGTGCTTTCACCGAAAAGCTATTTTAAAATCGGACACCTCGATTGCAAAAAGGAGTTCTGTATCTATAATTCTTAAAATAATTGTTATGTTTTTTGTGAACGTTTATTGTGAGTAATTTAGTAAATTCACCGGAAGTGTTCGGTGGGAATGCTAGTTCTGAACGTCACATGCTAATGTAAAAAGCTGGTTTTTGATATAAATATGAACTTGATTGAACAAAACATGCATGTATTGTATAACATAATGTCCTAGGCGTGTCATCTGATGAAGATCATCAAAGGTTAGTGCTGCATTTAGCTGTGGTTTTGGTTTATGTGACATTATATGCTAGCTTGAAAAATGGGTGTCTGATTATTTCTTGCTGGGTACTCTGCTGACATAATGTAATGTTTTGCTTTCGCTGTAAAGACTTTTTGAAATCGGACAGTGTGGTTAGATAAAGGAGAGTCTTGTCTTTAAAATGGTGTAAAATAGTCATATGTTTGAAAAATGGAAGTTTTGGGATTTTTGAGGAATTTGTAATTCGCGCCACGCCTATCATTGGATATTGGAGCAGGTGTTCCGCTAGCGGAACGTCTAGATGTAAGAATTAAGCATGTTTGGGATGCTCTGGATCGACGTGTACGAGAGTGTGTTCCAGTTCCCGCCAATATCCAGCAACTTCGCACAGCCATTGAAGAGGAGTGGGAAAACATTACACAGGCCACAATCAACAGCCTGATCAACTCTATGCGAAGGAGATGTGTCGCGCTGCATGAGGTAAATGGTGCTCACACCATATACTGACTGGTTTTCTGATCCATACTCCTACTTTTTTTATATGTATCTGTGACCAACAGATACATATCTGTATTCCCTGTCATGTGAAATCAATAGATTAGGGTCTAATTCATGTATTTCAATTGACTGATTTCCTTATATGAATTGTAACTCAGTAAAATCTTTGAAATTGTTGCATTTATATTTTTGTTTGGTATACAATGTTTTTTTGATAGATCTTTGGGTAAACAATTTGTACAGTTAAACTATATAAAAGTACACATATCCCTAGAGGATGACCTATTAAAGCGATAAAAACACTTATTTCTAATTTGGTTCTTGTGTAAGACATGTTTTGACATTCTAATGAGTCCAATGTTAACACTGGGCAAAAACTGGTTGAATCAATGTTGTTTCCACATCATTTCAACAACAAAAAATGTATGGCTTTGAATCAATGTGGAAAACGTATTGGATTTGAAAAAAGTAATCAACGTAGGGGCATTTAACCTAGAACTAAATCCAATGAGATGTTGACTTTTGTTGTTGTTGATTTCACATTGAATTCACATTAGTTGACAACTCAACCAAATGTAAATCAAAATTAGAGGTTGAACTGATTTCTGCGCCTAGTGGGATGGTAGTCAAAATAATGGCCTGCCAGCACTTTAATACATGACCCTAAGCATGATGTGATGTTAATTGCTTAATTAACTCAGGAACCACACCTGTGTGGAAGCACCCGCTTTCAATATACAGTCGTGGCCAAAAGTTTTGAGAATGACACAAATATTAATTTCCACAAAGTTTGCTGCTTCAGTGTCTTTAGATGTTTTTGTCAGATGTTGCTATGGAATACTGAAGTATAATTACAAGCATTTCATGAGTGTCAAAGGCTTTTATTGACAATTACATGAAGTTGATGCAAAGAGTCAGTGTTGACCCTTCTTTTTCAAGACCTCTGCAATCCACCCTGGCATGCTGTCAATTAACTTCTGGGCCACATCCTAACTGATGGCAGCCCATTCTTGCATAATCAATGCTTGGAGTTTGTCAGAATTTGTGTGTTTTGTTTGTCCACCCGCCTCTTGAGGATTGACCACAAGTTCTCAATGGGATTAAGGTCTGGGGAGTTTCCTGGCCATGGACCCAAAATATCAATGTTTTGTTCCCCGAGCCACTTAGTTATTACTTTTGCCTAATGGCAAGGTGCTCCATCATGCTGGAAAAGGCATTGTTCGTCACCAAACTGTTACTGGATGGTTGGGAAAAGTTGCTCTTGAAGGATGTGTTGGTACCATTCTTTATTCATGGCTGTGTTCTTAGGCAAAATTGTGAGTGAGCCCACTCCCTTGGCTGAGAAGCAACCCCACACATGAATGGTCTCAGGATGCTTTACTGTTGGCATGACACAGGACTGATGGTAGCGCTCACCTTGTCTTCTCCGGACAAGCTTTTTTTCCGGATGCCCCAAACAATCGGAAAGGGGATTCATCAGAGAAAATGACTGAGTCCTCAGCAGTCCAATCCCTGTACCTTCTGCAGAATATCAGTCTGTCCTTGATGTTTTTCCTGGACAGAAGTGGCTTCTTTGCTGCCCTTCTTGACACCAGGCCATGCTTCAAAAGTCTTCGCCTCACTGTGCGTGCAGATGCACTCACACCTGCCTGCTGCCATTCCTGAGCAAGCTCTGTAGGTGGTGCCCCAATCCTGCAGCTGAATCAACTTTAGGAGATGGTCCTGGCGCTTGCTGGACTTTCTTGGACTATCCTTGCCTGTGAAGCGCTTTTTGTGCAAAGCAATGATGACGGCACGTGTTTCCTTGCAGGTAACCATGGTTGACAGAGGAAGAACAATGATTCCAAGCACCACCCTCCTTTTGAAGCTTCCAGTCTCTTATTCAAACTCAGTCAGCATGACAGAGTGATATCCAGCCTTGTCCTCGACAACACTCACACCTGTTTAATGAGAGAATCACTGACATGATGTCAGCTGGTCCTTTTGTGGCAGGGCTGAAATGCAGTGGAAATGTTTTTTTGTGATTCAGTTCATTGGCATGGCAAAGAGGGACTTTGCAATTAATTGCAATTCATCTGATCACTCTTCATAACATTCTGGAGTATATGCAAATTGCCATCATACAAACTGAGGCAGCAGACTTTGTGAAAATTTATATTTGTGTTATTCTCCAAAATTTTGGCCATGACTATACTTTGTATCCATCATTTACTTAAGTGTTTCCATTATTTTGGCATACATTTCAATGAATTATGGGAAGCTGTAAAAGAGGTGGGCCCTCTGCTGATGAACATGATCAATACTTCGATTCAAAAGGGTTCCTTCAGAAAATCTGTAAACACAGCTCTCATTTCACTGTTATTGAAAAAGGATACAAATCCTGTGTTATGTTTTAGTTATTGTAATATGTCGCTTATTAATTCAGATTAAAAATATTTTCAGGTTTTACCACGCCATCTGAATAAGTATTTGGCAAACTAATACATGGGGATCAAACAGGATTTGTTAAGGGCCGCCTTGCATCAGACAATCTAAGAAGACTATTGTATGTGATTCATTTTGCTCCAGATTCAAATGCTTCCTCTGCTATCTTATCATTACATGTTGAAAAAGCCTTTGATAGGTTAGAATAGCAATACTTATGGATGGTACTACTGTAGGTCATCTGGTCTTAGGTGCTAAATATATCAATCTGATTAAAGTTTTATACTCCAACTCTGGCGCAATTGTGATGACCGGTACTAATTGTTCATCTCCAGAGCGGCTAGGCCGGGAGATCCTCTTTCTTCGTTGCTTTTCATTCTCTCACTTGAGCCTCTAGGCCAAGCTGTATGGCAATTCAATGTCATAGAACCAATTATTATCAATGACACCCCACATTTTATTTCGCTGTATGCAGATGATGTCCTCTTGTTTTTGAACATCTCACAAACTCTACCCTTTGTACTTGATTTATTTAGTAAATTTAGTAGCTTCTCAGCATATATAAATGAACTATCAAAAGTCTGCTTTGTTGTCCCTTAACAATTCCAATGACACTGTGATAGCTGATACACTGTGTTGAAGACCTGAAAGGAGAATTCCACCCAAAAACTATATTTTAGTAATTGTTTCATTAGTCCATTGCTGACATAGTCCCAAAATGTTTTGCCAAACCCAGCATCATATGATGCAAAATGCACCATATGTAGATAATTTATGTAGTTTAAAAGTTACATACATTATCTTGAAAACTTTTGGGACTATGTCAACAATAAGCCTTGTTCACACTGCAGGCCTTAAAGTGGCAATATGTCATTTTTTGGGATGACCCAACCAAATTCACATAAAAATGTGAGTTATAGATCTACACTAATATTTGAAAGCAAGTCTAAGAAGTGGTAGATATGTTATATGTGCGCTACTTCTATACTTCCCGTTCTTAAGTTTTGTTTTTGCTTCTTTTACTTTCAGTTTTGTACACCAGCTTCAAACAGCTGAAACAACAATATTTTTGGCTTATTAAAAATATATTTCACAGTGGTTTAGATGGTACAATAGTTCTGTACTCTATACTATCTTATTTTGTCACACAAACTGAAAATCAGGCAAACTATTAGTTTTAGCAACCGGGAAATGGCGAAGCGTTTTCTGCATAGTGCAACTTTAATGCTGAAATTGTATTTTTTTTAATCCATTTTGGAATACTGACTGTCCAAACAGCAAGTTCCATGTGACCAAATAGGATTTGTGTGTGTTCAGACAGCAGTCATTTTCTGACATGGCTATGCTAGTTGTCATTGTAACGATGGGTGTTTGCACAGTGGTGTAGGCTGACTGGTGGTGTTGCTGTGCTTCCTATCACTCAGAAGTTCTGTGGCAAGCTAAGGTGACAACAATGCCAGTCATGGACATTTCCCAGTTGCTTTGAATGTTTAAAATCATAGTGTAAGAACACGTCCTGACCAGTAAAAGGAGTTATTTGTTATTGTAGTTTGGTCAGGGCGTGGCAGGGGGTGTTTGTTTTGTGCGTTTGGTTTATGTTCTATGTTATCTATTTCTATGTGTTTATCTACTTTTCTATGTTGGGTTTTTGGCAATGACCTCCAATTAGAGGCAGCTGGTTGTCGTTGTCTCTAATTGGAGGCCATATTTAGTTGGGGTTGTTTTCTCTTGTGTTTTGTGGGTGGTTGTTTCCAGTATAGTCTGTGCACCTTACTGGACTGTTTTCGTCGTCGGTTATTTTGTTTAAGTGTTTTCTTTAATAAAGAAAGAAGATGAGCACTTTACCCGCTGCGCCTTGGTCCAATCCTTACGATGCTCATGACAGGCATGTTATGACATTTTTTTTGTCCAATGCTGTTTATTCTGCCGAATAATTGAATACAGAATAATAATACAAATTGTAAAAATGAAAATAAAACATCCCATAATGCTAAGGGTCATGTATAAAAATGCTGGGCAGGCCATTATTTTGCCCATTATTGTAGTTACCATGGCTATTCCCCGATAGGATGACAATGCCCCGATCCACAGGGCACGAGTGGTCAGTGAATGGTTTGATGAGCATGAAAACGTTGTAAACCATATGCCATGTCCGTCTCAGTCACCAGATCTCAACCCAATTGAACACTTAGGGGAGATTCTGGAGCGACGGCTGAGACAGCGTTTCCCACCACCATCAACAAAACACTAAACGATGGAATTTCTAATGGAAGAATAGTGTCGCATCCCTCCAATAGAGTTCCAGACACTAGTAGAATCAAAGCTGTTCTGGCTTGTAGTGGCCCAACATCCTATTAAGTTACTTTATGTTGGTGTTTCCTTTATTTTGTCAGTTACCTGTATGTGTGCAGTGGTAGAACGCCATGCTCTCAAGAACATTTCGATTTTAGGGTATTACTAAATTATGATATTAAAGCTCTTGCATTGAACAATTTGAAACATTTCATAGAGATTTTTGTCAGAACCGCCTCATCTTTCAGTCTTGTTAAATATTTTGATGTGTCTTTACCTCTATAATGAGGTAGCTACACACATACAGTAAACACACACACAGTTTCAAATATACAGGGCTTCAAACATCTGAGACTGCCCATCCCTCTCTGTCAGCACGGATTCATCCAGATGGAGGGATCCAATTTATGAAACTCGACAACACACACTCCAACCAATCAAAGAACATACAGACCCAGGAATACCATTATCTGAACAAAGTAAACATACCATTACCCACGCAAATGGAAGTCTGGGGAACTTATTTGCGTGTGTGTGTGTCTCTAGAAACGATTAGCTGGATCTCTCTGGTTCTGTTCTCTTCATGGACTATGTATGATGATTAACTATCCATCCCTGTGCCCACATCAGTACCACTCATGTGTAATTGGGTTGGCTGGTATTTGTCTGAATCAGTCGGGGCGGATGTACTTACTCAAGTGTTCTGTTTCAGGGAAATGTACAGTCCCAACCCCCTTAGTTTTATTACTAAACTCACCATAAACTCACTATAGTAATCATAGAGTATAGCTCAGTACCACAAATACTATACAATTCACTACATTAAATGCTAGCCATTCTGCTCACAGAGCCAATAATGTTATTTTTAATATACAAGTAGATAACCAGGCAATTCCAATCGAAATTCACTATCTGAATTGAAAATAGCCAATTAAGGTCTGTGAAGATATTGTCAATTCACTTCCATAAATTATCAAATTGAAATAGGAATTGACTCTGATGTTTAGCTTACAGTCACTTCGGAGCCAATGTGTTGCTTTGCTGACCACCAACATGGCCTTGATATCATAGCATAATATAACCACTAAGCATAGAGTATTGCTCCCAGAGCCTTGGAACACAGGACAGCAGAAGGCAGAGGCTAAGCCATTAATAAACCTATTTACATGAATAACACAGCCCACATGGCAGAATCTACAGCTGCCATCAGAGGCTCTGACTGCATCCAAAATGGCCCCCTGTCCCCTTTATCGTGCACTACTTTTGGCCCTGGTCAAACGTAATGCACTATACAGGGAATAGGGTGCCATTGGGGACGTAGCCTCCGAGACCGTTGTCACATCCTCCTGTCACACGAGCATCAAATGATGTGGCTATAGCACTGCCTGGCTACAAGAGAGATGGACGGTGACATTTCATAACAACTAGCCAGTCTGGAGCCATGCACTAATGCAAAGGCTTTTGTTTTCCGGAAGCTGTTGCTCATACAAGGTCTGACATAGTGCAGGGTTACTATGTCATTGGTTACTATGTAATTGGTTAAGGGTGGGGGGAAGGTTGTGTGTGTGGTCGTGCGTACGTGTTTGCATCTGTGTTAGTGGACAATAGAACAAGGCCCACAAGCAGTAAACCTGACACCTTTCTGACAGTAACAAATGCCATAGGCAAGGTTATTGGAAATAGAGATTAGGGGGATGAAGGTACAGCAAAGAAAGAGAGAGACCTTGAGAAGAAGTCAATCGCATAAACATGTATCAGGCAATAGTTGCACCCAATTCTCATTCTCTCCATTCATGAAAAACAGAAATGGTCTCACTGTAAATAGACAGGCTTTTAATTTCAAAGAAAGGGGGGAAAGAGTGAGAGACCTTAGCCGAAAGTCAATAATGTCTTTTTTTTTCAAGTTAATACTAACACTCATTTCTCACTACCCATTTACCAGTTACACCACATCTAACACACAGTGAGGGGCTCTCAATCATGAAAACTCTGACTGCAACTGCCAAACGTGCTACTGGCCCTAATCGAACGGTGTTGAGTAGAGCAGGTAATGTACAGTGCCTTCGGAAATTATTCAGACGCCTTAACTTTTTCCATATTTTGTTACGTTACATCCTTATTCTAAAATGGACCAAAAAAATCCTCAGCAATCTACACACAATACCCCATAATGACAAAGCAACAACAGGTTTTTAGAAATGTCTGCAAATGTATTTTTAAAAACTTCAACAAATATTCAGGCCCTTTACTATTAGACTCGAAGTTGAGCTCAGGTGCATCCTGTTTCCATTGATCATCCTTGAGATGTTTCTACAACTTGAATGGAGTCCACCTGTGGTAAATTCAATTGATTGGACATGATTTGGAAAGGCACACACCTGTCTATACAAAGTCCAATAGTTGGCAGTGCATGTCAGAGCAAAAACCAAGTAATGTGGTTGAAGGAACTGTCCAGAGAGCTCCGTGACAGGATTGTGTCGAGGCACAGATCTGGGGAAGGGTATAAAAAAGGTCCCCAAGAATACAGTGGCCTCCATCATTTTTAAATGGAAGAAGTTTGGAACCACCAAGACTCTTCCAAGAGCTCGCCGCCCGGCCAAACTAGGCAATCGGGGGAGAAGGGCCTTGGTCAGGGAGATGACCAAGAGCCCGGTGGCCACTCTGACAGAGATCAAGAGTTGTCCTATCTCTGCAGCACTCAACCAATCAGGCCTTTATGGTAGAGTGGCCTGACAGAAGCCACTCTTCAGTAAAAGGCACATGACAGCCAGCTTGGAGTTTGCCATAAAGCACCTAAATACTCTCGAACCATGAGAAACAATCTGGTCTGGTCTGATGAAACCAAGATTGAACTCTTTGGCCTGAATGCCAAGTGTCACGTCTGGAGGAAACCTGGCACCATTCCTACAGTGAAGCATGGTGGTGGCAACATCATGCTGTGGGGGTGGTTTTCAGTGGCAAGGACTGGGAGACTAGTCAGGATCAAGGCAAAGATGAATGGAGCAAAGTACAGAAAGATCCTTGATGAAAACCGGCTCCAGAGCACTCAGGACCTCAGACTAGGCAGAAGGTTGACCTTCCAACAGGACAATAACCCTAAGCACACAGCCAAGACAACGCAGGGGTGGCTTTGGGACAAGTCTCTGAATGTCCTTGAGTGGCCAAGCCAAAGCCCGGACTTGAACCCGATCAAACATCTTTGGAGAGACCTGAAAATAGCTGTGCAGCAATGCTCCCCATCCAACCTGACAGAGCTTGAGAACATCTGCAGGGAAGATTGGGAGAAACTCCCCAAATACAGGTGTGCCAAGCTTGTAGCGTCATACCCAAGAAGACTCGATGCTGTAATTGCTGCAAAAGGTGCTTCAACAACGTACTGAGTAAGGGTCTGAATACTTATGTAAATGTCAAATTTCATTTATTTATTTTTAATAAATTAGCAAACATTTCTAAAAACCTATTTTTGCTTTGTCATTATGCGATATTGTGTGTAGATTGATGAACAAAAAAAAACATTTCAATTTTAGAATAAGGCTGTAACGCAACAAAATGTGGAAAAAGTCTGTCACGACTTCCGCTGAAGTCGGTCCCTCTCCTTGTTCGGGCGGCGTTCAGCGGTCGACGTCACCGGCCTTCTAGCCATCGCCGATCCACTTTTCATTTTCCATTTGTTTTGTCTTTGTTTTACACACCTGGTTTCAATTCCCCAATTACATGTTCATTATTTAACCCTCTGTTTTCCCCATGGTTTTTGTGCGTGTTTGTTTTATGTATTTAGGTCCTTTTGTGTGGGCTTGGTAATTTCTACATGTACTTGGTAATTTTGAGTTAAGTTACTTTTATTACTCATCTCTGCTGTCCTGAGCCTGACTCCTCTGCACCAGCTACACCCAGACCTTTACAAAGTCAAGGGGTCTGAATACTTTCCAAAGGCACTGTATGTTGCAGTGTAGCCTACAATCCACAAGGGCAGAAATAAAATGAAGGGAAAATAGTGATTCTGCCCAAATGTTTTTCCTAATTTGTGTGATGCCAGACGTATCAATACTGAAATATTACTTTCATTATCACACTGAAACCATTGTTATAACACACCGGGTTAATGAGGTCTCCTTCATCTTACTGAGATACAGAATCGACGTACAGAGGGACTTTAAAGCCTGAATCCCTAATAGTGAAACCGCCACATCCGTTTGCGAACAAATAAGTTGCTGCAAACAACGAACATCATTTCTTCCCCTCAGACATCATTGCACACGCGAAGAGCACAATATTTACTGCAATTATTATCTATTTTTTTCACAATGCTGCGTGAAGTCTCCTCAGTTTGGCAACAGAAACAATAACAACAATGCTGGGGGGGGGGGCCCAATTTCATGGTATCCAACTGGTAGTTACAGTCTTGTCTCATCGCTGCAACTCCCGTACGGACTCGGGAGAGGCGAAGGTCGAGAGCCGTGCGTCCCCCGAAACACAACCCAACCAAGCCGCACTGCTTCTTGACACAACGCCCACTTAACCCGGAAGCCAGCCGCACCAATGTGTAGGAGGAAACACCATGCACCTGGTGACGTGTCAGCATGCACTGCGCCCGGCCCGCCACAGGAGTCGCTAGTGCGCGATGAGACAAGGACATGCCTGCCGGCCAAACACTCCCCTAACCCGGACAACGCTGGGACAATTGTGCACCAATTGTGCACTGCCCCATGGGTCTCCCGGTCGTGACAGAGCCTGGACTCGAACCTAGAATCTTTAGTGGCACCAGACCACTGCGCCACGCGGGAGGCCCATTACGCTCAGGACTCTTTCTACGATTACCACCTTCTCTGCAAATACATTTACACATAAATAATTCCATCTAACCCATAACACATTCATTGCTCCCTACTTATATAGTTATAAACATACTAAAACACTTGCTCAAGTCAGTTACAAAAAATGTGTTTCCAACAATCCCTCAGCCCCAGTTTCCAACAATCCCTCATCTGGAACAATGATCACTTTCATGGTCTACCTAACAAAAACCATATTGACTTTCACAGGGAAGAGAGGACACATGTTATAACACTTACCAACCTTGATAAGAATGATATTGGGGCAAGTGTCACAACTTCCGCCGAAGTCGGGTCCTCTCCTTGTTCGGGCGGCACTCGGCGGTCGGCGTCGCCGGTCTTCTAGCCATCGCCGATCCACTTTTCATTTTCCATTTGTTGTGTATTTAACCCTCTGTTCCCACGATGTCTTTATGTGGGATTGT
Organism: Salmo salar; assembly: GCF_965601325.2. NCBI lineage: Eukaryota > Metazoa > Chordata > Actinopteri > Salmoniformes > Salmonidae > Salmo > Salmo salar. Next base: position 63,400,400 of record NC_138299.1, read on the forward strand.
TTATTGTAAGTGCTTGTGCACATTTGATTGGTGCGCGACTGGTTTTTGTACCCATATCTTGTTATTTTTATGCCGTTGGTTTTGCTATTAAACTGCTCCGGCTATTACCAAGTTCTGCTCTCCTGCGTGTGACTTCCCTGCCACCGGTTACGCACCCCTTACATCAAGCTTGTCACGTCCTGACCATAGAAAACTTTTATTTTCTATGGTAGAGTAGGTCAGGGCGTGACAGGGGGTTTTGTCTAGTTTATTTATGTCTATGTTGGTTCTAGTTTATTTTTTCTATGTTGGGGGTTTTGTCTAGTTTATGTATTTCTATGTGGAGTTCTAGTTTTTGTATTTCTATGTTGTTTTTTGGGATGATCGCCAATTAGAGGCAGCTGGTCATCGTTGTCTCTAATTGGGGATCATATTTAAGTTGTTGTTTTTCCCACAAGGTTTTGTGGGAGATTATTTTGAGTAAGTGTATGTTGCACCTCTTCGTTACGGTTTGTTGTCTTGTTTATGAGTTTATTTGTATGTCTTGCATAGTTTCACAGTTTAAATAAAATGTGGAACAGTACACACGCTGTGCTTTGGTCTCCTTCGTACAACAAACGTGACAAAGCTACCATCTAGTGGCTCCCCTCACTCTGTCTCTAGAAGCCTCGCCTTCCCAAATCATAATTAGACCTATTGATAAATGATCCAACCCAAATTTCGAACGACATTGCTTAGTGATTCATGTTAGTTCTATCACTCCAAGTTAAAACCCTCAACTTAGCATACACCGACACTAGAAGAATGTATATTTACTTTATACTTCTAGTATTAACTTTTTTCATCACGGTCATAATTACAGATCAGTATTTCAATGCATTCTTAGTCTAAATTACTATAAATTGCTCAATGTGTAGGCCTCCACAATCAACTTGATATCCCAAATAAACAATTTTGGACAAGTCTAAATCAATTACGGGCACGGCACTCATTCTTCTGGCGTCTCTTCGTCGTCTTCTTCAGATAGCTTTACAGTTCCTCTTCCCAATGGCACACATGTTCAAAGTGGATGGCCCATGATAATGTCCCGATTTTCAATGTATGAGGAAAAATCGGATTTTCCCAGACAGACTCATGTCTCACCTGAGCCGCCACCACCTTTATCACCCATTATGTGTCTTCTCTATTTGCCGACCAGTATACCAGCAACATGAGAGAAGTTTAGAACTAATCTCTCTCCATGCTCACTCCACGTGGACGGTCTCAGGACTCATGTAGAAGTGGTGAAGGACAGGGCCATAGTGAACGCCATTGTCGCCATTACTTCAGCCGGTGAGTGGTGGTTGAGGATCACACTGTTCTCGGTCGAATAATCCCTTCCATGCATTTAGTCACCTTTGCCATAACCTCGAGAGAGGACATACCAGAACAACGGTTTATTTTGGGGCAATTTCTGATTCAGGAAATCCAGGCAAACCATTCACTGTATGAAAAAGTATTACTTCAACCAATATTCTTCATACAAATGTATAAGACATGTCAAAGAGAATAACAACACATAGGTAAAAAAATTGTAGATCTCCACAAGTCTGGTTCATCCTTGGGAGCAATTTCCAAATGCCTGAAGGTACCACGTTCATCTGTATAAATAGTACGCAAGTATAAACACCATGGGACCGCGCAGCCGTCATACCGCTCAGGAAGGAGACCCATTCTGTCTCCTAGAGATGAACGTACTTTGGTGCGAAAAGTGCAAATCAATCCCAGAACAACAGCAAAGGACCTTGTGAAGATGCTGGAGGAAACTGGTACACAAGTATCTATATCCACAGTAAAACGAGTCCTATATCGACATAACCTGAAAGGCCGCTCAGCAAGGAAGAAGCCACTGCTCCAAAACAGCCATAAAAATGCCAGACTATGGTTTGCAACTGCACATGGGGACAAAGATCAGACTTTTTGGAGAAATGTCCTCTGGTCTGATGAAACAAAAATAGAACTGTTTGGCCATAATGACCATCGTTATGTTTGGAGGAAAAAGGGGGAGGTTTGCAAGCCGAAGAACACCATCCCAACCGTGAAGCACAGGGGTGGCAGCATCATGTTGTGGGGGTGCTTTGCTGCAGGAGGGACTGGTGCACTTCACAAAATAGATGGCATCATGAGGCAGGAAAATTATGTGGATATATTAAAGCAACATCTCAAGACATCAGTCAATAAGTTAAAACTTGGTCACAAATGGGTCTTCCAAATGGGCAATGAACACAAGCATACTTCCAAAGTTGTGGCAAAATAGCACAAGGACAACAAAGTCAAGGTATTGGAGTGGCCATCACAATACCCTGACCTCAATCCTATAGAAAATTTGGGGGCAGACCTGAAACAGCATGTGCGAGCATTACATTTACATTTTAGCAGACGCTCTTATCCAGAGCAACTTACAGTAGCGAATGCATACATTTCATGCATTTTTTCCCCTTCTTTTTTGTACTGGCCCCCCATGGGAATCGAACCCACAACCCTGGCATTGCACACACCATGCTCTACCAACTGAGCCACAGGGAAGAGCAAGGAGGCCTACAAACCTGACTCAGTTACACCAGCTCTGTCAGGAGGAATGGGCCAAAATCCACCCAATTTAATGTTGGGAACATTGCCGAAGGCTACCCAAAACCTTTGACCCAAGTCAAACAATTTAAAGGCAATGCTACCAAATAGTAATTAAGTGTATGTAAACTTCTGACCGACTGAGAATGCGAGGAAAGAAATAAAAGCTGAAATAAATCATTCTCTCTACTATAATTCTGACATTTCACATTCTTAAAATAAAGTGGTGATCCTAACTGACCTAAAACGGGGAATTTTTTTACCAGGATTAAATGTCAGGAATTGTGAACAACTGAGTTCAAATGTATTTGAATAATATGTAAACTTCCGACTTCAACTGTATCATTTTATACACTTCTATATACCACTCAATGTGTATATTCCAACCAACCATTACCAACATGTATTTCTTCCTTTTACAGTCAGGCATGTGAACAAAATAAATGTGCATATTTAACCAAAAAGCCTTAGGGGACTGGTAATCCCCCCTTTTAACACGTGACTCACATTCTGATTAATGTATAAAAAAAACAACAACAAAAGAACACCAGGTTAAATAAAAATAAAACAAACATTACAACAAATCAAATTAAAACTACCCCCCTTAATATCTCCAGAAGGAAAAAAAATTGTACCTCATAAGGTCTACTTCAATATAGCCTAACCAGTTGTTAGATTGGCTTTTATAACACATATAAGACAATAGGCTAACGAGTAGGCCTAACAAACAGCAAAAGCACTAGCCTATGTCAATCTAATATCCCCCATAGTACAAAAGTTGACCTATTCTATTCTGTGTGAGAAATAAATATTCCAAACTTAAGGACAGGTGTGGGCACGATAGATCCCAAATTAATACAACCACTAGCGTCCCAGAAACTTTTTTAGACGATGAGGCTGACGCAACAGTTAAGAAAAATGTAGCTTAAAATGTGATAAACTATTACGCAATTTCTTCACATTATAAGAGCAGCATTGCACACATGGCAGTAGCCTATATGCGCAAATTTTTCATTAGCAGAAAACACCATTCTTAAAAGTGACAGCAATTGCGCATTTTTATGGTGAAAATAATCTTCCCCAAACTTGAAACTCGCTCGCTTCGTGTGTATGCCAGTTAGGCTCTACACCCCTTGTAAAGCGGATTGATGTGCTTAATTTTAAGAAGCTATTTGGCCACTTTAGTTGTGATACAAACCTTATCAAAACATATAAACTATGGGCTAGGCTTCATGAGGTGTGCGATTATGATTAAAAAAAGGTGCAAAAAAAGGCATTGTTTCTTGCGTTAAGCTGGGGATCATTCACAAGTGATAATATATAATTCACAAGTGATAGGCTAATATTGTCACTCATCAGACTATTCTTGATTTAATCTTGTCTTTAAATATACTAAATAATATATGTGGGAAATTTGTTTTGATTTAGAATGGACCATTATCATGCACCTGTCTCGAAACAAGGGAAAAAGTACCAGTCATCTATGCACTTAAATAGCAAATGGAGAACGCTTTTCCCGTGGTTAATTTTCATGCCAGCTAGGTACGCTATACTCCTGTTGTAAAGATAAGCAATGTGCTTAATATTAGGAAAGTTGAGAAATAAATATAGTAGGCCTAGCCTATAGAAAGCTGATGGGATCCTCATCTTTTTAATAGAGGCCATCACACTGTTTTCTCGCACAATTGCATAGCCTATAGAAATGTTGCGCAACATGAGCATATGGGCTCTCATGAAGTGTTTGATAAGATTTTCAATAACATTTGCATTGATATCAGAGTGATTAGAGGGACAATAGAGTGCTGAGTACCATCAGCAGCATCAGAGCTTGGAGAAGCCTAATAACCGTGACTGAACGGTCACTTGGAATTTGACTGCCTTCATAACTCATGACCGCCGGTGTGGCGGTAATACGTTCACCACAACAGCCCTAGCAATAGCCATCTACTAGACATTTGTGCAGTGCTTTTTACTAAACACAAGTCATCATGTATTACATTAAAGGTCAATTCTGGGATTTTCTGTGTATTTTAATTGTTTTATCAATGTTTATTCACTTCTGAATCTCAGTCTCTTCAGCCCAGCTAGTGAGTTTGAGCTGTAGTAACAAGTGACTATGGTGCCGGATTACATTACATAGACACCGCACTAAAGGTTGGAAAGCCCTCCTTATTTCATTCGCTGAAAGGCACCACTTCTTGGCAGAAAGATACGCATTCACGTGCCGCAATGTCAAACGAACCACAACGCAGGAAATCTATCCGCATCCACATAAACTAGCTCTTTCATAAACGCAGAACGTTGTATATTGAATTCAGTTCCTTAATGTAGCCTTTGGCTGTATTATACAACCAAAACATTAAGGAACTGTCAGTCTCTCTGTTTTCTTCTTTTGAATTATATGTGGCCTAATATTTAAAGGAAGGAATTCATTCAGTGATTTTCTTTGTCTAATATATGTATCTATTCATTCACCACTAGGATGGGTTCACTTAATTTTAAGGGTCCATAATAAACCATTTATAAGGCATTTAGGGGTAAATATAAAATATATGCCTAAAATGTATTAAGCCCTTTAGTCATTTCAATAAACCATTTGGAAGACCTTATTAAGAGCTGTCCTAACCTGTTAGAAGCTGTCAGCTGCAAGCATGCGTTTGCATGAATCTGCCTGTGTCAAAGTGTTGAAAATGGTTTGGAAATTATGAAGTTGTATCGACCAATCACATCGCCTGTCAGTGTAACAGAGGTGTTTGTGAGCAAAAAGAACAATTTGCCTTCTCTGGAAGATAATGGAAAAAGTATTGTTCTTCTTCTTCTTGTTTTTCTTATTTTTTAGTGAACCACATTTGTTTGATGATTAACCTTGCTTGAGACCTGATGACTTGATTTAGCTTGCCAAGCTAATGTATTGGCTTTAGCTCAGTGGGCTAACACAGTCTTGTAGTAAAAAGGAGACCTGGGTTTGAAACCCGGTGGGTCACACTGGCAGTTATAAATTGATCAAGCAATGTCAGGCAATGGCTAAATAGGTACTGCATTATCTCATCTGAATGGAGGGAGTTTACACTTGATTTAGGAATTGTCAGTCCCATTGAAGCTCATTCCGATATCACTCGCTACCTTTAAACTTCCTGCTGCAAATTTGGCTCCTGCTTCGCACCAGTCTCTGTGATCTAAGACTTCCAAGACACACCATAATGCTGGAACAAACCCGGTGCCCAACAGACTGATCAAGCCTCTCTATAATACAAAACACCTGTCAAAATACTGTCAAAACACTACAGTTCACCTCCTGTTCTCAATTCTAACTTCTTTTGAGGCCCTCAAAAATCCACCAACTCAAAAATGTTGTAACACGATCTGTCAGATGCTTTAAGACAGAGTACTCTCACCACGTTGTGGAGCCCCCCAAAAAACAGACTGTTCTGTCTGACTGAGACATCTTCCACACTTCAAGCACAGCCACACAGAGCTTCTTGTGTCAAGTGGGCCACGCACAGCAATAGAAGAGCTGTACCAGTCAATCCTTCTAGTGAACTATTGCATCTGCACATCAACAGAGGTCGGGTTATGCTGCAGGTGGTCTCTCTGTTTATTGGCTAACTCCCTTTATTTTTTAGAGGGAGCACAGAGGGATATGTGCTAATCATGTTAATGGAAAAATTAAAACCCAAAGGACAGCCTGTTAGCTGGTTGGATGGCAACATCAGTGTTCTAGCGTTCACATGGTCAAGCCTGGAGTTATCACACTCATTGGGGACCTATGGAGCATGCATGTCTGTACAGTACATGTGAGAAGTGATATTTTTTATTTAGGCTACTTTAGCTCATATGATTGATATATAATTATTGCTGGTGCATTTTATACCAGCCGCCCCCACAGGAAATGGAAGCTGAGGGTAGGACAGCAAATACTTTCCTTAAACTGCAGTGAGCTCAGTGATGCCATACAACAAACTAGTAATCTGTCTGAACCTAGTCTCCATTCTTCCAGTACCCAATGCACCTTCTGATCAGGGGCGGAAATCCCGGGGGGGACGGGGGGGACACGACCCCCCCATCTTGGGAAAAATATGATTTGTCCCCCCCAATATATCACTGAAACATAACTATGTAATTTAAATAATATTAATAATACGCAATGAAAGCAATTGTGCTGATTATAGACACTTAATAGCGCGTTTTTATGTTTCAAAAGATTGCGACCCCCCCACCCTTTTCCTCACAATGGTTTGATCCACTGGCAAGGTAACAGAGGGGTCGTAGCCACTGTCTGAAAGGCACTCAATGAACGTAACTGACGTGAGGTTAATCCAGTCAATCGCGCACACACACTAGCTGAATATGCAGAGCTAGCGCACAAATATTAACTATTAAGCTAGCTAGTACATATTCCATTTATGTGGCCTCATCAAAGATGGATTCTTTGCTATCGTCAATTTATTCCGAGATCAGCATGCAGATGATGTAAGTTAGTGCTTCAAAGTCCCTGTGATAAGGTTAGCGATAAACTGAAGTCCAAACTGAACAGAACTACACTCTCTTCTACCATTTTCTTAAATATATTTAATGGTCTCGTTGCAAAAGCTAAATTGTCGCAAGGGAACTTTTATTTATTTATTTTATTTAACCCGGGTAGCAAAGATTATAGCAAACACCACTGAAACTGAATTGGTGCTCGCTAGCTTTGCAAATTCAGCTATTGTTGGAAGCCAGCCAATATGAAAGAAACTATTAAAATTACAAAAGGTTGCAGCATATGTTGTGTAAATGGTGAACTCATACAGCTGTCAACTCTTGTCATTTTAATCCGTTTCACATTTGCTAGCTACCTTTTAGATCGAAGCCCAAATAGAATGATAAAAGATAAGATGATAGAAGCCCATCTCCTACTGTAAATAACCTACACACTGTGTGTGTGTGTGTGTAGCCAGCCAGCCAGGTAGAAAAATGGCAGAAAAATAAAAGACGGACATCAGAGTATTTTTCAGTACACCAAAACGCAAAGTAAGAACCCTAGTAGCCTAATATCTCAAAGACTAGTTGATAAAATGTTCATAAGAAAGAAATGAAATTCTAATGGAAATGTTTCACAATGATGTCATTAGGCAGAGTAGGCAACAGATGGCACACAGACAGCAGAGTTGGGGACAGATATGCAGGGACAGACTGGCAGAGACAGGGAGTCTCAGGTAAGTTTGTTGAGTCTTTGTTTGGCAACATTATGAAAGGTTCTCCATTTTTTTTACTTGTAAAATAGGAACATAATTGGAAAATGCCATGGATACCCCCACTCTCAACTTAAACTGGTGACTGAACTAAGATTTGTTAAAGGCAATGGTATTGCTGTTGTGATTAGTTGTGTAGTTTTGGGTACCGGTAGTTAGGAGTACGGCAAACACCTTATTTCTTTGGTTCCTCAATATACATTTACCATATTACAATGTAGGCTATGTGTTACAGCACTACTTTTGGTGTCCCCCTCAGGAATTGCTCTTGAGAAAATGTCATGTAATTGTCCCCCCCAAAGTTGATATCAGATTTTCGCCCCTGCTTCTGATATGTCCATTCATATTGTTCATTAACCTTAATCCAGTTAGCAGCACATGTTGAAAGATTTGAGTGAGAACGCCAACTTGGCATTGGCCCAAATGTGTGCCCACAGAGATTTCTCTGCTTGCGTTGATGTTCGAGGTGCCAGGAACACCATAAATTATATCCTTTCTGCCAGGGATGACAGGATGTCGATCTTCCTCTTCCTGCTCTGGACCCCCTGGACTCCTCTGGTGCCCGTTGTGCTCTTTGTCCTCATCAGAAGACAGCATAGAGGTTGTGAGATCTGGGAGTGGCAGCTCTCTATTGTCACATCCTCTTCTGCTACTTCTTCTAAGCAGCCTTCGAGTGACTTATGACTACTGCTGTCCACCCTCAAAATATGATCTGATTTACCTGGCATTGGTTTATTAATGAGGCATGCAGTTGCACAATAATTCAAACGCAGTATATTGATTTGAATCCCTTACATATTTTAGCAGTGGTACCATCTGCACTGTGCTGCAAATCTCTGCATAGGATGATCTGTTTGTTGTCTGAAAAAGTTCATGTTTCCCAAGACAGACACTTGCAGCATGCAAGTGAATATATCCTCCAACCCCTTTGGTGTTCAATTGGAGTAAACAAAATAGCTTAGCTAACTTTGTACCATATAGTGTGGATGGGCAGACAAATGCTGATCAGCTGCACAGGTGTGCTGAGTAAGAAATGCTGCAGTGCTGTCCTTGGTGAGCAGGCTACTGTGGTGAGAGGAGCGGTCCAGGGATCTGAAATGACCAGATGTGGGAGTCGAGTTGTCCATGGTGCTGAAATGGGAAACAATTGAGCTATAGTACACAGAGCTATCTATGGTGCTAGAGTTGTCAACAAGATGCTTAGTGGCATTGTCCATGGTACTGTAATAGCCAACATGCTACTATAGTACACCTTGCCGTCTATGTTGATGAATGGCCAATTTGGTACGTAGTGGAGCTGTCCATGGTTCTGAAATGAACAGCGCTCTGCTGTATTGAGTTGATCTGTCTTTGGTGCTGAAATGAGAGCTGCATGTCTTGCCACAGGGTTTCAACATAATTAATCGAATTCACATCAAAATTGCAGCGACGTAAAGTACTTAAATAAAAATACTTTAAAGTATTTTGACTTTTTCTCAAATAGTATTTTACTAACTTTTACCTGAGTCATTTTCTATTAAGGTATCTTTACTTTTACTCAAGAATGACAATTTGGTACTTTTTCCACCACTGCAAAATTGCAATACTGACAATATTTTAACAACAACAAAAAATGCCCCCCTTTTTCTCCCCAACTTTTTGATATCCAATTGCGATCTTGTTTCGTTGCTGCAACTCCCTAACGGGCTCAGGAGAGGCGAAGGTTGAGTCATGCGTCCTCCGAAACATGACCCGACAAGCCGCACTTCTTAATCACCCACTCGATTAACCAGGAAGAAAGCTGCACCAATGTCTTGGAGGAAACACCATTCAACTGACGACCGAAATTAGCTTGCAGTCACAAGGAGTAGCTAGAGCGCGATGAGTTAAGTAAAGCCCCCCGGCCAAACCCTCCCCTAACCCAGACAACGGTGGGACAATTGTGCGCCGCCCTATGCAATATATTTAAATGCATCTCAGACGCATTTAACCCCCTAGAGTCGATTGACGCACCAGTGCAAAAAAATTCCCATCAAAATCCATCCGTTTTGCTCAGGGACCACAAGTGTCACGGGACCCGTCTGAAGGTAACCGGCACCTGTTTTAAAAAACAAATGGAAGTATGAAGGTAGTTTTGTGCCTACCCAAAAAATGGGATTAAATAATTATGTGTTAAAAATATCCAAAATATTCTCAGAGTTTTTTTTAAATATCTCCTAGATTTAGGACACACTTCAAAACCTTATTTCTTCTGATGATTTTTTTTACTGTCCTTGAATGTGTTATTCAATGTGTTTCTATGGGCTTTAGTTGTAAAGGCCAAAATCACAATTTTATCAAATAATTTTGTCATATTTTTTTATATACCTAAAGGTGTCCTAAAACTCTAATTCAAATAGCCAAATGATCCATAGTATGACCATCTTAAAACAATTCCATTTGTCAGTTTAGAACCCCCCCCCCCCCCCCAACGATTTAGACTTTAAATATATATTTTATATCATTTTTTTTAAAGAGTTTTAAGGTCTACTATAGCGTTTTTCTATTGTCACTCACGACCTTTGGAGTCAAACATTTCACACATCCCCCAGAGGTGGCCAGTAATTAAGCGTTTTATATCTATCGTTTACTACCGCATATTTCATGTACAGTATGCCTGTTTGAGTCATGTAACAGTACCTTGGGGGATATGGTGCCACCGCGCATACATACTTCCATAAGAAAGTACAACCACTCTAGAAGCTGAGAAGCAAATTAGAAGCAGACTAGATTGCCGTAAGAGTGCTGCACTAGTATTCACATGGCTGAGCGCTACATCAAACCAACAGATCGGGGATTTATAATTCAAAGAAAGCAATAATGTAAAGCAAGCAAACATCTTTCAGTACCAAGGCAAACACTTCACCTGTTACTCGTGTGATTATAGTAGCCTAGTGGTGGTGGTGGCAGTGGTGAAGATGAAGACGGTGATTGATGAGCGTTCATTTGGCAGAAATGGGCTGGACCACTACAACCTCCTAAATTGACTTTTGCAGACTAGCCCGGAGTTGTACAACGACCTGGGGAAATAGACGGTAGGGCTGGCTGAGAACTCAAGCACACGCCGGCTTCATTCTGAAGTCCAAACTGACGTGCTTGACTTCGGAAGTTTGTCACAAAACAATGAGACGGTAGAGAGAGTCACTACTGCCCATATGTTAACGAAGGCCAGAATGTATCACAAGAGAGTATCGTTCTTCGAAGAGGAGGATGAACAGTGCTGGATAGAGGAAAACGACGGCGCGAATGCACATGACCTAATGTCCGTCCAAAAAGTCCGGAACTCGTCGGGATATTGTGCTTATAATATGTGAGTAAACTAGCCTACTGTCTATGGAAAACTCATTTTAGGCTTGATAACGTCGGTACGGGAACTGAGGTAGGATACTATCTTTGTGTGGATTAACATGTTTACTTCCAACTGTTGAAATGTCATGAATTATTTTATGACACAGGCTACTTTAAAATGAACTTTTCTGCCTTTGGTCCGATGAAAAATCATAATTTGTCATGTCCTCTTCGAAGATCAAGACTATTCACATTTGTTGCACTGACATGTTATATAAAGTCCTCCGATACGAAGCTTTGAACTGGTAGCTAATAGTGCAATGATGTTGTTTTCGGCCAAACCCAAATGTAGAATTATATAGCCTATTATCGTAATCTAGCTGCATTTTTGGACATTGGCAGCGTTTGTGACAATACTTGCGGCACTTCGTTCGCTTGTCACACATGACATTGTGCAGACAAGAGAGCATCAGTTTGGTTGATAATGCATGACATGCTGATCTAGACCGCGTCCCTTGCGCCACCGCATGTTCATTTTGTCCACCCACACCAGACGCGATCAGGACACACAGGTTGAAAAATCAAAACGAACTCTGAACCAACTATATTAATTTGGGGACAGGTCGAAAAGCATTAAACATGTATGAGAATTTAGCTACCTAGCTTGCTGTTGCTTGCAAATTTGTCCTGGGATATAAACATTGGGTTGTTATTTTACCTGAAATGCACAAGGTCATCTACTCCTACAATTAATCCACAGCTAAAAGGGGAAACAGAGTTTGTTTCTAGTAATCTCTCCTCAATCAGGCTTCTCCTTCTTCTTTGGACTTTATATGGTGGTTGGCAACCAATTTTAAGGTGCATTACCACCACCAATTGGAGTGTGGACCTCAGTTGATCTTTCAATCACCCACGTGGGTACAGTATATGCTCCTAAAAACCAATAAGGAGATGGGGGAGGCGGGACTTGCAGCGCGTCACAAATAGAACCAAGACTGGCTACGCAGATGCTTGTTGACGCAGTGTGGGTACAATGATTGAGTAACGTGTGTGTATCTCATTACAATATCATGGCCATTAAATGGAGTTGGTCCCCCCTTTGCTTCAATAACAGCCTCCACTGTTCTGGGAAAGCTTTCCACTAGATGTTAGAACATTGATGTGGGGATTTGCTTCCATTCAGCCACAAGAGCATTAGTGAGATCAGGCACTGATGTTTGACGATTAGGTCTGGCTCACAGTCGGCGTTGAAATTCATCCCAAAGGTGTTCAGTGGGGTTGAGGTCAGGGCTCTGTGCAGGCCAGTCAAGTTCTTCCACACCAATCTGGACAAACCATTTCTGTATGGACCTCACTTTGTGCATGGGGACATTGTCATGCTGCAACAGGAAAGGGCCTTCCCCGAGCTCTTTCCAAAAAGTTGGAAGCACAGAATCGTGTAGAATGTCATTGTATGCTGTAGCGTTAAGATTTCCCTTCACTGGAACTAAGGGGCCTAGCCCGAACCATGAAAAACAGCCCCAGACCATTATTCCTCCTCAACTAAACTTTTGAGTTGGCACTATGCATTTGGGCAGGTAGCGTTCTCCTGGCAACCGCCAAACCCAGATTCGTCCATCGGACAGCCAGATGGTGAAGCGTGATTCATCACTCCAGAGAACACATTTCCACTGCGCCAGAGTCCAATGGTGGAAAGCTTTACACAGTTTGGAACGCGGTAGTAAGTGTTGCAACCGAGGACAGATCATTTTTACGCTCTATGCGTTTCAGCGGTCCCGTTCTGTTAGCTTGTGTCGCTTACCACTTCGCGGCTGAGCTGTTGTTGCTCCTAGATGTTTCCACTTCACAATAACAGCACTTACAATTGACTGGGGCAGCTCTAGCAGGGCAGACATTTGATAAACTGACTTGTTGGAAAGGTGGCATCCTATGACGGTGCCACGTTGAAAGTCTCTGAGCTCTTCAGTAAGGCCGTTCCACTGCCAATATTTAGCTATGGAGATTGCATGGCTGCGTGCTCGATTTTACACACCTGTCAGCAACAGGTGTGTCTGAAGTAGCCAAATCCACTCATTTGAAGTGGTGTCCACGTAGTTTTTGTGTATATACAGTTGAAGTCGGAAGTTTACATACGCTTAGGTTGGAGTCATTAAAACTCGTTTTTCAACCACTCTACAATTGTCTTGTTAACAAACTATAGTTTGGCCAGTCGGTTAGGACATCTACTTTGTCCATGACACTAGTAATTTTTGCAAAAATTGTTTACAGACAGATTATTTCACTTATAATTCACTGTATCACAATTCCAGTGGGTCAGAAGTTTACATACACTAAGTTGACTGTGCCTTTAAACAGCTTGGAAAATTCCAGAAAATGATGTCATGGCTTTAGAAGCTTCTGATAGGCTAATTGACATAATCTGAGTCAATTGGAGGTGTACCTGTGGATGTATCTCAAGGCCTACCTTAAACTCAGTGCCTCTGCTTGGCATCATGGGGAAATCAAAATAAATCAGTCAAGACCAAAATTGTAGACCTCCACAAGTCTGGTTCATCCTTGGGAGCAATTTCCAAATGCCTGAAGGTACCACGTTCATCTGTACAAACAATATATGCAAGGATAAACACCATGGGACCATGCAGCCGTCATACCGCTCAGGAAGGAGACGCGTTCTGTCTCCAAGAGAAGAACGTACTTTGGTGTGAAAAGTGCAAATCAATCCCAGAACAACAGCAAAGGACCTTGTGAAGATGCTGGAGGAAACAGTTACACAAGTATCTATCTATAGCCACAGTTAAACGAGTCCTATATCGACATAACCTGAAAGGCCGCTCAGCAAGGAAGAAGCCACTGCTCCAAAACCGCCATAAAAAAAGCCAGACTATGGTTTGCAACTGCTCATGGGTACAAAGATAGTACTTTTTGGAGAAATGTCCTCTGGTCTGATGAGACAAAGATATAACTTTTTGGCAATAATGACCGTCGTTATGTTTGGAGGGAAAAGGGGGAGGCTTGCAAGCCGAAGAACACCATCCCAACCGTGAAGCATGGGGGTGGTAGCATCATGTTGTGGGGGTGCTTTGCTGCAGGAGGGACTGGTGCACTTCACAAAATAGATGGCATCATGAGGAAGGACAGTTATGTGGATATATTGAAGCAACATCTCAAGATATAAGTCAGGAAGTTGAAGCTTGGTCGCAAATGGGTCTTCCAAATGGACAATGACCACAAGCATACTTCCAAAGTTGCGTCAAAATGGCTTAAGGACAACGAAGTCAATGTATTGGAGTGGCCATCACAAAGCCCTGACCTCAATCCTATAGAAAATGTGTGGGCAGAACTGAACAAGCGTGTGCGAGCAAGGAGGTCTACAAACCTGACTCAGTTACATCAGCTCTGTCAGGAGGAATGGGCCAAAATTCACCCAACTTATTGTGGGAAGCTTGTGGAAGGCTACCCGAAACATTTGACCCAAGTTAAACAATTTAAAGGCAATGTTACCAATTACTAATTGAGTGTATGTAAACTTGTGACCCACTGGGAATGTGATGAAAGAAATAAAATCTGAAATAAATCATTCTCTCTACTATTATTCTGACATTTGACTTTCTTAAAATAAAGTGGTGATCCAAACTGACCTAAAACAGGGAATTCTTACTAGGATTAAATGTCAGGAATTGTGAAAACTGAGTTTAAATGTACTTTGCTAAGGTGTATGTAAACTTCCGACTTCAACTGTATAGTGTATGTCTACTACTTCATGTGACATGTTGAAAATCACTCCACAATGTAGTAATGCTCAAACAGAAGGTGTTCTATTTAATCTCATGTTCCTATGCAGACAGAAAATAACTTGGATGATTCAGGTTATATTATGTTCCTCTCCTTGATATTTTAAACCCCTGTGTAATCCTTTTACATCGTTTTTTTTTTATGAAACAATACCCACCATTACTTAATCCATTCCACACACAGATCACCTTTGAGAAGTTTGAGTATCTTATCCTTTAGGTAAACGACTCAGAGACAGCATGACTCAATCTCTATTGTTAACACTGGCAATATCCATGTTTCTCTCATTTACAGGCATTGCTTAGAGTTTTTATGTGGTCCAGACATTACCACTAAGCACTAGCTCCCTAGTCTATTTTGCAACAGTCATACATCAGGAGTATGTAAATCTAATACACTTAGCTGTGTGCATGTGTGTGTATAAATCCACTCCAGTCTTCAAAGGTTCTCCATATCTTTCCCATGAGTTAAGATGTTATCATGTGTCACATGTGTGGTGATGTAAAGTGTGCTAACAGGGGTGATTACTCTGCTTTATGCCATCTTATCCTGGTGATACTTGCTTTGTGCTAATACAGTGTCTTCAGAAAGTATTCATACCGCTTGACATATTTCACATTTTGTTATGTGACAGCCTGAATTAAAAATGGATTAAATAACAAATACACATCGACACACAATAGCCCATAATGACAATGTGAAAACGTTTTTGGACGTTTTTTCAAATGTATTGAAAAAGTCAAATACATAAATTACTAATTTACATAAGTATTCACACCCCTAAGTGTCAATACATGTTAGAAACACCTTTAGCAGTGATTACAGCTGTGAGTCTTTCTGGGTAAGTCTCTAAGAGCCTTGCACATCTGGATTGTACAATATTTGCACATTATTCTTTTAAAAAGTATGAAAGTTCTGTCAAGTTGGTTATTGATCATTGCTAGACAGCCACGTTCAAGTCTTGCCATAGATTTTCAAGCCGATTTATGTCAAAACTGTAATTAGGCTACTCAGGAACATTCAATGTCGTCTTGATATGCAACTCCAGTCTATATTTGTCCTTATGTTTATTGGTTTTTGCCTTGTTGAAAAATGAATTTGTCTCCCAGTGTCTGTTGGAAAGCAAACTGAACCCGGTTTTCCTCTAGGATTTTGCCTGTGCTTAGCTCTATTCCGTTTCTTATTATCCGAAAAAACTCCCTAGTCCTGCTGATGACAAGCATACCCATAACATGTGTTGTGTTGGATTTGCCCCAAACATAACACTTTGTATTCAGGACATGGAGTTCATTTCTTTGCCCCAGAAAATTCAGTTTTACTGAAGTGTCTTATTACAAACAGGATGCATGTTTTGGAATATTTTTAATCTATACAGGCTTTTTTCTTTTCACTGTGTAAATTAGGTTAGTATTGTGGAGTAACTACAATGTTGTTGATCCATCCTCAGTTATCTCCTATCACAGCCATTAAACTCTGTAACGGTTTTAAAGTCAGTATTGGCATCATGATGAAATCCCTGAGTGGTTTCCTTCCTCTCCGGCAACTGAGTTAGAAAGGATGCCTGTATCTTTGTAGTGCCTGGGTGTATTTATACACCATCCAAAGTGTAATTAATAACTTCACCGTGCACAAAGGGATATTCAATATCTGTTTGTTTTTACCCATCTACTAACATGTGCCCTTCTTTGCGAGGCATTGGAAAACCTCTCTGGTCTTTGTGGTTGAATCTGTATTTGAAATCCACTGCTCCACTGAGGGACCTTACATATAATTGTATGTGTGGGGTATAGAGATGAGGTAGTCATTCAAAAATCTTGATAAACACTATTGCACACAGAGTGAGTCCATGAAACGTATTATGTAACTTGTTAAGTTCATTTTTACTCCTGAACTTATTTAGGCTTGCCATAACAAAGGGGTTGAATACTTATTGACTCAAGA
Source organism: Salmo salar (assembly GCF_965601325.2). Taxonomy (NCBI): domain Eukaryota; kingdom Metazoa; phylum Chordata; class Actinopteri; order Salmoniformes; family Salmonidae; genus Salmo; species Salmo salar. The sequence goes on from NC_138299.1 coordinate 63,417,256, forward strand.
CATTTCAGCTTTTCATTTTTTATTAATTTGTAAAAATGTCTAAAAACATAATTACACTTTGACATTATGGGGTATTGTGTAGGCCAGTGCCACAAAATCTAAATCTAATCGATTTAATATAAATTCAAGCTGTAACACAACAAAATGTGGAAATAGTAATGGGGTGTGTATACTTTCTGAAGCCACTTTACATGTAGCCCAGGCCTTTGGTAAGTCATGCAGTGTTTAAAGTCCTTCTAACTATGGACGTAAACTCTATGTGTTTAGGGTGTTTTTGATGATTAGCGAGCTGGTGCCACCTTACATTGTCAGGCTAAGCTGAGTTTACGGCTGTATATTAAAAATGACGTTCGAAAAGTCAGTAGAAATACTTTAAAATGAACCTGTCAAACAGTAGACTTACCACAGTTCCCCGACCCTGCTGTGTTGGGGATAGTAATAGCTCAAGTCTTGTGTGTTGTGATTTTGATATTTACTTAGATATTCCTTGAGTATATGTTGAGTTTGTGAATACGACAAAAGTGGATATCTTGCATTTTAAGATACCAACGCCATTTTATGCCTTGCCAATGGTATGCCTTGCCATCATGTGATATGTGCCTTAGGTGTAGAGACCCTAGCCTGGTCTCCGATCTGTTTGTGCTCTTACCAACTCCATTGCTCATTGTCAAGCTCATTGTTGGGCACGACAATCAGTGACAAGGAATTGGCATGATAGCACAACCAGACTGGCACTCAGGCTATGGAGACCCAATATAATTAGAATTAGTAGAATTTATATACACTGCTCAAAAAAATAAAGGGAACACTTAATCAACACAATGTAACTCCAAGTCAATCACACTTCTGTGAAATCAAACTGTCCACTTAGGAAGCAACACTGATTGACAATACATTTCTCATGCTGTTGTGCAAATGGAATAGACAACAGGTAGAAATTATAGGCAATTAGCAAGACACCCCCAATAAAGGAGTGGTTCTGCAGGTGGGGACCACAGACCACTTCTCAGTTCCTATGCTTCCTGGCTGATGTTTTGGTCACTTTTGAATGCTGGCGGTGCTTTCACTCTAGTGGTAGCATGAGACGGAGTCTACAACCCACACAAGTGGCTCAGGTAGTGCAGCTCATCCAGGATGGCACATTAATGCGAGCTGTGGCATGAAGGTTTGCTGTGTCTGTCAGCGTAGTGTCCAGAGCATGGAGGCGCTACCACGAGACAGGCCAGTACATCAGGAGTTGTGGAGGAGGCCGTAGGAGGGCAACAACCCAGCAGCAGGACCGCTACCTCCGCCTTTGTGCAAGGAGGAGCACTGTCAGAGTCCTGCAAAATAACCTCCAGCAGGCCACAAATGTGCATGTGTCTGCTCAAACGGTCAGAAACAGACTCCATGAGGGTGGTATGAGGGCCCGACGTCCACAGGTGGTGGTTGTGCTTACAGCCCAACACTGTGCAGGACGTTTGGCATTTGCCAGAGAACACCAAGATTGGCAAATTCGCCACTGGCGCCCTGTGCTCTTCACCGATGAAAGCAGGTTCACACTGAGCACGTGACAGACATGACAGAGTCTGGAGACGCCGTGGAGAACGTTCTGCTGCTTGCAACATCCTCCAGCATGACCGGTTTGGCGGTGGGTCAGTCATGGTGTGGGGTGGCATTTCTTTGGGGGGCCGCACAGCCCTCCATGTGCTCGCCAGAGGTAGCCTGACTGCCATTAGGTACCGAGATGAGATCCTCAGACCCCTTGTGAGACCATATGCTGGTGCGGTTGGCCCTGGGTTCCTCCTAATGCAAGACAATGCTAGACCTCGTGTGGCTGGAGTGTGTCAGCAGTTCCTGCAAGAGGAAGGCATTGATGCTATAGACTGGCCCGCCCGTTCCCCAGACCTGAATCCAATTGAGCACATCTGGGACATCATGTCTCGCTCCATCCACCAACGCCACGTTGCACCAGACTGTCCAGGAGTTGGCGGATGCTTTAGTCCAGGTCTGGGAGGAGATCCCTCGGGAGACCATCCGCCACCTCATCAGGAGCATGCCCAGGCGTTGTAGGGAGGTCATACAGGCACGTGGAGGCCACACACACTACTGAGCCTCATTTTGACTTGTTTTAAGGACATTACATCAAAGTTGGATCAGCCTGTAGTGTGGTTTTCCACTTTAATTTTGAGTGTGACTCCAAATCCAGACCTCCATGGGTTGATAAATTGGATTTCCATTGATTATTTGTGTGTGATTTTGTTGTCAGCACATTCAACTATGTAAAGAAAAAAGTATTTAATAAGATTATTTATTTCATTCAGATCTAGGATGTGTTGTTTAAGTGTTCCCTTTATTTTTTTTAGCAGTATATTTCTTCAGTCCATGGATATTTTTTTTTTTTGTGGTCTCTCAATATGGCAACACAATAGCCACTTGCGTGTGTAGAATATTGAGAGAGGCACAGAATTCTGACAGTATTTTCAGCAGAAGATATCCACTGACAGAGTACAAGAAAGTATTGTTGGACCTCGACCACCCAGGAATTAAAGGTCATGAATTTCTCCAGGCAGTGACATTTGTCCTCTGAGAAGATCATCTGTGACCTTCCAAGACCTCCCATTGTCTTATGGTTTTTAGCCTAGACAAAAACAAAACATGAAGAACATGAACTGGGTCATTCCACGAAATGAGTGCCTTTGGCATCTCTTTGATATTTTAAGTAGATATTGTACACAAATATAGAATTTTAAAAGCCTGATATATTCAATGAAGTCCTCTTTATTATGGACCACATGGAAAATTGATTGAATCAGAATAGAAACTGGTTGAATAAAGACTTGCTAAAGTGCCAAAAATCTGCATTTTGACATGCCCCTCAGTGCATCCACTGTGAATTCTAGGAATATTTTAACCCACTTAATCCCAACATTTATCCAAGTTTTCAACATCATTGTAAAGCCATAGGTATGTTGTTGCTTTGACAAAGTAATTTCTGAAGATGAGTGATCCAAGGTAAAAAAAAGACAATCTGTCCCTCATTTTAAGGTCAACCCTGTTATGTGAACTGAACTCTTGTTTTAATATCAAATCATATGAATATGTGAATATAAGGTGTGTGTGATGGCTTGTGTGTGTTTGTGTGAGTGAGTGTGTATCACCTGGTAAACGGTTAGTGATGGCTGTTCAACAGTCTGATGGCCTGGTAATAGAATCAGTTTTTTAGTCTCTCTGTCTTGGCTCTGATGCACCTCTACTGTCTACGTCTGTCAGACGGTAGCCAAGTGAACAGTCTGTGGCTGAGGTCCTTCTTGGCCTTCCTTTGACACCGGGTGCTGTAGATGTCTGGGGGGGCAGGCAGCGTGTCTCAGGTGATTCGTTGTGCTGCCCGCACCACCTTCTGGTGAAACTATTGCTTTTAAAATCTTTTTTTTCAAATGAAACAGTTAACATCTAATAGTCAAATCACAGTGAAAAAGCAGGTGAGCTGGTTCTACCTTTTTTGGCCATTTTCTGGTGTTTTGTGGTTGAAAACTGAGCAGGTTGAGCAGAAGACGATAACCCTGTTACCCATAGATAGACAGGCTAGAAATGTTTTATCAATTTCTTTGTTCAAGTGAAGCTTGCATTGAATTGCCCCTCCCTGTTGCACACAACAAGGGGACTCCTTGTCCTGCCTTATGGGCCGTTCAGGGTCTGACAAGGCTACTTACAATAGCAATTGAGGCCTTTGTATTGTATAATTAGTTGGGGCCAAAGCTGTGACTAAATGGCTTTGTCAGGTCCAGGCCTTTTCTTAGGCAGTGTATCAGGCCAGTCAGTGTCCCCACCAGCTGTGACTGTAAAAAAGGTCAAGCCTGTACCTGTGACTTTCCCCGATGCCGAAGTTTGGCTGCCGACTAAGTTATCAGTGTGTTTACTGTTTACTATTCAGGGGCAGTGAAAATTGTCGAAGCAGCGAGTAGAGATGGTGAAGCTATGGCAGTGGATGCCCAACAGTCTGTGGATGTCAGTTGGTTGAGAGATCCTGAAACCCTAATCATGAAGAAGGTTGATTTACTGCGCAGGTGAGTCATTTTAACTAACAAAAAATGTAAGAAACAGGAAATCACTGTCAAAGAGCCTAAAAGATTCTTGGATCTCCAGGATTTCACGGCTGAAACAAGGGTATGCTGTTTGAAGATGCTTCCCCCTCTCAGGCCTCAGAGCCTGTGTAGGAATCTGAGTACATTTTACTAAGTGAAGGAGTACATTAACTTTTGTTTCGTTTTTTGAAAATTGTATTAGTGTGTCTTATTTTTATTGTTTATTTATTTTTCGTTAAAGGATCTCAGTTTTTACTCCACCCAGTAGGTGGCAGCAATACACCTATTTGGTTGTAGTACGTCAATAAAACCTTATTAAAGAAGAAGAAGATTGTACATTCATCCCTTGTGGGGTTTAGGTTTCCTGTCTTCCTTGTAGGCCAAGTGTTTCCTCAAGTAAGTCTGGAGTTCCCTGCTTTCCCAGTAGGTCCAGTCTATCTTGCCCCCTCGTTAGGTCAGATGTATCCTTCTCCCCCAGTATACTCTGTTTTTTTATCTTTCTTTTTCCTACTTTTTACCCCCTTTTTCTCCCCAATTTCATGATTTCCAATTGGTAGTAATAGTCTTGTTCCATCGCTGCAACTCACTTACGGACTCGAGAGAGGCGAAGATCGAGAGCCATGCGTCCTCGAAACACGGACCACGCACCCAGCCCGCCACAAGAGTCGTGATGTGTGTTTGTCCTACTTTTTTATTTTTAATCCCAGCCCCCGTCCCCTTAGTAGGCCTTTTCCCTTTTGCTAGGCCGTCATTATAAATAAGAATTTGTTCTTAACTGACTTGCCTAGTTAAATAAAATAAATAAATAAATTGTATAAAATATTCTGGGCCCTCAGTTTCCTGCGCCATTGAGCTCAGAAATAACACAGTTGTAGACATTTGTGCAAGGGATAAGAGGTCATTAGGTAGGTTTGCTTCTATGCGTAATCGGGTGCTTACTCAACATTGACAGGAGCGCTCCAAACCAAAGACAATGACTAAATTGACAACTCATAAATAAAATGAAATAAACCAGAACTTGTTTCTCAGAATCATAGGTTGTGCACTTTGCAAACAACGTGTCCACTCCGACAATGAGGACGGTAAAATACTGGAATAATAGCATTTTAAATGCATTAACATAAATGACCGTAACCAAAACAAACATTGTAGATTAGAAATTGTAGGAATGAACTGTAAATGTGCTACTGGTGATACATTGTATGTAATGGGGAATTGATAGACACTAACAATCAAATGCAAACAATTGACACAACGAAGTCATTAAACAATGAATGTGCACAAATTGGGGGGAGAGAGCGCATTCATTTTTACATTTACATTTACGTCATTTAGCAGAAGCTCTTATCCAGAGCATTCACACTCCCCTTCATCGACTGTGTCATCCACGCAGCCTCCGCAATGGATTAGTTCACTGAGATGGGCGCGAATCAGACAGGGGTCTCGTGTCCCATCGTTTAAAAAAAAATATATTTGCTACTGCTCCAGCACAACAACAAAAAATTGGTTGACCAACAGCCAATTGATCAAACAATCAACCAAACAATCGACCAGTCGACTAATTGGGGTCAGCTCTAGTTTCAACACCAGTGTATTAGCCTTTTCTTGGTTTGTTTGTTGTTATGTTATGCAACATGTATTTTCCTTCTCCGTTTGCATGCATTTTGTATTCTGTAATGTTGATATTTTTGCATCAGAAGTATGGACTCTATTCGCATTAAGACTTTTTGACTTACACCTTACCCTGTTCAGAAATGGGAGTCAATTTTTTTTCTGCCACAGCATTCGCCTCAAATGGATGCATTTGGAACGATGAAGGCTCCTCAGAGGAGGAAGGGGAGGACCATCCTCCCCAGTGAATTTCATAAAAATGTATATTGTAAAACTAAAAAAGTGATCATTTTTAGATAAAACTATACTAATATATTCACGTCACCAAATGTATTAAAACACGCTGTTTTTAAATCAAGGTCTACAGTAGCCTCCACAGCACTATAGGGTAGCACCATGGTGTAGTCGGAGGACAGCTAGCTTCTGTCCTCGTCTGGGTACATTGAGTTTAATACAAAACCTTGTCAGATATTACTGCACTGTTGGAGCTAGGAACACAAGCATTTCGCTACACTCACAATAACATCTGCTAAGTATGTGTATGTGACCAATAAAATTTGATTTGATTCGATTTTTAGGAGGCTCATGGTTCTCACTCCCTTCCATAGATTAAACAGTAATTATTACAACTTCCGGAGGACGTCCTCCAACCTATCAGAGCTCTTGCAGCATGAACTGACATGTTGTCCACACAATCAAAGGATCAGATAATGAATCACTACTGAAAGCATAAGCCTCAGTTAGCTAGCATTGCACTGCATACAATGTGGTGAGTAGCTGACTCAAAGAGAGAGAAAGACAATAGTTGAACTGTTTTGAAGAAATTAATTTCTTCAAAAATGAAGGAGAAGCAAGAGAGCGAGAGAGAGATATTTCATATTTTTTTTTAACTTTCAGTTTCACTTACTAAGCTAGCAGATGCAGCTAGCTAGCTTAGCCTACTAAAACACCCTGCTCAAACAGAGGGATGCTATGTTTTTTTTGAGGGGTTGATCAGCTTTAATATTACAGATAGATTGTTGCTTTCATGAATGTAATTGTCTGCATCATTTCCAATCCCCCATATTTTTGGGGTAAATATATATATCCATATACAGTCGAAAGTTTACATACACCTTAGCCAAATACATAAGTTTTTCACAATTTCTGACATTTAATCCTAGTAAAAATTCCCTGTCTTAGGTCAGTTAGGATTACCACTTTATTTTAAGAATGTGAAATGTCAGAATAATAGTAGGGTGATTTATTTCAGCTTTTATTTCGTTCATCACATTCCCAGTGGGCTCCAAGTTTACATACACTCAATTAGTATTCGGTAGCATTGCCTTTAAATTGTTTAACTTTGGTCAAACGTTTCGTGTAGCCTTCCACAAGCTTCCCACAATAAGTTGGGTGAATTTTGGTCCATTCCTCCTGACAGAGCTGATGTAACTGAGTCAGGTTTGTAGGCCTCCTTGCTCGCACACGCTTTCTCAGTTCTGCCCACAAATTTTCTCTGGGATTGAGATCAGGGGTTTGTGATGGCCACTCCAATACCTTGACTTTGTTGTCCTTAAGCCATTTTGCCACAACTTTGGAAGTATGCTTGGGGTCAATGTCCATTTGGAAGACCCATTTGCGACCAAGCTTTAACTTCCTGACTGATGTCTTGAGATGTCTTGCTTCAATATATCCACATAATTCTTCTTCCTCATGAGGCCATCTGTTTTGTGAAGTGCACCAGTCCCTCCTGCAGCAAAGCACCCCCACAACATGATGCTACCACCCTCGTGCTTCACAGTTGGGATGGTGTTCTTCGGCTTGCAAGCCTCCCCCTTTTTCCTCCAAACATAACGATGGTCATTATGGCCAAACAGTTCTATTTTTGTTTCATCAGACCAGAGGACATTTCTCCAAAAAGTACGATCTTTGTCCCCATGTGCAGTTGCAAACCGTAGTCTGGCTTTTTTATGGCGGTTTTGGAGCAGTGGCTTCTTCCTTGCTGAGCGGCCTTTCAGGTTATGTCGATATAGGACTCGTTTTACTGTGTATATAGATACTTTTGTACCTGTTTCCTCCAACATCTTCACATGGTCCTTTGCTGTTGTTCTGGGATTTATTTGCACTTTTCGCACCAAAGTACGAACGTGTCTCCTTCCTGAGCGGTATGACTGCAACTCCAATTGACTCAAATTATGTCAATTAGCCTGTCAGAAGCTTCTAAAGCCATGACATCATTTTCTGGAATTTTCCAAGCTGTTTAAAGGCACAGTGTATGTGTATGTAAACTTCTGACCCACTGGAATTGTGATACAGTGAATTATAATCTGTAAACAATTGTTGGAAAAATCACTTGTGTCATGCACAAAGTAGATGTCCTAACCGACTTGCCAAAACTATAGTTTGTTAACAAGAAGTTTGTGGAGTGGTTGAAAAACTAGTTTTAATGACGCCAACCTAAGTGTATGCAAACTTCCAACTTCAACTGTGTATACTGTATTCTATCCTATTCTACTGTATCTTAGTCTATGCCGCTCTGACATTGCTCGTCCAAAGATTTATATATTCTTAATTCCTTTCCTTTACTTTAGATTTGTGTGTATTGTTGTAAAATTGTTTGATATTACATTGAGTTCAATACAAACCTACAAAACCTTGTTTGATATTACTGCACTGTTGGAGCTAGAAACACAAGCATTTCGCTACAACCGCTGTAACATCTGCTAAACACATGTATGTGACAAATAAAATTGTATTTTAATTGTACAAATACTTACCAAATACCCTTGGATATTATTAAGTCAAAATCAAAAACATGTAATCCAATGGGCTTTATGGCTATGACTCTCATCTCTGGAAAGAGCAGTTGCTCAGATTCAAACCTGGCTGAGAAACCCATGATATCTCAGTGCAACCTGTAGTTGTATTACTCACGCATCTGTTGTGTTTCATTAAAATGCTATTAACGCCAGGAGGATTTCTCACTCAGTCTGTGTGACGCTCTGTCACTGGCTCACCTCTCACTGAGACGGCTGGGGTGGCTGGGTTCTAATGAATACACTGCTGTCCGGCTGCCACTCTCCATTCTATTGTGAAGGTAGGGGTGGCATGGGGTGGTGGAATTACGTAGCTGTGGGTCAAGGAACAACAGAGACTGTGCAGACAGCAAAGATGATGCCCTAGATGAGCCCTTATGCCAGAACGTAACATTAGCTCCGAGCTTATATTACTGGTCTCTTTGAATGGTGAAGGGTCGTTTAGTAGACTTTGTAAAACATAGGGCGACAACTGAAGTCATCTATTTATAGTTGAAGGACAAAGCAGCTTGTTTTAACAAGTAGAGGGGCAATTTCTTATTTATTTTTTTGGTAGTCAACTTGGTGGTAAGTATGTTTGCAAAAGTCAAGGCTCTTCACAGAGGAAGTAACCATGATGTTGTTTTCTCCGTCTCTGCAAGGAAAGGGGCGGCGGAACTTGAGCTCCCCGCCCACCGGCGGATGACAGGGGCTCGGGAGAAGGGTCGTCGACCAGCGACGCGTGGGCCGGCCTTCATGTTCAACGACCATACCACCATTATGACCGCCGAGGAGGAGCGCTTTCTGGACGCCGCCGAGTACGGCAACATCCCTGTGGTCCGCAAGATGCTGGAGGAGTCCACCACGCTCAATGTCAACTGTGTGGACTACATGGGCCAGAACGCATTGCAGCTTGCGGTCGGCAACGAGCATCAGGAGGTGATGGAACTGCTCTTGCGGAGGGACAACCTGGCACGCATCGGTGACGCCTTACTCCTGGCTATCTCGAAAGGGTATGTCAGGATCGTGGAAGCCATCTTGGCCCATCCATCCTTCCAAGCCAGCGAGCGGCTGACGCGGAGTCCGTGTGAACTGCAGGACGATGACTTCTACTCGTATGACGAGGATGGCACACGCTTCTCGCCCGACATCACCCCCATCATTCTGGCTGCACACTGCCAGAAGTACGAGGTGGTACACATGCTGCTGTTGAAGGGCGCGCGCATTGAGCGGCCACATGACTACTTTTGCAAGTGCCCAGAATGCACCGAGAAACAGGTCAAAGACGCTTTCAGCCACTCACGTTTGCGCATCAATGCCTACCGGGGCCTGGCTAGCCCGGCTTACCTTTCGCTGTCTAGCGAGGACCCGGTGCTCACCGCGCTGGAGCTCAGCAATGAACTGACCAAGTTGGCTAACATCGAGAAGGAGTTCAAGGTAGGACACTTATGAGCTACTCGCACTCAGGATTGCAAAATTCGGGAAATGTTCCTAAATTCACAGTTTTTTTTTAGAAATCTATTTCTAAGAACGTTCTCAACATTGTTTGGTTTTTCTGAAAAATCTAGGAATTTGGGGAAATTTACAGAATTTTGCAAACCTTCTACTCAGAAGCTTAATGCTCAATGTCTGTTGTTTTTTCTGCATTTATTTTGATGGCATAACCAAGTTTGATCGGTTTCTTGGCATAGTACCTACTAGGGCTGGGTGATATGGGCAAAATTCACATTTTTGACAGTGTGACGGTATTTCACTATATTTTATGTTTTTGATTAATAAAAGTTCTAAATTTGCTTTATGAGTAGTGTGTGACCCTAGGGTGGAAACACATATATTCTAAATCATTTCAATGGGTCTTTCTCCATTCTGATTGTTTTATAATGTTCAGTTGAACTTCAACCTAAAATAATTTCCTACATTTGCATCAATTTCGGCCGTTCCTGCACTCATTTGAGATAATTTCCACACTGCCATGATATGGGCAAAAATACTAGGCCTTATTTTTAACCAAATATTGCGATTTAGATCAAAACCCTTGGGTGAACTTTTGGAATCATGGAAATAGAATGTTTATTATAATTCTATAGTTAGAATGTAAATAATAATGGGCACTTTGAATACAGTGTTGTTTGACATGACAACGAATGAAAATGCCATGGATGAGTTATTGTGACAGGGTAGGAACCAAAGGAATGTTCAGTGTTTCCTAGGGGACCCTATAATCTTTGGCTACGTTAAATCTTTATTCATATAGCCAACATATTCATGCTTCGCCTATTCCTCTTTGATTTAGAATATACTGTTGCACAAACAGCATGCTGATTTAAGCCTCCACCAGCACTGGTATCAGGCTGTATTACCTAGCTACGTTTGCTCTGACTCAGCACTTTTATTAGCTAGTTAGCTAGCCAGCTAACTAGTGATTAGCATCAGTGGCTAAAACGATTTAGCTTAACTTGCTAAGAAAATACAAACTAGCTGTTTGCAGATGTAAGAAACACAAACTAATATTGTAATTATAGTACGCTTGTGGATGTATATTAAGATCAAAGTGGAAACAACATCGTTGTCATCAACATTGTTGCATTGTTCCATGCAGACTGAACGAAAGTGTCTCGTCAAGCAACAACGAACTCGCTCCTTGAGTGACGGGACGGGGCTAGGTCTGTGGAAAGCGGCATGGAGAGAGAGCTGAGAGGGATGACTCAAGTAGCGGAGTAAACTATGGGCGTTACAAACGGCGTATCACATTTAACAAACCAAACATTAAAATACCCTTAGAAGGTAAAGGAAAAACCCAAACCGGTCCGTGCATACATACCGGTATATCGCCCAGCGCTAGTACCTACAAGATTGATGATTGTTATCAGGCAAAGTCTTGCACAATAGCAATGTGTTGATGCTGCTTAACAACCCGTTTAATTTCTGCCTCATGTTTTCATGTAATGAATCTTCAACCTGTGTGTGTGTGTTATGCTGCTGTCACCACCAGGATAAAAAGAGCCATAAAAAAGAGACCATGCAGCACAATTGCTTCTCCCTGGTAAATATTACATTTACATTTAAGTCATTTAGCAGACGCTCTTACCCAGAGGGGGGGGGGGGGGGGGGGGGTTAGAAGGATTACTTTATCCTATCCTAGGTATTCCTTAAAGAGGTGGGGTTTCAGGTGTCTCCGGAAGGTGGTGATTGACTCCGCTGTCCTGGCGTCGTGAGGGAGCTTGTTCCACCATTTGGGTGCCAGAGCAGCGAACAGTTTTGACTGGGCTGAGTATAAACTAAATATAAACTAAATATGTTTAGTTACATCAATTCATTGACATTGCAGATAAACATTCTGAAAGAGACTTGAATTACAAGAGCAGTTAATGGGAGATTGGGGGGGGGACTAACATGTCCTCTCCTTTATGAACTTAGATTTTTTTGTATTATTTGTATTGATTGTAAAAATGAGTTCACTGAACCACATTGCCACAAAAGCTTGTTATCCAAATTTGCTAAAGTGTTCCATGCTGTTAAACATATGACACATTAACAACCATTTTGAGCTTGTATGATGGCACAAGCTACACTGAATTTGTTTTAAATGAGAACATTTGAGAAAAGGATGCTTGTTTGCAGTCTGGATACCAGTCTTTTTAGCTAACATTGACAAACATTGACAAACCTTGTATAAAATATGTTGAATTTGTACCTTTGAAACAATGTCAGATCTTCAATGTAATGTCCATTATAAGAAAAAAACTATAGGCTGGGCACCACATCCTACTGGAAAGTTGATCTACCTATAGATAGCCTTGTTTCCCATCCAGGGTTTTAACCAAGCCCCGTCCTGCTTAGTTTTGATATCTGTCACCAACTGTTACCAATGTGCTATCGTGATGTTGATTGTTGAAAAATCTCCATTTAATAGATTCACTGGTGCTATCAAAGTCATTCCGAAGTGTAGGTTTAACAGAGCAAATGAAATGTAACCATACTGTATCAATCATATATCATCAATGATACTATTTAGGACTGTATAGCATTTGGGAAGTCATCAACAGCTATTGTTTAAATTCAACCTAGGATTAAACTAAAAATAGACAATACATACAGTGAGGGAAAAAAGTATTTGATCCCCTGCTGATTTTGTACGTTTGCCCACTGACAAAGATATGATCAGTCTATAATTTTAATGGTAGGTTTATTTGAACAGTGAGAGACAGAATAACAACAAAGAAATCCATTAAAAGGTCCTGGAGTGGCCTAGAACTGTCAATCTCCCTCGGCCTGGGGCTCCATGCAAGATCTCACCAAATAAACCTACCATTAAAATTATAGACTAATCATTTCTTTGTTAGTGGGCAAACGTACAAAATCAGCAGGGGATCAAATACTTTTTCCCCTCACTGTATAGTCCTAGGTTTTCACACGTTACTTAGCTCTCAATATCCGGCCTCATACAGGGCTTGTTATCTTTTTGTTCTGAAACCTGTTTTCTTCCATCTGTTCTCTGAATTGTCCTTTTGCCTCCCTCTGTGAGAGATTATATCAGAACATGTTCTAGTGAATCAAGCGCAGTAAATGGTTCACTGCCTCTTACCACATGGTGCAATGCTTCACTTTACAGTTGGATCACAATGTTCAGTTATAAGTAACTGGAAATGTAGGAATTGGACTTGCCTAAGACTGTATTCAAATTGTCTCCCATTCTATTCTGTCTTTGGACATATGGATTATGACAATCGGTCACAATTAGAAAGAATAAAGCACTAGATATGAACAAAGTGGCAGATACACTCTGAACGTCGAGGTGTTCCATGGAAATTAAATCAAGAATAAATGCTCTCAGCAAACAATCACATTTAAAAGCACATTGTACTGTTCTCCATGCTCCTATCCGGCAGTACCGGTGCATCAAGGCTTAGACCAACAGACTCTTAAACTGCTTCTATCCCCTGGCCATAAGACTGTTAAATGGCTAACAACTACTGCTCTCCCTCACACATACGCTGCTAAAATGATTTTTTAAAATGTTTATTATTGAATATTAAAACATACACTCTACTTGCAGTGAAGCCGCTTAACATTTACATGACATTCAGACAACTAACAGATTCCCACCCAGAGCAACCCACAGAAGCAACCAGGGTCAACGCCCTGCTCAAGAGCACGTTGACAGATCTCTCACAAGGTCAAAAACTGGGACCCGTCATTCTATCCCCAGCCCAGCAAGTCCACTCCCACTTGTCTCCAATCTAATCGAATAGAATCCACAGATTGCGAGTTGAAGATAAATACTTTTACTAAGAGTATTAGTACATTAGTAATTGACTGACCATGTCTCTCCAGATCTCCCAACAATGCTATTTCTAGGGTCAATTTTACATTAATGTTATGCTTTTTTCAGCCATTCCTGAACCTGGGACCAGAAACGGGCTACCTGAGGGCAATACCAGAACATAATGATATTTTGACTGTGTATCCTCACACAATAATCTGAAGAGCTGAGATGATTGTATGCCCCAAATTTTCCCCCCAAAAATTGGTGGCAAGAATTCTATGTAATAATTTTAGTCTTGAATCTTGTATCGTTTTATATATCAACTCATACATGCATGGTGTACCGCATGAAACGGTACACCAGAAATCTCTTCCCAGCAATCTGTAAGGCACAGTTTTCAAAATCCTGGTCCTCAAATTAAACTGGTATACTTTCCTATTTATGCTATTTTTGTTCCTCCGCCAGTTTTGATCCTTTATATTGGGAAGACAGAACAGTTCCCTACCTCCTCCCGCTGCCACCTGCTTCTTCCATTTTTGGGGTAATGCTGTAGTCAATTGGTTGTAATCTTGTATGTATTACCATTAGTATATTACCATAAGTATTTATATATTTCTGCTACCAGTCACTTGTCAGCCCTGTTTACATGTACTATATACACTACATGACCAAAACAATTTGGACATCTGTTCGTCAAACGTCTCATTCCAAAATCATGGGCATTAATATGGAGTTGCCCCCCCCTTTGCTGCTATAACAGCCTCCACTCTTCTTTGATGGTTTTCCACGAACTGTTGGAACATTGCTGCAGAGACTTGCTTCCATTTAGCCATGAGCATTAGGGGCACTGATGTTGGGCGATTAGGCCTGGCTCACAGTCGGCGTTCCAATTCATCCCAAAGGTGGTTGATGTCTGGGCTCTGTGCAGGCCAGTCAAATTCTTCCACACCGATCTTGACAAACCCTTTCTGTACACGGGGGTATTGTCATGTTGAAACAGGAAAGGCCCTTCCCCAAACTGTTGCCACAAAGTTAGAAGCACAGAATTGTCTAGAATGTCATTGTTTGCTGTAGCGTTAAGATTTCCCTTCACTGGAACTAAGGGTCCTAGCCCAAACCATGAAAAACAGCCCCAGACTATTATAGTTGGCACAATTCATTTGGGCAGGTAGCGTTCTCCTGGCCTCTGCCAAACCCAGATTCGTCTGCCGGACTGCCAGATGGTGAAGCGTGATTCGTCACTCCAGAGAACGCGTTTCCACTGCTCCAGAGTCCAATGGTGGTGAGCTTTACACCACTCCAGCCGACGCTTGGCATTGTGAATGGTGATCTTAGGCTTGTGTGTGGCTGCTCGGCCATGGAAACCCATTTCATGAAGCTCCCAACGAAAAGTTATTGACGTTGCTTCCAGCGGCAGTTTGGAAGTCGGTAGTGAGTGTTGCAACTGAGGACAGACGATTTTTACGCGTTACGTGCTTTAGCACTCGGCGGTCCCGTTCTGTGAGCTTCTGTGGCCTACCACTTCGCGACTGAGCCGTTGTTGCTCCTAGACGTTTCCACTTCACAATAACAGCACTTACAGTTGACCGGCGCAGCTCTAGCAGGACAGACATTTGACAAACTGACTTGTTGGAAAGGTGGCATCCTATTCCACTAATTTGAAGGTGTGTCCACATACACTATACATACAAAATTATCTGCCTATCATGCCTACACTGACACTATTACACACACACTCACACTCTCACCACCATGCAAACACCCACCCACCACTTATGCTGCTGCTATACGGTTTACTATTATTATTATTGTTGTATATTATTATTATTATTATTTATCCTGCTACAAGTCACTTTCTCTTAATCCCTGCCTACAGGGATGCATCTGTAATTGTGTTCTTAGAGCAAGGTTGAAACAACAATGTGATAGATTTTTTTTCACTCCAAGCTACATTTTTTAAAAGATATTATTTTCATTTGAATAATTAATGCACTTTGCTGAACTCAAATAAAAGTGGTGTCTCGGGAGTATCGGTTATTTGCGCGTCTATTATAGGATGATAGTACTATAATATTATAGGGATTGAATGAAGCTCAGTGTTAAATTCAAATCTCCCTATCACCATATCTAAGCCAATATAATACCAATCTCGATGAAAATTAGCAAATCAACTTGATTGGAGGTACACAACACACTCCATGCCTCTTGTGTGGGCTGTTACCGAAAACCACATGCCGGATCTTTTAACAGGGTTGTTCACAATAGTTTTTTTTTTTGTATTTCATACCCAGCTCAAATTCTAAACGTCAGATTAAAACGAGACTATAGCATCCATAAAGTGACAATTCGATTAAAAAAAAGTCGGATTGACTAAGTTTGTAGGCGCAACAGTTTTTATTAAATGTATAATTTATCGCCCTCAAGTGCCAATTTCTGTCCGTTAAGAACCAACGATGTGCTACCTTTTTGTAGCATTTCTGACAATGCTAACATCATTTTTTAGCCGAAAATCAGAGTTCTAACACCGGATTGGTTGCTCGGCAACAACAGCTGCTTGCACCATGCTACCACTGCCGGTCATATTAAGTGTATGCGAACAAACCTAGGATACTGTATATAGCTACCTATATGTTGGTATTCAAACTGAGGTTAATCAATAAATGCAAATAAATATTTTGATTAGCTAGCTAACTAGCTAACGTTATGTAGCTAACAAGGAAAGCTAGCTAAATAGCTAGCTATATTTTTGTCAGAGATTTCGTCGTCGTCAGACGATATGGCGAAATCATCGTCGGAAAAGGAGGACCAAAATGCAGCAGGACTGTGTTTGTTCATTTTGAACATTTATTAACTCAAAATGAATACCAAAAACAACAAAACAAACTCACGATATACTGACAGTCTTCTCAGGCTCATACATGCTAGACAAAGAACAATCTCCCACCAATGACAAACACAAACACATCCTAATATATGGGACTCTCAATCAAAGGCCTAATTTTGCACGCCCAATTTTTCAGTTTTTTATTTGTTAAAAAAGTTTGAAATATCCAATAAATTTCGTTCCACTTCATGATTGTGTCCCACTTGTTGTTGATTCTTCACAAAAAATTACAGTTTTATATCTTTATGTTTGAAGCCTGAAATGTGGCAAAAGGTCGAAAAGTTCAAGGGGGCCGAATACTTTCGCAAGGCACTGTATATTATCACATACTCAACATGAAGGTCTGATTTAATTATTTCTGAAACAGGACCGAAATGGTAAATGTAAAGATCCAGTCCGTTAAAGAAATTGGAGGCCCCTTACACATCAGTGTTGTGACGCAAACATTGTAGCAAAATGCATAGCGCTTAGAATTTAAACGGTATTGTCGGATATTATTAATCCTAATCAGACAGGTTTTTTTTACATGGACGATACATTGGAGATAATATAAGGCAAGTACTGGAAACAATAGAACACTATGAAAATTCTGGGAAACCAGGCCTGGTATTCATAGCTGACTTTGAAAATGTTTTTGATAAATTACGACTGGAATTTATATATAAATGCCTGTAATATTTAATTTTGGAGAATCTCTCATACAATGGGTTAAAGTTATGTATAGTTACCCGAGGTGTTAAATAGTAAATAATGGCTACTTCTCAGAAACTATTAAACTGTGAAGAGGAGTAAAATAAGGTTGTCCTCTATCGGCATATCTATTTCTTATAGCCATCGAAATATTAGCTATTAAAATCAGATCCAACGATAATATCAAGGGGCTAGAAATCCAGGGCTTGAAAACAAAGGTTTCATTGTACTGTGATAATTCATGTTTTTTTTTAATCAACAATTTTGATAGAGGATCTAGATACTTTTTCTAACCTCTCATGATTACAACCAAATTATGATAAGTGTACTATATTAGGTATTGGATCACAAAAAAATACTACTTTTACATTACCGTGTAGTTTATTAATAAAATGGTCTGACAGTGATGTGGACATAACTCAATATTCATATCCCGAAATAAATCAATTATCTCACTACAATCAATTTGAATAGAAAGTTAGAAAAAAATAGATAAAATCTTGCTACCATGGAAAGGAAAATACCTGTCTATTTGTGAACAAAATGTGGAAAAAGTCAAGGGGTCTGAATACTTCCCGAATGCACTGTATATACACACACAATTTTGTTGTATGTATTTTTTAATATAGGCCTATTGTAAATGTGTATTATTGTTGCATCACCATCTTTATTGCAACAAGAAATACAAGTACAAACAAACTTTAAGCTACATGTTATTTTGACAGAGGTAATGAGCTGTCCATTGATCAGCACAGCAATTGATAAAACAGCAACAATTACATTATCTGATCCATAGCACCCACTGATAAATCAAATTTAGAAAATGATTTTATATATATATATATATATATATATATATATATATATATATATATATATATATATATATAAACATTTTAATAATCAACAATGTTTGCGAACTAGGCCTTTATAACTCCTGTATGAGCGGAGAAAAGTACTTGTCAGCAGAGCAGAGAAAAATGCTTCTCAGCACTGTCCCAAAACCTGACCTCCCCCTTGTACAGTGCACAGTATTAAGATTTAAATGCATTTCAGATTTTCATACTTGAGTAATAATAACATTTTATGAAATGTGCATATATAACACTGCCGAGATCATTACACACAGATATTCCCATTGGGTCACCACTACCGTAGGCATGTGGCTCTTTTTGTCCAGCCAAGTAGTACTCAGTTACTCAGAAATGCTAAAAGGGTTTTCTGAGAAAAGGAGTTGTTTTCTCACTGATATAGCTTCTATGACAGTATGGTTGCTGAACAAAATACCACTGTAAGTTTATATTATGTTCGTGTCACATATTACTTTTGTAAGTTAGATTTATGCAGACGAGCTTGCATTTCCCTGTCTATACCAGCTGACTTGGCTCTAACCTGTGTTTTCTCTCCCTCGCTCCAGAATGACTACCGCAAGCTGTCTATGCAGTGTAAGGACTTTGTAGTGGGAGTGCTGGACCTCTGTCGGGACACGGAGGAAGTGGAAGCCATTTTGAATGGAGATGTTACTGCTGAGAAGGAGGCGGGGAAGGGCCTTCGCTCTCTCCTGAGCAGGGTCAAACTGGCCATCAAGTACGAGGTGAAAAAGGTAAGTAGCTAACAGTTTCCTTTATCTATTCTAAGGCCTTGCAAGTAGTTGACTTCTCTCTCTCTAATCTCTATCTTGTAAGTTATTTCTAGAATATACAGTAGTTCAGTCCAAACAATTCCCAAGACACACCACGTTACATCCAAGGGATTCCATTGTCACTTGCCTGTGTACCAGACCTGCATCTCTGGCCCTTCTGTCCTTTGTACACCCCTCCACCGGCCCTGCCTATAATATTACCGGGCAAACTTTCACCCGAGCAAAAAAAAAACGAGCATGCCTTCCAATTCCACAGGGCAACTTTTGTAACATTATCTGTCTCGTATGCAGCATCCATCCATTTTTCATCGACATTTTGTCTCTACACTTTTTGCAACAGTTAGCAATTTGCATTGCTCCGATGCTGGGTGCTTTTGTTTTTTTGCCAGAACTACAAGATGTGATACTAGAAATCCCTGTGCTGTACCTCAAAGTTCAGGGGTAAATAAGAACTAAACATAATCTTCCTGTTCAGAGTGCCTAGAAGTAACACAGCATAATTCCAACCAAACCACAGTCAACATATTGAATGCACATACACAGGGAGCCTCAAAAGTGTTGGGATACTTGAAATGGTACAATGACTATGAGGTTAAAGTGCAGACTGTCAGCTTTAATTTGAGGGTATTTTCATATATTGGGTGAATTGTTTAGAAATTACAGAATTTTTTTGTACATAATCCCCCCTTTTTAGGGAACCAAAAGTATTGGGACAAATTCACTTATACTGTATGTGTATTAAAGTAGTAAAACGTTAAGTATTTGGTTCTATATTCATTGGATGCAATGACTACATCAAGCTTGTGACTATACATTTGGTGGATGCATTTGTTGTTGTTTTGGTTGTTTCAGATTGTTTTGAGCCCAATAGAAATGAATGGTATATAATGTATTAAAAAGGATGTTGGATCCTTCCCTCTGGGCACACCATGTCATTTCAACGGGAAGAATTAGGTCATATTTGGAAAGATAGATTGATCAATGAGATTCCAAACTATTTTCACCCACTCAAAAAGACAGCTAAAAGTTTGTTGAAATCCCAATGTGTTATTACTATGCTTTCAACTATTTAAAAGCACAACCAAATTCCAATGGAAAATCAATGTCAGATTTTTCATTTAGTTGTCACCTAAATGTGTTATCACTGCGCTTTTAACCATTTTAAAAGCACACCAAAGTTCAAATGTCAGATATTTCATTTATTTATACAACAGCTTAATGTGTTGTCACTGTGCTTGATCTAATAACACAACCAAATGACATGGATTACAGTTAGTTGAGATTAGAGGTCGACCGATTATGATTTTTCAACACCGATACCGATTATTGGAGGGCCAAAAAAGCCGGTACCGATTAATCGCCCGATTTTTCTACATATATTTGTAATAATGACAATTACAACAATACTGAATGAATACTTATTTTAACTTAATATAATACATCAATAAAATCAATTTGTCTCAAATAAATAATGAAACATGTTCAATTTGGTTTAAATAATGCAAAAACTAAGTGTTGGAGAAGAAAGTAAAAGTGCAATATGTGCCATGTAAAAAAGCTAATGTTTAAGTTCCTTGCTCAGAACATATGAAAGCTGGTGGTTCCTTTTAACATGAGTCTTCAATATTCCCAGGTAAGAAGTTTTAGGTTGTAGGAATTATAGGACTATTTCTCTATACCATTCGTATTTCATATGCCTTTGACTATTGGATGTTCTTATAGGCACTATAGTATTGCCAGTATAACAGTATAGATTCCGTCCCTCTCCTCGCCCCTACCTGGGCTCAAACCAGGGACACATCGACAACAGCCACCCTCGAAGCATCGTTACCCATCGCTCCACAAAAGCCATGGCTTTTGCAGAGTAAGGGGAACAACTACTTCAAGGTCTCAGAGCGAGCGACGTCACCGATTGAAACACTGTTAGCGCACACCCCGCTAACTAGCTAGCCATTTCACATCGGTTACACCAGCCTAATCTCGGGAGTTGATAGGCTTGAAGTCATAAACAGCTCAATGCTTGAAACACAGCGAAGAGCTGCTGGCAAATGCACGAAAGTGCTGTTTGAATGAATGCTTACGAGCCTGCTGCTGCCTGCCACCGCTCAGTCAGACTGCTCTATCAAATATCAAATCATAGACTTAATTATAGCATAATAACACACAGAAATACAAGCCTTAGGTCATTAATATGGTAAAATCCATAAACTATCATTTCGAAAACAAAATGTTTATTCTTTCAGTGAAATACGGAACCGTTCCGTATTTTATCTAATGGGTGGCATCCCTAAGTCTAAATATTGCTGTTACATTGCACAACCTTCAATGTTATGTCATAATTATGTACAATTCTGGCAAATTAATTACGGTCTTTGTTAGGAAGAAATGGTCTTCACACAGTTTGCAACGAGCCAGGCGTCCCAAACTGCTGCATATACCATGACTCTGCTTGCACGGAACGCAAGAGAAGTGACACAATTTCCCTAGTTAAAAGAAATTCATGTTAGCAGGCAATATTAACTACATATGCAGGTTTAGAAATATATACTTGTGTATTGATTTTAAAGAAAGGCATTGATGTTTATGGTTAGCTATACATTGGTGCAACGACAGTGCTTTTTCGCAAATGTGCTTGTTAAATCATCACCCGTTTGGCGAAGTAGGCTGTGATTCGATGAGAAATTAACAGGCGCCGCATCGATTATATGCAACGCAGAACAAGAAAGATAAACTAGTAATATCATCAACCATGTGTAGTTAACTAGTGATTATTGTTAAGATTGATTGTTTTTTATAAGATCAATTTAATGCTAGCTAGCAGCTTACCTTGGCTCCTTGCTGCACTCGCGTAACAGGTAGTCAACCTGCCATGCAGTCTCCTCGTGGAGTGCAATGTAATCGGCCACAATTGGTGTCCAAAAATGGCGATTACCGATTGTTATGAAAACTTTAAATCGGCCCTAATTATTCGGCCACTCCGATTAATCGGTTGACCTCTAGTTGAGATTACATTAAAGTACATGGTGTACAGATAACTTTCTTGATAAAAACGTTAAGAAAACAAAAGAGATAAATTGATTGTAGAAGGAACAAAACTGCACTACCCCCTACGGAGATCAATGGGGAACCAGTTGATAGAGTGACCATCGGAAAGTATTCAGACCCCTTGGGAGACTAGTCAGGATCGAGGCAAAGATGAATGGAGCAAAGTACATAGATCCTTGATGAAAACCTGCTCCAGAGCTCTCAGAACCTCAGACTGGGGCGAAGGTTCACCTTCCAACAGGACAACGACCCTAAGCACACAGCCAAGACAATGCAGGAGTGGCTTCGGGACAAGTCTCTGAATGTACTTGAGTTGCCCAGCCAGAGCCTGTACTTGAACCCGATCGAACATCTCTGGAGAGACCTGAAAATAGCTGTGCAGCGACATTCCCCATCCAACCTGACAGAGCTTGAGAGGATCTGCAGAGAAGAATGGGAGAAACTCCCCAAATACAGGTGTGCCAAGTTTGTAGCGTCATACCTAAGAAGACTCGATGCTGGAATCGCCTTGAATCGATTGTTAGCAAACATTTCTAAAATCTAAAATCTTTTGCTTTGTCGTTATGGGGTATTGTGTGTAGATTGATGAAGGGGAAAAAAAAATTCAATTTTAGAACAAGGCTGTAACCTAACAAAATGTGTAAAAGTCAAGGGGACTGAATACTTTCCGAAGGCACTGTATATAATTCCATACATTTTTTTCTACTGGTACTGGGGACTTTCAGACGATTCTTGTGAGGCCTGTGGGTGTCCTAGTGCAAACAACATGTTCATGAGAGTATCGTCTTTCCATAGAGGGGTCATAATAGTTTTGTAGGCCAAACCGTTCGGACGCTACAGACAATTTTGTGAGATTGTCCTTATCCTGTAACTGCAAAGTTCATTTTCACCTCTCAACTTGTCCCAAGCTTTTAGTACATCCCTCACAGTACACTCATCCCACTTATCCCAAAAATGTATGAATGTCACACATTTCTCCCTTTCCAAAGAATCTTTAATAATAGACTCGCTGCTCCTTATTTATAGCCGTTCTGGCTTCGCCTTGATTCCTCATTCAACTGCATAATTAATCTGCCATATATTCCGATTCAATTTTTGCTAGGAAAAAGGGAGAGCCGATGTAGGACAACCATGACGTTAAAAACCTAAAGGCACAGAGGTGTGTTATTCATTAACCTTGCACACTTGAGGATGGAACTTGTTCCTTACTACAGGGGGTAATGCACCTCTCGCTGACCCAGAATTCACGAGTCTGTGTCTCGAAATGAACTTGAACAAGTGATTCTCGAAGTCCCTGGGAGCAACAGCTTGGCGGTCAATCCCATTTCGATTCAACAATTAGAATTTGAACCGGAAATGGCCAGCACTCCCATCCATTATCTTTTTCTTCAATTGGAATTGCGTATCTATCTTTTCCCATATTATTATAAACATGTGAACCCAAACTATTTACATCCCCTTGAGACAGGTTGATGTTCTTATCTTGTGGTGTTTGGTCTTTACAGAGCAAATAACCAAATGTTTACCATTATGAAATGGTTATGGATTGACTGGGCTGGCAGACAGTGTCAAGGAAACCCACAGCGAGAACTGTCCACTTCATTAATGGCTCGGTGGGTTTTGATTAAACACTTCCATTACAGGGAACACCGCCTCCCCAGTTCTTCCCACACCAGCCGCCACTGGCGAAAGCATTTCTCCCAGATTTGATCAAGCCTGTTAATGTGATTATATGAGAAGCTCTCTCTCTCTCGCACACACTCACACACACACACATACACACATACACACACTTTATAGGCCCACTTAAAATGCAAATGACCAACCAATGACTGGTGCCTCCACTCCAGCAGTCCCTTTTCCTGATTTCCGCCTGGTGCCTACAGGATATATTCGGAACTGGGTCTTCGTCCTCATTTTCCAGACTAAACTGCGTGACAGCCTAGAGGACCAGGCCTGCCACTCAGCCTCTTTTCTTCCCAGACTGCTTGCCCATTGCATTAACTTTTACAGTACATATTTTATTTCCGGTGTCTCTCTCTCCTTCCCTACAGTTTGTGGCCCACCCCAACTGCCAGCAGCAGCTGCTGACGATCTGGTATGAGAACCTGTCGGGCCTAAGGGAGCAGACCATCGCTGTGAAGTGCCTGGTGGTGGTGGCGGTGGCCTTTGGTCTGCCCCTACTGGCCATGGGCTACTGGTTCGCTCCCTGCAGTCGGGTAAGAGTACCACGTCCTCTGACAAACACATCACTTCCAACAGACACAAGCAAAAACCTATATACCTAAACATTAGCGATCTGACATGTTGTATTGCATGGAAACGAGACAATTTTTCAGTGTGATCCACTGTAGGCTACTAACAACAGAAGCTGCATAGTGTAGTCTACTATGCACCCTGTCCCTCTGGCCAGGGTAAACGAAGCGGTAACGTTGTGTATTTATAGCCCATTTGTTTGTGAGAAAATGTGAAAGGGATCAAATTAGGTTCATATTCATAACTGGGCTGAGTAGGCTACCTAGACTTTTTTCTATCCAAAAATATTAGAACATAGTTATTTACAACTACAAAGTTCAAACCAATATGTATGATTGGCCCTGACCTGCTGTTTCGAATCTCTCTTTCGCTCTCTCTGACCTGCTCTCTCGACCTCTGAATGCTCGGCTATGAAAAGCCACCAACTGACATTTACTCTTGAGATGTTGAACTGCTGCACCCTCTTTAACCAATATGGTTATTATTTGACCCTGCTGGTCATCTATGAACATTTGAACGTCTTGAAGAACAATCTGGCCTTAATGGCCATACTCTTATAATCTCCACCCATCATAGCCAGAAGAGGACTGGACAACCCTCGGAGCTTGGTTTCTCTCTAGGTTTCTTCCTAGGTTTCTGGGTTTCTAGGTTACTGGCATTTCTAGTCACAGTGCTTCTGCATTGCTTGCTCTTTAGGGTTTTAGGCTGAGTATCTGTATAGCACTTTGTGACAACTGCTGATGTAAAAGAGCTTTATAAAATCAATTAGATTGATTGAATTTGATTGCTAATTGTTTTGCAATGTGAAAAGTAATATCTGCCAAACGAGTATAGATAGAATTGTGGCATGCAAGGCCACCCACCTCCATCATTCCCGCCACTCAGAACCTCACAACTTGAGTATGTCCAGGCTGTAGATTGAAATACAGAGACTGTGTTGGGACAGAATTCACCAATTGTGTTCCTTTCAATTATCTAAACTCAAACCAGAGCATATGAAGAGTATCGTGTCTAGCCCATAGAATGACATATAGAATAGTAATGTATAGGGCCCCTTGTGTCCATTACCCTAACTCTTCCTTTTAAAAGTAAAACAAAGACATTTA
Source organism: Salmo salar (assembly GCF_965601325.2). NCBI lineage: Eukaryota > Metazoa > Chordata > Actinopteri > Salmoniformes > Salmonidae > Salmo > Salmo salar. The sequence goes on from NC_138299.1 coordinate 63,442,594, forward strand.
CAGCCACCTTTGATTTAAGTAAGTAAGTCTAGGTGTGTGAGTGCATAGTGTGTTTATTTGTTTATATTCACTTACCCTGCTTTACGGGCACGTGCCAGTAGTATAGCAAGGGTCTCTTGCAACGCTCCAATGAATGTTAGTGTTATATTTTATATCTTAAGGGATGTTGTTTGCAACACTCCAGACTTCACTATAAACTCATTTCCATAAGGTTAAGTGGTTGTAGCATAGTTACTCTATAGACTTCTTATCGACTGAATTCTCGCTTTGCATCCCACTGACCCCACTGAAAGTATTACTTGCTATGTGGTTGTTTTACCTACTGTATGTAAGTTGAATGCACTGATTGTAAGTCACTCTGAATTAAAGCATCTGCTAAATGACTGAAGTGTAAATGTGATCCTTTTTATTTTATGTAGCTGGGAAATGTCCTGCGCAGCCCCTTCATGAAGTTTGTGGCCCATGCCGCTTCCTTCGTCATCTTCCTGTGCCTGCTGTTGTTCAACGCATCGGACCGCTTCGAGGGCATTAGCACCATGCCAAACGTGACCGTCACTGACCATCCCATGCAGATCTACCGGGTCAAGACCACCGAATTCAGCTGGACCGAGATACTCATCATGGTCTGGGTCACAGGTGAGACAGGATTTATTTGTTTAACATTTTGTGGTACTGTGCATTTCCAAGCACCAGAGGGGCTTGGAAATGTGTGGTCAGAGGCAAGGGGATATATCAGAGCCATGTTTCAAGGTGCATAAAGATTCCATAAAATTTCAAAGGAGAAAAACCTCAGTGATTAAAGCATAAAGTTCAACGATGGCTAAAGGTCTAAACCTCTGGGGGGGCTTTATTGCTATAGGCCATAGAAATGCATTGAATAACACATTCATAAATGGAAAAATAGTCTGTCAAACAGCGCTGTAGCTCTGCCACCTTCCACCGCAGATACGCAGGCACTTCAATCGACTCTGATTTTTTAAAAACTGAAAGTAGCTTTTCTCCAAAAAGCAGTACTCAAATCGCCTTGGTGGTGCCCTGCTCATTGTGTCAGTTAATTAGTTACCCAACTTAGGCCAGACAAAATTGATTCACTGTTTAATGGATTTTCTCCCCAGAAAAGTGAGACAAGCAGAAAAAACCCAAATAATAATTCATTCGGTGGATAAGGAATAACAGTACTTTATCACATTGCCCTATGAACAATAGGCAAAATATTTAATTTTAAACTGATTTTAGGATTATTATTAATAAACAAATTAACATCAATGAACATTATTCACATAGAATATTGCATTATATTATACATCCTATCATATTCAAACAATTTTGAAAAAAAAGTTATGTATGAACGTATTATCAGTTCATTAATCTACTTAATTGTATTGCTTAACAAATTAAAGAATGATTGACAATAAATAATTGTAATCAAATTAAAATGTTGATCCACAATAATGAGTTCGTTACCTGAATGCATCTCTATAGCCTTGGCGTTAACAAAATATTCATACAAATATGATTAGGCCTCTCATAGACTAGGCCTTTTAGAAAGAGGTTCAATCAAGTTAGATCTGCCAAATTAATATCGCATTGGAAAGATATACATAAATTCAGCCTTAGAGTATAACATTTCATCATCATCCAAAAGAAAATGTAATTTATAACATGCACAATTAGAAGCATCAATCTATATGGAGCAAGCGTGACTAAATTCGAGCCCCGTAACTTTGTTCACCGCATCCTCCTGCAATTGTCTCGTCTGGCTGCCACGAAAAGCCCCCACCTGCTGATCTGCACGAAGTGTGTGCATGCCACTGGCGATGTACTTTGCTCGACATGCTAGCTGTTCTCGGCGGTGCATCATCACTTCAAACACATTCCGTCGGGCTGTTATCGGTTGGCCTACTACAACTGGTAGTACCGGTAAAATGTAAGTTATGAATCGCAAATCACCATACAGCTGGCACACTTCGATTTCATCAATCATTTTGACTTCAATTTGGTTGTCCAAAGTACTATCAGCTTGCACTGCGTCTTTGCTGATGAATGCCTTGATCTCTGGCCAGTCAATTGGTTAAATTACTTTGTTATTTCGTCTATTAATCGCTTCTACTAGATCTGAAAATGATGCAATAACCATGAATTTAACTGACTGTTTGTTTATAATGAGGGACGTCCTACATTTAACCTGGACACATAAATAGTAGGAATATGCGCTGGCTTCAGCCATGACGGCATGAGAGAGAAATGAAACATCTGCACTTCGCCTGCAGGTGCAAGCGTGTGTTTCACTGTCCAATCCGAGGCTCGAACATGATCTGAGCGAGTGATTTGAGGCTGTTTGGTCTCTTGGGCATCAAATTGGGTGAGCCTCAAAGGAGAGCGGACAGTGCATTATAAACAAAGAGCCACATATATTGGCCAAAAAAGAACGCATCTGATTGTTACTTTTTTTGGGGGTGTGGAGAAAAGTGAAGCGGGTGGCATTCCTTAAACAGTAATTCAACTTTGTCCGGCTTAATACAGTAAAAGTTATGGTATCAATATTATTGTAAGGATGAGGGGACCCTCAATGGTATATAGAGCAAGTCAGGATGTCATGTGAAACCATGTGTTCTGATATACTACTCGTACAGTAGTATTTGGTTTTCGAAAAGACACTCAAAATATCAACATTCAACATACAAATTCCTTAGAATCCCTATATTTACATATATTTACCATAGACCATATTAAACAGATATATGAAACAAACAATGCAAGATGGCGCCGACAGACATGGCAGCTCTGCCTCTAGCTCCTAAGCAACTTTGCAGTATTTTGTTTTTTTTGTGTGTTATTTCTTACACTATTAGCCCAGAACGTTTTTTGGTGTTATTACGTAAATAACTTTTGGATATCAGAGCGGTGGTAACTCACCAGCACTACGACCAGGAATATGACTTCCCCGAATTGGATCCTTTGTTCGTACCCCCCAGGGCAATTGAACTTATCCCAGAGGCTGCTCCAAGACGCCACCGCCGACTTCTAGTCCAACTCAGGAGGCAGGCACACCATCTACCGCTTCCGAGTATATTACTCTCTAGTGTTCAGTCTCTGGACAATAAAGTAGACAAGCTCAGGGCGAAGATCTCCTTCCAGAGAGACATCAGGAACTGTAACCTACTCTGTTTCACAGAATCATGGCTCTCTCCGGATATACTGTCCCTGTCCATGCAGCCAGCTGGGTTCTCAGGACATCGCGCAGACAGGAATGAACATCTCTCTGGGAAGAAGAAGGTCTTTTGGTTCACCTGACCTAGAATAACTCACAATCAAATGCTGACCGTATTACCTCCCAAGAGAATTATCTTTGGTTATAGTCACAGCCATGTGTATTCCGCCTCAAGCCGATACCACGACGGCCCTCAAGGAACTACACTGGACTTTATGCAAACTGGAAACCACATATCCCGAGGCTGCATTTATTGTAGCTGGGGATTTTAACAAAGCAAATTTGCGGAAAATGCTACTCCATCCCTCGTGGCCGACGTGAGTAAGACATTTAAGCGAGTTATCCCTCGCAAGGCTGCCGGCCCAGACGGCATCCCTAGCCGCATCCTCAGAGCTGGCTGGAGTGGAGTGTTTACAGACATATTCGATCTCTCCCTATCCCAGTCTGCTGTCCCCACTTGCTTCAAGATTTCCACCATTGTTGCTGTACCCAAGAAAGCAAAGGTAACTGAACTAAATGACTATCACCCCGTAGCACTCACCTCTGTCAGCATGTGCTTTGAGTGGCTAGTTAATCTCTCTGGGCTAGGTGGCACCAAATCGTCCCACCTACGTAACAGCCAGTTGAATCCTGTGGCGCGATTTTCAAATACCTTAGAAATGCTATTACTTCAATTTCTCAAACATATGACTATTTTACAGCTATTTAAAGACAAGACTCTCATTAATCTAACCACACTGTCCGATTTCAAAAAGGCTTTACAAAAAAGCAAAACATTAGATTATGTCAGCAGAGTACCCAGCCAGAAATAAACACCCATTTTTCAAGCTAGCATATAATGTCACATAAACCCAAACCATAGCTAAATGTAGCACTAACCTTTGATGATCTTCATCAGATGACAACCCTAGGACATTATGTTATACAATACATGGATGTTTTGTTCAATCAAGTTCATATTTATATCAAAAAACTGCTTTTTACATTAGCATGTGACGTTCAGAACTAGCAAACTTCCGGGGAATTTACTAACAATTTACTAAATTACTCACGATAAACGTTCACAAAAAGCATAACAATTATTTTAAGAATTATAGATACAGACCTCCTCTATGCACTCGATATGTCCGATTTTAAAATAGCTTTTTGGTGAAAGCACATTTCGCAATATTCTAAGTACATAGCCCAGCCATCACGGGCTAGCTATTTAGCCACCCAGCAAGTTTAGCCTTCACCAAAATCAGATTTACTATTACAAAAGTTTGATTACCTTTGATGTTCTTCGTCAGAATGCACTCCCAGGACTTCTACTTCAATAACAAATGTTGGTTTGGTCCCAAATAATCCATCGTTATATCCAAATAGCGGCGTTTTGTTCGTGCGTTCAAGAAACTATCCGAAATGGTAAATCAGGGTTATGAGCATGGCGCATTTCGTGACAAAAAAATTCTAAATATTCCATTACCGTACTTCGAAGCATGTCAACCGCTGTTTAAAATCAATTTTTATGCAATTTTTCTCGTAAAAAAGCGATAATATTCCGACCGGGAATCTGCGTTTCGGTAAATAGAGGGAAAAAAAGAAAGACGGGGGCGACCAGTGCACGCGCCTAAGCCCACTGTCCCTTGATCGGCCACTTGACAAAGGCGATAATGTGTTTCAGCCTGGGGCTGGAATGACGACATTCAGCTTTTTCCCGGGCTCTGAGAGCCTATGGGAGCCGTGGGAAGTGTCACGTTACCGCAGAGATCCTTTGTTTTGGAAAGAGATGTCAAAGAAAGCCAATAAATGGTCAGACAGGCCATTTCCTGTAAAGGAATCTCTCAGGTTTTTGCCTGCCATATGAGTTCTGTTATACTCACAGACACCATTCAAACAGTTTTAGAAACTTTAGGGTGTTTTCTATCCATATCTAATAAGTATATGCATATTCTAGTTACTGGGTAGGAGTAGTAACCAGATTAAATCGGGTACGTTTTTTATCCGGCCGTGTAAATACTGTCCCCTAGCCCTAAGAGGTTAAGGATCATATAACCTCTACCTTACCTGACACCCTAGACTCACTTCAATTTGCTTACCGCCCCAATAGATCCACAGATGATGCAATTGCCATTGCACTGCATACTGCCCTATCCCACCTGGACAAGAGGAATACCTATGTAAGAATGCTGTTCATTGACTAGAGCACAGTCTTCAACACCATAGTACCCTACAAGCTCATCCTCAAGCTTGGGGTCCTGGGTCTGAACCCCGCCCTGTGCTACTGGGTTCTGTACTTCCTGACGGGCCGCTTCCAGGTGGTGAAGGTAGGAAACATCACCTCCACTTCACTGATCCTCAACACAGGGACCCCACAAGGGTGCGTTCTCAGCCCCCTCCTGTACTCCCTGTTCACCCATGACTGTGTGGCCACACATGCCTCCAACTCAATCATCAAGTTTGCAGACGACATGACCAAAGTAGGCTGATTAGCAACAATGACGAGACAGCCTACAGGGAGGAGGTGAGGGACCTGGCAAAGTGGTGCCTGGAAAATAACCTCTCCCTGAATGTCAACAAAATGAAGAAGCTGATCGTGGACTTCAGGAAAAAGCAGAGGGAGCACGCCCCAATCAAGTTCCTCAGCGTACACATCACTGATGATCTGAAATGGTCCACCCACACAGACAGTGTGGTGAAGAAGGCGCAACAGCACCTCTTCATCCTCAAGATGCTGAAGAAATTTGGCTTGACCCCTAAAACCCTCACAAACTGATGGACAATTGAGAGCATCCTGTTGGCCTGTATGCAGCCCGCGATGCGGTTAGTCATTGTGGCTGGGACCGCGGATTGTCCCGTGTTTGTGGCTGTCTAGATTCCTGCTGTTTGTTGTTTTCAATTTTCCCTGTGACCTGCCCTGTCTGGAACTGCGAGGAATAACAGCCTAACATACGTTGCTAGCTACCATGACAAAGACCAAAGCCAGCGGGAGTACAGTTGAGGACAGTGTCAGTGGTGTCTCTCTATCACACGTGAAGGATCTTTTAAACAAACAAAAAGATACCTATAAGCAGTTGTTACAACAACAAGAAAATAGCTTCAAGTGTTTTGTCCAAATACTCGTGGATTCTACTAATAAAAGAATGGACGACCTGACCAGAGGTCCAGGACCTGAAGAACAGTTTGCAGTTCTCCCAGGGTCAGCTCGATGAGTTGAAACAGGAGAACTGCAAGATGACAGCAATCTGTAAGTCATTGAGAGAGGACATTAGTTCTGTCTGTGAATCCATGATAACAATGACAGATAAATCAGACTATCTCGAGGGACAATCAAGGCAAAACAACATGGTTGTGAAAGGAATTGCAGAATCTCCACATGAGACCTGGATGGAGTCTGAGGACAAAGTGAGGGAAATGGTCTTTGAGAAATTGAAGATGGACCACAGGAAAATTGAGGTGGAGCGTGCCCACAGGACTGGAAAACACACCACCGGCCCAGGTGATAGGCCCAGGCAGATAGTGGTCAAGTTCCTGAGGTTCAAGGACAAGGTAGCTGTTCTGGAAAGAGCCAAGAACTTGAGAGGAATGTATATCTTCCTCAACGAGGACTATCCTGAAGCTGTGCACCAGAAGAGGAAAGAACTGGTCCCCGCCATGAAAGCTGCCAGAGCACGTGGGGACATTGCGTACATCCGCTACGACAGGCTCATTGTCCACCCACCCTACCAGAAGCCTGGAAGGGATGAGAGAGCCAATCCTATGGGTTCATAGCCTCAACCCCGCAGCACACACACACCAATTGATTAATGGACTGCTGAATGTAGATTTTTGTTCTCTTGCTTTGTCTGCTCTTTTCCATATTATGTCTATCTGTGATAAGCTACCCAGGAAAGGGCTGAAAATAGCCCATATTAATATATGTAGCCTTAGAAATAAGGTTCATGAAATAAATAACTTGATAACATTCATATATTAGCCATTTCTGAGACTCACTTAGATAATTAATTTGATGATACATCAGTATCAATACAAGGATATAACATTTATAGAAGAGACAGAAATGCTGATAGGGGAGGAGTTGCTGTATATATTCAGAGCCATATCCCTGTAATGCTTAGAGAAGATCTTATGTCAAGTGTTATTGAAGTGTTTTGGTTGCAGGTTCACTTGGCACATCTAAAGCCTTTTTTTGGGGGGTGTTGCTATAGGCCACCAAGTGCTAACAGTCAGTACCTAAATAATATGTGTGAAATGCTTGTAGCGTACGTGATGTAAACAGAGAGGTCTACTTTCTTGGGGACCTGAATATTAACTGGTTTTCATCAAGCTGTCCGCTCAAGAGAAAGCTTCTTATCGTAACCAGTGCCTGTAATCTGGTTCAGGTTATTAATCAACCTACCAGGGTGTTTACGAACACTACAGGAACAAGATCATCCATGTGTAGCGATCACATTTTCACTAATGCTGTAGAACTTTGTTCTAAAGCTGCTGTATATCCGTACCTATTGGATGCAGTGATCACAATATAGTGGCTACATCAAGGAAAGCCAAAGTTCCAACAGCCTGGCCTGAAATAGTGTACAACAGATCATACAAAAGATTTTGCTGTGACTATTATGTGGATGATGTTATAAAATATTTGTTGGTCTGATGTGATTAATGAGGAGCATCTAGATGCTGCACTTGATGAATTTATGAAATTGCTTCTTCCAATTATTGATAAACATGCACCTGTTAAGAAACTGACTGTTAGAACTGTTAAGGCTCCATGGATTGATGAGGAATTGAAAAACTGTATGGTTGAAAGAGATGGGGCAAAAGGAGTGGCTAATACGTCTGGCTGTACATTTGACTGGCTTACTTACTGCAAATTGAGAAATGATGTGACTAAACTTAACAGAAAGAAGAATAAACTTTATTATGAAGCCAAGATCAATGGTATAAAGAATGATGGAAAAAAACTTTTGAGTACAAATTCAACTTCATCTGTCATCAAATCAGATGGCTTATTCATCACAACACCATTTGATGTTGGCAATTATTTTAATGATTATTTAATTGGCAAAGTGGGCAAACTTAGGCAGGAAATGCCCACGACAAACAGTGAGCAATTATATCCATATATAAAATAACAAATAATGAAAGAAAAGCAGTGCAAGTTTGAATTTTGTAAAGTTAGTGTGGGAGAGGTGGGAAAATTATTGTTAACGATCAATAATGACAAACCTTCTTGCATTGACAACTTAGATGGAAGGCTACTGAGGATGGTAGCTGACTCTATAGCCACTCCTATCTGTCATATTTTTAATCTGAGCCTTGAGGAAAGTCTTTGTCCTCAGGCCTGGAGGGAAGCCAAAGTAATTCCTCTACCCAAGAGTGGTAACGCGGCCTTTACTGGTTCTAACAGCAGACCTATAAGCTTGCTGCCAGCTCTTTGCAAACTGTTGGAAAAAATGGTGTTTGACCTAATACAATGCTATTTCTCTGTAAACAAATGAACAACAGACTTTCAGAATGCTTATAGAGAAGGGCACTCAACATGTACTGCACTGACACAAATGACTGATGGTTGAAAGAAATTGATAATAAGAAGATTGTGATAGCTGTACTGTTAGATTTCAGTGCAGCCTTTGATATTATTGACCATAACCTGTTGTTGAAAAACCTTAAGTGCTATGGCTTTTCAACCTCTGCCATTGCCATATCGTGGATTCAGAGCTATCTATCTAATAAAACTCTAAGGGTTTTCTTTAATGTCAAACATATCAAGTGTGGTGTACCGCAGGGCAGCTCTCTAGGCCCTCTACTCTTTTCTATTTTTACCTATGACCTGCCACTAGCATTAGACAAAGCATGTGTGCTGATGATTCAACTATATATGCATCAGCAACCACAGCTAATGAAGTCACTAAAACTCTTAACAAAGACTTGAAGTCTGTTTTGGAATGGGTGGCCAGTAATAAACTGGTCCTGAACATCTCTAAAACTAAGAGCATTGTATTTGGTACAAATCATTCCTTAAGTGCTAGGCCTCAGCTGAATCTGGTAATGAATGATGTGGCTGTTGAACAAGTTGAGGAGACTAAATTACTTGGCGTTACCTTAGATTGTAAACTGTCATGGTCAAAACATATAGATTCAGTGGTTGCAAAGATGGGGAGAGGTCTAGCCGTAATAAAGAGATGCTCTGGTTTTTTGACACCACACTCCAAAAAGCAAGTTCTGCAGGCTCTAGTTTTGTCTAATCTTGATTATTGTCCAGTCGTGTGTTCCAGAGCTGCAAGGAAAGACCTAGTTAAGCTGCAGCTGGCCCAGAACAGAACGACACGTTTTGCTCTTAATTGTAATCAGAGGGCTAATATTAATACTATGCATGCCAGTCTCTCTTGGCTAAGAGTTGAGGAGAGACTGACTGCGTTACTTCTTCTTTTTATAAGAAACATTAATGTGTTGAAAATCCCAAATTGTTTGCATAGTCAACTTACATACAGCTCTGACACACACACTTATCCCACCAGACTTTTCATAGTCCCCAAATCCAGAAAAAATTCAAGAAAACGTACAGTATTATGAAGAGCCCTTATTGCATGGAACTTCCTTCCATCTCATATTGCTCAAATAAACAGCAAACCTTGTTTCAAAAAACAGATAAAGCAACTTCGCGGCACAACGCCTCTCCCCTATTTGACCTAGATAGTTTGTGTGTATGCATTGATATTTAGGCCACGTGTTCCTTTTAAAAAATGTATGTAGTTCTGTCCTTGAGCTGTCCTTGTCTAATGATGTCCTGTATTATGTCATTCCGTATTATGCATCATGTTTTGTGTGGACCCCAGGAAGAGTAGCTGCTGCTTTTGCAACAGCTAATGGGGATCCTAATAAAATACCAAATACCGCCTGGTACGGCAGCTGCAACCACAGGGCTCTCCAGAGGGTGGTGCGGTCTGCCCAACGCATCACCAGGGGCACACTGCCTGCCCTCCGAGACACCTACAGGACCCGATGTCACAGGAAGACCAAAAAGATCATCAAGTACATCAACCACCCAAGCCACAGCCTGTTCACCCCGCTATCAAATTGTATTTGTCACATGCACCGAATACAGCATGTGTAGACCTTACAGTGAAATGCTTACTTACAAGCCCTTAACCAGAAATTCAGTTAATGGAAAAATAAGTGTTAAGTAAAAAATGTATTCAAAAATTAAAATACCAAATAGTTAAAGAGCAGCAGTAAAATAACAGTAGCAATGCTTTATCCTCTCTGGGCTAGGCGGGACAAATTCGTCTCACCTACGTAACAGCCACTTTAAGCCTGTGGCGCGATTTTCAAAACCTTAAAAATCCTATTACTTCAATTTCTCAAACATATGACTATTTTACAGCCATTTAAAGATAAGACTCTCGTTAATCTAACCACACTGTCCGATTTCAAAAAGGCTTTACAACGAAAGCAAAACATTAGATTATGTCAGCAGAGTACCAAGCCAGAAATAATCACACCCATTTTTCAAGCCAGCATATAATGTCACCAAAACCCAGAAGACAGCTAAATGCAGCACTCACCTTTGATGATCTTCATCAGATGACAACCCTAGGACATTATGTTATACAATACATGCATGTTTTGTTCAATCAAGTTCATATTTATATCAAAAACCAGCTTTTTACATTAGCATGTGACGTTCAGAACTAGCATACCCCCCCGCAAACTTCCGGGGAATTCGCTAACATTTTACTAAATTACTCACGATAAACGTTCACAAAAAGCATAACAATTATTTTAAGAATTATAGATACAGACCTCCTCTATGCACTCGATATGTCCGATTTTAAAATAGCTTTTTGGTGAAAGCACATTTTGCAATATTGTAAGTACATAGCCCAGGCATCACGGGCTAGCTATTTAGACACCCGGCAAGTTTAGCACTCACCATAATCATATTTACTATTATAAAAGTTTGATTACCTTTTGTTGTCTTCGTCAGAATGCACTCCCAGGACTGCTACTTCAATAACAAATGTTGGTTTGGTCCAAAATAATCCATCGTTATATCCGAATAGCGGTATTTTGTTCGTGCGTTCCAGACACTATCCGAAATGGTAAAGAAGGGTCGCGCGCATGGCGCAATTCGTGACAAAAAAAATCTAAATATTCCATTACCGTACTTCGAAGCATGTCAACCGCTGTTTAAAATCAATTTTTACGCCATTTTTCTCGTAGAAAAGCGATAATATTCCGACAGGGAATCTCCTTTTCGGCAAACAGAGGAAAAAATCACAAAGGCGGGGGCGGTCGGGTCATGCGCCTAAGCCCAGTGTCCCTTGATCGGCCACTTGAGAAAGGCGATAATGTGTTTCAGCCTGGGGCTGGGATGACGACATTCTGTTTTTTCCCGGGCTCTGAGCGCCTATGGACGACGTAGGAAGTGTCACGTTAGAGCAGAGATCCTTAGTAAAAGATAGAGATGGAAAAGAAGTTCAAGAAATGGTCAGACAGGCCACTTCCTGTAAAGGAATCTCTCAGGTTTTGACCTGCCATTTGAGTTCTGTTATACTCACAGACACCATTCAAACAGTTTTAGAAACTTTAGGGTGTTTTCTATCCATATGTAATAAGTATATGCATATTCTAGTTACTGGGTAGGAGTGGTAACCAGATTAAATCGGGTACGTTTTTTATCCAGCCGTGTCAATACTGCCCCCTAGCCCTAACAGGATTTATACAGGGGGTACCGGTACAGAGTCAATGTGCGGGGACACAGGTTAGTCGAGGTAATTGAGGTATTATTTAATGTGGCGTACAGCAGGTCAGAGGCCTGTACTCGTCGAGGCCTGGTGACAGACGGAATATACATCACGAGGCGATGGCTCCATCTGCTGGACGTGCCAGGTCTCAACGGGATCTCCGGCAAGGACTAATTGGGGCTGATTGCTCACCAGCTGTACAAGTCCCATAAAGCTGCCAGAAGGGCAGCACACTAGGGAAAGACTGGGGGAGGAAAGGACTCCCGCATAGTTGGGGACTGTACCAGAGGTAACAGGAGGGAGTTCAGTATTGATCCCCACAGGATACAGCACGACCCGGGGAGCAGAAGACGATATCCCGGACAGGGTCTCTTGGGGGAGACCTATTCTTTTTTTTTTTTACTATTATTTTAATAAACACCTTTGAAACTGAGCTAATCCTACTCTGTCCGTGTCTGATCTGTGTAAACGTTTTGAGCCAACCCCCTGGTCTGCCACAGAACATGTAGGTAGTGTTAAAGTGACTATGCATAGATAATAACCAGAGAGAAGTAGCAGCATAAAACAGTCTGGGTAGCCATTTGATTAGTTCAAGAGTCTCATGGCTTGGGGGTAGAAGCTGTTAAGAAGCCTTTTGGACCAAGACTTGGTGCTCTGGTATCGCTTGCCATGCTGTAGCCAAAAGAACAGTCTATGACTAGGGTGGCTAGAGTCTTTTACAATTTTTTAGGACTTTCCTCTTACACCGACCGGTATAGAGGTCCTGGATGGCAGGAAGCTTAGCCCTAGTGATGTACTGGGCCGTACACACTACCCTCTGTAGTGCCTTGCGGTCAGAGGCCGAGCAGTTGCCATACCAGGCAGTGATACAACCAATCAGGATGCTCTCGATGGTGCAGCTGTAGAAATTTTTGAGCATCTGTGAACCCATGCCAAATCTTTTCAGTCTCCTGAGGGAGAATAGGCTTTGTCGTGCCCTCTTCACGACTGTCTTCGTGTGTTCTGACGATGATAGTTTGCAGGTGATGTGGACACCAAGGAACTTGAAGCTCTCAACCTGCTCCACTACAGCCCCAGTCAATGAGAATGGGGGTGTGCTCGGTCCTCCTTTTCCTGTAGTCCATGATCATCTCTTTTGTCTTGATCTTGTTGAGGGATAGGTTGCCAGGTCAGAGACCTGGCACCACACGGCCAGGTCTCTGACCTCCTCCCTATAGGTTGTTTCATTGTTGTCGGTGATCAGGCCTACCACTGTTGTGTCATCGGCAAACTTAATGATGGTGTTGGAGTCGTGCCTGGCCGTGCAGTCATGGGTGAACAGGGAGTACAGGAGGGGACTGTGCACGCACCCCTGATGTGTTGTTGCCTACCCTTACAACCTGGGGGCGGCCCTTCAGGAAGTCCAGGATCCAGTTGCAGAGGGAGGTGTTTAGTCCCAGGGTCCTTAGCTTAGTGATGAGCTTTGAGGGCACTATGGTGTTGAACACTGAGCTGTAGTCAGTGAATAACATTCACACATAGGTGTTCCTTTTGTCCAGGTGGGAAAGGGCAGTGTGGAGTGTAATAAAGATTGCGTCATCTGTGGATCTGTTGGGGTGGTATGCAAATTGCAGTGGGTCTAGAGTTTCTGGGATAATGGTGTTGATGTGAGCCATAACCAGCCTTTCAAAGCACTTCATGGCTACAGACGTAAGTGCTACGGGTCGGTAGTCATTTAGGCAGGTTACTTTAGTGTTTTTGGGCACAGGGACTATGGTGGTCTGCTTGAAACATGTTGGTATTACAGACTTAGACAGGGACAGGTTGAAAATGTCAGTGAAGACACTTGCCAGTTGGTCAGCGCATGCTCGGAGTACAAGTCCTGGTAATCCGTCTGGCCCTGCAGCCTTGTGAATGTTGACCTGTTTAAAGGTCTTACTCACATTGGCTATGGAGAGCGTGATCACACAATCGTCCGGAACAGCTGATGCTCTCATGCATGCTTCAGTGTTACTTGCCTTGAAGCGAGCATAGAAGTAGTTTAGCTCGTCCAGTAGACTTGTGTCACTGGGCAGCTCATCGCTGTGCTTCCCTTAGTGGTATGTAATAGTTTGCAAGCCCTGCCACATCTGACGAGTGTCGGAGCCGGTGTAGTACGATTTGATCTTAGTCCTGTATTGATGCTTCACCTGTTTGATGGTTCGTCGGAGGGCATAGTGGGATTTCTTATAAGCTTCTGGGTTAGAGTCCCGCTCCTTGAAAGCGGCAGCTCTACCCTTTAGCTCAATGTTGCCTGTAATCCATGGCTTCTGGTTGGGGTATGTACGTACGGTCACTGTGGGGACGATGTCATCGATGCACTTATTGATGAAGCCAGTGACTGATGTGGTGTACTCCTCAATGCCATCGGAAGAATCCCAGAACATATTCCAGTCTGTGCAACAAAGCTGGGACCGAGAGACTGAAAAACAGCTTCTATCTCAAGGCCATCAGACTGTTAAATAGCCATCACTAGCCGGCTACCACCCGGTTACTCAACCCTGCACCTTAGAGGCTTCTGCCTTATGTACATAGACATTGAATCACTGGTCACTTTAATAATGGGATACTAGTCACTTTAATAATGTTTATATACTGCTTTAATCATTTCATATGTATATACTGTATTCTATTCTACTGTATTTTAGTCAATGCCACTCCGACATTGCTCGTCCTAATATTTATATTTCTTAATTCCATTATTTTACTTTTAGATTTGTGTGTATTGTTGTGAATTGTTGGATATTGCTGCACTGTTGGAGCTAGGAGCACAAGCATTTCGCTACACCCGCAATAACATTTGCTAAATATGTGTATGTGACCAATAACATTTGATTTGATTTGATTTACATATATATTTCCCAGGACTCCCTTGAAAGTGGTGGCAATTGTTACGGGGTGGATTATCCTGGATAGATTTAAATTAAATATATTGTTTTGTATACTGTGCTCTACTTATCTAGCAGGGACATCTCTTTTCAATGTGCTCTGAAGGACCTAGCATTTAAAACGTAGCAGCTGTATGGCACAATCGTCAGGAGACTATCTCTGCCTTTAAAACACTGAGGTCTTTTCAATGAAAAGTGAACCATTTCAATTTACTTTCCATAGCTTAACTCTTAGCAGCCAGACTGATCTAAATTGGAAAGAGCAGGTGACAATACATACTTACGAGCGAGAAGGTCAGGGAACTCTCTGGGGAGAGCAAAAACAGATGAGATTTTGGCGAGGAGCAGTCTTCAGTCCCCCTGTGGCTCCCGCAAGATTGAAATACCAATTATGGTGACATATCTGCAAATGAACCCTCTCTTTCCTCTCCTCTACCAAACAGTCTCCATTCTGTTCTCAGCATGGGGAGGTTTCCTGGATTGTGTTAATTTGGCATCAAATGGAAGAAAACGGACTGAACCAAGAAGAAACTACATGGACTTTTAGTTTTCTGTTGCAAAAGTTTCAAAATCTGTTTCCGTTGCTTGCCCAAATTAACACGGCCCCCATCGGGCCCGGTCGAGGGTGACACCATTGCCAGGTACTGCAGGTTTTGAGTAGATTAGATACATTTTATCTCAAAATCTACTTTTTGTAGCAGATTAGGCAAATTTACACAGCAGGGTAGGAGAATTAGGTTAAGGTTAGGAAAAGGGTTAAGGTTAGGGTTAGCTAAAATGCAAAACATTTCAACTTTTGACGTCAATTTGACATAAGAAGTATTCTATTTAGAATATATTGATTTTGATCTATATCTATTTTGATTAGAAATGACCGGTATTGCGAGGTTGCTCCACTATTAAAGATGCATCTCGTTTGGTAGGATAGGAAGTTATTATAATGAGTCACTACCGGTCTTTTGACATGACCCAAGAGGTCCGCTGACCTTCATTTACCAAACAACAGTACAGTTTGAAGATAGACATAAACTACTTTTCCAATAGAAATGCCAAATCACACCTGTAGGCGGTATCATGGCTAGCTAAGCTCATGCGCAGAAGCACATCATCAAATGTAACGGTCATCTTGCGCCAAACTGCGCATGTGCAGGCCCTCAAATTAAAGGCACTTCTTCGATATAAAGTTGTTTTTGACGAAAATGAAAACGGGTCAGTTTGTCACTTTCAATTACCTGTTGGGGCTAGGGGGCAGTATTGAGAATTTTGAAAAAAATATGTGATCATTTTTAACTGCCTCCTACACCAACTCAGAAGCTAGGATATGCTTATTATTAACAGATTTGGATAGAAAACACTCTGAATTTTCTAAAACTGTTTGAATGGTGTCTGTAAGTATAACAAAACTCATATGGCAGGCAAAAACCTGAGAAAAATACAACCAGGAAATGAGAATTTTGTGGCTGTACTATATTCGAGTCATTGCTAATAGATCACACAGTGACAAAGGATTCATTTCGCACTTCCTACGGCTTCCACTAGATGTCAACGATCTTTATAAAGTTGTTTGAAGCGTCTATGATGAACAGAGACCGGATGACAACGAAGAGAAGTTGACGTCACTGGGATGTCGTCACTTCATTATTGCGCGCACCTGCGCATGCATGTGAGGGGAGACATTTATCAAAAACGGTTTTCAAGACATAGGAGACACAGGAGAGGTCGGGTTGAAATATTACTGATGTTTCACGTTAAAAATTGCCCTAAAGATTGATGCTAAACAACGTTTGACATGTTTGAACAAACGTAAATAGATTTTTTTTTTAAACTTTTCGTCGTGACTTCCCCCCCCGCCCTACTTTTGAGGAGCCTACTGAACGCCTAACAACATGGAACAATTTGGAGTTATTTGGACATAAATTATGAACTTTGTCAAAAGAAACCACATTTGTTGTGGACCTGGGATTCATGGAAGTGCCTTCTGATGGAGATAATCAAAGGTAAGGGATTATTAACAATAGTATTTTTGATATTAGATGGTGCTAACCTGTATATCCTAGCCTATTGTTCTTAGCATGTTCTTAGCATAGGACCCCGTTTATTGCAAAGTGTGATTTCCAAGTAAAGTTATTTTGAAATCTGGAAATGCGGTAGCATTTACGAGATGTTAATCTATAATTCTTTGAATGACAATATTATAATTTACCAATGTTTTCGAATAGTACTTTTGTAAATTGTAACCTGATTTACCGGAAGCATTTGAGGGAGAAAAAAAATTCTGCCACTGTAAAATGCTGTTTTTGGATATAAATATGAACTTGATGGAACAAAAATGCATGTATTGTATAACATAATGTCCTAGGAGTGTCATCTGAGGAAGATTGTCAAAGGTTAGTGCATAATTTTAGCTGGTTTTCTGCTTTTGGTGACGCCTGTCCTTGAATTGAAAATGGATGTTTGTACTTTTTTGGCTATGTACTGTCCTAACGTAATCTAACTTTATGCTTTCGCCGTAAAGCCTCTTTGAAAATCGAACAATGTGGTTAGATTAAGGAGATGTTTATCTTTTAAATGGTGTAAAATAGTTGATTGTTTGAGAAATTGAAATTATTAGATTTTTGATGTTTTGAATTTCTCGCCTTGCTAGCAATCCCAACTGGGGGATTAAGGCTACCCCCTAGCCCCAACAGGTTAAGACATTGGCTCGGTTGTACGTTTAGATTTTGAGAAAATAAGGAATAATTGATCACTTCTCTCATTTTCTCGGCCTGGTCTGCTTGGTCGGTTGAGCAAGCGTTACCGGAAGTCTTACGATGTTGCGCCTCTGGGTTTAGAAACTCTGTGACCAAGCATTTAAATGCAAGATCAATTGTCTCTGAGGCGGGAAGATTTCTTCCTTTTTCTGTCCCCCTATGACGTATTGAGTGAACAAATCGATGCAGTGACTATGCCTATGTTTCATCATCTGAATTTTGCATGGTTATGTTACGCACAGTTCAGACTCCGAATTTATGGTGAGTCATAACTGAATAGAAATTAAGTGCAGGCTGGCTCTCAACACTGCAGACTTCCTAGTTGGTTTGGGGATGAATTCAGACATAACAACGCCCTCTTGTGTTAAAGAAACCACACATTTATTGCAGTGAAAATGATTGGTTTAATGTGTCGGTTAATGTAACGTGTCTTCAGATTTCATAAGTCCCTTTTACTAAGGAATCACGAGAAAGCTTGGTAAGTAGCCTTTCTGTAATATCTGAAATTATTGGATAGCCTATGCTGTGATGAATACCGTGTAGCCTTATTAGGAACTGTGTTTCAGATATCTCTATGAAGCTCATATAATGAAAGGTGCTATGTTAATAGTTCAAACGCAGCGCTATCATCTCACCCAACTAACAAAAGTCTTCCATCTCCGAATCCAAGGCCATGATTGTTCTTCCGTTGTGGGTGTGGTAGCGAAGCAACTTTTATTTGCACGCATGTAACACATCTTTATTTTTATTTTACCTTCATTGAAACCAGGTAGGCTAGTTGAGAACAAGTTCTCATTTGCAACTGCGACCTGGCCAAGATAAAGCACAGCAGTTCGACACATACAACAACACAGAGTTAGACATGGAATAAGCAAACATACAGTCAATAATACAGTAGAAAAAGTCTATATTCAGTATGTGCAAATGAGGTAGGATAAGGGAGGTAAGGCAATAAATAGGCCATGTTGGCGAAGTAATTACAATATAGCAATTAAACACTGGAATGGTAGATGTGCAGAAGATGAATGTGCAAGTAGAGATACTGGAGTGCAAAAGAGCAAGATAAATAAATAAATATACTATGGGGATGAGGTAGTTGGATGAGCTATTAACAGATGGGCTATGTACAGGTGCAGTGATCTGTGAGCTGCTCTGACAGCTGGTGCTTAAAGTTAGTGAGGGAGATATGAGTCTCCAGCTTCAGTGATTTTTGCAGTTGGTTCCAGTCATTGGCAGCAGAGAACTGGAAGGAAAGGCGGCCAAAGGAGGAATTGGCTTTGGGGGTGACCAGTGAGATATACCTGCTGGAGCACGTGCTATGGGTGGGTGCTGCTATGGTGACCAGTGAGCTGAGATAAGGCGGGGCTTTACCAAGCAGAGACTTGTAGATGACCTGGAACCAGTGGGTTTGGCGATGAGTATGAAGCGAGGGCCAGCCAATGAGAGCGTACAGGTCGCAGTGGTGGGTAGTATATGTGGCTTTGGTAACAAAACGGATGGCACTGTGATAGACTGCATTCAATTTGTTGAGTAGAGTGTTGGAGGCTATTTTGTAAATGACATCGTCGAAGTCGAGGATGGGTAGGATGGTCAGTTTTACGAGGATATGTTTGGCAGCATGAGTGAAGGATGCTTTGTTGCGAAATAGAAAGCTGATTCTAGGTTTCATTTTGGATTGGAGATGCTTAATGTGAGTCTGGATGGAGAGTTTACAGTCTAACCAGACACCTAGGTATTTGTAGTTGTCCACATATTCAAGTCAGAACCGTCCAGAGTAGTGATGCTGGACGGGCGGGCAGATGCGGGCAGCGATCGGTTGAAGAGCATGCATTTAGTTTTATTTGCATTTAAGAGCAGTTGGAGGCCACGGAAGGAGAGTTGTATGGCATTGAATCTCGTCTGGAGGTTAGTTAACACAGTGTCCAAAGAAGGGCCAGAGGTATACAGAATAGTGTCGTCTGCGTAGAGGTGGATCAGAGAATCACCAGCAGCAAGAGCGACATCATTGATGTATACAGAGAAGAGAGTCGGCCCGAGAATTGAACCCTGTGGCACCATCATAGAGACAGCCAGAGCTTCGGACAACAGGCCCTCCGATTTGACACACTGAACACTATCAGAGAAGTAGTTGGTGAAACAGGCGAGGCAATCATTTGAGAAACCAAGGCTGTTGAGTCTGCCGATAAGAATGTGGTGATTGGCAGAGTCAAAAGCCTTGGCCAGGTCGATGAATACGGCTGCACAGTAATGTCTCTTATCGATGGTGGTTATGATATCGTTTAGGACTTTGAGCGTGGCTGAGGTGCACCCATGACCAGCTCTGAAACCAGATTGCATAGCAGAGAAGGTATGGTGGGATTCGAAATGGTTGGTAATCTGTTTGTTAACTTGGCTTTCAATGACCTTAGAATGGCAGGGTACACCATAGTACCCTCAAAGCTCATCACTAAGCTAAGGGTCCTGGGACTAAACACCTCCCTCTGCAAATGGATCCTGGACTTCCTGACGGGCCACCCCAGGTAGTGAGTGTAGGTAGCAACACATCTGCCACGCTGATCCTCAACACTGGAGCTCCACAGGGGTGCGTGCTCAGTCCCCTCCTGTACTCCCTGTTCATCCACGACTGCATGGCCAGACACGACTCCAACACCATCATTAAGTTTGCAGACGACAAAACAGTGGTAGGCCTGATCACCGACAATGACGAGACAGCCTATGGGAGGAGGTCAGAGACCTTGCTGTGTGGTGCCAGAATAACAACCTATCCCTCAACGTAACCAAGACTAAGGAGATGATTGTGGACTACAGGAAAGGAGGACCGAGCACGCCCCCATTCTCATTGACGGGGCTGTAGTGGAGCAGGTTGAGAGCTTCAAGTTCCTCAGTGTCCACAGAAACAAAACCTAGAATGGTCCAAACACACCAAGACAGTCGTGAAGAGGGCACGACAAAGCCTATTCCGCCTCAGGAAACTAAAAAGATTTGGCATGGGTCCTGAGATCCTCAAAAGGTTCTACAGCTGCAACACCGTGAGCATCCTGACTGGTTGCATCACTGCCTGGTACGGCAAATTGCTCGGCCTCTGACCGCAAGGTACTACAGAGAGTAGTCCGTACGGCCCAGTACATCACTGGGGCTAAGCTGCCTGCCATCCAGGACCTCTTCATCAGGCGGTGTCAGACGAAGGCCCTAAAAATTGTCAAAGACCCCATCCACCCTAGTCATAGACTGTTCTCTCTACTAACGCATGGCAAGCGGTACCGGAGTGCCAAGTCTAGGACAAAAAGGCTTCTCAACAGTTTTTACCCCCAAGCCATAAGACTCCTGAACAGGTAATCAAATGGCTACCCGGACTATTTGCATTGTGTGCCCCCCCCCCCCCAACCCCTCTTTTTACGCTGCTGCTACTCTCTTTTTATCATATATGCAGTCACTTTAACTATATCTACATGTACATACTACCTCAATCAGCCTGACTAACCGGTGTCTGTATGTAGCCTCGCTACTTTTATAGCCTCGCTACTGTATATAGCCTGTCATTTTACTGTTGTTTTATTTCTTTACTTACCTATTGTTCACCTAACACCTTTTTTGCACTATTGGTTAGAGCCTGTAAGTAAGCATTTCACTGTAAGGTCTACACCAATTGTATTCGGCGTACGTGACAAATACACTTTGATTTGATTTAGGATAGATATAGATCTGTAGCAGTTTGGGTCTAGAGTGTCTCCCCCTTTAAAGAGGGGGATGACCGCGTCAGATTTCCAATCTTTGGGAATCTCAGACGATACGAAAGAGAGGTTGAACAGGCTAGTAATAGGGGTTGCAACAATTTCGGCAGATGATTTTAGAAAGTGAGGGTCCAGATTGTCTAGCCCATCTGATTTAGTAGGGTCCAGATTTTGCAGCTCTTTCAGAACATCAGCTATCTGGATTTGGGTGAAGGAGAAATGGGGGAGGCTTGGGTGAGTTGCTGTGGGTGGTGGAGGGCTGTTGATTGGGGTAGGGGTAGCCAGGTGGAAAGCATGGCCAGCCATAGAAAAATGCTTATTGAAAATCTCAATTATAGTGGATTTATCGGTGGTGACAGTGTTTCCTAGCCTCAGTGCAGTGGGCAGCTGGGAGGAGGTGTTCTTATTCTCCATGGACTTTACAGTGTCCCAGAACTTTTTTGAGTTTGTGCTACAGGATGCAAATTTCTGCTTGAAAATGCTAGCCTTAGCTTTCTAACTGCCTGTGTATATTGGTTCCTAACTTCCCTGAAAAGTTGCATATCACGGGGGCTATTCGATGCTAATGCAGAACGCCACAGGATGTTTTTGTGTTGGTGAAGGGCAGTCAGGTCTGGAGAGAACCAAGAGCTATATCTGTTCCTTGTTCTACATTTTTTGAATGGGGCATGCTTATTTAAGATGGTGAAGAAGGTACTTTTAAAGAATAACCAGGCATCCTCTACTGACGGGATGAGGTCAATATCCTTCAAGGATACCCGGGCCAGGTCGATTAGAAAGGCCTGCTTGCTGAAGTGTTTTAGGGAGCGTTTGACAGTGATGAGGGGTGGTCGTTTGACAGCAGACCCATTACGGAGGCAGGCAATGAGGTAGTGATCGCTGAGATCTTGGTTGAAAACAGCAGAGGTGTATTTGGAGGGAAAGCTAGTTAGGATGATATCTATGAGAGTCCCCGTGTTTACAGATTTGGGGTTGTACCTGGTGGGTTCACTGATCATTTGTGTGAGATTGAGGGTATCAAGCTTAGATTGTAGGATGGCCGGGGTGTTAAGCATGTCCCAGTTTAGGTCATCTAGCTGCACGAGCTCTGAAGATAGATGGGGGCAATCAATTCACATATGGTGTCCAGGGCACAGCTGGGGGCAGAGGGTGGTCTATAGCAAGCGGCAACGGTGAGAGACTTGTTTCTGGAAAGGTGGATTTTTAAAAGTAGAAGCTCAAATTGTTTGGGTACAGGCCTGGATAGTAAGACAGAACTCTGCAGGCTATCTCTGCAGTAGATTGCAACACTTTGGCCGTTCTATCTTGTCGGAAAACGTTATAGTTAGGGATGGAAATTTCAGGGTTTTTGGTGGTCTTCCTAAACCAGGATTCAGACACGGCTAGGACATCCAGGTTGGCAGAGTGTGCTAAAGCAGTGAATAAAACAAACTTAGGAAGGAGGCTTCTAATGTTAACATGCATGAAACCAAGGCTTTTACTGTTACAGAAGTCCACAAATGAGAGCACCTGGGGAGTAGGAGTGGAGCTAGGCACTGCAGGGCCTGGATTAACCTCTACATCACCAGAGGAACAGAGGAGGTGTAGGATAAGGGTACGGCTAAAGGCTATAAGAACTGGTCGTCTAGTACGTTCGGAACAGAGAGTAAAAGGAGCAGGTTTCTGGGCACGATAGAATAGATTCAAGGCATAATGTACAGTCAAAGGTATGGTAGGATGTGAATACATTGGAGGCAAACCTAGGCATTGAGTAATGATGAAAGGGATATTGTCTCTAGAGATGTTTAAACCAGGTGATGTCACCATATATGTGGAAGGTGGAACTAAATGGTTAGTTAAGACATATTGAGCAGGGCTAGAGGCTCTACAGTGAAATAAGACAATCACTAACTAGGACAGTAATGGAGAAGGCATATTGATATTAGGGAGAGGCATGCATATTAATACAGTGAGGGGAAAAAAGTATTTGATCCCCTGCTGATTTTGTGCGTTTGCCCACTGACAAAGAAATTATCAGTCAATCATTTTAATGGTAGGTTTATTTGAACAGTGAGAGACAGAATAACAACAAAAAATCCAGAAAAATGCATGTAAAAAAATTTATAAATTGATTTGCATTTTAATGAGGGAAATAAGTATTTGACCCCCTCTCAATCAGAAAGATTTCTGGCTCCCAGGTGTCTTTTATACAGGTAACGAGCTGAGATTAGGAGCACACTCTTAAAGGGAGTTCTCCTAATCTCAGTTTGTTACCTGTATAAAAGACACCTGTCCACAGAAGCAATCCATCAATCAGATTCCAAACTCTCCACCATGGCCAAGACCAAAGAGCTCTCCAAGGATGTCAGGGACAAGATTGTAGACCTACACAAGGCTGGAATGAGCTACAAGACCATCGCCAAGCAGCTTGGTGAGAAGGTGACAGGTGTCGATTATTCGCAAATGGAAGAAACACAAAAGAACTGTCAATCTCCCTCGGCCTGGTGCTCCATACAAGATCTCACCTCATGGAGTTGCAATGATCATGAGAACGGTGAGGAATCAGCCCAGAACTACATAGAAGGATCTTGTCAATGATCTCAAGGCAGCTGGGACCATAGTCACCAAGAAAACAATTGGTAACACACTACGCCGTGAAGGACTGAAATCCTGCAGCGCCCGCAAGGTCCCCCTGCTCAAGAAAGCACATATACATGCCCGTCTGAAGTTTGCCAATGAACATCTGAATGATTCAGAGGACAACTGGGTGAAAGTGTTTTGTTCAGATGAGACCAAAATGGAGCTCTATGGCATCAACTCAACTCGCCATGTTTGGAGGAGGAGGAATGCTGCCTATGACCCCAAGAACACCATCCCCACCGTCAAACATGGAAGTGGAAACATTATGCTTTGGGGGTGTTTTTCTCCTTAGGGGACAGGACAACTTCACCGCATCAAAGGGACGATGGACAGGGCCATGTACCGTCAAATCTTCGGTGAGAACCTCCTTCCCTCATCCAGGACATTGAAAATGGGTCGTGGATGGGTATTCCAGCATGACAATGACCCAAAACACACGGCCAAGGCAATAAAGGAGTGGCTCAAGAAGAAGCACATTAAGGTCCTGGAGTGGCCTAGCCAGTCTCCAGACCTTAATCCCATAGAAAATCTGTGGAGGGAGCTGAAGGTTCGAGTTGCCAAACGTCAGCCTCGAAACCTTAATGACTTGGAGAGGATCTACAAAGAGGAGTGGGACAAAATCCCTCCTGAGATGTGTGTAAACCTGGTGGCCAACTACAAGAAACGTCTGACCTCTGATTGCCAACAAGGGTTTTGCCACCAAGTACTAAGTCATGTTTTGCAGAGGGGTCAAATACTTATTTCCCTCATTAAAATGCAAATCAATTTATAACATTTTTGACATGTGTTTTTCTGGATTTTTTGTTGTTGTTATTCTGTCTCTCACTGTTCAAATAAACCTACCATTAAAATTATAGACTGATCATTTCTTTGTCAGTGGGCAAACGTACAAAATCAGCAGGGGATCAAATACTTTTTTCCCTCACTGTATGCATTACCATTTCTCCTGACAGTGGAAGAACTGCTCTGGCGCGTTGCATGAACAGAGGTGCACTTCACCCGCACTGGGCCAAAAGCGAGGCAGAGCAAGGTTGTTATAGTTTTGTGATTTAATATTTGTTTTTATTTCTAGATTTTTATTAGAAATTCAGTTTAGTTTCGGTTAGTTTTCAGACTTGATTTACTAGTTTTTTTAATTTAGTTTCAGTTTGATAAAACATTTTATTTTGTTATATAATTTAGCTAAAGTTTTAGTTTTAGTGTTACGGAAAGAAAGTAGCCTATTTGTGGGAGGTTGGAAGCCATTTATTTGTTGACAGCCTATATATTTTGGGGGGGAGATGTTACTTCTTGCCACTAGAGGGCAGTAATACTTCAGGTAATGTGAGAGGACGATAGACTTGGATAGACGTAACATCTCTGTATCATGATGGCGTCAGTGAGAGCATGGGTAGTGCCATTGAGGCCATCTCCATCTTGAAAAATAATCCTGATGACCCCACCTGACGACCCGGCTGTTACGTATCCAAACAGGTAATTAGGTCATGCCAACCGGGTCATCAGGAGGGATCAGCCAATGAAGATGGAAGTCCAGCTCAGTTGGCTAAGTCCTCAATGGCGCTGTCCATGCTACAGTATCACAGGCTTTTAGTCACTAGAGGACTCCATACAACTCCATGGATTCTAATATGACTTGGATTTAAAGGATAAGCGCCTACACTGGTGCAAGAAATATGGTGGAAGGAAACTCTCTTGACTATGTTTACACCAATCCGATGCTTTTTTAACTTTGGTAGTTTAAGAATAATCAAGTACCTTTACCTTTATCTGACAGAAAGGAAGGAGGAAAAAATAACAAATTAACTCATGGCACATTTGACATGTATTGTTTATGTAATATTAAACATATATCATTGACTAACCCCTTCAAATAGGTTACAGAGAGGTGGTCGTTCGATTTCTCAAACCTGATGGCATGCTGAATATTCTCACCACAACACTTGGGATGCACGGGCAAAAACCAGATCCAGTTCCACAAGGCACAGCTTTGGATAAACAGCCATCCTTGCCTGCCAGAACTGGAGAGGTGACTCTACCAGGTATTTCCGCAGCTCACTCGGGACACTTCATGTCCTGCCAGGTTGACCCCCGTATGGACAGTGACCTCAGACACAATCTTCGAAGTGAGGAAATCTATATTTCTGAAGAACTGTGTTTGAGATGCTTGCTGGATTCAACGTGCTGGCATCTTGCTGGAGTCCTGCTGCTCCACAGTTGTACTCTCTGATTTGCTGAAGTACAAAAGACTTCCCTCATCAGTGGCCATCACTGAAGCTGGAGACTTATATTTCCCTCACTAACTTTAAACATCAGCTATCTGAGCAGCTAACCAATCGCTGCAGCTGTACATAGCCCATCTGTAAATAGCCCACCCAATCTACCTAACTCATCCACATTTTGTTTTTATTTACTTTTCTGCTCTTTTGCACACCAGTATTTCTACTTGCACATCATCTGCTCATCTATCACTCCAGTGTTAATTTGCTCAATTGTAATTACTTCGCTACTATGGCCTATTTATTGCCTTACCTCCTCACGCCATTTGCACACACTGTATATAGACTTTCTTTTCCCCCTATTGTGTTATTGACTGTACGCTTGTTTATTCCATGTGTAACTCTGTGTTGTTGTTTGTGTCGCACTGCTTTGCTTTATCTTGGCCAGGTCGCAGTTGTAAATGAGAACTTGTTCTCAACTAGCTTACCTGGTTAAATAAATGTGATATAAAAAAAATATATAAAAAAAAAAGTTTTGCTAACATCTCCAGCAACTTCTCAAGCTGCACAAGCTTAGCCCAGTCACGCACCTTGCTCACCCTCGGATTTCTTCCCTCTTGGCTACTGATGGTGATGCCCAAGCTAGGTCTATTTGAAATATCGGCATATACTGGCAGCATTTACCGCCAGATTCAGAAGCTCGAACTCCATGAGAAAAAAACTCCATTGCAGTTTAGAAGAAACTAAACATAATTTAACATGGTTTTTATTTGATTTATTTTGCAGTCAAAGATTATAGTTCCAGTATAGTTTTACAGATGTTTTTTTTTCTGTCAAGGCACGAGGTGAGACCCAAACGCAGACACAAGAGGCAGATGGTTGGAGTCTTACAATGTTTATTAATACAAAGGGGTAGGCAAGAGAATGGTCATGGACAGGCAAAAAGGTCAAAACCAGATCAGAGTCCAAGAGGTACAGAGTGGCAGACAGGCTTGTGGTCGAGGCAGGCAGAAAGGTCAGGCAATTGGGTACAAAGTCCAGAAACAGGCAAGGGTCAAAACCGGGAGGACTAGAAAAAGCAGGGGAATGGGAAAAATGCTGGTTGACTTGAAACTAAAGATGAACTGGCACAGAGAGACAGGAAACGCAGGGATAAATACACTGGGGAAAATAAGCGACACCTGGAGGGGGTGGAGACAATCACAAGGACAGGTCAGGGCGTGACAATTTCAGTTTACTATATTAAAATTGTTGTCATTTAGTAGACACTCTCATCCAGAGTGACTTAGAGGAGCAATTAGGGTTAAGTGCCTTTCTCAAGGGCATCTTGACAGACTTTTCACCTAGTCAGCTCAGGGATTAAAACCAGCGACCTTTTGGTTACTGGCGCAACTCTCTAAACTGCTAGGATTTTCCTTTTCAGCGTATACTAAATTGTTTTTCCAAATGTCGTTTTTATTTTTGTTTTTGTTTACTAAAATAACCTTGCGGCAGAGGTTGCCGAACTATCGTCAAAAGTCAGACTAGGCGCACTGCATAGTTTCAGATGGCACTCTATCCCCACTCTTCGATCCAAACAGAAATTGACATATTTTTTAGTTTGGTGCAGGGATTGAGCTGTGTTTGTACCAGGGCTTAGAGTTTTTAATCTGTAGTGCACAGCTAGATTCATTCAGTTGATTTAATAAACAAATTAACCTATTTTCAGGCCCTCAATGTGGTTTCTTTAGGTAGACATTAGGAGATTACTGAATCAAATCAAATTTCAAATCAAATGTATTTTTATATAGCCCTTCGTACATCAGCTGATATCTCAAAGTGCTGTACAGAAACCCAGCCTAAAACCCCAAACATCAAGCAATGCATGTGAAAAAAGCACGGTGACTAGGAAAAACTCCCTAGGAAAAACTCCCTAGAAAGGCCAAAAACCTAGGAAGAAACTTAGAGAGGAACCAGGCTATGAGGGGTGGCCAGTCCTCTTCTGGCTGTGCAGGGTGGATATTATAACAGAACATGATCAAGATGTTAAAATGGTAAAATGTTCATAAATGACCAGTATGGTCAAATAATAATAATCATAGTAGTTGTCGAGGGTGCAACAAGCACGTCCGGTGAACAGGTCAGGGTTCCATAGCCGCAGGCAGAACAGTTGAAACTGGAGCAGCAGCACGGCCAGGTGGACTGGGGACAGTCATCATACCAGGTAGTCCTGAGGCATGGTCCTAGGGCTCAGGTCCTCCGAGAGAAAGACAGAAAGAAGGAAAGAGAGAATTAGAGAGAGCATATTTAAATTCACACAGGACACCGGATAAGACAAGAGAAATACTCCAGATGTAACAGACTGACCCTAGCCCCCCGACACATAAACTACTGCAGCATAAATACTGGAGGCTGAGACAGGAGGGATCAGAAGACACTGTGGCCCCATCGGATGATACCCCCGGACAGGGCCAAACAGGCAGGATATAACCCCACCCACTTTGCCAAAGCACAGCCCCCACACCACTAGAGGGATGTCTCCAACCACCAACTTACCGTCCTAAGACAAGGCCGAGTATAGCCCACAACGATCTCCGCCATGGCACAACCCAAGGGGGGGCGCCAACCCAGACAGGAAGACCACGTCAGTGACTCAACCCACTCAAGTGACACACCCCTCCCATGGACGGCATGGAAGAACACCAGTAAGCCAGTGACTCAGCCCCTGTAAAAGGGTTAGAGGCAGAGAATCCCAGTGGAAAGAGGGGAACCGGCAAGGCAGAGACAGCAAGGGCGGTTCGTTGCTCCAGCCTTTCCGTTCACCTTCACACTCCTGGGCCAGACTATACTTAATCATAGGACCTACTGAAGAGATAAGTCTTCAGTAAAGACTTAAAGGTTGAGACTGAGTCTGCGTCTCTCACATTGGTAGGCAGACCATTCCATAAAAATGGAGCTCTATAGGAGAAAGCCCTACCTCCAGCCGTTTGCTTAGAAATTCTAGGGACAATTAGGAGGCCTGCGTCTTGTGACCGTAGCGTACGTGTAGGTATGTACGGCAGGACCAAATCGGAAAGATAGGTAGGAGCAAGCCCATGTAATGCTTTGTAGGTTAGCAGTAAAACCTTGAAATAAGCCCTTGCCTTAACAGGAAGCCAGTGTAGGGAGGCTAGCACTGGAGTAATATGATCAAATTTTTTGGTTCTAGTCAGGATTCTAGCAGCCGTATTTAGCACTAACTGAAGTTTATTTAGTGCTTTATCCGGGTAGCCGGAAAGTAGAGCATTGCAGTAGTCCAGCCTAGAAGTAACAAAAGCATGGATTAATTTTTCTGCGTCATTTTTGGACAGAAAATTTCTGATTTTTGCAATGTTACGTAGATGGAAAAAAGCTGTCCTTGAAACAGTCTTGATATGTTCTTCAAAAGAGAGATCAGGGTCCAGAGTAACGACGAGGTCTTTCACGGTTTTATTTGAGACGACTGTACAACCATCCAGATTAATTGTCAGATTCAACAGAAGATCTCTTTGTTTCTTGGGACCTAGAACAAGCATCTCTGTTTTGTCCGAGTTTAAAAGTAGAAAGTTTGCAGCCATCCACTTCTTTATGTCTGAAACACAGGCTTCTAGCGAGGGCAATTTTGGGGCTTCACCATGTTTCATTGAAATGTACAGCTGTGTGTCGTCCGCATAGCAGTGAAATTTAACATTATGTTTTCGAATGACATCCCCAAGAGGTAAAATATATAGTGAAAACAATAGTGGTCCTAAAACGGAACCTTGAGGAACACCGAAATGTACAATTGATTTGTCAGAGGACAAACCATTCACAGAAACAAACTGATATCTTTCCGACAGATAAGATCTAAACCAGGCCAGAACTTGTCCATGTAGACCAATTTGGGTTTCCAATCTCTCCAAAAGAATGTGGTGATCGATGGTATCAAAAGCAGCACTAAGATCTAGGAGCACGAGGACAGATGCAGAGCCTCGGTCTGACGTCATTAAAAGGTCATTTACCACCTTCACAAGTGCAGTCTCAGTGCTATGATGGGGTCTAAAACCATACTTAAGCGTTTCGTATACATTGTTTGTCTTCAGGAAGGCAGTGAGTTGCTGTGCAACAGCTTTTTCTAAAATTTTTGAGAGGAATGGAAGATTCGATATAGGCCGATAGTTTTTTATAATTTCTGGATCAAGATTCGGCTTTTTCAAGAGAGGCTTTATTACTGCCACTTTTAGTGAGCTTGGTACAGATAGAGAGCCGTTTATTATGTTCAACATAGGAGGGCCAAGCACAGGAAGCAGCTCTTTCAGTAGTTTAGTTGGAATAGGGTCCAGTATGCAGCTTGAGGGTTTGGAGGCCATGATTATTTTCATCATTGTGTCAAGAGATATAGTACTAAAACACTTTAGTATCTCCCTTGATCCTAGGTCCTGGCAGAGTTGTGTAGACTCAGGACAATGGAGCTTTGGAGGAATACCCAGATTCAACACACTGCGGTCTCACTATTGCCAGTCATGTTAATTAGGGCACGACATAGCTAAACAATTTGCAACGGAAAACGAAAATGAGCATTCTTATTGGATACGTCCAGTGCCTCTCCGTTTGTCCTTTTTTTACAGTTGTATACCTAATTAACACAACCCCTTTCCTCTTGATGTTGTTTCCTCTGTAGATTTTTCTCTCAGTTTCAGAACCGTTTAATCTGTTTGGTGCCTACTGAACACAACCCACATCTTTGTTGCTTCCTCTGCAGGAATGATGTGGTCGGAGTGTAAGGAGCTGTGGACCGAGGGGCCCAGGGAGTACATGCAGCAGCTGTGGAACATTCTGGACTTCGGCATGCTCTCCATCTTCATTGCCGCTTTCACCGCTCGGTTCTTTGCCTTCCTCCAGGCCACCAGAGCCCAGCAGTACGTCAACGAAAAGATCCACACCACCGACCTCTCCCTGGTGACCCTACCCCCAGAGGTCAAATACTTTACCTACGGTGAGAGAAGAGCTACTGTATAGATTTTTTTCCTAAAGTCAGGATGCACCCAATCAAATGTTATTTGTCACTGAAATAGTGACACGAGCAATAAATACACAGTGAATAATGAATAATATTAACGAGTAAGCATGGCTATATAGAGAGGTAGTACCCGAGTCGATGTGCAGGGGTACAAGGTAATTGAGGTTGCTATCAAATCTAATTTTATTGGTCACATACACATGATTAGCAGATGTTATTGTGGATGTAGCAAAGTGCTTGTGCTTCTATCTCCGACAGTGCTGTAATATCTAACAAATTACACAACATATACCCAATACACACAAATCTAAGTAGGAATGAATTAAGACTATATACATATGGACGAGCAATGTCAGAGCGAAACAAACTAAGATACAACAGAATAGTATAGAAAAAAGTTTATACATATGAGATGAGTAATGCAAGATATGTAAACATTATTAAGTGAATGAGATA
This sequence comes from Salmo salar, assembly GCF_965601325.2. Classification (NCBI taxonomy): domain Eukaryota; kingdom Metazoa; phylum Chordata; class Actinopteri; order Salmoniformes; family Salmonidae; genus Salmo; species Salmo salar. The sequence continues at coordinate 63,474,205 of NC_138299.1, forward strand.
CTGGAGAATAGTATAGAATACAGTATATACACATGAGATGAGTAATGCCACATATGTAAACATTAGGTGACTAAAATACCGTAGAATAGTATAGAATACAGTATATACACATGAGATGAGTAATGCCACATGTGTAAACATTTTTAAAGTGACTAGTGTTCCATTCCTTAAAGTGGCCAAAGATTCCTAGTCTGCCTATAGGCAGCAGCCTCTAATGTGCTAGTGATGACTGTTTGACTTCTATGGGCTAGGTGGGACGCAAGCGTCCCACCCGTGGTGCACTCCATCAACAGCAGGTGCATTTCAAGAGCGGCAAATTTGAATCCAAATAAATGTCAAAATTCAAATTTTTCAAACATACAACTATTTTACACCCTTTGAAAGATAAACATCTCCTTAATCTAACCACGTTTTACGATTTCAAAAAGGTTTTACGGCGAAAGCATAAATTTAGAGTATGTTAGGACAGTACATTTACAAGAGTTGTGTGTAATGTTTTGTCAATTCAAAGACAGGGTCACCAAAACCATAAAACCAGCTAAAATGATGCACTAACCTTTTACAATCTCCATCAGATGACACTCCTAGGACATTATGTTAGACAATGCATGCATTTTTAGTTCTATCAAGTTCATATTTATATCCAAAAACAGCGTTTTACTATGGCATTGATGTTGAGGAAATCGTTTCCCTCCAATAACCGGCAGTCAAGTCACCACGACAAATTAAATAATTAAAATGAGAAAACATTGGTAAAATATTATATTGTCATTTAAAGAATTATAGATTTACATCTCTTGAACGCAATCAACTTGCCAGATTTAAAAATAACCTTACTGGGAAATCACACTTTGCAATAATCTGAGCACTGCGCCCAGAAAAATACGCGTTGCGATACAGACTAGCCATCATGTTGGGGAGATCTAAAATCGAAAATACTATGTAAATAATCCATTACCTTTGATTCTCTTCATCAGATGTCACTTCCAGGTATCACAGGTCCATAACGAATGTAGTTTTGTTCAAAAAAGCTCATCATTTATGTCCAAAAATCTCCGTCTTGTTAGCACATGATCTAAGCCCGCCGGACTTCACTTCATGAACGAGGGGAAAAAATATATTTACGTTCGTTCAAACATGTCAAACGTTGTATAGCATAAATCATTAGGGCCTTTTTTAACCAGAACATGAATAATATTCAAGGTGGACGAATGCATCCTCTTTTATAACGTATTGGAACGAGGGTACCCAACATGAACTCGCGCGCCAGGTGTCTAATGGGCCATCATCGTTCCATGGCTCTTGTTCGGTCAGATCTCCCTCCAGAAGACTCAAAACACTTTGTAAAGGCTGGTGACATCTAGTGGAAGCAATAGGGAGTGCCAAAATATTCCTCAGCCCCTGTGTTTTTCAATGGCATAGGTTTAAAGGTAATACAACACATCAGGTATCCACTTCCTGTCAGAAAATGTCTCAGGGTTTTGCCTGCCAAATGAGTTCTGTTATACTCACAGACACCATTCAAACAGTTTTAGAAAATTTAGGGTGTTTTCTATCCATATATAATAAGTATATGCATATTCTAGTTACTGGGTAGGATTAGTAACCAGATTAAATCGGGTAAATTTTTTTATCCAGCCGTGCAAATACTGCCCCCTAGCCCCAACAGGTTATCAGTCTGATGGCCTTCAGATAGCAGCTGTTTTTCAGTCTCTCGGTCCCAGCTTTGATGCACCTGTACTGACCTCGCCTTCTCGATAATAGCGGGGTGAACAGGCAGTGGTTCGGGTGGTTGATGTCCTTTAGGATCTTTTTGACCTTGCTGTGACGTCGGGTGCTGTAAGTGTCCTGGAGGGCGGGTATTTTACCCCCGGTAAAGCGTTGGGCAGACCGCACCACCCTCTGGAGAGCCTTGCGATTGCGGGCGGTGCAGTTGCCGTACCAGGTGGTGATACAGCCCGACAGGATGCTTTCAATTGTGCATCTGTAAAAATTTGTGAGGGTTTTAGGTCACAAGCCAAATTTCTTTAGCCTCCTGAGGTTGAAGAGGCTCTGTAGTGCCTTCTTCACCACACTGTCTGTGTGGGTGGTCCATTTCAGTTTGTCAGTGATGTGTATGCCAAGAAACCTGAAGCTTTCCACCTTCTCCACCCTTAGCTGTTTCCTGACGTCCACGATCATCTCCTTTATTTTGTTGACGTTGAGTGAGAGGTTGTTTTCCAGGCACCACACTCCCAGAGCCCTCACCTCCTCCCTGTAGGCTTTCTTGTCATCATTGGTAATCAAGCCTACCACTGTTGTGTCGTCTGCAAACTTGATGATTGAGTTGGAGGCGTGCTTGGCCACGCAGTCATGGGTGAACAGAGAGTAGAGGAGGGGTCTGAGCACGCATCCTTGTGGGGCCCCATTGTTGAGGATCAGCGGAGTGGAGGTGATGTTTCCTACCTTCACCACCTAGGGGCGAAGTCAGGAAGTCCAGGACCCAGTTGCACAGGGCGGGGTTCAGACACAGGGGCTCAAATTTAATGATGAGCCTGGAGGGTACTATGGTGTTGAATGCTGAGCTATAGTCAATAAACAGCATTCTTATATAGGTATTCCTATTGTCCAGATTGGACAGGGCAGTGTGCAGAGTGATGGCGATTGAATCGTCTGTGGATCTATTGGGGCGGTAGCAAATTGAAGTGGGTCTAGGGTGGCAGGTAAGTTAGAGGTGATATGAACCTTGACTAGTCTCTCAAAGCACTTCATGATGACAGAGGTGAGTGCTACAGGGCCATAGTCATTAAGTTCAGTTACCTTTGCCTTCTTGGGTACAGGAACAATGATTGAACAATGTTGAATTGCGACTCCACTTTATCTCTATACTGACGTTTAGCTTGTTTGATTGCCTTGCGGAGATAATAACTACACCGTTTATATTCTGCCATATTACCAGTCGCCTTGCCCTGGTTAAATGTGGTGGTTTGCGCTTTCAGTTTCGCTTGAATGCTACCATCTATGCAGGGTTTCTGGTTAGGGTAGGTTTTAATAGTCACAGTGGGTGTTACATCTCCTATACACTTTCTTATGAACTCAGTCACCGTATCCGTGTATGCGTCTAGATTATTTTCGCCAGCTACTTGGAACATATCCCAGTCCACGTGATCAAACCAATCCTGAAGCGTGGATACCGATTGGTCAGACCAGCATTGAATAGTATGAAGCACGGGCACTTCCTGTTTGAGTTTCTGCCTATAGGACGGGAGGAGCAAGATGGAGTCGTGGTCAGATTTGCCGAAAGGAGGGTGGGGAGGGCCTTGTAAGCATTCCGGAAGTTTGAATAGCAATGGTCGAGAGTCTTAGTAGCGCGAGTAGGACAGTCAATGTGTTGATAGAACTTCGGCAGCCTAGTCCTCAGATTTGCTTTGTTAAAATCCCCAGCTACTATAAATGCAGCCTCAGGATATGTGGTTTCCAGTTTGCCTAAAGTCCAGTGAAGTTCTTTGAGGGCCGTCAAGGTTTCGGCTTGAGGTGGGATGTAAACGGCCGTGGCGATGATGGAGGAGAATTCTCTTGGGAGATAATATGGTTGGCATTTAATTGTGAGGTATTCTAGGTCGGGTGAACAAAAGGACTTGAGTTCCTGTATGTTCCTAGAATTACACCATAAGTCATTAATCATGAAGCACACCCCTCTGCCCTTCTGCTTCCCGGAGATATATTTATTACTGTCTGCGCGATATACTGAGAATCCTGCTGGCTTTACCGACTCCAACAGAATATCCTGAGAGAGCCATGTTTCTGTGAAAGAAAGTATGTTACAGGCCCCGATGTCTCTCTGGAAAGAAAGACTGAACATTAGCGAGTAATATACTCGGAACGCCGTGGGTGGTGTGCGCGCCTCTAATTCAAACCAGCAGGCCACCTCGAGTGCCTCTCCTCCATCAGTGATGTTTTGAGTCAGCCTTTATAATAAGTTTAATTTCTCTGGGAAGAGTGAACAAAGGATCTGCTCCAGGGAAGTTGTATTCCTGGTCGTAATTGTCATCGTCGTGTGTGTAGGTGGCAGGGAAGTCAGGCGCAGGAGAAACCAACATGGTATAACTGGAGTAGTTTAATAAAGAAATAAAATCAAACTCCAAAACCAACGTACGTAAATAAAATAACATGGGTCAAATAAACCCGTCGCACACCAATACAAAATACACGAGCACAGAACAAACAAACAATCTCTGACAAGGACATGAGGGTAAACAGAGGGTTAAATACACAATATGTAATGAATGTGATTGGAACCTAGTGTGTAGGAAGACAAGACAAAACCAATGGAAAATGAAAAATTGATAAATGATGGCTAGAAAACCGGTGACGTTGAACGGCGAGCACCACCCGAACAAGGAGGGGCATCGACTTCGGCAGAAGTCGTGACAGTAATGCTGGTAGTTCTGGTGAGTTACCGCCTCTAATATCCAATAGTTCTTCCCGGCTGTATGTAATGACACAAAACATTTCCTGAGCTAATAATGTAAAAAATAGTACATCAAGAAATGAAATACTGCAAAGTTTAAGATCTAGTAGCGAGGCTCCATTGGGGCCATCTTCCAGTGTCTTCCAGTGCTATGTTCATATACAGTGGGGAGAACAAGTATTTGATACACTGCCGATTTTGCAGGTTTTTCTACTTACAAAGCATGTAGAGGTCTGTCATTTTTATCATAGGTACACTTCAACTGTGAGAGACGGAATCTAAAACAAAAATCCAGAAAATCACATTGTATGATTTTTAAGTGCCCATGAACGTCCGGGCATGGGTCTGTTTGAAACAAGTTGGTATAACAGACCGGGTCAGAGATGGTTGAAAATGTCAGTGAAGACACTTGCCAGCTGGTCAGTGCATTCTCTGAGTACGCATCCTGGTATTCCATCTGGCCCCGCGGCCTTGTAAATGTTAACCCGTTTAAAGGTCTTACATTGGCTACGGAGAGCGAGATCACACAGTCATCCAGAACAGCTGGTGCTCTCATGCATGGTTCAGTGTTGTTTGCCTCAAAGGAGCATAGAAGGCATTTAGCTCGTCTGGTAGACTCATGTCGGTGGGCAGCTCACGGCTGGGTTTCCCTTTATAATTCATGAGAGTTTGCAAGACCTGCCACATCAGTCGAGCGTCAGCCAGCGTAGGATTTGATCTTAGTCCTGTATTGATGCTTTGCCTGTTTGATGGCTTGTTGGAGGGTGTAGCGGGATTTCTTATAAGCTTCCGGATTAATGTCCCAAATGTTGAAAGTGGCAGCTCTAGCATTTAGCTCAGTGCGGATGTTGCATGTAATCCATGGCTTCTGGTTGGGGTATGTACGTACAGTGGTTCCTCCTTTAAAAGTTGCGAGCTTACACTGCAGGACTTAGAGGTACCCAGCGTCACTGCTTCATTATTCCAGACTACCGCAGGGGGGAGTTAGAGCACTCATTATGCATTTGGGTCCCAAGGTTTTTATATGACCAATCATATCGAGTGGTTCCAATGACAAATTTAATGTTATGCCACCTGTCACTGGTGACTTTCTCCAGCAAAGATGTCTGACAAAAACATTACGGTGGAAGCAAATGTAAGAAATTATGACGTCATAATGAGTCAAGCAAAAAATGTACAATTGAGAGGAATATGTTAGAGACATATTTGTAGAAACAAATGATTGTGCATATTTTTTGTCAAAGTTAATTTACGAAAATCGCTATTTAGCTAACTCTAGCCAGCTAGCTAGCTAGTGTTATGACATGAGTATGAAATTGTAATTTGTGTTGTACAATTGTGTAAGCTTGCCTTGCTTATATTTGCCATGCAATGCAGCTGAGGTAACATAGCTAACTAACTATTTACTTGTGTATTGTGTAGTGGAAGGTAAAAATAACTGTGTGCCTATGGATGTGTAGCTAGCTACAGTATGTAGCCGATCTGTGTATGGACCCTAAAACGTTAGGTTCTGAACTAATATTCATACCAATCTATGAACCTCAGGTACCATAGTTGTTGTATCGACTTCAAGTCTGAATGGCATTAATGAAGCCTATGGATAGAGTAGAATATAATAACTTTATTGCGCCATGGATGCAAGTCCTATATACACGTACTGTAGTTATTACCATGCATGAGATACCCATATTGTAGCCTGTACATTGAATATATTCACTGATCATGTACTCTTCCTTGGTAAATAAAGGTGTGGTTCAGGTATGAATCTCTGTGAGACATTCTTTTTCAGTCATATCCAATACCAGGTGTATCTAACTCCATTCTTTGAATGATGCTGTGTCTGCATGTATGTATTACAATTCTACACTTCAACAGTGTTTACCACTCCTGCTTCTGGGACATCAATGATTACACATTGTAACTATGCAATAGACTCGAAACATGATTTAAGTAAAGGCTGATTTGTAATTCATATATACAGAAATAAAAAACAGTACACTACACTTCCTATGCATATCTAACTCCCTTCATCTGCATTAATCTGAGGACACAGGATAGGTGTAGTATTCCAATGAGATACTTCATTTCCACCAGTGGAGAATGTGAAACGCTTTATTGAAAGTTCATTATCCAGGTGTTATAAATACATAATACATGCATTATAATTATGATCATTGTAATATTATATTATAAATACAAGTTAAATCTGTACTTCAATGCACATATGGTGTGCATTATTTAAAAAAAGAGGTGGCGAGAGAGGTGTCGAAGACAGAAAGGGAAAGAGGTAAGAACAGAGGAGCAGGGAGACAGCAGTGCTACCCTAATCTTCTCTTAGTTCATCACAATTACATAGTGTCTCTAGCTGTGTCTCCTAACCAGCCTTGGGCCCCCAGTTGGCCCGAAGGTTATCTTAAGAGCGGGTGAGGTGGCAATGACAGGACTGGCTTCCTCTCTCACATCAACAAACTTGATATGCTGAATTCTTGACGCACAACTGAAGGTGCTGCCATACCCTGCCAGCATGCGAGCCACTCAGGCAGAGAATGACACATGGAAGAGGGCGAGGAACGAGATGGGAGTAACAATCCAGGCTATTTGCTCTGAGACCAGCATAATAATGTAATGAAACAAGCAGGGAACAGGTTTCGAACCCTCAACATTCTAGCCCGAAGCCCAGCACGCTATCAACTGTGCCCAAATGTATTAATTGGGTTTGGGGCCAATTGTGGCTAAAAACACTTTATCAATTGGAATCTTTAACAAGTGGAAAGGGGGGAAAGTATTATTATTAGTTTTTCACAATGGGTTATTAGCTGAACAATAGACTATTCAACCTTTACTAAAGAATTGTCTAATAGCCGAGCTAAGTCTGAACCCCCCTCCCCAACTTGCAACAAATCATTTGTATCTACCTTTCCACATCTACCTACACAAGTATCTACCTACACACGGTTAATGTTCTGGAAAAAAAAGATATCTACATATATTGGTCATGACTCCTGAGTGGCGAAGCAGTCTAAGGCACTGCATCTCAGTGCAAGAGGCATTACTACAGTCCCTGGTTCGAATACAGGCTGTATCACATCCAACCGTGATTGGGAGTGCCATAGGGCGGCGCACAATTGGCCCAGCGTCATCTGGGGTAGGCTGTCATTGTAAATAAGAATTTGTTCTTACCTGACTTGCCTAGTTAAATAAAGGTTACATTTACAAAAACAACTGGCAGCAACCACAGCGCAATCAATAGGAGTTGAGGTGTGGCAGGTGCTGAAAATATAGCTAACCTGTTATGCAAGTGTTGCACACCAACAGATGGAGAGAACCTACACCAGTCGAGCAATTCATTTCAACAATAATCTTCATTTTAATTTGACTTTACAAACAACAAGAGCGCTTATTTCGATTCTAATTCTTCGGAGCCTAGACCTATATAAAATAACTTAACTGGCTGATGCAGGTTTGATACCCGTGCCGACCGCCACCGGGAGACCCATGAGGTGGCTTTTGGTTTTAATTTAGAATCCTCCAATCCTCTATATGTAATTATTAGCGGAGAGCCACGTCTTATTTTTCGATATACTGTAGGCCTACCCTAGGGGACATGAGTCTCACTAGTGTTGAGTAATGTGCTGTTAAAAGTGGTGTAGGTCTTATTTATGTCACGTCCTGACAAGTAAAAGGGGTTGTTTTGTTATTATAGTTTGATCAGGGCGTGGCAGGGGGTGTTTGTTTAGTGTGTTTCGGGTTTTTTTGGGCAATGTTCTATGTTAGTCTATTTCTATGTCTGTGTCTATTTATTCTATTTCTATGTTTAGTTTATTGGGTTGACCTTCAATTGGAGGCAGCTGTTCCTCGTTGCCTCTAATTGAAGGTCCTATTTAATAGGGGTGTTTTTTCATTGGGATTTGTGGGTAGTTGTTCTTTGTATAGCCTAGTAGCCTTACAGGACTGTTTCGTCGTTGTTTTTGTTATTTTGTGTTCACATTTTTCCCTAAATAAAAAGGAAGGTGAGGATACACATTCCCGCTGCGTTTTGGTTCAATCAGTACGACGACCGTGACAATTTATTTAAAGAGCATATTGAAGTTATAAGCAATAGATTTTGAAGCGAAAGCCTACAACTATTTTAGCACTGTTTTGCGAGGTTCTGAGACAAGTATGAAGAATGGGCTTGATAAATCAATTACATTTTTATTTTCACTTAATCTCAGTTTGGGTATTGGTTAGACTAGAATTAGAAAATTAGGGTGAAGAAATGTTATGCTCTTAGTATAACCTTTATTTAACTAGGCAAGTCAGTTGAGAACAAATTCTTATTTACAAGGATAGCTTATCCTTCCTCCCTGGCAGGGAAGTGAACCCCGGTTTCCCGCGTGCCCTGCCCGTACCACACAGGGATTCTTTAGCTGAATAGCCCAGTACTGTACTGCCGACCGTCACATTGTAAAGTGCCATATTTTCCGTTCCATCCTAACGGACAATTAAATAACTAGCCACAGAATGCTGCAGCAGCCCACAAGGTGTGCTGCAGTGTGACACAACTTTTAAAGGAGGAACCACTGTACGGTCACTGTGAAGACAACGTCGTTGATGCAGTTATTAATGAAGCCGGTGACTGATGTAACTGATTTCCCAAAGGGAGGGAGAGGGAGGGCCTTGTATGCGTTTCTGAGTGTGGAGTAAAGGTCATTTAGAGTTTTGTCGCCTCTATTTGCATAGGTGATATGCTGGTAAAAATCTGGTAAAACGGATTTTGTTGAGTGTGGTGTTAGTGCCAGCATTGGTTTGTGGTGATAAATAGACAGCTACGAAAAATATAGATGGGAACTCTCTTGTTAAATAGTATGGTCTGCAGCTTATGAGGTATTCTGACTCAGGCAAAAAAAACTCTAGACTTCCTAAACATTAGAGATCGAGCACCAGCTGTTGTTATCAAAGAGACACACCGCTGCCCCTCTCGCCTTACCCGAGTCTGCCATCTGAGCTTGACGATGCATAGAAAAAACAGAGCTGGATATCCATGTCCTCGTTCAGCCACGACTCCAAGAAACATAGGATATTACAGTTTTTTCAGGTCCCGTTGATAGGATTGTCTCAAACGGAGCTCATCCAGTTTATTCTCCAGTGACTGCACGTTCGCCAACAAAGTAGAGGGCAATGATGGTCTACTTGCTTGCCAACGTAGTCAAGACACCACCTCGCTTGCCTCTCTTTCGCCGCTGCTTTCTCTTTCGAGTGCCAGGGATCAGGGCCTGGTCCGGGGTAAGCAGAATGCCCAAAACTTGCTGAAGTAGAAATCGTCATCAAATCGAGGTTAATGATCACTGTTCTGATGTCCACAAGCTGTTTTCGGTCATATGAAATGATGGCGAGAAACATTATGTACAAAAATGTAAGATCAGCAACAACCAAATTCTTTTTAAAACCTCTTGAGGATACAATCCCGTTAACGGGATTGGTTGGACAACAGCCAGTGAGATAGCACGGCGCGATATTCAAAACAAAATAATCTCTAAATTAAAATTCAAGTATTATACGGCATTTTAAAGATACTCTACTCGTTAATCCAATCACATTGTCCGATTTCAAAAAGGCTTTACGGTGAAAGAAAAACATTAGATTATTTTAGCATAGCACCTCGCAAAAAAAAGAAGCCATTTTCCAAGCACGATAGCCATCACAAAACCAGATATACAGCTAAAATTAAGCACTAACCTTTGACAATCTTCATCAGATGACACTCCTAGGACATCATGTTAGACAATACATGCATTTTTTGTTCGATCAAGTTTATATTTATATCCAAAAACCCAATTTTTACATTGGCGCGTGACGTTCAGAAAATGTTTTCTCCCCATAACACTTCGGTGAATAGGCACATTTAATTTACGGAATAACTCATAAACGTTGAAAAAATGTATAACAATTATTTAAAGAATTAGAGATAATCTACTCCTTTATGCAACCACTTTGTCAGATTTCAAAATAACGTTACGGAAAAAGCACATTGTTCAATATTCTGAGTACAGAACTTAGCCTTCAATGCTAAGCTATGCAGTTAGCCTACAACCACGGCGTCGACAAATCTCCAACAATATGTTTGAAATATTTACTTACCTTTGCTGATCTTCGGCGGAATGCACTCGGATGGGCACCCACTTCCACAATAAATGTTCATTTGTTCTGCAAAGTCCATCATTTATGTCCAAATACATCCGTTTTGTTGACCCATCCAGAACACTTTACAATGCCATGTGGCGTGGACGCAAATCCATAGACGAAATGTTCAAAGTTCCATTACCGTTTGTAGAAACACGTCAAACGATGTTTACAATCAATCCTTTAGGGTATATTGTAACGTAAAATTGCGATAATTTTACAACCGGGCAATAGCTATTCATCCCAGAAGAAAAATATAAAAACGATGACGTCAAGTACACGCGCATCATAAGACACCTCTCCTCAGACTGGCCAGTGATTGACTAAGCCAAAATGATCTGCCCGGTAACAGATGACGGTTGAAACCAGTTCATAAAGATTGTTGACAGCCAATGGAAGTGTTAGGAGGTGTAACGTAAATCCTATGTCACTGTAGTTTTCCAAGGGATTCAAAACAAAAACTACATTTCTAAATTCTCCCACTTCCTGATTCAATTTTTCTCATTTTTTTGCCTGCCATATGAGTTCTGTTATACTCACAGACACCATTCAAACAGTTTTAGAAACTTCAGAGTGTTTTCTATTCAAATCTACTAATAATATGCATATTCTATTTTCTGGGCCAGAGTAGTAACCTGTTTAAATTGGGTACGTTTTTCATCCGGCCGTGAAAATACTGCCCCCTAGCCCCTAGAGGTTAATGCAGACTTCGTCAGGAGCCCGTAAAACGGCAGCTATCCACTGCAGCGCCATCTTCTTAAACCTGTGAAATAGTTGAGACAAGTAGGCATCTTGCACACATCTACAAATACTACCACAAGTGTCAATACAGATGTTTCCTGACCACTTGCCCTGCAAGACGTGTAACATTGTTAGCAATGATTATGCTTAAGGGCAGGCACACTAATCTGAAGAATCATTTGATTCTTAGCGCAGGTTAAGCTCTAATTGTCTAATCGTACACAGTGACGTACACATACAGAATTACTTTAAGTGCAACATTATCCACCTAGTACACTGCACGCAGAAGGGAGAAAAATGATCATTAGGTATATCATTAGAACATGCAAAAGGGCAAACATTTAAAATCACATGAATGCCTGTTTTTAATTTGACATTGAGAACATATGTGGCCTATGCAAATTGTGGTGGCAACTTATTTTATAGTCCTGTTTAATTTAGTTTTAGCTGATATTTAGTGAGAAATTGTATGTATTGGTGCTTGTGTTGATGAATCCTAAAGAAACAAAAGACTACTTTTTGGGGAATTATTATACAATTACTATTTTCTGTGTTATTTCAAAGCCCACAAAGACATAGTGGGACTGTAAAACAAAGTGTAACCCAACCATTGTGTAGAACAGTCATATAGCGCAATGCATTAAACACATGTTCATGTTGCTGTTGCCCATTCCTCCACTTAGCAAGGGACAAATGGCTGCCGTCGGACCCCCAGCTGATCTCAGAAGGGCTGTACGCCATCGCTGTGGTGCTAAGCTTCACACGCATCGCTTACATCCTGCCGGCTAACGAGAGCTTTGGACCGCTCCAGATCTCCCTGGGCCGCACGGTCAAAGACATCTTCAAGTTTATGGTCCTGTTCATCATGGTCTTCCTGGCTTTCATGATTGGCATGTTCATCCTCTATTCTTACTACTTGGGTGCCAAGGTCAACCCGGCCTTCACCACGTGAGTGATATAGCAGACACATAGAGGACACTTGTGTATAGAGAACACTTATTGGAATAGACATATGGTGAGACACTTATGGGAACAGACTTATAGGGACTCACAACATAAGAGAACATTAATTGATGGTCACTCAGGCAGGTCTGGAGTCAGTGACAGGAACAGTCACTCTGTATGGACTGACAGTCAGTAGGGAGGCTTTGTACACATTCAACCATACTGTTTTGTCCCCAAAGTCCCTAAAATGAGTACACTCATAAAACATAAGACTTGAGAATACGATTGGTACACATTTATAAAGTAATACTGCTTGGGACATATCTACATAAAAAAAATCTCCAACAAACGAGTTCTCCATTCATGTAGGGAACTCTTTTCTTCCTCTATTGAGCCCATTCATGCAGTGCTAGCTCATTCAGTCTATCGACTCAGTCATTGTAGTGCAGAATAAAGTTGAAAATGGCCAACCTTGGACTCCCTTTCTAAGAGTTCTTCAAAACTGAATTGGAAAAGGCACCGCCGAGCTTGTGGCAGCTCAGCAAAAATAACTAATATCACACTGGAGTGGATTACCGCCAAGATTGCTGTTTCCAAGCTGAGGCTGAGAAAATGAAATCCTTCCCATTGTTATGGTTATTATTTTCCTCTATTGTCTTAGTGTCCATATTGCATTTCATTAGCCAAGCTGCCTTGGCATAAATGCAACACACACACAAATCTAACATTGCCAAGAGTCACAATTGTCACGTTCTGACCTTAGTATGAGGTCATTTTTCCATAGTAGATTGGTCAGGGCCTGACAGGGGGGGGTTTTTGTCTATGTATTTTGGGTTTTCTATGTGGGTTGTCTAGATTGTCGTTCTATGTTGTATTTTCTATGTTGGTACCGAGTATGGTTTCCAATCAGAGGCAGGTGTTTTTCGTTGTCTCTGATTGGAAGTCATACTTAGGCAGCCTGTTTTTCATGGGGTTTTGTGGGTGGTTGTTTTCCGTTTCGTTGTTTGTACCTGACGGGACTGTTGTTGGTCGTTTTGTTATTTTGCAAAGTGTTTTCATTAAAAGTAATATGAGCACTTGACACGCCGCATTTTTGTCTCCTTTAGACGACCCTTATTACAACAATGGTCATTTCTGCTCTTACCAAGGACATCTGTGGAATTCATATTACACAAAATATAAAATACAGCAACATCACCTGAAATAAAAAATATATAATTTCATGGCATATAAATGTTTCTCGAAGGGACTTTGGCAACCAGAATACTTTAACACAGGATGATGCATTTTAGTATTAAGCAAGACATGCCAATATATTTGGTTCATTCCCCACACACTTATAAGTTAGGCTACACATGAGGTGACATCACTTTATTTGAAGCAGCACTTTATCGCCTGTCACTTTGGGCAACAGCCAAATGTAGTTTGTGATTTCGCTAGGGCACAACAACAATCTAGAAACCCCTAATCTGATCAGCCTGTCCTATAGCTTTCTTATCCCCTTCCTTCCTTCCTTCCTTGTCACCGTAGGGTGGAGGAGAGCTTCAAGACTCTGTTCTGGTCTATATTTGGACTATCCGAGGTGTCCTCTGTGGTGCTCAAGTACAACCACAAGTTCATCGAGAACATCGGCTACGTGCTCTATGGAATCTACAACGTGACCATGGTGGTGGTGTTGCTCAACATGCTGATCGCCATGATCAACAGCTCTTATCAAGAAATCGAGGTGAGTCACTGGTGTAGTGAAGTTGCCCCTAGATACTGATCTTGGGTAAATAAAAGAAGGGAAGCAGATCCTAGATCTGTACGTAGGGGGAAACTTCACTGCAGAGGTTAGTCAGTGGCATCTGTAGACCCACCATTTCATCGGATTATAGTTATAGGGATACTAGTGTATTTTGGTGTAATCTTTTTGTGTGCAGTGCATTCGGAAAGTATTAACTTTTTCAAAATGTTGTTACGTTACAGCCTTATTCTAAAATGAAAAAAAAATAATAATCTCATGAAGTTACACACAATACCCCATACCCCATAATGACAAAGCAAAAACAGGTTTTTAGAACTTTTTGCAAATGTGTAAAAAAAAAAAAAAAAAAAACCTGAAATATCACATTTACGTAAGTATTCAGTACCTTGTTGAAGCACCTTTGGCAGTGATTACAGCCTTAAGTTTTCTTGGATATGACGCTACAAGCTTGGCACACCTGTATTTGTGGAGTTTCTTCATTCTTCTCTGCAGATCCTCTCAAGATCTGTCAGGTTGGATGGGGAGCGTCGCTGCACAGCTATTTTCAGGTCTCTCCAGAGATGTTCGATTGGGTTCAAGAAAGGGCTCAGGCGGGCCATTCAAGGACATTCAGAGACTTGTCCCGAAGCCACTCCTGCGTTGTCTTGGCTGTGTGCTTATAGTTGTTGTCCTGTTGGAAGGTGAACCTTCGCCCCAGTCTGAGGTCCTGAGAGCTCTGGAGCAGGTTTCCATCAAGTATCTCTCTGTACTTTGCTCCGTTCATCTTTCCCTCGATCCTGACTAGTCTCCCAGTCCCTGCCGCTGAAAAACATCCCCACAGCATGATGCTGCTGTAACGCGTGTCGTGTGTGGAGGACCAAGACGCAACAGGGAAGTGTATACTCATCTTCTTTTTTTAATATTGAAGAAGGAGAAACAAATGAAACACGTATACAATTAACGGAAACGACACTACCAGTTCTGTCAGGTGATAAGCACAAAACAGAATATAACTACCCACAATACAAACAAACCCCTAATTATAGGACCTTCAATCAGAAGCAACGAGGAGCCGCTGCTTCCAATTGAAGGTCAAGAACAAAACTGCACATAGAAACAGAGTGACTAGAATAAACATAGAAAATGCCCTAACATAGAACATATACCAAACCTCTAGACCACTCTAATCAAACACCCCTTGTCTATACACATAGACTAACAATCCCGAAACATATAAACAAAATACCCCCTGCCACGTCCTGACCATACTAAACACTAACAAATAACACCTTTACAGGTCAGAACGTGACAGCTGCTACCACCATGCTTCACCGTAGGGATGGTATTGGCCAAGTGATGATGAGCGGTGCCTGGTTTCCTCCAGATGTGACGCTTAGCATTCAGGTCAAAGAGTTCAATCTTGGTTTCATCAGACCAGAGCATCTTGTTTCTAATGGTCAGAGTCCTTTAGGTGCCTTATCTGAAACACAAGCGGGCTGTCATGTGCCTTTTATTGAGGAGTGACTTTCATCTGGCCACTCTACCATAAAGGCCTGATTGGTGGAGAGCTGCAGAGATGGTTGTCCTTCTGGAAGGTTCTCCAATCTCCACAGAGGAACTGTGGAGCTCTGTCAGAGTGACCATTGGGTTCTTGGTCACCTCCCTGACCAAGGCCCTTCTCCCCCGAGTGGTCAGTTTGGTCGGTTGGCCAGCTCTAGGAAGAATCTTGGTGGTTCCAAACTTCCTCCATTTAAGAATGATGGAGGCCACAGTGTTCTTGGGGACCTTCAATGCTGCTGAATGTCTTTGGTACCCTTCCCCAGATCTGTGCCTCGACACAATGCTGTCTCGGAGCTCTACGGACAAATCCTTCGACCTCATGGCTTGGTTTTTGCTCTGACATGCACTATCAACTGTGGAACCTTATATAGACAGGTGTGTGCCTTTCCAAATCATGTCCAATCAATTGAATGTACCACTGGTGGACATCAATCAAGTTGTAGAAACATCTCAAAGATAATCAATGGAAAGAGGATGCACCTGAGCTGAATTCCGAGTCTCATAGCAAAGGGTCTGAATACTTATGTAAATAAGGTATTTATGTTTTTTATTTTTAATACATTTGCAAACATTTATAAAAACCTGTTTTTGGTTTGTCATCATGGGGTTTTGTGTGTAGATTGATGAGGGAACATTTTAATTTAATCCATACTTTTCAGAATAGACTGTATATACACCACATGACCAAAAGTATGTGTACACCTGCTCGTCGAACATCTCATTCCAAAATCATGGGCATTAATATGGAGTTGGCCCCGCCTTTGCTGCTATAACAGCCTCCACTTTTCTGATAAGGCTGGAACATTTCTTCGGGGACTTGCTTCCATTCAACCACAAGAGCATTAGTGAGGTCGGGCACTGATGTTGGGCGATTAGGCCTGGCTTGCAGTCAGCGTTCCAATTCATCTCAAAGGTGTTCAATGGGATTGAGGTCAGGGCTCGGTGCAGGCCAGTCAAGTTCTTCCACACCGATCTCAACAAACCATTTCTATATGGACCTCGCTTTGTGCACAGGGGCATTGTCATGCGGAAACAGGAAAAGGCCTTCCTCCAAACTGTTGCCACAAAGTTGGGAGCACAGAATCATCTACAATGTCATTGTATGCTGTAGCATTAAAATATCCCTTCACTGGAAGTAATGGGCCTAATTTGAACCATGAAAACAGCCCCAGACTATTATTCCTCCTCCACCAAACTTTAGAGTTGGCACTATGCATTCGGGCAGGTAGCGTTTTCCTGGCACCTGCCAAACCCAGATTCGTCTGTGGGACTGCCAGATGGTTAAGCGTGATTCATCGCTCCAGAGAACGCGTTTCCACTGCTCCAGAGTCCAATGGCAGCAAGCTTTACACCACTCCAGCCGACTCTTGGATTTGCGCATGGTGATCTTGTGTGCGGCTGCTCGGCCATGGAAACCCATTTCATGAAGCTCCCGACGAACAGCTGACGTTGCTTCCAGAGGCAGTTTTGAACTCAGTGGTGAGTGTTGCAACCAAGGAGAGACACGCTACGCGCTTCAGCACTCGGCGGTCCCATTCTGTGAGCTTGTGTGGTCTACCAATTTGCAGCCGAGCTGTTGTTGTTCCTAGACCTTTCCACTTCACAACAACAGCACTTACAGTTGACCGGGGCAGCTCTAGCAGGGCAGAAATGTGACGAACTGACTTGTTTGAAAGGTGGCATACTATGACGGTGCCACGTTGAAAGTCACTGAGCTTGTCAGTAAGGCCTTTCTACTGCCAATGTTCGTCTTCGGAGATTGCATGGCTCTGTGATTTTATTTTATACACCTGTCAGGTGTGGCTGAAATAGACGAATCCACGAATTTGAATGGGTGTCCACATACTTTTGCATATACTGCTCAAAAAAATAAAGGGAACACTTAAACAACACATCCTAGATCTGAATGAAAGAAATAATCTTATTAAATACTTTTTTCTTTACATAGTTGAATGTGCTGACAACAAAATCACACAAAAATAATCAATTGAAATCCAATTTATCAACCCATTGAGGTCTGGATTTGGAGTCACACTCAAAATTAAAGTGGAAAACCACACTACAGGCTGATCCAACTTTGATGTAATGTCCTTAAAACAAGTCAAAATGAGGCTCAGTAGTGTGTGGCCTCCACGTGCCAGTATGACCTCCCTACAACGCCTGGGCATGCTCCTGATGAGGTGGCGGATGGTCTCCTGAGGGATCTCCTCCCAGACCTGGACTAAAGCATCCGCCAACTCCTGGACAGTCTGTGGTGCAACGTGGCGTTGGTGGATGGAGCGAGACATGATGTCCCAGATGTGCTCAATTGGATTCAGGTCTGGGGAACGGGCGGGCCAGTCCATAGCATCAATGCCTTCCTCTTGCAGGAACTGCTGACACACTCCAGCCACATGAGGTCTAGCATTGTCTTGCATTAGGAGGAACCCAGGGCCAACCGCACCAGAATATGTTCTCACAAGGGGTCTGAGGATCTCATCTCGGTACCTAATGGCAGCCAGGCTACCTCTGGCGAGCACATGGAGGGCTGTGGGGGGCCCTCCACTAAGCACAAACCAGATGGGATAGCGTATCGCTGCAGAATGATGTGGTAGCCATGCTGGTTAAGTGTGCCTTGAATTCAAAATAAATCACTGACAGTGTCACCAGCAAAGCACCACCACACAATCACACCTCTTCCTCCATGCTTCACGGTGGGAACCACACATGCAGAGATCATCCGTTCACCTACTCTGCATCTCACAAAGACACAGAGGTTGGAACAAAAAATGTCACATTTGGACTCGTCAGACCAAATGACAGATTTCCACCGGTCTAATGTCCATTGCTCGTGTTTCTTGGCCCAAACAAGTCTCTTCTTTTTATTGGTGTCCTTTAGTAGTGGTTTCTTTGCAGCAATTTGACCATGAAGTCCTGATTCATGCAGTCTCCTCTGAACAGTTGCTGTTGAGATGTGTCTGTTACTTGAACTCTGTGAAGCATTTATTTGGGCTGCAATTTCTGAGGCTGGTAACTCTAATGAACTTATCCTATGCAGCAGAGGTAACTCTGGGTCTACCTTTCCTGTGGTGTTCCTCATGAGATACAGGTTTATCATAGCGCTTGATGGTTTTTGTGACTGCACTTGAAGAAACCGACTGACCTTCATGTCTTAAAGTAATGATAGACTGTTGTTTCTCTTTGCTTATTTGAGCTGTTTTTGCCATAATATGGACTTAGCCCTATTTGGTAAATGACCATCTTCCTGTATTCCACCCCTACCTTGTCACAAAACTGATTGGCTCAAACGCATTAAGAAGGAAAGAAATTCTACAAATTAACTTTTAACAAGGCACACCTGTTAATTGAAATGCATTCCAGATTACTACCTCATGAAGCTGGTTGAGAGAATGCCAAGAGTGCGCAAAGCTGTCATCAAGGCAAAGGGTGGCTACTTTGAAGAGTCTCAAATATAAAATATATTTTGATTTGTTAAACTCTTTTTTGGTTCCTACATGAGTTCATTGTTTTTGACTAGTACTGTATATCAGTGGCCATCGGTGCCGTTTAAGATGAGGGAGGACGATTTTAAATTTTTATGAGAATGGCCTTATTTTTATTACAGCATATTGAATGACTGTCATTCATATTCCATTCACCCAGTTCAATGAAACAATTGAGTTTCTATTGGACAAATTCAGGTATGTTTATCCCCGTTTCGTTCCGTTTGCTTCTGTTTAAGATTTTTTTTAACAGAATCGGCGGATCACACACAAACAGTTAACTTTCATAGCCACAAACAAACAGTTTGTTGTATTCCTTCTCACATGTATATACACAACTGTTAAAAAGTTTGGGGTCACTTAGAAATGTCCTTGTTTTTGAAGGAAAAGCTATTTTCTTGTCCATTAAAATAACATCAAATTGATCAGAAATACAGTTGTTAATACAACACATTGTTAATGCTGTAAATGAATATTGTAGCTGGAAATGACAGATTTTTTTATGGAATATCTACATTGGCGTACAGAGGCCCATTATCAGCAACCATCACTCCTGTGTTCCAAAGGCACGTTGTGTTAGCTAATCCAAGTTTATAATTTTAAAAGGCTAATTGATCATTAGAAAACCCTTTTGCAATTAAACCCTTTCGCTGCAGGATGGACTGGTGCACTTCACAAAATAGATGGCATCATGAAGGACAATTATGTGGATATATTGAAGTAACATCTCAAACATCAGTCAGGAAGTTAAAGCTTGATCGCAAATGTGTCTCCCAAATGGACAATGACCCCAAGCATACTTCCAAAGTTGTGGCAAAATGGCTTAAGGACAACAAAGTCAAGGTATTGGAGTGGCCATCACAAAGCCCTGACCTCAATCCTATAGAACAATTGTGGGCAGAACTGAAAAAGCGTGTGCGAGCAAGGAGGACTACAATCCTGACTCAGTTACACCAGCTCTGTCAGAAGGAATGGGCCAAAATTCACCTAACTTATTGTGGGAAGGCTACCCGAAACGTTTGACCCAAGTTAAACAATTTAAAGGCAATGCTACCAAATACTAATTGAACGTATGTAAACTTCTGACCCACTGGGAATGTGATGAAAGAAATAAAAGCTGAAATAAATCATTCTCTCTACTATTATTCTGACATTTCACATTCTTAAAATAAAGTGGTGATCCTAACTGACCTAAAACAGGGAATTTTTACTTGGATTAAATGTCAGGTATTGTGAAAAACGTAGTTTAAATGTAGTTGGCTAAAGTGTATGTAAACTTCCGACTTCAACTGTGTGTGTGTATATATATATATATATATATATATTATTCTGTTATGCTCTGATGTCTCTGATTGTGAAACATCAGGTCAGCAATGAATATTTCTTAAATCAGTCATTTGAAGATGATCCTTGTTGTGTGTAATGGGAATATCTTTCACTGTTTCCTACTTGCCTCATATGACCACAGCTGTACTAAAGCCACAATGTATCACGCCCCCTTGTGTATTATTGCTTTAATCAATCATTTTTAGATTATCCATGTTATGTGTTGTGGAAATTTCCTTTGCTAATACACTAAACAAGCAACGACAGGTGACATGAGGCCTCTGCTGTAATTTCCTATCAGAGACAACAATTAGTGTATGACTTTAGATGGCAGTATTAGGCAAAAGCTGTTATCTAAAAGTCACAAACTATTGTTATCTCATAGATTAGGCCTACAGCAAAGGAAGTGAACCGGTTATCATCAGTTCAAATAGGTTTTGATAATGTGTGTTTGTAACATTAGCTAGCGTCACTAAGTCAATCTTTTAAGGGGTGTTTGCTCAGAGAGAGAAATAACTCTGCTTATCTCTCAGGACGATGCGGACGTGGAGTGGAAGTTTGCACGCTCCAAGCTATGGCTGTCGTACTTTGACAATGGCAAGACACTGCCTCCTCCCTTCAGCATCGTTCCCACTCCCAAGTCCTTCTACCACCACATCAAGTGGATAGTCGGCATGCTGCCATGCCGACAACGGAATGTGAAGAAGGATCTAGAGCTGGGGTTGGACAGTTCAAAGTCCAGGGTATGTATGTATGGATGGATGGATGGATGGATGGTTGGATGGATGGGTGTGTGTGTGTGTATGTACAGTGCCTTCAAAAAGTATTCATACCCCTTGACTTATTCCACATTTTGTTGTTACAGGCTGATTTCTAAATGGATTCAATATTTTTTTTAATGCTCAACCATCTTCACACAATAAACCATAATGACAATGTGAAAACATGTTTTTAGAAATGTTAGTACATTTATTGAAAATTAAACACAAAAAATATCTCATTGACACTGGTTTTCACACCCGAGTCAATGCTTTGTTGAAGCACTTTTGGCCGCGATTAGAGCTGTGAGTCTTTTTGGGAAAGTCTCTTGTGCAACATTTTCCCATTATTATTTTCAAAATTCTTCAATCTCTGTCAAATTGGTTGTGGATTATTGCTGGACAACCATTTTCAGGTCTTGCAACAGATTTCCAAGCAGATTTAAGTTACAACTGTAACTCGGCCACTTAGGAATATTCACTATCTTCTTGGTAAGCAACTCCAGTGTACATTTGGCCTGAAGTTATTGTCCTGCTGAAAGGCGAATTCATCTCCCAGTGTCTGGTGGAAAGCAGACTGAACCAGTTTTCCTGTAAGATTTTCCTTGTGCTTAGCTCCATTCCGTTTCTTTTTTATCCTGAAAAGCCCCCTCATCCTTAATGATTACAAGCATACCCATAACATCATTTTCTGGAATTTCCCAAGCTGTTTAAGGCACAGTCAACTTAGTGTATGTAACATTTCTGATCCACTGGAATTGTGACACAGTGAATTATAAGATAAATAATCTCTCTGTAAACAATTGTTGGAAAAACTACTTGTGCATGCACAAAGTAGATGTCCTAACCGACTTGCCAAAACTATAGTTTGATAACAAGAAATTTGTGGAGTGGTTGAAAAACGAGTTTTAATGACTACAACCTAAGTGTATGTAAACTTCGACTTCAACTATATATGTATGGAGATGACTGTTCTCTGGAAATTCCCATTTAAGACAGGTTTGAACCAATGTAGTTTGATGCCTCTCTCTAATTTGATTCCTTTGAGGACATCATTTATTTAAAACTTGAATCAGTAGGCCCCCATAGCATATATTCTTTCTCTCTTTGTCCGTCTGTCACCCTCTCTCTCTGTCTCTCAGGGCGCGTGTCACGTCCTGACCAGCAGAGGGAGTAGTGGTGTAGTATTTTGGTCAGGACGTGGCAGAAGTATGTCTGTTTCTGTGTTAGTCTTGTGACACCTGATCAGGAACAGCTGGGGATCTTGTTCCTGATTGGGAGTCATATATTTAGGAGTATGTTTGTCACTTGGGTTTGTGGGTGGTTGTGCTAACACTGCAAGTCTTTTGTTTGTACGTAGCCTGTTAGCCTGTCGTTAGTAGTTATTGTTTATTGTTTTTCCTGTGGATGCTTTGCTCGTATATATTAAAAAGATGAGTATCCACATTCCGTCTGCAGTTTGGTCCATTCAACACGGCTTCAACAATTGTGACAGAACCAACCACCACAACAAGACCAAGCAGCGGAAAAGGGAGCAGGATGCTGAATATATGGACTATTCTGAGGAAATAGACTTTGACATGGACACTCGTGAGAAATGGACTTGGGAACAGATTCTGGCCGGAGAGGGCCCGTGGAGAAAGGCTGGTGAGGACCGGGAACGCTACCGGGGTACACGACTGGCGAGGAAGCCGGAGAGGCACCCCCAAAAAATTTTTTTGGGGGGGGCACACGGGTAGTTTGGCTAGGCCTAGGAAGAACCATAAGCCAGCTACCCGTGAGTACATGGAGGAGCGTATGGAGTGGAGGGCGCCGTGTTTTGCTGAGGTGCGCACTCTCACCCATACGCACGCACAGTCCGGTGCGCACCATTCCAACCCCTCGCAGATGCCGTGCTAGAGTGGGCATCCAGCCTGGTAGGAGGATGCCTGCGCAGCGCATCTGGTCGCCGGTACGCCTCCTAGGACCAGGCTACCCTACTCCCGCTCTATGCACGGCAACCATCAGGCCCCTGCACAGCCCAGTTCGCCCTGTACCAGCACCCAGCTCGTGCAGGGCTACTAGTTCCATCCAGCCAGGACGGGTTGTGCAGGCGGTGCGGTCAAGGCCACCTGTGCGCCTCCATGGCCCAGTCTTTCCGGTTCCCGTCTCTCGTGCTATCCCGGAAGTGAGTACCTCCAGTATGGCACGACCAGTACCAGCAACCTGGACCAAGCTTCCCATGAGTCGGCCTAGTCCTATTCAGCCTGTTCCCGCTCCTCGCACTAGCCCTAGGGTGCGTGTCTTCAGCCTGGTACCACCTCTACCAGCCCCACGCACCAGGCTTCCAGTGCTTCGGCCCAGCCTCAAGAGCCCGGCACCAGTGTGCAGTCCAGAGTATCCGGCACCAGTGTGCAGTCCAGACTATCCGGCACCAGTGTGCAGTCCAGACTATCCGGCACCAGTGTGCAGTCCAGACTATCCGGCACCAGTGTGCAGTCCAGAGTATCCGGCACCAGTGTGCAGTCCAGAGTATCCGGCACCAGTGTGCAGTCCAGAGTATCCGGCACCAGTGTGCAGTCCAGAGTATCCGGCAACAGTGTGCAGTCCAGAGTATCCGGCAACAGTGTGCAGTCCAGAGTATCCGGCAACAGTGTCTAGTCCGGAACCGAGGGAGACTGCCTGCGACCCGGAACCGAAGGGGTCTGCCTGCGACTCAGAACTGAATATGACTAACTGTGTTGTAAATGAGTCTGCCTACAGCGTGGAAATGAGGGAACCTGCCCACGAGCCACAGCAAATTGAGTCTGTCTATGACCCGGACCCCAATGAGTCTGCCTACAACCTGGAAGGCAGGAGGCCGGAACCAGAGCCACCTCCAGGATAGGTGGGTTGGAGAGGGAGGGTGTAGCACAGTGCCGTCGTTGACGGCAGCCACCCACCCTCCCTTCCCTCCCTTTTTTGTTTAGGGGGTATTAATTTTTGTTGTGGTATTGGGGATTTTTGTGTTAACCTGTTATGGCTAGGGGGCAGTATTTTCACGGCTGGATAAAAAACGTACCCGATTTAATCTGGTTACCACTCCTACCCAGTAACTAGAATATGCATATACTTATTACATATGGATAGAAAATACCCTAAAGTTTCTAAAACTGTTTGAATGGTGTCTGTGAGTATAACAGAACTCATTTGGCAGGCAAAAACCTGACAAGGTTTCAGGCAGGAAGTGGCCTGTCTGACAAGGTGTCGTTCTTCTTGTCTCTGTTTATTGAAGAGTGAGGATCTTAGCTGTCCCGTGACACTTCCTACGGCTGCCATAGGGTCTCAGAAGGCGGTAAAAAGCTGAATCGTGGCTTTGCAGGCTCTGGCTGAAAAAAAGTAGCACGTTTGGGTAGTGGCTGGTTACAGTACTGTGAGACTCAGGCTCGTGCCCGCGTCGACCGAAAGCTTTGTTTACTTTCCTCTGTTTAGCTAAAAGGAGATTCCCGGTCGGAATATTATCGCTTTTTTACGAGAAAAATGGCATAAAAATGGATTTTAAACAGCGGTTGACATGCTTCGAAGTACGGTAATGGAATATTGAGATTTTTTTTGTCACGAATTGCGCCATGCGCGCGACCCTGATTTACCATTTCAGATAGTGTCTGGGACGCACGAACAAAACGCCGCTATTCGGATATAACGATGGATTATTTTGGACCAAACCAACATTTGTTATTGAAGTAGCAGTCCTGGGAGTGCATTCTGACGAAGACAACAAAAGGTAATCAAACTTTTATAATAGTAAACCTGATATTGGTGAGTGCTAAACTTGCCGGGTGTCTAAATAGCTAGCCCGTGATGCCTGGGCTATCTACTTAGAATATTGCAAAATGTGCTTTCACCAAAAAGCTATTTTAAAATCGGACATATCGAGTGCATAGAGGAGTTCTGTATCTATAATTCTTAAAATAATTGTTATGCTTTTTGTGAACGTTTATCGTGAGTAATTTAGTAAATTCTTAGTGAATTCGCCGGAAGTTTGCGGGGGGTATGCTAGTTCTGAACGTCACATGCTAATGTAAAAAGCTGGTTTTTGATATAAATATGAACTTGATTGCTGGGGATCGTTGTTCCTGATTGGGAGTCATATATTTAGGAGTATGTTTGTCACTTGGGTTTGTGGGTGGTTGTGCTAACACTGCTAGTCTTTTGTTTGTACGTAGCCTGTTAGCCTGTCGTTAGTAGTTATTGTTTTTCCTGTGGATGCTTTGCTCGTATATATTAAAAAGATGAGTATCCATTCAACACGGCTTCAACAATTGTGACAGCGCGTTCGTAAATTTGCTCTGGCTATCTACTCAAATTTCAGAGCACTCTCGTCTTAGTGTGCCAGATCGCAGATGAATTTACCAACGCTCAACACCAGTTGAATATGGCCAGTGTCAGTTAACATTGGAATAAAAGCGTAATTAAATTGTTGCCAGCAGCACAGTTACAGTCACCAACGCTCTATATAACATGAAAACAGCCTAACCAGCTCTGCTAGGGGGAGTAAAATGGTCAGGTTGAGGTGTATTTGTGTCTGAAAGTAGCTAGCAAGCTAGCCAACATTAGTCAGTTAGCTTGGGTGCTTGACTGCCATTGTGAGGTCAGAACACTCGAATCAAACCTACTCCTCGGCCAGAGCGTCCAATGTGCGCTCTGAACGCTCCAAGAGCGAAAACCAAACGGAATAGCGCCCTGAGCGCACTCTGAGCGCACTCTGGCACTCCAGATTGAATTTATGAACACACCCTTACTGTCTCTCTCTATCCCCCTTTCTCTCTTTCTCTCTCGTTTTCACTTTACATGAACTACATTTGACCACATGGATTTCTTCTCTGAGGCATATTTCACATGGCAATCTGACAAGTGGAATGGAAATGTTGCGGCATTGTTATCTCAATAGGCGAGCCACAAGGAAGACTCGTTGAAGTTGGTCTAAATGTTGTCTTCAACAGAAACATTCATAGTAACATAGACCCCTTTCCATTACACGACACACTGACATCACACACAGATGCGCGCGACTCTTGGCGCCATCTGCACCCGTTCAACAGCCTAGATTTACACTTTTATTATTCTAAACAAAATAACTTTTTGGGTTCTCATACGCTTACAGTCATGTTTTGATTCTTGCTTGAACAGTCGCTAAGATTATATTTGGTTGTGACCTTTGCAAAATAACTATTTTGGATGCAGCAGTGGTTAGCTAGAGTGCTAACGCTAATTGACATACAGTAGCAAAAGCTAGCCAAAGAGCCATTTTATCTAGTTGATGTTGGAAGTGTTTTTTAAGTATAATGCAGTTGACTTGCGACGATGACACAAACATTATATTAAGCAGGACATTCATACAAGCCTTGAAATCCAATTATAATCCAAAAGTAGTGTGAAATGCACTCATAAGCAACATGTAAATAGAGGCTTTTTTTGCTGGCATGCTATAAGAACTCCCCCGTGTTCTGCCACCAACTTGCGCGCATCGCGCTCATGCGGCAATGTTTGCAAACACAGAAAGGGGTCTATAGTGTGTTATGTTGTTTTTGGTTTTAAAACATGCAAATATGAGGTACATTGAATTCCAGTGCTTTCTGGTCAGACACACAAAATGTCTTTATATTTTTTTTTGGGGGGGGGGGGCTAGAAGCAAAATGGGTTGACACCGCTTCTGTTACCCTGAACCCAAGGTATTTCTTCAATTAACTACCTATTGATCGGGTGGGTGGTGGGTCAAGAATGTCCTTGGGTAGATCCCCGTTAGCCTGTGGTGAATCGAAGAGTTGCTGGGTAGTGGGAAGAAGAAGACATGACTGATGAGTAATAAGGCTCTCTGTGCACTTGAGGCACTTGAGGCCAAGATGGCCTTCGGTCAAAAAACAATGTAACCACACTATCGAACTATACACACTATCGAATTATACTTGGTAAGTGAAGCCTCTCCAAGGTCCTTAGCCATAAGACACTGACAGCTAATGCACGGCCTTCATCAGAGCAGTGACAGAGACAGTTGAGACCCTGGTATTTTGACAATGTCCCAGGAATGATGCGAAACAATGTAGTATTAGTTTTTTGATCCCCCAAAACGTATGTGTGCGTGTGTGTGTAAATGTACGGGCGTATGTGCTTGCGAGTGTTAAAACCAGGGGTTGGAACCAAAATTATTTTCCAATCATTTTGTTCTGAACATAATTACTATTTATTTCATACCACGGTTCCTACCAGCAAAACAAGGTTCTGAACCGGTTTGAACCTGTTTATATTGTTCCTTTCTGTTCCTTTTTTAATCTGTGAAATCAACAGTTTTTAACAATTAGCTCATTACATGATTTCACCAATCAGTGCGGAGTGATTAGGCAAGCTAGTTGTTTACATGTGTGTAGCCTATGGCGCAAGATGCTACTGAAATTGTGTGGGTGGGTAGAGAGCAAGGGAGACATTTTGTGGGTGGGGAGAGAGCGAGAGAGAGTTGAGGAGGAGGCTTGAAGCGCTGGGCATCTTGTTATGACATGCATTATCTAAATTAGGTCCACAGAATTATACCAAGGAGGAGCGGCTTCTATGGAGGAGCTTTGAATGTCCTTTGAGCTAGCTAGCTAACAAGCTTGAGCTAGCTAGCTAACAGGCTCGTGATTGCAGAGCGGCACCAGAATTAAAAGCACATCTTACCTTTTTGTAGTTAATAAATCCAACGTTAAACGTGATAACTAGGCCTATAGTATCCTTAACTAGAATTTAAAATGTTGATCCATTCTTCTCTAGCCAATTACAAATGTCTCTCCCTATCTTCTGAATTAAGCTTGTAATGTCAGTAACGGAGTCTGTTTAGGAGGGGGGAGGATCACAGGTAACTTAAACATGCACACTCACAGGCAAAGATTTTCAGCTTGCAGGCAGACACTGGAATACGTTTCTGAGTGACAGAGTAGGGCTTTGTTGCGTTTTGTTGTGGAACTAGAAAATAAATGCCTGGAATATAAAAGAACGATATTAACTGGTTCCCATGATTTTTAAATGACGGTTCTTTTCCAGAACATTATGGATCTCTTTCGTTCCAGGTTCCATTTCTGTTCCTTGAAAGATTTAGTTATTTTTCTGTTCTGTTCTCTGATCCGGTTCCAACCTCTGGTTAAGACTCTCATTGATAATTGGTCCTTATTTTTATAATGGTTAATTAAGTATCCAGATAAAGTATCCAAATGTGCTTTTGTTTTTGCTTGTCTATTTTTGCAGCTCAATCTCTTCACCCAGTCCAACCTACGCATTGCAGAGTCCCACAGCATTCTGAACCAACCCACTTGCTATCAGGTAAGCTGACCTCTCCGTCAGTCTAAATATAATGTTTAGCAAAATGTCACATTAAAGATCGACTGCCCCTAAAAAGCAACTTTACATTTTGAAAATGGCCTATGTGGTATTGATATGAGTCAGAAACATTTATTATAGTGTCAAAATTGACTACAAAGTATAAATAGGATAATTTTGGTCATAAAGCCAGTCTGGTCCAAATCTGAGATTTGGGAGATGATAGGTATGTCACGGATGAAGGGTACCATGACAGTTTTCCTTGGGTTGATTTCAATCCTGCCCACAGCAGCCAAGTAATCATTTACATTTTAGCAGACGCTCTTATCCAGAGTGACTTACAGTAGTGAGTGCTTACATTTTTGTATTGGTCCCCCGTGGGAATCGAACTCACAATCCTGGCATTGCAAGTACCATGCTCTACCGACTGAGCCACACGGGATATCATCAATTTGGAGCACAGTTGCACGGTACCTGATCGTAATGCCCATGATCTTTTTGGTTTGACATTCAATATCCCAATGGGGCTAGTTAGGGACCATCAGTAAATTACCTCAATGTATATGGGACAATATTTAAAAAATGTCAATAGCTCCAAATTTCAATGACTTAAAAACCTCAAACCAATTATAAATTGTAGAAATTCATATACAAATATTGAAAACATATTGTATATGAAAGATGAAAATATTGTCCAATTTACTTTGTGTAATTTATTGACGGTTCCTAACTAGCCCAGAGAGAGGTTATCCAATGTCAAACCAACTTTGCCATAGTCGCACACCAGCCAGGTTAAGCTAATTTGCGAAAGAAGTTGGCTAGCACTAGCTTGCCAAGGCGACTTCGAGACACAAGACCTGGGCCTGATTTCCCAATTGCGATGGAACCTAGGCTTACCAGTGTGTTAGCGATGTATCTTTCCTACAATGGCCGAAGATGTAACATGCGCTTCACCACGCAGAAAGAATGGTCACTAAGTGTGTCGTTGGAGCATATGTCTGTACTGCTAGGATCGAAAGAAAGGAAGTGCTGCTCTCGGGTCAGCTTTCTCTATTCAAATCTTTCCTTAACATTATTTCACAATACTGATGACTGATCAGTTCCTAGAGAGATATTACCACCTATGGCTGCAAATATTGATTTTGATTATTCTCATGCTTACCCAATTAAAATGCACTAAATCACTGATTTGGTACATCATTGCACGAATGTTAGGCTATACAGTACATCATTAACTATATTGAGACAAATTACAAACAGTAGCCTAAAAGTAGCAAAATATAAATGTATTTCAATATGATTGAGATAAGCCTATACAGTGAGGGAAAAAAGTATTTGATCCCCTGCTGATTTTGTACGTTTGCCCACTGACAAAGAAATGATCAGTCTATAATTTTAATGGTAGGTTCATTTGAACAGTGAGAGACAGAATAACAAAAAAATCCAGAAAAACGCATGTCAAAAATGTTATAAATTGATTTGCATTTTAATGAGGGAAATAAGTATTTGACCCCTCTGCAAAACATGACTTCATACTTGGCGGCAATACCCTTGTTGGCAATCACAGAGGTCAGACGTTTCTTGTAGTTGGCCACCAGGTTTGCACACATTTCAGGATGGATTTTGTCTCACTCCTCTTTGCAGATCTTCTCCAAGTCATTAAGGTTTCGAGGCTGACGTTTGGCAACTCAAACCTTCAGCTCCCTCCACAGATTTTCTATGGGATTAAGGTCTGGAGACTGGCTAGGCCACTCCAGGACCTTAATGTGCTTCTTCTTGAGCCACTCCTTTGTTGCCTTGGCCGTGTGTTTTGGGTCATTGTCATGCTGGAATACCCATCAACGACCCATTTTCAATGCCCTGGCTGAGGGAAGGAGGTTCTCACCCAAGATTTGACGGTACATGGCCCCGTCCATCGTCCCTTTGATGCGGTGAAGTTGTCCTGTCCCCTTAGCAGAAAAACACCTCCAAAGCATAATGTTTCCACCTCCATGTTTGACGGTTGGGATGGTGTTCTTGAGGTCATAGGCAGCATTCCTCCTCCTCCAAACACGGCGAGTTGAGTTGATGCCAAAGAGCTCCATTTTGGTCTCATCTGACCACAACACTTTCACACAGTTGTCCTCTGAATCATTCAGATGTTCATTGGCAAATTTCAGATAGGCATGTATATGTGCTTTCTTGAGCAGGGGGACCTTGCGGGCGCTGCAGGATTTCAGTCCTTCACGGCGTAGTGTGTTACCAATTGTTTTCTTGGTGGCTATGGTCCCAGCTGCCTTGAGATCATTGACAAGATCCTCCCGTGTAGTTCTGGGCTGATTCCTCACCGTTCTCATGATCATTGCAACTCCACGAGCTGAGATCTTGCATGGAGCCCCAGGCCGAGGGAGATTGACAGTTCTTTTGTGTTTCTTCCATTTGTGAATAATCGCACCAACTGTTGTCACCTCCTCACCAAGCTGCTTGGCGATGGTCTTGTAGCCCATTCCAGCCTTGTGTAGATCTACAATCTTGTCCCTGACATCCTTAGAGAGCTCTTTGGTCTTGGCCATGGTGGAGAGTTTGGAATCTGATTGATTGATTGCTTCTGTGGACAGGTGTCTTTTATACAGGTAACAAACTGAGATTAGGAGCACTCCCTTTAAGAGTGTGCTCCTAATCTCAGCTCGTTACCTATATAAAAGACACCTGGGAGCCAGAAATCTTTCTGATTGAGAGGGAGTCAAATACTTATTTCCCTCATTAAAATGCAAATCAATCTATAACATTTTTGACATGCGTTTTTCTGGATTTTTGTTGTTGTTATTCTGTCTCACACTGTTCAGATAAACCTACCATTAAAATTATAGACTGATAATTTCTTTGTCAGTGGGCAAACGTACAAAATCAACCTTTATTTTAATGCAGTCATCTCGGTTTTCTTTTAAATAATATTTTTATACGCCACTTGTTTGTATCAATTGCAAAGACATCGACAACTTTGTTTTGAAGTCATTGGCGGTCACAGATGTTTAGCAGAGATCTTCTGTGTATACAGTGATGCGGGAGGGGAAAAAAAAATCTAACCATGCACTTAGCTGTTCTACAAGTTGTCCGAGGCATGCGTTAGATTACCTGCATTTTCAAGTGCATTGCTAACCTGTTTGGGATAGGGGGCAGTATTTTCACGGCCGGATAAAAAACGTACCCGATTTAATCTGGTTATTACGCCTGCCCAGAAACTAGAATATGCATATAATTAGTAGATTTGGATAGACAACACCCTAACGTTTCTAAAACTGTTTGAATGGTGTCAGTGAGTATAACAGAACTCATATGGCAGGCCAAAACCTGAGAAGATTCTATATGGGAAGTGCCCTGTCTGACCATTTCTTGGCCTTCTGTAGCCTCTTTATCGAAAATACAGGATCTCTGCTGTGACGTGACATTTTCTAAGGCTTTCATTGGCTCTCAGAAGGCGCCAGAACGTGGAATGATAACTCTGCAGTTTCTGGGCGAAAAACAGTAGGGGTTTTGGAGAGTGGTACTTCTGAGAACAATGACACTGGAGTGCGCGTGCATGCGATGACTCCATTTTCTTATTTCAGTGTTTGAACGGATACAACGTCTCCTGGTTGGAATATTATCGCTATTTTTATGAAAAAAATCGCATAAAAATGTATTTTAAACAGCGTTTGACATGCTTCGAAGTACGGTAATGGAATATTTAGAATTTTTTGGTCACGAAATGCGCCGGCGCGTCACCCTTCGGATAGTGATTTGAACGCACGAACAAAACGGAGGTATTTGGATATAACTATGGATTATTTGGAACCAAAACAACATTGGGTGTTCAAGTAGAAGTCCTGGGAGTGCATTCTGACGAAGAACAGCAAAGGTAATCCAATTTTTCTTATGGTAAATCTGAGTTTGGTGAGTGCCAAACTTGGTGGGTGTCAAAATAGCTAGCCATGATGGCCGGGCTATCTACTCAGAATATTGCAAAATGTGCTTTCACCAAAAAGCTATTTTAAAATCGGACACCGCGATTGCATAAAGGAGTTCTGTATCTATAATTCTTAAAATAATTGTTATGTTTTTTGTCAACGTTTATCGTGAGTAATTTAGTAAATTCACCGGAAGTTTTCGGTGGGTATGCTAGTTCTGAACAAAACATTCTAATGTAAAAAGCTGGTTTTTGATATAAATATGAACTTGATTAACCTGTTGGGGGTAGGGGGCAGTATTGACACGGCCGGATAAAAAACGTACCCGATTAAATCTGGTTACTACTCCTGCCCAGTAACTAGAATATGCATATAATTATTGGCTTTGGATAGAAAACCCCCTAAAGTTTCTAAAACTGTTTGAATGGTGTCTGTGAGTATAACAGAACTCATATGGCAGGCAAAAACCTGAGAAGATTCCTTACAGGAAGTGCCCTCTCTGACA
This sequence comes from Salmo salar, assembly GCF_965601325.2. Taxonomy (NCBI): domain Eukaryota; kingdom Metazoa; phylum Chordata; class Actinopteri; order Salmoniformes; family Salmonidae; genus Salmo; species Salmo salar. The sequence goes on from NC_138299.1 coordinate 63,507,091, forward strand.
AGATCTTGTTCTTCTTGTCTCTGTTCATTGAAGACTGAGGATCTTTGCTGTAATGTGACACTTCCTACGGGCTCCCATCGGCTCTCAGAGCCCGGGAAAAAGCTGAATGATATCGAGGCAGCCCCAGGCTGAAACACATTATCGCTTTTGGCAAGTGGCCGATCAGAGGACAATGGGCTTAGGCGCGTTCACGAGTCGACCCCATGCTTTATTTTCTTTCGTCTGTTTACCTAAATGCAGATTCCCGGTTGGAATATTATCGCTTTTTTACGAGAAAAATGGCATAAAAATTGATTTTAAACAGCGGTTGACATGCTTCGAAGTACGGTAATGGAATATTTAGAAAAAAATTTGTCACGAAATGCGCCATGCTCGTCACCCTTCTTTTTCCCTTTCGGATAGTGTCTTGAACGCACGAACAAAACGCCGCTATTTGGATAAAACAATGGATTATTTGGGACCAAACCAACATTTGTTATTGAAGTAGAAGTCCTGGGAGTGCATTCTGACGAAGAACACCAAAGGTAATTACATTTTTCTTATAGTAAATCTGACTTTGGTGAGTGCTAAACTTGCTGGGTGTCTAAATAGCTAGCCCTGTGATGCCGGGCTATCTACTTAGAATATTGCAAAATGTGCTTTCACCAAAAACCTATTTTAAAATCGGACATATCGAGTGCATAGAGGAGTTCTGTATCTATAATTCTTAAAATAATTGTTATGCATTTTGTGAACGTTTATCGTGAGTAATTTAGTACATTTTTAGTAAATTCACCGGAAGTTTGCGGGGGGGTATGCTAGTTCTGAACGTCACATGCTAATGTAAAAAGCTGGTTTTTGATATAAATATGAACTTGATTGAACAAAACATGCATGTATTGTGTAACATAATGTCCTAGGTGTGTCATCTGATGAAGATCATCAAAGGTTAGTGCTGCATTTAGCTGTCTTCTGGGTTTTTGTGACATTATATGCTAGCTTGAAAAATGGGTGTCTGATTATTTCTGGCTGGGTACTCTGCTGACATAATCTAATGTTTTGCTTTCGTTGTAAAGCCTTTTTGAAATCGGACAGTGTGGTTAGATTAACGAGAGTCTTCTCTTTAAAATGGTGTAAAATAGTCATATGTTTGAGAAATTGAAGTAATAGCATTTCTAAGATATTTGAATAAGGCGCCACGGGATTCCACTGGCTGTTACGTAGGTGCGACGAAATCGTCCAACTGGCCCTAGAGAAGTTAAACAAAACATGCATGTATTGTGTAACATAATGTCCTATGTGTGTCATCTGATGAAGATCATCAAATGTTAGTGCTGCATTTAGCTGTGGTTTTGGTTTTTGTGACATATATGCTTGCTTGAAAAATGGGTGTGTGATTATTTCTGGCTGGGTACTCTCCTGACATAATCGAATGTTTTGCTTTCGTTGTAAAGCCTTTTTGAAATCGGACAATGTGGTTAGATAAAGGAGAGTCATGTCTTTAAAATGGTGTAAAATAGTCATATGTTTGAAAAATTGAAGTTTTTGCATTTTTGAGGTATTTGTAATTCGCGCCACTCTATGCCGTTGGATATTGGTGAGGCGTTCCGCTAGCGGAACATCTGTCCCTAACAGGTTTTAATTATGATGCTTTGGGAAACAGCTCAGAGTTTTAACGATGCTCATACAAAGGTTCTAACAATGAACTTAGCCTTACGATGCTTTTGGGAGACCGGGTCTTGGTTAGACTGTTTCAACTTATCTAGAAGGATGAGTGACTGTAACTGTGTACTGTTTTGGCAGAGTGAATGTACAAACACTTGCCACACACACAAGAGACTCACAATAAACCACCCCCTTCAAGCCAACTCTCGTTTGGCTTCAGTCATGGCTGCTGCATTTGTTAATGACCAAGCTGAAAAACAAGGCCAAATCAGGAAGTTTAGCCCCACTATAACATAACAGCATATAGACCTACATTTTTTAAAATGTTCCTTCCTTGTTACAGCAAATCATGAAGCGACTCATCAAACGCTATGTTTTGAAAGCACAAGTGGACAAAGAAAACGATGAGGTCAATGAAGGTAAAGTTGCATCTTCACTTTTACTTTGAAGTACTTCATCAGAAATAGTCTGAGAATCTTTTGCGGTGTTACACAATGCATAAAATTAACAATTCTCAGGGGTAGAAAGAGGCCTATAAACTGCAAATTCCACAGGGTTCCCATTGGTGTTTGAAGCTCAAATAAACCGTGCTAACTGCATTGTGTACAGTATATATGTTGAATTATGAAGAGTGCATCAGTTCAACATTGTCATGCAGTGAATATTTCAGTAAATATTTCATTTGAGAACCCTTTAACAGAATTCTTCAATACATACAACTTGAATGGACCTCATATATTATTTCTGTTATGACCTCACATTATGTTACTTTGCAGGTGAACTGAAAGAAATCAAGCAGGACATCTCCAGTTTACGTTACGAACTCCTGGAAGACAAGTCTCAGGCTACAGAGGAGCTGTCCTTGCTTATCCAGAAACTGAGTGACAAACTGAACCTAGGCCCTACTACACGCTTGCCCTACAAGTGACCCGCAGATGCGGAAGTGCGACATCGGCGGATGCGGTGGATTGAGATGCATCCAATGCAAAAAAGCAGTTGCAGTATTTTATGCAACAAATAGTGGTATAGTCTCTGTTGAGACATACACTTTAGGCCAGGGCTATCAAACTCGTGCACTAATGTCATTGTGATGTTTCTTTTTTTTAACTGAAATCCATCTAGTTGCAAAGCACCTTTATTTTCTACATAAACACTGGTCTTGTTGGTCTTAGTGCTTTGGCTATTTTGCAGGATTCTAGAAATGTTATGTTTTAGAAGTGTCCAGCCCTGGTCCTGGAGTGTGTAAATGTGAATACAGGCTATTTCCCTCACTCAACTTTTTTCATTCAACTTTTTCACCCCGGAGGTTTTATCTGGACATGGTTCGTCAGGACTTCAAACAGCCGAAGCTAAGTAACATTAACATGATGCCTTCTAATTGCAGTCGTTGTACTTATAATATACAGGAGAACGATCGCCTTACGGCAAGGATAGCTGTGCTGCAAGCCCAGCTTCAGACGCGATCGTTAGGCAAGGGTAATTTCAGTGTAGGAAAGGATGAAACAGCGTCTGTGCCACCAGTAAGTACAGATAGTAACGTTAGTATAAACCCCCTCGCACGGTCCCCGCAGCCGGACAACTTTCTCATGGCTTCTGGAGGGAAACGCTGTAGGAATGCTCAACCGGTGTCGCTTATTCAGCCGACAGAAACTTTCAACCGGTTCTCCCCATTAAGCGAGTCGGAGTCGGAGGCCGAGATTTCTCTGGTCTCTACTCCTCCCGTTGTGGGGTCTGAGACGCCGACGGCTCCCACCATTAGCTCTGACAAATTGAAAACCCTAGTCATTGGCGACTCCATTACCCGCAGTATTAGACTTAAAACTAATCATCCAGCGATCATACACTGTTTACCAGGGGGCAGGGCTACCGACGTTAAGGCTAATCTAAAGACGGTGCTGGCTAAAGCTAAAACTGGCGAGTGTAGAGAGTATAGAGATATTGTTATCCACGTCGGCACCAACGATGTTAGGATGAAACAGTCAGAGGTCACCAAGCGCAACATAGCTTCAGCGTGTAAATCAGCTAGAAAGATGTGTCGGCATCGATTAATTGTCTCTGGCCCCCTCCCAGTTAGGGGGAGTGATGAGCTCTACAGCAGAGTCTCACAACTCAATCGCTGGTTGAAAACTGTTTTCTGCCCCTCCCAAAAGATAGAATTTGTAGATAATTGGCCCTCTTTCTGGGACTCACCCACAAACAGGACCAAGCCTGGCCTGTTGAGGAGTGACGGACTCCATCCTAGCTGGAGGGGTGCTCTCATCTTATCTACGAACATAGACAGGGCTCTAACTCCTCTAGGTCCACAATGAAATAGGGTGCAGGCCAGGCAGCAGGCTGTTAGCCAGCCTGCCAGCTTAGTGGAGTCTGCCACTAGCACAGTCAGCATAGTCAGCTCAGCTATCTCCATTGAGACCGTGTCTGTGCCTCGATCTAGGTTGGGCAAAATTAAAAATGGCGGTGTTCGCTTTAGCAATCTCACTAGTATAAAGACCTCCTCCATTCCTGCCATTATTGAAAGAGATTGTGATACCTCACATCTCAAAATTGGGTTACTTAATGTTAGATCCCTCACTTCCAAGGCAGTTATAGTCAATGAACTAATCACTGATAATAATCTTGATGTGATTGGCCTGACTGAAACATGGCTTAAGCCTGATGAATTTACTGTGTTAAATGAGGCCTCACCCCCTGGTTACACTAGTGACCATACCCCCCGTGCATCCGGCAAAGGCGGAGGTGTTGCTAACATTTACGATAGCAAATTTCAATTTACAAAAAAAAAAACAATGACGTTTTCGTCTTTTGAGCTTCTAGTCATGAAATCTATGCAGCCTACTCAATCACTTTTTATAGCTACTGTTTACAGGCCTCCTGGGCCATATGCAGTGTTCCTCACTGAGTTCCCTGAATTCCTATCGGATCTTGTAGTCATAGCAGATAATATTCTAATTTTTGGTGACTTTAACTTTCACATGGAAAAGTCCACAGACCCACTCCAAAAGGCTTTCGGAGCCATCATCGACTCAGTGGGTTTTGTCCAACATGTCTCTGGACCTACTCACTGCCACAGTCATACTCTGGACCTAGTTTTGTCCCATGGAATAAATGTTGTGGATCTAAATGTTTTTCCTCATAATCCTGGACTATCGGACCACCATTTTATTACGTTTGCAATTGCAACAAATAATCTGCTCAGACCCCAACCAAAGAGCATTAAAAGTCGTGCTATAAATTCTCAGACAACCCAAAGATTCCTTGATGCCCTTCCAGACTGCCTCTGCCTACCCAAGGACATCAGAGGACAAAAATCAGTTAACCACCTAACCGAGGAACTCAATTTAACCTTGCGCAATACCCTAGATGCAGTTGCACCCCTAAAAACTAAAAACATCTGTCATAAGAAACTAGCTCCCTGGTATACAGAAAATACACGAGCTCTGAAGCAAGCTTCCAGAAAATTGGAACGGAAATGGCGCCACACCAAACTGGAAGTCTTCCGACTAGCTTGGAAAGACAGTACCGTGCAGTATCGAAGAGCCCTCACTGCTGCTCGATCATCCTATTTTTCCAACTTAATTGAGGAAAATAAGAACAATCCGAAATTTCTTTTTGATACTGTCACAAAGCTAACTAAAAAGCAGCCTTCGCAAATGGAGGATGGCTTTCACTTCAGCAGTAATACATTTCTGAACTTCTTTGAGGAAAAGATCATGATCATTAGAAAGCAAATTACAGACTCCTCTTTAAATCTGGGTATTCCTCCAAAGCTCCATTGTCCTGAGTCTACACAACTCTGCCAGGACCTAGGATCAAGGGAGATACTAAAGTGTTTTAGTACTATATCTCTTGACGCAATGATGAAAATAATCATGGCCTCCAAACCCTCAAGCTGCATACTGGACCCTATTCCAACTAAACTACTGAAAGAGCTGCTTCCTGTGCTTGGCCCTCCTATGTTGAACATAATAAACGGTTCTCTATCCACCGGATGTGTACCAAGCTCACTAAAAGTGGCAGTAATAAAGCCTCTCTTGAAAAAGCCGAATCTTGATCCAGAAATTATAAAAAACTATCGGCCTATATCGAATCTTCCATTCCTCTCAAAAATTTTAGAAAAAGCTGTTGCACAGCAACTCGCTGCCTTCCTGAAGACAAACAATGTATACGAAACGCTTCAGTCTGGTTTTAGACCCCATCATAGCACTGAGACTGCACTTGTGAAGGTGGTAAATGACCTTTTAATGACGTCAGACCGAGGCTCTGCATCTGTCCTCGTGCTCCTAGATCTTAGTGCCGCTTTTGATACCATCGATCACCACATTCTTTTGGAGAGATTGGAAACCCAAATTGGTCTACATGGACAAGTTCTGGCCTGGTTTAGATCTTATCTGTCGGAAAGATATCAGTTTGTCTCTGTGAATGGTTTGTCCTCTGACAAATCAATTGTACATTTCGGTGTTCCTCAAGGTTCCGTTTTAGGACCACTATTGTTTTCACTATATATTTTACCTCTTGGGGATGTTATTCGAAAACATAATGTTAAATTTCACTGCTATGCGGACGACACACAGCTGTACATTTCAATGAAACATGGTGAAGCCCCAAAATTGCCCTCGCTAGAAGCCTGTGTTTCAGACATAAAGAAGTGGATGGCTGCAAACTTTCTACTTTTAAACTCGGACAAAACAGAGATGCTTGTTCTAGGTCGCAAGAAACAAAGAGATCTTCTGTTGAATCTGACAATTAATCTGGATGGTTGTACAGTTGTCTCAAATAAAACTGTGAAGGACCTCGGCGTTACTCTGGACCCTGATCTCTCTTTTGAAGAACATATCAAGACTGTTTCAAGGACAGCTTTTTTCCATCTACGTAACATTGCAAAAATCAGAAATTTTCTGTCCAAAAATGACGCAGAAAAATTAATCCATGCTTTTGTTACTTCTAGGCTGGACTACTGCAATGCTCTACTTTCCGGCTACCCGGATAAAGCACTAAATAAACTTCAGTTAGTGCTAAATACGGCTGCTAGAATCCTGACTAGAACCAAAAAATGTGATCATATTACTCCAGTGCTAGCCTCCCTACACTGGCTTCCTGTTAACCTGTTGGGTCTAGGGGGCAGCATTTGCACGTCTGGATAAAAAAATGTACCCGATTTAATCTGGTTACTAATCCTACCCAGTAACTAGAATATGCATATACTTATTATATATGGATAGAAAACACTCTAAAGTTTCCAAAACTGTTTGAATGGTGTCTGTGAGTATAACAGAACTCATTTGGCAGGCAAAACCCTGAGACATTTTCTGACAGGAAGTGGATACCTGATGTGTTGTATTGACTTTAAACCTATCCCATTGAAAAACACAGGGGTTTAGGAATATTTTGGCACTTCCTATTGCTTCCACTAGATGTCACCAGCCTTTACAAAGTGTTTTGAGTCTTCTGGAGGGAGATCTGACCGAACAAGAGCCATGGAAAGATGATGTCCCATTAGACACCTGGCGCGCGAGTTCATGTTGGGTACCCTCGTTCCAATACGTTATAAAAGAGTATGCATTCGTCCACCTTGAATATTATTCATGTTCTGGTTAAAAAAGGCCCTAATGATTTATGCTATACAACGTTTGACATGTTTGAACGAACGGAAATATATTTTTTCCCCTCGTTCATGACGAGAAGTCCGGCTGGCTTACATCATGTGCTAACGAGACGGAGATTTTTGGACATAAATGATGAGCTTTTTTGAACAAAACTACATTCGTTATGGACCTGTGATACCTGGAAGTGACATCTGATGAAGAGAATCAAAGGTAATGGATTATTTACATAGTATTTTCGATTTTAGATCTCCCCAACATGACGTCTAGTCTGTATCGCAACGCGTATTTTTCTGGGCGCAGTGCTCAGATTATTGCAAAGTGTGATTTCCCAGTAAGGTTATTTTTAAATCTGGCAAGTTGATTGCGTTCAAGAGATGTAAATCTATAATTCTTTAAATGACAATATAATATTTTACCAATGTTTTCTAATTTTAATTATTTAATTTGTTACGCTGACTTGACTGCCGGTTATTGGAGGGAAACGATTTCCTCAACATCAATGCCATAGTAAAACGCTGTTTTTGGATATAAATATGAACTTGATAGAACTAAAAATGCATGCATTGTCTAACATAATGTCCTAGGAGTGTCATCTGATGGAGATTGTAAAAGGTTAGTGCATCATTTTAGCTGGTTTTATGGTTTTGGTGACCCTGTCTTTGACTTGACAAAACATTACACACAACTCTTGTAAATGTACTGTCCTAACATACTCTAAATTTATGCTTTCGCCGTAAAACCTTTTTGAAATCGTAAAACGTGGTTAGATTAAGGAGATGTTTATCTTTCAAATGGTGTAAAATAGTTGTATATTTGAAAAATTTGAATTTTGACATTTATTTGGATTCAAATTTGCCGCTCTTGAAATGCACCTGCTGTTGATGGAGTGCACCACGGGTGGCACGCTAGCGTCCCACCTAGCCCCAAGAGGTTAAGGCAAGGGCTGATTTCAAGGTTTTACTGCTAACCTACAAAGCATTACATGGGCTTGCTCCTACCTATCTTTCCGATTTGGTCCTGCCGTACATACCTACACGTACGCTACGGTCACAAGACGCAGGCCTCCTAATTGTCCCTAGAATTTCTAAGCAAACGGCTGGAGGTAGGGCTTTCTCCTATAGAGCTCCATTTTTATGGAATGGTCTGCCTACCAATGTGAGCTACTGGTGTTCTTCCATGCCGTCCATGGGAGGGGTGCGTCACTTGAGTGGGTTGAGTCACTGACTTGTTCTTCCTTTTCTGGGTTGACGCCCCCCCCTTGGGTTGTGCCATGGCGGAGATCGTTGTGGGCTATACTCGGCCTTGTCTTAGGACGGTAAGTTGGTGGTTGGAGACATCCCTCTAGTGGTGTGGGGGCTGTGCCTTGGCAAAGTGGGTGGGGTTATATCCTGCCTGTTTGGCCCTGTCCGGGGGTATCATCGGATGGGGCCACAGTGTCTTCTGATCCCTCCTGTCTCAGCCTCCAGTATTTATGCTGCAGTAGTTTATGTGTCGGGGGGCTAGGGTCAGTCTGTTACATCTGGAGTATTTCTCTTGTCCTGTGTGTATTTAAACATGCTCTCTCTAATTCTCTCTTTCCCTCTTTCTGTCTTTCTCTCGGAGGACCTGAGCCCTATGACCATGCCTCAGGACTACCTGGTATGATGACTCCTTGCTGTCCCCAGTCCACCTGGCCGTGCTGCTGCTCCAGTTTCAACTGTTCTGCCTGCGGCTATGGAACCCTGACCTGTTCACCGGACGTGCTTGTTGCACCCTCGACAACTACTATGATTATTATTATTTGACCATGCTGGTCATTTATGAACATTTTAACATCTTGACCATGTTCTGTTATAATATCCACCCTGCACAGCCAGAAGAGGACTGGCCACCCCTCATAGCCTGGTTCCTCTCTAGGTTTCTTCCTAGGTTTTTGGCCTTTCTAGGGAGTTTTTCCTAGGGAGTTTTTCCTAGCCACCGTGCTTCTTTCACATGCTTTGCTTGCTGTTTGGGGTTTTAGGCTGGGTTTCTGTACAGCACTTTGAGAATATCAGCTGATGTACGAAGGGCTATATAAAAATAAATTTGATTTGATTTTGACATTGCCACCTTATTTGATTGAGGTCCTTGTGTGAGTCAACCTATTTTCTCTCTGTAGCGTAGCCCTGGTGTAAAATTGTGGATAGAAAGTGGAATATTGCCTCTCCGGGTCCAGGGTTGGTTTACACCTGCACTTAAGCATTTATTGGTATGATAAATATCTTTAGATTTCCTTAATAACCTATGCAGGATATTTAATTATCTTTGTCCGATAACCATTTTGTAATTATACTAGGGAACAGAAACATGCATTTGATTCCATATTGTATTTGATAGAAAGTCTTTCCTTAGGATGTTCTTAGACACTGTAAAGAATGTTTTTTCTAACTCAATAACTGTAGCATTTCAGTTATAATATTTGTATGCATACAGTTGAAGTCGGAAGTTTACATACACCTAAGCCAAATACATTTAAACTCAGTTTTTCACAATTCCTGACATTTAATCAGAGAGAAAATTCCCTGTCTTAGGTCATTTAGGATCACCACTTCATTTTAAGAATGGGAAATGTCAGAATAATAGTAGAGAGAATGATTTATTTCAGCTTTTATTTCTTTCATCACATTCCCAGTGGGTCAGAAGTTTACATACACTCAATATTAGTATTTGGTAGCATTGCCTTTAAATTGTTTAACTTGGGTCAAATGTTTCGGGTAGCCTTCCACAAGCTTCCCACAATAAGTTGGGTGAATTTTAGCCCATTACTCCTGACAGAGCTGGTGAACCTGAGTCAGATTTTGTAGGCCTCCTTGCTCGCACATGCTTTTTCAGTTCTGCCCACAAACTTTCTATAGGATTGAGGTCACACTCCACTGGCTTCCAGTTGAAGCTCGCATCTGCTACAAGACCATGGTGCTTGCCTACGGAGATGTGAGGGGAACGGCACCTCCGTACCTTCAGGCGCTGATCAGTCCCTACACCCAAAGAAGGGCACTGCATTCATCCACCTCTGGCCTGCTCGCCTCCCTACCTCTGCGGAAGCACAGTTCCCGCTCAGCCCAGTCAAAACTGTTCGCTGCTCTGGCACCCCAATGGTGGAACACGCTCCCTCACGACGCCAGGACAGCGGAGTCAATCACCACCTTCCGGAGACACCTGAAACCCCACCTCTTTAAGGAATACCTGAGATAGGATTAAGTAATCCTTCTAACCCCCCCCCCCCAAAAAAAGATATAGATGTACTATTGTAAAGTGGTTGTTCCACTGGATATCATAAGGTGAATGCACCAATTTGTAAGTCGCTCTGGATAAGAGCGTCTGCTAAATTACGTAAATGTAAATGCCTTTGTGATGGCCACTCCAATACCTTGACTTTGTTGTCCTTAAGGCATTTTGCCACAACTTTGGAAGTATGCTTGGGGTCATTGTCCATTTGGAAGACCCATTTGTGACCAAGCTTTAACTTCCTGACTGATGTCTTGAGATTTTGCTTAAATATATCCACATAATTGTCCTTCCTCATGATGCCATCTATTTTGTGAAGTGCACCAGTCCCTCCTGCAGCAAAGCACCCCCTCACAACATGATGCTGCCACCCCCGTGCTTCACAGTTGGGATGGTGTTCTTCGGCTTGCAAGCATCCCCCTTTTTCCTCCAAACATTATGATGGTCATCATGGCCAAACAGTTCTATTTTTGTTTCATCAGACCAGAGGACATTTCTCCAAAAAGTCTGATCTTTGACCCCATGTGCAGTTGCAAACTGTATTCTTGCTTTTTTATGGTGGTTTTGGAGCAGTGGCTTCTTCCTTGCTGAGCGGCCTTTCAGGTTATGTCGATATAGGACTCGTTTTACTGTGGATATAGATACGTTTGTACCTGTTTCCTCCAGCATCTTCACAAGGTCCTTTGCTGTTGTTCTGGGATTGATTTGCACTTTTCGCAACAAAGTACGTTCATCTCTAGGAGACAGAATGCTTCTCCTTCCTGAGCGGAATGACGGCTGCGTGGTCCCATGGTGTGTATACTTACGTACTATTGTTTGTACAGATTAACGTGGTACCTTCAGGCGTTTGGAAATTGCTCCCAAGGATGAACCAGACTTGTGGAGGTCTACGCCTGTTTTTCTGAGGTCTTGGCTGATTTCTTTTGATTTTCAAGCAAAGATGCACTTGAGATAGGTAGGCCTTGAGATACATCCACAGGTACACCTCCAATTGACTCAAATTATGTCAATTAGCCTATCAGAAGCTTCTAAAGCCATGACATTTTCTGGAATCTTCCAAGCTGTTTAAAGGCACAGTAAACTTCTGACCCACTGGAATTGTGATACAGTGAATTATAAGTGAAATAATCTGTCTGTAAACAATTGTTGGAAAAATTACTTGTGTCATGCATAAAGTAGATGTCCTAACCGACTTGCCAAAACTATAGTTTATTAACAAGAAATTTGAGGATAGGTTGAAAAACAAGTTTTAATGACTCCAACCTAAGTGTATGTAAACATTCGACTTCAACTGTATATGAAAATCCATAGCTGCTGTGTTATAAAGAAGGCTTGAGATAAGCAATGGAAAACCTCATACAATATATCTTATATATACAGTATGTAATATTTAAATGTGCAATATTATCAAAGAGTGATTTCTTGTAGGCCTCTCCACTAGTTTTGGATAGATGCACCAACTATTTTGTGGGGAAAAGCTGGCATCATTATTTTTTGGTTACAGCAGGGTATTTTTTTTTACATTTAACTTATGCATTTTCATATATCCATATGTATGACTTTATTTTGATGGTTCTAATTACATAATTGTAGAATGAGATGATCTAGAAATGATATGGTGATGCATATTTTTAACCTGTTTTCTATTTAAAATTCCTTTGGGAAAAAAGCAGAGTTGGAATGATTTTGTTGTATGTTTTGTCATAAGTAAATGTAACACTAAGGTATTAGGTAGATTTGGGACCAGGCAAAGCACTATGTAAAATACACTCTCCTCCTCTTTTAGCACAAACAAAAGATGAGAAAACAAATATTGTTTAATACAAATCCAACATATTTCATGTTTTATTACAATCCTGTTTAGTCATGAGTGTATGTGTAATACTAAGATATTAGGTAGCAAAGCCCTTATATCAAGTATAAACCTGGTAGTGGAGCGTCACCATGAGGGAAACATTCAAGACGTTCAATAGCACACAGTGGGATCCTTGCAAATAGTCTTTCTAAGCTAGAGGGCAGTGGTGTGCTATAGAAGATTGGGATTTAGGTCCCAAATCTATCAATTGCAGATAAAAGGGTTCACTCAGACCGTTTACGCTGTATTTTAAGGATAGTCGTTGTTTCACGTCAATAACCAATAACAATGTCTACAAGGGAAGAAGAAGAGGAAGAAGTGGAATTGTTTCAGGCGTTTTAATGTGATTAAAGTAGCTACCCAGTGAAAATCTCATTTTTAAAAGTTATTCTTTTAACTCATATCCAAATTATGTTGACTCACCCTATACTCATTTTTGTGGCCAAAGCATACATTGGAGAAAAAAACACAAAAAAAACCCACCTCAAACTTAAGAATGCTTGTTATTTCCTCATAGAACATGATGTCATATTCATGAGGAGGATGGGCTGGCCAATCAGCGGTCTAGAGGAGGATTAGCTGGCCAATCAGTGGTCTACTTGCGTTCATATTTTTAATGACCAGTATATGCCCAAACCATTCTGTTGTTGGGATACACCCACACCATTCCAAAACAGAAAAGCTATTGTAAGTAATTAAAGGTCATATTTCATAGAAATCTGTAAACACTGGGCAGGTACTTTAACATGTCCAATACAGCATAAATATTATTTTATCATCAGATACCTGTACATAAATTGAACAAAAATATAAACACAACATGCAAAAATGTCAAAGATTTGAATGAGTTTCAGTTCATATAAGGAAATCAGTCAATTTAAATAAATACATGTAGCCATAATCTATTGATTTCACATGACTGGGAATACAGATATGCATCTGTTGGTAACAAATGTCTTAGGGTGTGGATCAGAAATCCAGTCAGTATCTGGTGTGACCATCATTTGCCTCATGCAGCACAACATATCTCCTTTGCATAGAGTTGATCAGGCTGTTGATTGTAGCCTGTGGAATGTTGTCCCACTCTTCTTCAGTTGCTGTGTGAAGTTGCTGGATATTGATGGGAACTGGAAAATGCTGTCGTACACGTCAATCCAGAGCCTCCCAAACATGCTCAATGGGTGACATGTCTGGTGAGTATGTAGGCCATGGAAAAACTGGGACATTTTCAGCTTCCAGGAATTGTGTACAGATCCTTGCGACATGGGGCCGTGCATTATCATGCTGAAACGTAAGGTGATGGCGGTGGATAAATGGCACGACAATGGGCCTCAGGATCTCGTCACGATATCTCTGTGTATTCAATACCCTGGTGAGGACAACGAGCATGTAAATGAGCCTCCCTGAGACAGTTTCTGACAGTTTATGCAGAAATTCTTAAGTTGTGCAAACCCACAGTTTCATCAGTTGTCAGGTTGGCTGGCCTCAGATGATCCCACAGGTGAAGAAGCCAGATGGGGAGTTCCTGGGCTGGCGTGTTTACACATTGTTTGCGGTTGTGAGTCCAGTTGGATGTACTGTCAAATTCTGAAAAAATATGTTTATGGTAGAGAAATGAACATTACATTCTCTGGCAACAGCTCTGGTGGATATTCCTGGAGTCAGCATGCCAATTGCCACACTCCCTCAACACTTGAGACTTCTGTGGCATTGTGTTGTGTGACAAAACTGCACATTTTAGAGTGGCCTTTTATTGTCCCCAGCACAAGGTGCATCTGTGTAATGCTCATACTGTTTAATCAGTTTCTTGATATGCCACACCTGTCAGGTGGATGGATTATCTTGACCAAGGATAAATGCTCACTAACAGGGATGTAAACAAACTTGTGCAAAACATTTTAGCAAAATAAACTTTTTGTCCACATGGAACATTTCTGGGATCTTTTATTTCAGCTCATGGAACATGGAACAAACACTGTTCAGTATATATCATCATGACTCAGCCAAAACAGTTGACTTTCTGCTTTCTGGCAGGTCTAACTGGTTCATTGGCTGGGGGAACACCTTTAATTCTAATACATAACCCACTCTCCTCCCATTTTTAAAACTTGAACGTGCAAGTCATATTGCAAAACCAACAAAGGTGTATATAAGGCCAATACACAGAGGAGAGTAGGTATTGCATTTTGCGTTAACACACTACTTTGCTCTACAAACCACAGCTGATAGCAGAGAGTAAGTGAATGCACAGCAAAACCTTTAATCTGCTCTTCTTGCCTGTTTAGTTATGGACTATGGTTGATTTGTATAAAAAGGGTAGAAAACATGTACATTCAATTTATTTCTGCAAGTGCTGCTGGATATTCTGAAGTAGGAAACTGACAATAAAGAACATTGACTTTGTACTGCACACTTCAGAGAACTAACTGTAGTGTGCAGAGCCTTTAATTTTCTGTCTTTCGTACTAATAATTATTGTTTTTTGTTTTCTCTTTAGTGTCTCTCACACTCACATATTTTCCAGTCCGAGGTATTGTATGTTGACCTGATCAATGTTCCATCAATGTTGAACTTTTCAGTTTTTAGAATGGACAGCTATTGAAGTGCAAAATACTGTAGCCAACATTTACCCTGGTTGTCAGTCTGTTTCTGCTCTCTTGCCAACACCTTATGGAATTTTCATGCCAAACTTGGCTATTGAAGTAGACTTTTTATGGAGTTAAAAACGTGATTTACCTGTGTTTTTTTATATAGATAATTTTATCATTTTAATTTAAAACAATCACGGTAAGGTACTTAATTGTTACCCAGAAATGATTTGCTATTGAGATAAAAATGGCTACATTGGACCTTTTAACCTTTTCTTTTAAACACAGAAACTATTATTGATATAGAGTTTGCTTATTAAACAGTAAATTGCATTTTGCCCTTAACTTTCTTTATAACCTTGTTGTAAGAACCAGACATTTTGTCAGGCACTACTAGGGTTTCATTTGGTAGAGATTAGGCGCGCTCACACTGCACCTTAGCTCAGGGCTAAGAACGATGCAGTGTGAAAAGGCCAATCCTTTTTCCTGTGCTGTAGAATTTAGAATTAGAATACAATATATTTGAATAGGATCTCTATGGTCTGTGCTATAACAGGTCGTGCTGAGGTCATCCGGGTGATGCTCAAAGACCAAGGGGCAGAGTTTGATGAGAAGGTCATCACCATGGAGATGTGGAAGGAGGGCACTCTCAAAGCCAGCTGTGTGAGTAACCCGGTAACCAGTGTACCATAGTCAAGTTATGTTATTGCATTTCACATCACTTTTACATGCAGACAAAAATGTCTTAGTTAATTCAGGGGTTGGTGGGGAGGGAGTAACCTTCGGAAAAAAAAAAAAGTACTTTAAAAAAGTGAATAAATGAGTATTCTTGGCTGAATGTTTACTGAAACACCGTCGACAATGTTCTTCTAAAAAGGCGGTTTAGATAGCAACTGAGCAAACATGACACTGGTAACCCGAGCTTCTAAGCAACATTACCCATGTGGGCCTTACAGAGACGGAGAGAGCCCCTAACAAGTTCTATAGGGGGAGGTTGGATGCAAGATCAGCCAAACGGAACTTGATAAACATATCAATAGAAAACATACCTACCACAAATACTGTCTTTATAAAAAGCACACTCTGTGCCTTATGCATAGCTCACAAGGTGTTGTTCATGCACTTATAATGCATTATGAAGAGGGTATTCATAGGAGGTGTTACCAAAACATCATCTCAGAATCATGAATTTGAATCATGACGTTTAGATGCTAAGTGATTCAGGACATGACAAATCACAATTATGTTTTTTGACAGAGGATTAGAAGTGAATTGTTGATCATTTTTCCTTTGCTTTTTGTTCACAGTTGTTTGGTCAGCTCCCTATATTTCAAGACGGTGACCTCACTTTGTACCAGACCAATGCAATAAGGAGACATCTCGCACGGAAACTTGGTAAATGGAGAACAAACAGAAAATCCTGCTTGCAACATAATGAAATTCATATTGACTCACCCAATATGTCTTGATCAATTCTCTGCTCCAGGACTTTATGGCAAAGACCAGAGGGAGGCTGCTCTCATTGACATGATGGATGAAGCCATTCAAGATCTCCTAAACAAATACATAAAACTGATGTTCGAGAAAGATGTAAGTGTTCAAATGTAGGGTAAATGTAACCAATTTGATCTAAACCCATCGTCTCCCTCATAATACAGATCTGTTGCTGGATCTTAGTTTGACCAGTTTTGTCACAGTAGTAAAATAATCCTGCAGTAGGAGGATTTGATTATTCTCAAAAACGTTTTTACAGAAATGTGTTTTGTTAGGCTACAGTAGGCATTTGTTTACGTGAGAGATCTAGTGAGAGACAGATAACTGTTTATGTTACTACTAGGGCACTTATAATTTCCTGCAGAGCAGGAAAATTCTCTGCGACAACAGTGATCAAATGAATATACTATATGTATATCATAGTATAGTAGTAGTATAGTATTGACTGTAGGAAGAATTGCCACTTACCTACTGTAACTGCAATGCAAGTTTGATTAGATTGAGTCCCAAAATGATTAATAATGATATTTGGTTCCCCAGGACTCCGGTAAAGAAAGGTACCTTAAGGCACTGCCAACAGATCTCAAGCCCTTCGAGAAAACCCTGTCCAGCAATAAAGGAAGCTTTCTGGTTGGCGACAAGGTACATTTATTTATGTTTTCTCATTATCATCAAAGACGTCAACTGGCATATACTGTACATGGGGGTAGAGGTAAGGGGTTAGGGGTTGTTTTGGACCTGGACTTCTCATGCTCTCTTCCTCTCTCTGGCAGATCTCCTTAGCCGACTACGCCCTGGTGCTCCTGCTGATCCACCACCAAGTCCTCAGCCCCCCCTGCCTGGATGCCTTCCCCTCCCTCCAGAGCTACCTGAAGAGGCTGTGTGCCCGACCCAACCTGCATGCTTACCTTCATAGCGACGACTTCAAGAACAGACCCATCATTCCTGGAAATAGAGCCTAAAGTCCTTATGGCCCTAGTCCTCTTATCGTACCTCAGTATTAAATCATATCTAAAATGCCACAATATGTATACATTCAACCAGAATGGATCACGTTGAGTTGTAATTTGGCTGTATATTGAGTACTGTGTGTCTTGGTGGAGTAGGTCTCTGTCTGTTTGTGCCTGGTATCAGTGCTACCCGCTTGCAGCGAGGAGTGTTAAAAATGATGTTATTGTTTAATAAAGTACATTTGCATATACATCGAATTTTCGCTATTGTTTTGTGTGTCGAAAATATTGGCAGATATAATACCCCTGAGGCTGTGGTCTATCAGATATATTGTAATGGCTAGGTAGTTTTCCAGCCACCTTCTCCCAGCCACCTTCTGACAATATATCCAATATACCATGCCCTCCTGGGCTTCATTGCTTAAATATTTTACATCTAATATTTTCCTTTTAGAATAAGTGATAGTGGATCTTATTGACACTTGTAGAAACAATTGACTAAAACATTGTCTCAAGTATTCTATTACAAACAGCAGCTCAACTTACATACAGTGAAGAGCCAAATGTGCAAGTCATGGTTGTTGTCAGGTGTCAAGTTAAGAAAGAGTGTGAGGGGACAATGTATAGGGAAGGAGGATCAGGTTTGGTATTTGCAGTCATATATAGCGAGCATTTATACTGAACAAAAATACAAACGCAACATGCAAAGTGTTGTCCCATATTTCATGAGCTGAAATAAAAGATCCCAGAAATGTTCCATACACACAAAAAGCATATATCTCTCAAATGTTGTGCACACATTTGTTTACATCCCTGTTACTGAGCATAATACCTTTGCCAAGATAATCCATCCACCTGACAGGTGTGGCATATCAAGAAGCTGATTAAACAGCATGATCATTACACAGGTGCACCTTGTGCTGGGGACAATAAGAGGCCACTATAAAATGTGCAGTTTTGTCACACAACACAATGCCACAGATTTCTTACGTTTTGAGGGAGTGTGGCATTGGCATGCTGACTGCAGGAATGTCCAACAGAGCTATTAACAGAGAATGTAATGTTAATTTCTCTACCATAAACCACCTCTAATGTCATTTTAGAGGATTTGGCAGTACATCCAACTGGCCTCACAACCGCATACGATGTGTATCCACGCCAGCCCAGGACCTCCACATCCAGCTTTTTCACCTGCAGGATCGTCTGAGACCAGCCACCCGGACAGCTGATGAAACTGAGAAGTATTTCTGTCTGTAATAAAGCCCTTTTGTGGGGAAAAAGTCATTCTGATTGACTGGGCCTGGCTCCCAAGTGGGTGGGCTTTTGCCTTCCTAGGCCCACGCATTGCTGAGCCCCTGCTTAGTCATGTCAAATCCATAGATTAGGGCCTAATGAATTTATTTCAATTGACTGATTTCCTTATATGTAACTCAGTAAAATAATAGAAATTGTTTGATGTTGCGTTTATGTTTTTGTTCAGTATAATTGAAAGAGACTCATTGGGCTTAGGAAATGTCAACTTTTTGCCTCTCTACATTTGTTTGCTCTCAATTTCCCAATATTCTGTGGTTTGGCCTAATTCCAGGTATGCATGGAATTCATGGACAGTTAAACTGTAGCATGTTCATGGACCACACCTTAAAGAAGGCGTTTTTAAATGCTCACATGAGGAGATATGCTTTCCACAGAGGGTTCTACATGGAACCCGAAATGGTTCTACCTGAAACCAAAATCGGGTTTGACCTAGAAACAAAAAGGATTCTCCTACGGCGACAGTAGAAGAACCCTTTTGGAACCCTTTTTTCTGAGTGTAGACAGGGTGACTCAGAATGATAAACAGATTTTCTGGTATGCACTGGCTGGCCACAGATGTCTTTATGCAGATCATGAGATTTTGCCAAGTCATAGAAATTACCATAATAGTTGTCTGTAGATGTATAGTACTCACATTTGAGTTACCCCATATTTACACAAAGAACCTTCCAGAGACAAACATAAAAATCACACATCTTGCCTCAAGTCATTGAGCCTATATTTTTCCAAAGAATAGACCTAGGTTAATATTACAGTTAAGTGCACTGAACAAAAATATTAATGCAACATGCAATAATTTGAAAGATTTTACTGAGTTACAGTTCATAAAAGGAAATCAGTCAATTGAAATAAATTCATTAGGCCCTAACCTATGGATTTCACATGACTGGGCAAGTGCACAGGGCCTTGGAGGGCACAGGCCCACCCACTTGGAAGCTAGGCCCAGCCAATCAGAATGAGTTTTTCCCCACAAAAGGGGTTTATTACAGACAGAAATAATCCTCAACCCTGGTCATCCCTACTGCCTCTGATCTGGCGGACTCACTAAACACAAATGCTTTGAGTTACAGTTGTAAATGATGTCTGAGTGTTGACATGTGCCCCTGGCTATCCGTATATTTAAAAAACAAATCTTAATATAAGGAATTTGAAATTATTTATAATTTTACTTTTGATACTTAAGTATATTTTAACATTTACATTTACTTTTGATATTTAGGTACATTTAAAACAAAATACTTTTAGACTTTTACTCAAGTAGTATTTTAGTGGGTGAATTAAGTTTTTAATTTAGTGATTTTCTAGAGTAACAATTGGGTACTTTTTCCACCATTGTAAATAAGCAATTGACTTGCAGACGATAAGAACGTGACTATAGACTTGAAAGTCACACCTGAGACTTTGCATGATTGATATAACAAGATTAGAAGCCTATTGTTGGAAACAAAGAAGCTTTGCAACTCATTCAAGGCAACAGCGTAACTTCAGTGATGGTAAATCAGTATGACTTTTCAGAAAGCTATGGAACGCCGTTTGGGTCATAAACCAGGAGGTCAAAACGCAATCTTTTTAACACTACGCATGTAAAGTAAGCAGGTGCAGGTGCAAAGTTAACGTGTTCACGTGTTAAGTTAACGTCTTCACGCACTAAGTTAACACCTACATACGTCAAATAAGCACGTGCAAATGTTCTTGCAGGTGGTCCAATGTGCTAAATAAACGGCT
Source organism: Salmo salar (assembly GCF_965601325.2). Lineage (NCBI taxonomy): Eukaryota > Metazoa > Chordata > Actinopteri > Salmoniformes > Salmonidae > Salmo > Salmo salar. The sequence continues at coordinate 63,527,506 of NC_138299.1, forward strand.
GCAAGCGGTCATGCAGAGTCAAATTAACGCCTACAGCTGCTAAATATACACCTACACACGATAACTTATTGCGTTCTTTAATATACACATTTTACTAACCAATTTCCCTAGCTCCTCCTTTCAAACAGATTTCATTAATCGGTGTACAGTCAGTTTAAAGCAACAACACCATATTCTGAGAAAGAACTTGCTTATCCACTGCAAACAATCCCTAAATGACTGCACTTGGCTTCTGCTCTTCAATAATCCTGGACTTGATGCCCTTCAGTCCACGTTAACAAGGTTGATTCGGGAGGGACAAAATGGCGCCGTAGGGAGAACACTGTGTTTCAGCAAACTACTGTGGCGTTCTTTAATTTCTCTTTTTATATAAATTTTCTAGCTTGAAAAAGTGGTAGAATTTGCTAAATAAGCTATCCTACAATGAGTATTTCTCTAGAATTTCCGACAGCATGCCCAGCAGAACTACTAAGAACTCGACCAAAACCACCACCTCTGTAGATGTGCAGGAGGAGCTAGCTAACGTTAGCGAAGCTAACACCATTGCGGATCCAGGCACAATGGACCTGGTGATTCAAAGGATGACGGATAACATTACTAAAGTGATCGATGTTAAGATAGTAATGGTCTTAGAAGCAATAGCAGGCCATTCAGAAGAACTACAGAGGGTTGTCAAGCGTGTGGATAAAGCAGAAAGAAGAATTGCTACTGTGGAAACTTCAACTACATCAATGGACACTAAGATAAAGGCACTTGAGAAACAGGTGCATGAAATGGCGGAGCACATTGACGACATGGATAATCGAGGACGCAGATGCAATATCCGTGTTGTGGGACTCCCAGAAAATTCTGAAGGGACACGTTCAGTAAACATTTTTGAGGAATGGATCCCTGGCTACCTACAAATGGACACTAAAGCTGGTCATGTGAAGCTGGATAGAACCCATCGCTCTCAAGCACTGATACCCGGTCCCAACCAGCGCCCACGACCAGTGGTTATAAAGTTCCACAACTTCACTGATAAGCAGCGCGTCATGGATGCGGCCAGACGCATCGGTTCTTTACGGTAGTCAACGTCAAGGTCCATGGGTCTCATTCTTCAATGATTATTCCACAGCAGTTGTACGAAGACGCAAGGCGTTCGATGAGGTGAACCTCATCGAACGCCTTATTCTCTTTATTCAAGAGAATAAAGATGGACTACTACGCGCTGCTGTACCCCTCCATATTGAAGATTATGGTCAACGGATCGCCTAAAAAAACTCTACACACCTGAAGAGGCTGCTGCGTTTATTGACTCTCTCGGGTAAATAACTTTAAGCTGCACCACAGCATTGGATCACTTTTTTATTTGAATCTGATCATGAAGCAGTGATGTGAGTTCTCAAGTGCTCCTGTTCAGTAATATTCCTATCTTTATTATTTTTCTTGCTAAAGTAACTGCCACTATAGCTCAGACTGAGATATGTGTGAATCTATATTGGTGCCCAGGCCTGGTTTTAGGTGGAAGAGCCTCAATCTTCTTTTATTGATTTTAATTTCCATATATATAAAGGATGAGGCTATAGAGTGGCTATGCGGACTTAAGAGTCTACATTGGATGTTAGCTGTTAGCTAGTGGGAAAACCCCCTTTTGGATCTTTACATGTTTAATTTTCGGGTTTAGTATAGTTCGGGTTCAGGGTTCATATTGTTTGTTTATGCTCGGTGAGATTGAGGAGAGTTCAACACATGTGAAAATGTACCACCCCATCTTTGCAGTAGAATTCAGTCTGGATATTGGTTGGTCAAAGTGCAATGGCAGGTAACAGACTGTGTGTATGTAAATGGATCATTAGAGAGAGCCATAACCCCATTAAAAGGAAGAAGGTACTGTCTTTTTTTGAAAAAATAAAATATTGATATTGCTCTGTTGCAAGAAACTCATTTGGACAATACGGAGCATCTGAAATTGCAACAAGGGGGGGTTTGGTCAAGTGTTTTTCTCATAATTTACATCTAGAAGTAAAGGTGTAGCAATTCTTGTGAAAAAGAACCTACCACTTAAGGTGTTGAATTGTGTGAAAGATCATTTTCACAAAACTGTCATCTTGCAGAATGGAAACCATGCAGAGAAGCCTTGAGTGGGCTAGGCTGATAAATGTTGCTTCAGCAGATGATCTAATTGATCAAGTATCTCAGTTCATTCAGGAGATTCATACCTCTGGCTGACATCAAGGTAAGCAGCATTGTAGTGGGTGTGGTTGGGCTTACTGTTGAGCAATCAAACAGTATTGTATGATAGGCCGCTGATTTTTTTTCACTCTTCGTTCTCCTGCTGCCCATTGTATTTGTTCTTGGTTAACATTTCTATTCATGTCTTGGATTTAAAATCCAATGTTAAAAAAAGATTACCGGGCCACAATGTGTGACAGTTACTATCATTTAAAAGTGTTTTTGGAATGAGGGGGGGTGGGCGGTGTCACAATACATTAAGAAGCCTAAACACAGTGTTGTATTATTGTAACAGCCAGTTCCGGTTACTGGGCTCCTCAGAATTTTAGAGGAGCTAGAAGTGTACTTTGTTATGCCATCACTCAAGAGCAACTGAGGTTTCTGATGTCCTGTGCTTTCAGTGTGTCTCAGATGGCAGATATTCTACATGTGTCCTGATCGACAGTCAAACATTGTCTAAGGTCAGTTGTGCTTGGGAGTAATGCTATAAACTACAAATCAAGACAGGACTTTAAAATTACTATGATGATATACATTACCTCATCCCTGGCCATTGTTATTCTTTTTTCCAGACACTACATGCACAGTTATATTCTGACATGTCAGATTGTAGTTGTTCATGAATACTTTTCCACATGGATTTGGTTTCCTTTTGTTGGCAGTCAATCTTTTTTAAGGGTAGTGATAATCAGGTAATTGTTTTGCTAACTTGTCCCAAAACACTGTTATTGAACTATCTAAGATCCAGTTAGCACAAACCATTGACGAGGCACAGGAAGCGGTCATGGAGGCCTCCAAACAACTGGTCATGTTGGGTTCAATATGATACATTCGTACATAGGAGGAGAGGGATGCCCTGGTGGAGTCAGCCACGAAGTTCTACTTAGAAAGCAGGCTACGGGATGCTCTAGAGCAGTGAGTTTCCATATATCTAAGGAATCTCATAAGCTGAGTTAAATTCTTCAGGGCAAATTCATCATGTGACTTTTTTTGCTTTATAAATTAAAAGAGTGTTTGGAGTGTCTAGGTCTCCTGCCTTACATGAATAGACCCTCAAGCCTCTTCAGAGAGGTTTTCCTCTACCTTGAGAAGCCTCTTTTGGCCAAAGACAAATCTTCTCTCTTCAAAGCAGAGCGCTCCCCACCTGGTACTAATCAAAGACCAATAGAGAGCAGAGTCGTATGTTTCTGGAGGGACTGACTTCTGGAGGTGGAAGGTTAGATGCAAAACCATGATCATTGAAGTAACACGGCCCACATCAGTAAAATATATCACCGAATCACTCTCACAACTGTGGGACAGCATGTTATAACCTTATTCTTTCATGGGCCTCCTAAGAACGTAATAGATCAATTAAATCCCAAACTACTTTCACTTAGAGTATCGTGTTCTCCAATAAGTGTTACTTATGGACTTTAATGACCCCCCCTTCTTTTTTCAGAGGGGAACGCATACTCTTTAACCCTGGAGAAGGTTCTCATTTTCACTTCGGGGGCTTCGGCCATTCCTAGGCTGGGATTCCCAGCGGAGCCACAGCTACAGTTCTAACACAAACAAGAGAAGGAGGCTGCCAGGTTCTTCCCGGGAGAAAATCTACCCAACTTACGCAGCCTTCAGGGAGAAAATGGAGAGTGGAATTCTACAGTCACCAACATTTGGTGTCATTGTCAAAGACAGCCACCCTAGTCATAGACTGTTTTCTCTGCTACCGCACGGCAAGTGGTACCGGAGCGCCAAGTCTGCGTCCAAGAGGCTTCTAAACAGCTTCTACCCCCAAGCCATAAGACTACTGAACATTTCATCAAATGGCTACCCAGACTATTTGCATTGCAACCACCCTCCTCTTTCACGCTGCTGCTACTCTCTATGCATAGTCACTTTAATATCTCTACCTACATGTACATATTACCTCGACTAACTGGTGCCCCCCGCACATTGACTCTGTTCAGGTACGCCCTGTATATAGCCTCACTATTGTTATTTTACTGCTGCTCTTTAATAACTTGTTATTTAATTATACTTTTATTTCTTTAAGGTATTTTTCTTAACTGGATTGTTGGTTAAGGACTTGTAAGTAAGCATTTCACTGTAAGGTCTACCACTGTTGTATTTGGCGCATGTGACAAATAAAAATTGAATTAATTTAAGGGGAATTATCCAAAATGTTTATTACATGACTACCTAGTAAAGTTCAGAATACTGCAGCCAATGTTAATTGGTTATGTGTCCCAAAAGGTTTGATATTATGAAAGTTTCCGACAGGATCGACCATCAGCAAAAGAAGTTGTGAAGTGAAAGTTTTCAAAAACATTACAACCAATCAGAATCAATTGGACACAGTAATACATAATGCAGCTTTAATATTTTAATTAATGTATGATTTCTTAGGCGGTGAACTGAGCATTATGCAAAGTAGTTAAGTCATGTATGAAAAACGACTATAATTTTACAATATGTGCAATGTTACCATAAATAAACCTTACAGTAAATATGGACAACATTTCATTTACATGTGTAGTGGCAATAGAAACAAACACTGTAGTTGGTACATAGGTTGTGGTGCAGCAAGTTGATGAGGGTAGTGGAGAAGCACTGGTGGGAGAATGGTCATTAAGTCTCACCATCTACTTTGTTTTGCTTACGCTGAGACTGTTGTCCTATCACCATTATGTCAGACCCCAGAGCTCCTCCATTTACCCATGATCACTGGTGATCAGGTGTACCATGGTAGTGACGTCAGCATGTTTAGGTGTTGGGTCCATTCTGGGGATACACATTCTTGTGATAATGTAAAAAATATAATTTGTTATTACAGGGTTTTCACACAGAGGCCTGAGTATGCTAACCAGTTTGTGGGTCAGGATGGTGTTGAAAGCAGAGCTATCAAAGAAAACGCACTGTGAAGTATGTAAAATGCACATTTGACAAATTTGTTGGGACAACAGGCAAACTGGAATTGGTCCAGTGAATTTGTCTTGGTACACCCAGACAGACACTGCTGTCAAAAATGCCAACCAGCGGCTCTATGTCCTACGGTGACTAAAGAGGTATTGCCTGACGTCAAACATTAAGAGATTCTGATTGAAGTGTCTGAAAAAATTCAAACAGGACCATAAGAACAGATTCCCTTTTTTTGTCATCTTTACTGGCACAGTTGTTTTAAAATCATTTCTAATTGTCGTCACTTTCAATTGATTCATTGACTCCAAGAACTATAGATTGTTTGTAGTTCGTAACATGAACACATAACTAACATTAAACGTTGCTCGACCGTAGATTGGAATACATGTTTTAATAACATTGGATATTTGATTAGACTTAATGTTGCATACCTTGCAGTGTTGTGCATGCCAACCATGTGAGAATCACCAGAATTAACTGTGATACTTGATGAATCAGGTCTTCCCTGCTGCTTTATCAGCCTCCCCCTTGCCCACTCCAAGCTCCTCTTCATGGTTCCCTTCTGCAAGACACAATTGTGTGAAAATAAAGCGGAAGGAGAGATATACCTGCTGGAGTGCGTGCTACAGGTGAGTGCTGCTATGGTGACCAGTGAGCTGACATAAGGGGGGACTTTACCTAGCAGGGTCTTGTAGATGACCTGGAGCCAGTGGGTTTGGCGACGAGTATGAAGCGAGGGCCAGCCAACGAGAGCGTACAGGTCGCAGTGGTGGGTAGTATATGGGGCTTTGGTGACAAAACAGATGGCACTGTGATAGACTGCATCCAGTTTATTGAGTAGGGTATTGGAGGCTATTTTGTAAATGACATCGCCGAAGTCGAGTATCGGAAAGATGGTCAGTTTTACGAGGGTAAGTTTGGCAGCATGAGTGAAGGATGCTTTGTTGCGAAATAGGAAGCCAATTCTAGATTTAACTTTGGATTGGAGATGTTTGATGTGAGTCTGGAAGGAGAGCTTACAGTCTAACCAGACACCTAGGTATTTGTAGTTGTCCACATATTCTAAGTCAGAACCGTCCAGAGTAGTGAGGCTGGACGGGCGGGCAGGTGCGGGCAGTGATCGGTTGAAGAGCATGCATTTAGTTTTACTTGTATTTAAGAGCAGTTGGAGGCCACGGAAGGAGAGTTGTATGGCATTGAAGCTTGTCTGGAGGGTTATTAACACTGTGTCCAAAGAAGGGCCAGAAGTATACAGAATGGTGTCGTCTGCGTAGAGGTGGATCAGAGACTCACCAGCAGCAAGAGCGACATCATTGATGTATACAGAGAAAAGAGTTGGCCCAATAATTGAACCCTGTGTCACCCCCATAGAGCCTGCCAGAGGCCCGGACAACAGGCCATCCGATTTGACACATTGAACTCTATCAGAGAAGTAGTTGGTGAACCAGGCGAGGCAATCATTTGAGAAACCAAGGCTATTGAGTCTGCCAATGAGGATCTGGTGATTGACAGAGTCGAAAGCCTTGGCCAGGTCAATGAATACGGCAGCACAGTATTGTTTCTTATCGATGGCGGGTACAATATCGTTTAGGACCTTGAGCGTGGCTGAGGTGCACCTATGACCGGCTCTGAAACCAGATTGCATAGCGGAGAAGGTGCGGTGGGATTTGAAATGGTCGGTAATCTGTTTGTTGACTTGGCTTTCGAAGACCTTAGAAAGGCAGGGTAGAATAGATATAGGTCTGTAGCAGTTTGGGTCAAGAGTGTCCCCTCCTTTGAAGAGTGGGATGACCGCAGCTGCTTTCCAATCTTTTGGAATCTCAGACGACACGACAGAGAGGTTGAACAGGCTAGTAATAGGGGTTGCAACAATTTCGGCAGATAATTTTACAAAGAAAGGGTCTAGATTGTCTAGCCCGGCTGATTTGTAGGGGTCCAGATTTTGCAGCTCTTTCAGAACATCAGCTGACTGGATTTGGGAGAAGGAGAAATGGGGAAGGCTTGGGTGAGTAGCTGTGGGGGGTGCAGTGCTGGGGTAGCCAGCTGGGGTAGCCAGGTAGGGGTAGCCAGGTGGAAAGCATGACCAGCCGTAGAAAAATGCTTATTGAAATTCTCAATTATAGTGGATTTATCGGAGGTGACAGAGTTTCTTATCCTCAGTGCAGTGGGCAGCTGGGAAGAGGTGTTCTTATTCTCTATGGACTTTACAGTGTCCCAGAAAATTTCAGCTTGAAAAAGCTAGCCTTGGCTTTTCTAACTGCCTGTGTATATTGGTTTCTAACTTCCCTGAAAAGTTGCATATCGCGGGGGCTGTTCGATGCTAATGCAGAACGCCACAGGATGTTTTTGTGTTGTTAAGGGCAGTCAGGTCTGGAGAGAACCAAGGGCTATATCTGTTCCTGGTTCTAAATTTCTTCAATGTGGCAAGCTTATTTAAGATGGTGAGGAAGGCATTGTAAAAAAATAACCAGATGGAATGTGGCGCACGCGACGCGAGCGGTGTAGTCAGGGTATTACTCTACACGAGTAGCATTGGGAATATTGCGTTTTCACCACGTGCTTTTTGACCCACACAGAGTTCCATAGTTACTGTCAGGACCATCACGACTCTTACATCGTAAAAGTAAGTAACCAGTTATAGACAGTAATGCCTTTTAAACATTATAAAGCGATTTGCAATAGCTAATCTAAATTAGGATTTACACCTCATACTAGCACACAGACAGACGTCTGTCCTTTAGTCGGTCGTGCACTCATTGTGTCATTTAATTAAACTAATTTGAAATAGCCTAGCTATCGAGGATTAATCGTTTTTGCAACTTGATTGTCGACGGTAAACGCAAAATACGACCGAAAAGCACTGTAGTTAGCCGGAAGTTAGGCTATTTTCTTGGTTTAAACGGAGGGTTCTTATGTAACGGCACAACCGATTGCCCTTCTACCCCAGTTACGCATGGTTGACGTTTTTAATTCATTATATTCTAGCTAGCTGAAGGTGCAATGTTTTCACGTGCAGATTAAAACTTTGTATTCGGGCATGTCTATATTTTAGTTGGTTGAGATGTGTTGTCAGACAGTGGCCAAAGATGTTTAGGTTCCTTGCATAACAGTGGTGTGGGTGAACTTTACTAGACCAGAAAGGACCCGGATACTTGATATGCAAAAAAAGAACCACAGACTGGTCACATTTGACAGATTTGTTTGGCAACAAAACTATGTCAAGCAATATGTAATGTTGCATGGCATTTTTACATGCAAATAGCACTTGATACTATACCATACTAAATGTACTAAAATCAGCTATGTAATTAGTTGAAATATCAACGGGACACAGACTTGTCTGAATCCATGGAATAAATCAGACTAATTAAACTACATTGATTGAAAATATACATTTTAGTTGACGTGTGTTGTATCTCCTCTCCCCAGTGGGTCCCTACACAATCACCTACTTTGGAGTCCGAGGTATGTTGAGTCAGTTAATCCTATTCAACATCACATGATAGAGCCTGGCTATTGTTTTCAAGTAATAATAGCCTACTAATGGAGAGTGCATTCCCTGTTATAAGCTTTTCATATTGATAATTTATGACTAAATCTTTCCTTCAATTTGACAGCCATAAATGTTATATTGTGATGGAGTAAGATTGTTTGAAGTCGAAGACAAAAGCCTTGCAAATGCTACTGCGCATATTAATGAACTTTGCATTTAAGTGTCATATCCAAAGACCTTATCTGTCATTCATTACCCAATAGCCCAGGGTTTCCCAAATTGTGTGTTTTAGTTTTTGCCCTAGCACTATACAGCTGATTCAAATCATCAACTAATCTTGAAGCTTTGGTCATTTGAATCAGCTGTGTAGTATTAGGGCAAAAACCAAAACATTCACTCTAAGGGGTCCTGAGGACAGAGTTTGGGAAATGCTGCAATAGCCTACTGCTAGCAGCTTGACTCAATACTCAATATTGTGTTTCTATTGGTTTTAAACAAGATATGACCTGGATTTCACCCACAGTGGCAGTTTAGCCTCACCCATACTTTTTTGATTGTTATCACAGGAAATACGTGGAGTATAGTTTGGCTCAGCTGGCCCCCATGATCACTGTTCATAAACTTCAACAGTTTTGTTTCCAAAGTACTCCTATTTGTTTACATTATTCATGGTGCTTGAGCAATGAGAAGGGCTGGCTTTCTGTCAGGAGCATGTGACCCAGATTAATGTGGAGTGCACTGGTGAACAATTGTGTCATGGGACTAAGGGTTCATTGACTTGAACCCATGAAAGGTTTTGACTTGAATAATCAAGAAAGGTTGTATGTATAAATAATTATCTAGTCTGAAAACATATGTATTTGCCCAACACTAGTGCTATGTATGACTTGTTAGATCTGTGACAAAGTGTCTTATGATTGAGATCTGTTTTGGTTGACCTGTGCTAACAGAGACCCTTGTTTACCACAGGGCGCTGTGGCGCTATGAGAATCATGATGGCCGACCAGGGACTGGAATGGAAGGAGATCGTGGTGGACTTTGCGGACTGGATGAAGGGAGATCTGAAAGCCACTTGTGTGAGTGGGGAATGGATCATTCCTTTGTTACCATCTTGTTAATTTGTCAACCTGTTCAGTTTAGCCAATGATGGTCTAATGATAACAGCTGGGATGTGCTTTTGAAGGATGATCGGTTTGTTTAGTATACACTGTTTGTTTCTACAATCTCTGCCTGTGCTTTCCATTATTCTTATTTAAGTAGAGAGATTTTACCTCATGAGCTTTGTGTTCCATTATTTACCTGTATCTTCTGTTATCATCAATGTAGATTTGATTCAGCTACAACAAATGTAAACCCCCATGTCCCCATTAGTTGTTAAAATCTATAATAAATAACACTTCCATTTTGGGGTTTTAGGTATTTGGTCAGTTGCCCAAGTTAGAAGATGGAGGATTTGCCCTGTACCAGTCAAATGCCATTCTGAGGCACTTGGGCCGCAATCATGGTAATTGATCTCAATCGTTATGTCATATATTTACAATGTTTTTCTCACTCTATTTATCCTTTATAATCTATCAAATATAGGTGAAAGTATAATTAACATTTCATGCTTAACTCGGACACACACACAGATGCCTATGGGAAAGATGGCAAGGAGGCTGCCCTCATTGACATGATGTGTGATGGCGTTGAGGACCTTCGTCTTAAATATGCAAAAATGATTTACCAGGAATACGTAAGTATTCATGAAAGCTGAAATTCGGACTAAGGGTAGGGTACAGTTCATAAAACGTTTTACCTGTACTGTGCAGTAAACATTTGTTTCAGTGTGTAGAGACACAAAACGTTTTTTTAAAAATGTATGCAGCTTAATGGGTAAACATTTATGAAGCATTATGATGAATCACTTTCTCTTTTCATAGGATACTGGTAAAGACGCATACATCAAAGACCTCCCTAACCACCTTGACAAGTTTGAAGCTGTGATGGCCAAAAACAAGACTGGTTTTCTTGTTGACGACAAGGTAACCGAACCTGCAATGCACCCAAAAATAGGGTTCTTGAATAAATGGAGTTCTAACATAGTACATACCGCAATCATTAGTTGTGGTCCAAAAAAAATAATATTTACCAAAATGCATTAACTAAATGGTTTGGTTCTCTTGTAATCACAGTACTGTCGGTTACCTATCACAAAACTAGAACGAATAGAGCAGGCATCCCCATTGAAGTTCATAATGCGAGATTCTATTTCTATGATCCCTATTCTACGTAGCCTTCCTTTGCTGACTATAGTCTGTTTGAAGTCCTGCTCAACCACCTGGTGCTCTGCTCCAGTTGCCTGGATACCTTCCCCTCCCTGAAGAGTTTTGTCGAGAAGATGTCTGCCCGTCCCAAAATCAAGGCCTTCCTAGACTCTGACGCCTACAAGAAACTGCCAATTAATGGCAATGGCAAACAGTAAATTCTGCTGAACAAAGGAGGCTAAATTCCATCCCTTATACTGTAACCTGAATGATCATGGATAATAGCCATTTTTTTTTGTATGTCCAACTTACACATTAGCCTACGATAAGCTTGTTAACTGTATGTACAATTGTTAGATACTAATGACTTTTGTTTGACATGATAAATTGTAATTGTCATGTGTTCAAAAAATAAAGGTATTTTTGAAAAGCACTTTTGAACTTGAAATTTAGTAGACGTTTACAGGTTCTATAGTACATTTATCACTTCTTTGCAGTTCTGTGAATATTATGGCAATTGCCATTATAATGACAAGCCATGAAGAAGAATTGGTACAGTACATACAGAAGATGGTCAGTAGGGGGCAATTTTTTAATTCATTAGCACCCCCACACCTTTTAACAAGGTTCATAATGTACACTCAGTGGGCCTACATATTGCACACCCTTTTGTTTGTCCATTTGCATCTCACACAATTTTACTTTCATTTTAAATGTTTTTCAATGTTTCTAATTTCAATAGCTCCTTGGTCATGTGACCTACAACTCTCAAACTACTTTCAGAGCATCTACGCACTAGCAATATATTTTAATCCAATTTTAGTCAATTTTAATCTCAGGTGATTTTACTAGATTTTTTTCTGTTTTTCATTGTTTTGAATTTCAATAGCACCTACTGGACTCAAACAAGGTTCAGGAAGTCTACTGTCTACCCTTCTATATTGCACACCCTTTAGTTTGTCCATTTTCATCTCACACGATTTTACATAAATTGTGTAAACTTTAGAATTTCAGTAGGTCCTTGGTCATGTGACCTATTGACCTCAAACAAGGTTCAGAATGTACACTCAGTGGACCTACACATTGCACACCCTTTCGTCTGTCCATTTTCATTTTACATTAATTTGCCTGCTCTGGCCCCCGGAAGGATAGTGTCACTCTCATACCTATTCACTTGGGCCTTCTTCCTGGGGGCTTCCTGGCCTCCAGGCAGGCAGGCCCCCAGTGATCTCTGACTGACTGCCCGCCTGCCTGCCCTTTCCCTGGGCCTGAGAGTATAGCTTACTCCCTGGAACTACAGACCTCCAGGCCTCCGCACCTACCCAGTCAACACCCCTCTCCCTTCGCCTTAGTATAGCTTACTCCCTGGAATTACTAAAACATCTATAGTCCCGCTATCAGGAACCATATGCACCTGGTAACCCAAAACAGATTCTGCACCTGGTGACCTGCCCACTTTTTTTCTGCTCGGAGACTAAGTCCCTACTCCAACCTCCACAGCCTGAGTGCTGCCCCAAGCCCCCCAGTCCGGCCGCCCCTGCTCAGACTGAGTGCCCCCCGCCTTGGGGGAGGCCTCCTCGTGCACCTGGTAATCCTTTAACTTCCACAGCGAGTCCCAACCTGACTCAAAGTCCCACCAGAGAACGGGCCCGGGCGGATGGGCGTCCACTACCTAGTCCCTTACCTATCCAGAGCCCAATGTCAATGTCTTACGCCTTCTATCCGCCTGCCTGAGCTCTCACACTCTGTGTCTGGCCTCTGGCCCTTCTGCGTGCACCTGGTAACCCGTTAGTAAAGAAGGATGGTGGTGGAGGAAGACGCAGTCCGTCCCCGACCAAAAACTTGGATCGACGGCTGACTTTCAATTATTCGCAGTGTGAGAGCTGCTCTTACGTACGAAACCTTGACCCTCAACCTTGACCCATTCACCCGTCTACGAGTGAATTAGCACCAGGTTCCCCACAAACATGCGGTGCGCATCAGGAGGGGCGGCAACTCATCCGGCTGCACCCCAACCCCGTCATGAACGGCTCTAGTCACCTGCCAAAAGAAGCAGGCTATGCCGGGCCAACTGAAGATCCGCAGCGCTACAGTATCGTTACGTTTAGGGCTATTCCACAGGTGGTAGCTTCGCACCATTGGCTCCTCAGCCAAGCACATACACCAAATGTCTGAACCTGCGGTTCCTCTCGTACTGAGCAGGATTACTACAGATGGGTACGCTCCTTTGAATTTCATGAAGTTGACATTCAGTGATCCGTGCCCAGTGGGAACCTAGGCTTCTTCCGTCCGTTTTCTGAGGTACGCAGCAAATCAATAGGTGTGGATGGTACTACCCACATCAGATATAGGCCTCCCTCCCCAGACAAGCTGGAGATACCTCTCTTCACTTCATAGGGCATGAGCCAGATCCATGCAATTCCCTATCACTGCGGGTTCAATGGGTTAAGTCTCCGCCTCGAGTCCAGTGAGCATAGAGGAGACCTCCCCACCTACAATGTGTGGTGTCCCGCACTAAGGCAAGCCTGAGGCCTGGTAGTGTCAGCTAATGGTAAGGCACATGCCATCTCCACTACATGCTCCAAGGAGCGTGGAGGAGAGCCCCCACATAGAATGTGTAGAGTCCCACATCCAGGCAGACCTGAGACCTGGCAGTATCCATAACCGTTAAGCACATTCCATCTCCACTTAGTGCTCCACTGTTAGCGGGTCCAGCCAAAGCCAGCATTTGATTCAAACCTTTGTGGTTTAGAGTTAGCTAAGTATACGGGGACGCGTGTTTAAACGTTTCACCACAGCCGCTCTGTGATCAGACTGATGCCAGTACTACACTTTCATCAGCTGTCTCCCAGGACTTAACTCCCCCCTCCCAGCTAAAGCCAGGGATGTGTTCAAGCCATCATTCTCAGATTGCCTTCCTGTCAAGGTCAGGATTCATTTACAAGAGCCCCGCAGCAAATCATTGAGTCTGGTGGAACCGCACACACATTTTCATGCTTGACCGAAAGCACCATATTCCAGGATCGACTGCTGCCATCCGTAAATGATCAACAGCCGTCACCATCTGCAGGTAACTCCCGTTTGGATTGCATCATTAGCGACACCTGAAAACAGATGACAAGGATCGGAGTCCTGCTAGAGGGCTACCTCGTTATCTCCCTTACACCCTGTGTACTAGAAACAGTTTGCCTCCTAGCTGTTGGAGAGACTCCCTCAAACAGGTGACACACAGAGTAGGGGTAGGAAGAGCCCTCCAAGGGCTATGGTACTATTTATCCCAAAGTTATGGATCTGACTTTGCTGTCTTTCCTTACCTCCCCTGTCTTAACCTATTCGAGGTAGTCACTCTCAGCCGGACCAGGGTTTCGTTCGACCTGAAGGCACCTTTTGCTCCAGTTTGTTGCTATGTTAGGGCCACCTGCAAGCAGTCGCCCGTATTCGACTTTGCACTAATTCGCGAAGCATGGATCACCAATGTCCTGGGCAAAGGACTCCTTAAGGTCATAGTTTCTCCTGCAGTTTACCCGCGCTTCATTTAATTTTTTCACTTTGACATTCAAAGCAATGGGCAGAAATCACATCGCGTCAACACCCACATTGGGGCTTCACGATGCTTTGTTTTAATTAAACAGTCGGATTCCCCTGATCCTACCAGTTCGAAGTCAGCTGTAGGTGCCGTCCAAAGTGACCCCGCGCAAACAGGGCGGGCGAGCGCCATAGCTGGGGAGATCCGCAAGAAGGGCCTGGTGCGCGTCCAGAGTTGCGGCCGCCAACCGCCGGACCCAACCCTCCACCGGCCCGCCAGACACGACTTGGACAAACACTGGCACGCAGCTCATTGCGAGACCACGCACGAGAGACCGTGAGATGGGCCGCACAACGAACTTCCAACGGTGGCGACTGCTCCCCCAGCTGCAGCTTGAGCCCAGCCCCACTTCGCATCCTGACCTTTGCACCCCAACCCAGCCCTTAGAGCCAATCCTCATCCCAAAGTTCCGGATCTGACTTGCCAACTTCCCTTACCTACATTGTTATAACATCCGAGAGCCTGTTCACCTTGGAGACTTGCTGCGGATATGGGTACGGCCCGGCTTGAGATTTACACCCTCCCCCGGATTTTCAAGGGCCAGTGAGAGGTCACCGGACGCCGCCGGAACTGCAACGCTTTCCAAGGCTTGGGCCCCTTTCCAGGGCTTGGGCCCCTCTCGTTACCTCACTGGACACATTGTCTTCGCCATTCCGTGGACATTCTGAAAGTAGTTTGAGGTCAGTAGGTCACATGACCAAGGAGCTATTGAAATTCTAAAGTTTACAAAATTCATGTAAAATCGTGTGGGATGAAAATGGACAAACTAAAGGGTGTGCAATGTGTAGGCCCACTGAGTGTACATTCTGAACCTTGTTTGAGGTCAGTAGGTCAAATTACCAAGGAGCTATTAAATTAGAAACATTGAAAATGTATGTTATATCGTGTGGGATGAAAATGGACGAACAAAAGGGTGTGCGCTATAGAAGGGTAGTCAGTCGACATTCTGAACCTTGTTTGAGTCCAGTAGGTCACATGACCAAGGAGCTATTGAAATGAGAAATTTGAAAAATTATTGTAAAAACGTGTAAGATGAAAACGGATAAACTAAAGGATGTGCAATGTGTAGGCCCACTGAGTGTACATTCTGAACCTTGTTTGAAGTCAGTAGGTCACATGACCAAGGAACTATTAAAATTCGAATGTAAAAAAATGTTTCTACTTAGTTTAAGCTCCCTAACTAATTCAACTAGGCATACAAAATGCTGCTCACATTTCCACGTTTATTACCTTTTGAAAATTAATTAATGTCCAAATCGTGAAAATCAGACCGGTGCAATGTTGCGCAACATTCTTCCAACATCATGACACTTATTTGGAGTCTGTGGCTCAAGTGGTTTGAAAGCAATTGAGGTTTGAAAGCGCGAATATCCGTCGAATTTCCCAACCTGAAACTGGCTTTTACTCGGTTTTTGGCATTTATAGGATAAATTCTTGCTAAAATTCTTAAACTCAAAACGGTGTACGAATCTCTCTAAAGATCCAAAACAATGAATCCAGTGTAGGGAATAAAATACATGTTCGTGCCAAATGTAATACTCTCGTTGGTAAACCTGTGTGCATACTAACGAAACACACACATATTCATCAATTTTTAGGACTATTTTTTTTTCGAGAATGAGGTGACAGATTGCGGACATAAACACGTTTTAAAAACGTTCCTTTATATTTTTATCAACCCCTACGCGGACCATACGTGCTCCAGTACACTGCTCCTTGTAAAACGATTAACAGAGTTGCACAAAACAGGAAATGACGTCCATGAGTGCAATAGCACAGACGTCCGACCTTACAAATAAGGCAGCTCTTATTCCGCTTGCAACCGAAATACCAGTTTATTACAGAATGTCAGGTATTGAAGAAACTTCAAATGTATCCTCAGAATTTCAGGAGGAGAGGAGCGAGGAAGAGGTCGAAGAGGAGATTGGCTATGAAGACCCGTTCCGTTATGTGTTTTACAGGTAGGCTAAGCTAGCTAGTTAGGCTAGCGTTAAGTAGCGTAGCTAGCTGAACCAGTATCTGAGACGAGTATGACGAGTCTGTGAAGTCAAAGATTCTTCTCTGTGTAGCAATACGTCAATTCCCCACCACCACATCCCTAGCCGGTGTGAGTTAGTTCGCTAATTAACGTTAGCTATTGCTCGCCTTGATCTATACTTCATAGTAAGCTTACAATTAGCTAGGTATTATTGTTTTCTATGTTTAATTTATTTAAAAGTGATACCTGAAATTCACGTCAATTGAGGTAGGCGCATTGGCCGAGACTGAACAGTTACCCCATTCACTGTCTATCTTCACCTTCCCTCTCTCGCCCTCATCTACAGAGACAGGAAAGAATGGGCTGATTTAGAGCCTGTTCCTCAAGATGATGGTCCCAATCCTGTTGTGAAGATTGCCTACTCTGACAAGTGTAAGAAATTAAACTTGGCATATCATTTAAAACCAGACATCCATATTGTTTTATGTTGTCAATGTCATGCATTTAGCCTACCAAATACAGTTGAAGTCAGAAGTTTACATACATCTTAGCCAAATACATTTAAACTAAGTTTTTCACAATCCCTGACATTTAATCCTAGTAAAAATTCCTTGTTTTAGGTCAGTTAGGATCACTTTATTTTAAGAATGTCAAATGTCAGAATAGAGTGATTGATTTATTTCAGCTTTTATTTCTTTAATCACATTCCCAGTAGGTCAGAAGTTTACATGCACTCAATTAGTATTTGGTAGCATTGCCTTTAAATTGTTTAACTTGGGTCAAACATTTTGGGTAGCCTTCCACAAGCTTCCCACAATACGTTTTGTGAATTTTGGCCCATTCCTCCTGACAGAGCTGGTGTAACTGAGTCAGGTTTGTAGGCCTCTTTGCTCGCACATGCTATTTCAGTTCTGCCCACACATTTTCTGTAGGATTGAGGTCAGGGCTATGTGATGGCCACTCCAATACCTTGACTTTGTTGCCCTTAAGGCATTTTGCCACAACTTTGGAACTATGCTTGGGGTCATTGTCCATTTGGTAGATCCATTTGCGATCAAGCTTTAACTTCCTGACCGATGTCTTGAAATGTTGCTTCAATATATCCACATCATTTTTTCCCCTCTTGATGCCATCCATTTTGTGAAGTGCACCAGTCCTTCCTGCAGCAAAGCACCCCCACAACATGATGCTGCCACCCCTGTGCTTCACGGTTGGGATGGTGTTCTTCAGCTTTCAAGCGTCCCCCTTTTCCCTCCAAACATAACAATGGTCATTATGGCTAAACATTTCTATTTTTGTTTCATCAGACCAGAGGACATTTCTCCAAAAAGTCTGATATTTGACCCCATGTGCAGTTGCAAACCGTATTCATGCTTTTTTATGGTGGTTTTGGAGCAGTGGCTTCTTCCTTGCTGAGCGGCCTTTCAGGTTATGTCGATATAGGACTCGTTTTACTGTGGATATAGATACGTTTGTACCTGTTTCCTCCAGCATCTTCACAAGGTCCTTTGCTGCTGTTCTGGGATTGATTTGCACTTTTCGCACCAAAGTAAGTTAATCTCTTGGAAACAGAACGCGTCTCCTTCCTGAGTGGTATGACGGCTGCGCGGTCCCGTGGCGTTTATACTTGCATACTATTGTTTGTACAGATTAACGTGGTACCTTCAGGCGTTTGGAAATTGCTCCCAAGGATGAACCAGACTTGTGGAGGGCTACTATTTTTTTTCTGAGGTCTTGGCTGATTACTTTTGATTTTCCCATGATGTCAAGCAGAGGCACTGAGTTTGAAGGTAGGCCTTGAAATACATCCACAGGTACACCTCCAATTGACTCAAATGATGTCAATTAGCCTATCAGAAGCTTCTAAAGCCATGACATAATTTTCTGCAATTTCAGGCTGTTTAACGGCAAACTCAACTTAGTGTATGTAAACTTCTGACCCACGAATTGTGATACAGTGAAATAATCTGTCTGTAAACAATTGTTGGAAAAATGACTTGTCATGCACGAAGTAGATGTCCTAACCGACTTGCCAAAACTATAGTTTGTTAACAAGAAATTTGTGGAGTGTTTGAAACACTTCAGTTGGAGTCATTAAAACTCGTTTATGTAGACTTCAACTGTTATTCTGAAGTCACTTTAAGTAGATTTATGATTCATGAAAAATTATTTCACTCTACATTTCACACGTAACCAAACATGTTACATTTGTCTCAAATAGTCACAGACGTGTATGACTATTTCCGAGCGTTACTGAAGAATGATGAAAAAAGTGACCGGGCACTCTTGCTGACAGCTGAAGCCATTGAACTGAATGCTGCAAATTACACTGTATGGTAAGCAGGTGTTATTATGATTTATGAACATAACAGTAGAAAACCAATACTTTTTTTTCTTATTTTCCCCTCCTTCGAAAAGGAAATGTGCAAGATCATTCAGAAAGGGTGAACTTTTCCTCTCTCCATTTTGTGTATGTGAAGGCACTACCGGCGAGTGTTACTGCAGGCCCTGGAGAAGGACCTGAGAGCGGAGATGAGGTATATCACAGCCATCATCGAGGACCAGCCCAAAAACTACCAAGTCTGGTGAGCTCTGCCAATCCAGTGTCACGACCATAGTTGATTTTCGATGAAGCAGACTAAACTCTATGGTCCTTTAAGAACCTAATTTATGTAAAATATTGTGTATTTTACTTTTTAAAGAAATTATCAAATGTGACTGGATGACAACATCGGCCTCTTTTGTCTCCAACATTGGGTTGTGAGCATAAAGACACATTTCCGTTCTCTGCAAGTTGGACAATAAAGTTCTTATTTTTCTTCTTCGGTTCTACAAAGACTTAACCGTCTGCTCCATATCCTAGGCACCATAGACGAATGGTGGTGGAGTGGCTGAACGACCCCTCGGAGGAACTGGAGTTCATTGCAGAGATCCTAAGTCAGGACGCTAAGAACTACCATGCCTGGCAGCACAGACAGTGGGTCATCAAGGTATGAGCCTCAACAACCAGGCTGCGTTTGTAACCGATGGTGAATTGTTAGCTAGTTTTCTGTGTGTGTGTGCTAGTAGCGACCATCGTGCAAGTGACATCTCCTGCCCTGAGACTTAAAATCGTTGTCCTGGACCTAGCTGAACCTTTGCTTGCACCTTGGCTTTTCTGGGTCAATGGTATTGACGGTGCTTCTTGAGCAAGAAGTGTTGTTGTGCAGAGTGTCTCTGGTTAAGCCGTCATTGTAAATAAGAATTTGTTCTTAACCTCTACGGTATCGGTGTCCCTATACCGGGACGGTTGAGCTAACGTGCGCTAATGTGATTAGCAGGATGTTGTAAGTAACAGCAAACTTTCCAGGACACAGACATGTCTTATATGGGCAGAAAGCTTAACTTATTGTTAATCTAACTGCACTGTCCAATTTAAAGTAGCTATTACAGTGAAAAAATACCATGCTATTGTTTGAGGAGAGTACACAACAACAACTTATCACGGCAACTGGTTTGATGCATGAAACCAAACGACGTTGATTACCAATTTATTTTTGCAGGTCTGTGTAAATGAAGTCCCATTTGAATTCTGCCACCGAATAGACTCTATAGCTCTCTGAAATGGGCTGCATTGATTATATGACTGTGCAGTTTTATTTTAATACAGTTGTGTGATTGAATCGATGTATTGTCTTGGAAAGTATCTAGTAGCGGGTGGATCAAAAATAGGATGTCAGAATGAATGGTGATATCTGAACAAGAAAATCCTTTATGTGCAGTGAATATTAATCACAAATCTGAATGGACACATGCCATTGGAATACACAATAGCAAGGACAATGATGTGTTTCTGTCAGTACTAAATAAGTGTACTCCAGAAGTACAAGCTGTGGGACAGTGTGCCTGTACTAAGTTAGTTTGTGTGTGTCAGTACTAAAGTGTCTTATTTTCTAGGAGTACAAGCTCTGGGACAGTGAGCTGGAGTATGTGGAGCAGTTATTGGAGGAAGATGTGAGGAACAACTCTGCATGGAACCAGAGGCACTACATCATCTCCCACACGACGGGCTACTCAGACCCAGCCATACTCAACAGAGAAGTGCAGTACGTACCTGCTCTCCTTACAAGCCGTATCTCATGTCAGCCCCACAAACTGCCCCAGAAACTGAAAATGGGAAAGGCTTGGTCCAGAAACAACCTCCTAGCCGCTACCCACTTGGCACTTCATCCTCCAAGCCCCTACCCGCTCCATATATCTGAAAGGATGAGATGGGTATGCGCAGCATGGTTATAACTCCACCTTGCCCTCTGATAGGCTTGGTAGGAGTTTAACCGACATTAAACCTATCAAACCCTTTTGGATATCCGTGGGTAAGGGATTGTTTTTGAAAATGGGGTAGGTCTTGTTTCTGGATTGGGCAAAGATTTCCAGTGTGCTATATCAAACAAATATGTGATAAATGTGTTCTCCTTTGTCTTTTTTAAGGTACAGTCTCAAACAGATTAAGAAGGCTCCCCACAACGAAAGTGTGTGGAACTATTTAAAAGGGTAAGCGTCATAGGATTCATTCAGTAGGGAATTAAATCCTACTTACTTTCTGAGTACAACGTTATGGGTAATAACACACTTGCCTTGCAGTTTCTATCCTCCACCAGCAGATGGCAGAAGTCACCATGTTTTTTTAGTTTAGGACAGGGGGCTGCAACCTTTGATTGGAAGAGCCTTTTTTTTCTCCACACAAAAAAAAGTGTTGAGAGAGCCGCACTAGAAATTTGAGCCTTTTCAAGCCAATAGCGGCAATATCTGATATTCAGCACCACGGATAGCAGTCAGATCAAATTATCATGAAATGTGACGTTCAGGTTCACAGAGCAGTGGACACAGCGGCTATCTGGTGAAGGTGTAGAGAATCAATCTCGTGAACATACAGTAAATATGCTACAGGAGTGATAACAGCCTGGACAACACCCTGTCATTCTCTGCAAATCTCAAAGCAAGGACTCGCTCCTGCAGGTTCATGCTCTACACAACATCCGTGGAGTATGACCCTACTTCACACAGGAAGTGGCGCAGGTCCTAATCCAGGCACTTGTCATCTCCCGTCTGGACTACTGCAACTGGCTGTTGGCTGGGCACCCCGCTTGTGCGATCAAACCCCTGCAACTGATCCAGAACGCACACTCCAATGGCTTCCAGTTGACGCTCGCATCCACTACAACATCATGGTACTTGCCTATGGCGCAGCAAGAGGAACTGCCCCTTCCTACCTTCAGGCTATGCTCAAAACCTACACCCCAACCTGTGTAATAGGGATGATTATTTTCTCCAAAATCTACCAAGTTTCAATACCTGGAAATATTGCAAAAAATCGGAAGTGCCCATTTAAAGTGTTTAAAACCAAGATATGGCCACTATGCCAGGGTTCTCCCCAAATAGATGGGTGCTGCGCCACCTTGTTGGCTTGGCTGCGCCACTATGTGAAGATTTCATAGCAAATTAAACTGATATTTAGTAATGATAGAGTAACTGTTTAATCAGCAATGATGTGAATTGCCAAACAGACGGTTCATAAATTCAGAGCGTTATCATGTTCCTCAATTCAAGGCATTTCAGCAGTAAGCCATCTCGACACAGCGTTGTTGAATCATACATACTTTAACGGCAGTCAAACAAAAGTCAAATGACCAAAGTTTCTAAGCTTGATAGATAACCTCGTTCAACGAATGACAGAATATCTCCTATATTTTGGCTAAATCGAGATGTTTATACAGATAGCAGATCAGTTCTTGAATAACGGTCAGATGACGAATGGAAGTAGTTTAAATATCAAGGTATCTTAACTGGGACCAACTCTGTTGAAAAAAATATCCATATCTACGCTCGTACCGTATGTTGATCACACATTCTCTACCGAAGCTCTCATATGGGCAGCAAGTACGAGAAGTGGGAGAAATGTTAGACCTCTATTTCGACATGCATCGGCGAGAGATGTGCTTTGATAATGTAACCTATGGATTACAGAAGAAAGTTAGGAATTTTCATGCAAGACAAAAGTCAGGATTTGGGGTTTCAGTGGGATTGGGACTGGATAGGAAAATAGCTTAGGCTCTAGGACAGAAGAGAGAATTTTCTGTCATGCCACTGAATTGTTAACATACTTTGTCTGTGACCGAGATGCCTATGTAGTGAATTGTGCATAGGCCTATGTGAAGTGATCCCAGTTACCAATGTCGATCCCTACCGAGTACTCCGTTCTGCCACCTTGGGTCTCTTGGCCTTCCCGCTCAGCACAGTCGAAGCTCTTCGCTGTCCTGACACTCCAATAGTGGAACCAGCTTCCCCCTGAATCTAGGACCATCTTCCAAAAAAGTCTGAAACCCTACCTCTTCAAAGTGTATTTTAAATAATCCCACTGCACCCCCCTCCAAAAAAAAGACTTAAGTGAAGGCTTGACTCCCCCCACCAACCCACTAGCACTGACTTTGCTGATAGCTACTTTGAGAAAAAATGCTGCGGTGATTAATTGAAAGGCCCATATCAAGCCCCACAAGAAATTCTATAATGATACACAGATACATGTATTGTAATACAAACGGATTGATTGTAATCAATATTTATTATACTGCTAACTAAAGTGTTTTTTCTTAACTTTTAGAAATTAGCCCATTGAAAAGCCTAGTCTGCGACACTTTCAGCAACAGAAACTTAACCTGCAACAGGTTATGTTTTGTACATTTCAAAAACAGAAAAATGAAAAGAAAGATAAGGTTTTAACATGTATTGTCCTGGATATTGTAACGTTGCCCATCTCAGATGGGGCTGTTGCAGTGACGTATTACTGCCCACATCATGAGTCATGACCACAGTAAAAATCCACAACTTGCTAACTAACATCAGGTCGCTAATTGACTTGTTCCCCTAACCACTCTGACATCAATGCAAATGCAATCGGAAATCGCATCAAACACTTATCATCAAAGCAGTAGTAAGCCTATAGTACTTAAAAAAAAAAAAATCACATCATTGTGATGATCAATTTGAAGAAAGAAGTTGAAACAGTGTCAAACATGGTTGTTGTTGTGGATGTTGTTTCAAAGCCTAACACAACGAAATGGACGGTGCTTTCTAAGGTGATGATTCATTCAAAACACCCATATACATATTCGAGCTTATGTATAGGCAAATGAGCCCAGGCCAAAAGAAAAACCTGAATTCAAATTATGATTGTGCTTTTATACAATACACAGCCGAATGCATATTATGCATGGGAGAAAACATCAAGCAAAACGGATTTAAGATGTCTTTGGGCTAGAATTGGTCTAGCCCAGGTATTCCCAAACTGGGTTACGCGCAGTGCCGTCGGGGGTACGCCAAATAAAAATGTGATTCACATTTAAAACAAAAATACATCTCAAACAGTCCATTTATATTTTCCGACGGGGCTATACATTTGGGTGAGATTTTTCCTCGCCTGAGTAGCCTCGTTTCACTGCCAAAAATAAAATGAAACCATCTAGTGTTAAGCAAAATAACACAATGTCAAATACAGGTAGCCTAGTCAAATAATTAACATCCAATCACATTAACCATTACTCTCTCGCTAGAATTTCACTAACGGTCCGTATGTAGCCAAACTTAGCTGCTGCTCATTCCGTTTGCTTGAAAAATTGATAAATGGTTAAAAAAAGTAAGGCCTGCATCCATAGAGACACATACCAGCTCTACTGGTAGTACTGCTACTACCAGCAGTACTACACATGCACCTGTAGATGACACAAGTTGTTCTGCTTCAACGAGCACATCCAATGCTAGCATCAGTAATTCTACATTTGTTGTTAGCCCAGCTAGCATGAACACTGACAGTTGTGAATCTGATGCAGCCGAAGAGCTACTGCCAACTGACCCGGGAAAGCACCGAACAAAAAAACTTGACGTTGGACCATCGAAGAGGCGCAAATATGATCACTACATTGATTTGGGGTTCACTTATATTGGGAGTAGTGCCTTTCCTCAGTACTTTTGCACATAACACACTATCTCACAACTCGATGAAACCTTCACTCTTGCGCAGACATTTAGAAACAAAACATGCCAGTTTGAAAAATAAGCCACGGTAGTTTTTTGAGCGAGAATTAAGACGAATTTTGAGTAGTACGACATGTAAAGTGGGGGAAAAAGGTATTTGATCCCCTGCTGATTTTGTATGTTTGCCCACTGACAAAGAAATGATCAGTCTATAATTTTAATGTTAGGTTTATTTGAACAGTGAGAGACAGAATAACAACAAAAATATCGAGAAAAACGCATGTCAAAAATGTTATAAATTGATTTGCATTTTAATGAGGGAAATAAGTATTTGACCCCCTCTCAATCAGAAAGATTTCTGGCTCCCAGGTACAGGTAACGAGTTGAGATTAGGAGCACACTCTTAAAGGGAGTGCTCCTAATCTCAGTTTGTTACCTGTATAAAAGACACCTGTCCACAGAAGCAATCAATCAATCAGATTCCAAACTCCCCACCATGGCCAAGAGCGTAGACCTACACAAGGCTGGAATGGGCAACAAGACCATCGCCAAGCAGCTTGGTGAGAAGGTGACAACATTTGGTGCGATTATTCGCAAATGGAAGAAACACAAAAGAACTGTCAATATCCCTCGGCCTGGGGCTCCATGCAAGATCTCACCTCGTGGAGTTGCAATGATCATGAGAACGGTGAGGAATCAGCCCAGAACTACACGGAAGGATCTTGTCAATGATCTCAAGGCAGCTGGGACCATAGTCACCAAGAAAACAATTGGTAACACACTACGCCGTCAAGGACTGAAATCCTGCAGCGCCCGCAAGGTCCACCTGCTCAAGAATTCATATACATGCCCGTCTGAAGTTTGCCAATGAACATCTGTATGATTCAGAGGACAACTGGGTGAAAGTGTTGTGGTCAGATGAGACCAAAATGGAGCTCTTTGGCATGAACTCAACTCGCCGTGTTTGGAGGAGGAGGAATGCTGCCTATGACCCCAAGAACACCATCCCCACCGTCAAACATGGAGGTGGAAACATTATGCTTTGGGGGTGTTTTTCTGCTAAGGGGACAGGACAACTTCACCGCATCATTTGACGGGGCCATGTGCTGTCAAATCTTGGGTGAGAACCTCCTTCCCTCAGCCAGGGCATTGAAAATGGGTTGTGGATGGGTATTCCAGCATGACAATGACAAACACACAGCCAAGGCAACAAAGGAGTGGCTCAAGAAGAAGCACATTAAGGTCCTGGAGTGGCCTAGCCAGTCTCCAGACCTTAATCCCATAGAAAATCTGTGGAGGGAGCTGAAGGTTCGAGTTGCCAAACGTCAGCCTCGAAACCTTAATGACTTGAAGATCTGCAAAGAGGAGTGGGACAAAATCCCTCCTGAGATGTATGCAAACCTGGTGGCCAACTACAAGAAACGTCTGACCTCTGATTGCCAACAAGGGTTTTGCCACCAAGTACTAAGTCATGTTTTGCAGAGGGGTCAAATACTTATTTCCCCTCATTAAAATGCAAATCAATTTATAACATTTTTGACATGTGTTTTTCTTGATTTTTGTTGTTGTTATTCTGTCTCTCACTGTTCATATAAACCTACCATTACAATTATAGACTGATCATTTCTTTGTAAGTGGGCAAACGTACAAAATCAGCAGGGGATCAAATACTTTTTCCCCCCACTGTATAAAAGCAACAGAGACCATTGAATAAGAAGGGGCTAGAAGCGTCTTATATGGTGAGCTACCGTGGCTAGGACTGGCAAGCCCAATACTATTGTGGAGGACTTCATTCTTCCTGCTGCCACAGATATGGCTGGGGGAAAAGGCCCAAAAAACTACAGACAATGCCTTCATCAAACAACACTGTTTCACAACGCATCAGTGACATGGCCAGGAGATGTTTTGAAACAATTACTGCTTCGCATACAAGCCAGTGAATTGTATGCGTTACAGCTGGATGAGTCAACGGACGTGGCGGGCCTGGCACAGCTCCTGGTATATATATGTCCGTTACATTTATGCTGCCAAGGGAATGCATGACAGCTTGAAAGATGTTTTTGACACAACCATTTTCACTGTAAACTTTGTTAAAGCAAGGCCCCTGAACTCGTGTATTTTCTGCACTATGCAACGATATGGTGCGCTGGTTATCAAGGGGCAAAGTATAGACTTTTTTTTAAATTGAGAGGTGAGCTTAAAGTTTTCTTTACTGACCATCATTTTCACTTGTCTGACCACTTGCATGATGACGAGTTTCTCACACGACTGGCCTATCTGGGTGACGTTTTTTCTCACCTGAATGATCTGAATCTAGTATTACAGGGACTCTGCAACTATATTCAATGTGCGGGACAAAATTGAGGCATTGATTTAAGAAGTTGGAGCACTTCTCTGCCTACATTAACAAGGACCTGCCTCCAGTCCACTTACCGATATCTGAACAAGAGAGTCTCATCGAAATTGCAACAAGCGGTTCTGTAAAAATGTAATTTAATCAGAAGCCACTGCCAGATTTCTGGATTGGGCTGCGCTCAAGAGTTTCTGGCCTTGGCAAATCGCGCTGTTTAAACACTGATGCCCTTTGCAACCACGTACCTATGTCAGTGTGGATTCTCGGCCCTCGCTAGCATGAAACCTAAATACAGGCACATTAGTGTGGAAAATTATTTTTAAGACTGAGACTCTCCAATACAACCCAACATTGCAGAGTTATGTGCATCCTTTCAAGCACACCCTTCGCATTAACCTGTGGTGAGTTACAATTTTTGATGAACAAATAAGGTTTTATATGTAAGATGGTTAAATAAAGAGCAAAGTTATTGATTATTATTATTTGTGCCCAGGTCCTATAAGAGCTCTTTGTCACAACCCGGCTCGTGGGAAGTGACAAACTCACACTCATTCTTATGTTTAATACGTGTGTGTGTGTGTGTGTGTGTGTGTGTGTGTGTGTGTGTGTGTGTGTGTGTGTGTGTGTGTGTGTGTGTGTGTGTGTGTGGCAGGCTTACAATGATGGCAAAAAACAACATTTGATAGTGCGCCGACCCTGGTGCTAGAGGGGGTACGCGACTATAAAAAGTTTGGGAACCACTGGTCTAGCCTACACTCCAAAATTTAACACATTCGAGTAATCGCCTTTGAACTGTATTATTATACATAGTGGACTTAATGCTATGCGCCAACATGTCTATCCATGAGTCTGGGAGAGAACGTAAAGCCCTAGGCGATGCTGTTGGCTCACTGATTGTGCAGGGCAGCTGACAGTTAGCCTACAGTTAGTGAATTTGATTTTGAATAGCCCACTAATAGGGAGTGTTTTTATATTTTAAATTAACTGGGTGACATTACCTTTAGATATACAGAATCTCACCACCATGCGTTTCCATCTCCTCTCTCCTTGATTCCTTTCGCGAGCGCACAGTCGGGCTTGTCAACTGTTTAGTGAAATATGTTTAGTTGCGAAAAAATGTTACCGAACAGATTATGTTTGGTTTCCAAAATGAAGCAATAGGTGGATGCAGGAACAAGTTTAGAGAGCCCATAGTATACAGAGTTTGGGCTGAATATCACCTGTCTGGCAGCGAGACAATGCACCTCGAACCGTGGTTGATGGCAGTGGCGTAAAATGAGTGTGCTTATATTTATTTCTAAAGCACATACATGCTCCGCTATAAAACCGAGGTAGCCTACAAAACGGTCCCGCATGAAAGCGCACGGCCTCCCTTCGCTATTCGAGTGCGTACAAATGACATGCATTTCCCCTGCCCCTATTCCTGCCCATTTAATAATGGCCCATTCTTCTAAATCGATTAAAAAAAAAAAAAATGTTTTACATATTAGTAAAGACAAGATTAAATTGAGAGTAGTCTGATGGCGGGTGAAAATATGATCGCTTGATGAGAGAAGAGCTGTGCAGCCTGAGGCAAGGAACAGAGCGCAAGCTTTTTTTGCTACTTTCTCAAATCATCAATAGCCTATAGTCATACCATTCAGCCCATATGTTTTGATTTCTAAGACGTTCTAAGGTTTATATCATTCTTAACTAAAGTTGCCAAAACTCTAAAAATAGCATATAGGACTTGTTTCAAATAATTACTTTTATGCTCAACATTGGCACTTCATATGCGGATCCATAATGGGAGAAAAACGTTCTATTTTATTCAGCTAAGTTAAATTCTATTCTTCTTACTATAAAATAATGGCACTGGACTTAAACATTTATTGTCAGCTAAATTAACAAGTCTACAGCCTATGGCATGGAGCATATAGCCAGATAACATAGGCCTACTGTAGGGAGGCGCAAGGGGAGGTTGACGAGCCACATGCAGCTTGACCAGCTGGTTCCCGACCCATGGTTTAGGAGCTCTGGATAGGGATACTGCTTTTGCAGAGTTGGTCAAAGCTTTTCACACCCCTCTTTTCCCCCACCCCCAGGATTCTACAGGACCTGGGCCTGTCATCCCACCCGGGTCTCCTGGAGCAGATCCTGGAGCTTAAGGAGACCCACTGCTCGCCCTACTTGTTGGGCTTCTTGGTGGACATCTACGAGGACTTCCTGGAGAACACCTTGGAACACCAGGAGGAAGTCCTCAGTAAGGCCCTGGAGGTGAGCAGCACTAGGGACCTATCTGGCCTAGTTTAGCACATTGTCCGTCCTACTTGACTTAAAGGGATAATTCAGCATGGGGACCTATCTGATTTAAAAGAAGAGTTCAACATGGGGACTTCTCCTACTTCAAAGGATAGTTCAGCACATGGACCAGATGTATGGGAAAATAGGCACTATCTTATTTGGTATTACTCTAGAGTTGGGATTATACTACTTTAAACTCATTTAGAGACAGATGGTGGCAGAAGTGGGATTGTGCACTCAGCTGAAAGTCTTTAGACTTTGAAAGTCTCAGCTGAAAGTCATTTCCTGGAGGACGCAAAGGGAGTGCACATTTTTTTAAATTTTAGCCCAGCAGTAACACACTTGATTAAACTAAACACCAAGCTTTGATGAGTTGAAACAAATGTGCTAGTGCTCGGGCACAAACAGAAATGTACACATCTCATCTTGGAGATCCCCCAGGAATGCACTGGGAAACTGGTGTAGATGCTGAAGAACTTGGCAACAATGTGCAGAGAATGGAAATTGTGTCTTCTACCATAGCTGAGACGTCTCCTTCCTTTGTATACCTCGAGTGTAAAACATTGACTGAGAGTCAATCAGTGTAGAGCAGCCCTCGCACAAAGAGTTCAAGGCTGAGCAACAAGGAAAATCAGTCGGAATTATTCAACAAGTCGGATTTGAAAACACTTTATCCTATCGCACCGGATCTCTTGCATGTTATTCCAAGTCTCCAATGACAATCTCCCTGGCAGTTTGAGTGACAGATCGTATGTTGCCTCTATTTTTGGCAACTAAATGCTTGGCTGTCTGTCGGAGTTAATTAGGTTTCTTGGGAAGTGTTTTATAAAAAAAATTAGCTGCTGTTTTCAACTGTAAAAAAATAACACAAAATTTAAAACGTGTCTATGCTTATAATCATCAACATGGGCATTGTCTGTCAGAAAAGGCACTACAGGAGCTCTGATGCATATTTGAGTCTCCGCTACTCAGAAATGCATGCAGCAGGAATGGATTTCATTCAATTGGTTGTTGAAAATGAGATTCTCTTAGTTTTCCTCTTTATTAACTGTTTCAACGCTAGTGCATCTGTGAGAAGTGTAAAATGTGTGTAGAGTAGCCCCTAGCCAACAACTTGACTACCAGTACTTCTACAATAGCAATGTTAGCTGTGGTAATAGAATAGAAATCATGACCAGATCATTTGATTTGCGAACAAGCAAGTGTTAGCAAATCAGCCCAAAGTTCCAATCCCTTGGGTTGCAAGACTATGCAAAAAGAAACATTTTGATTTGGCTTTCTTTTTTTTCTTTTTTGCATTAAAGTGAACATTATCTGGTTTCACCCCACATAGCATTACAATATCAATTATTCCTTTAATCTTTCTGCTTTGTTTTAAATAGATCTCTTGTCCATCTCTCATCCCTTGCACCTTTAATCCTGCTATATCCCTAACCCTCTGTCTCTCTCCCCAGCTCTGTGATCTCCTGGCCCATGAGAAGGACACCATCCGGAGGGAGTACTGGAGCTACGTGGGCCGCTCCCTGCAGACTAAATACGGCTCCAGTGACCCCTCTACCACCACCAGCGCCCCAGGAATTGACCCAGGATCAGCCTCAGGCTCCGTTCATCAGGAGACACCCTGCAGTAGCTGAGGGAAGACATAGAACTCAATGGGAGTCGAGGGAGCAACCGCTTTTAACCAGCCCAAGTTTGTTTGGCAATAGCATTACCACATAAAAAAAGGAGATAAGTAACAAAATAAACACTTGTAGCTTACTGTAAAAGAGGTAAATCACTCCAGATAAGTGTTATGGCATAGGGTTGGATCATCCCTGGATTTTCAAGTATGGACAGCTGCTGTCATTGTCATGTATTCAAGTTTATAGCCATAGTTGAGCTAGATTGGATGTTGATTACGTGAGTGTGTGGTAACGAGTCATTACTGTGAAATTAGGCTTGTTTTGGATTTGTTCTGCTGTGCAGTACACAGGAACGCTGTAGCTAAGAAGCCGTTAAGCCATTAACAAATCTCTGTGTAGATTCATATTGATGATGTTGCCAAAACACTGTATAACCAGACTCGGCATTGCTCTAGGCTACAGAGTCTTTTGTACGCTAGAACTAATTATGATTATTCTAAACTGGAAGTTTTACCCTTGTCTTTTTTTCTCTCTCTCGATTCCAACACACGTGCCTCATTCTAACGTACCTACTTTTCAGTCATTTTCGTTCACTCTACTTGGCATAATGGGCCTGTGCGTTTGAGTTCAGCCAGTAATTGTCTCATCTGGATTCGCTCCCACTAACGAGCGAGATGAATAAAGCACATCCGCTCACTGAACAACCATTTCACCGTATTAGCAGTTAGCCGCTGAGCTAAAATACATTAACCAGGGATTGTTTTTGGTCATTTGGAAATTACACATCAAAAGCATGACTCAATCGCAATGTCTTCCCCAAATTAAATTGGCCCCGTATTGCGAAACAAAATTATTTTTTACTTTGCATCGACTGTAATTTATAGCTGATAGATTTGGAGGAACAAAAGCGTATCATCTTAAATCACTGGGCTAAAAGAGTCAAATCACAATTAAATGGAGCAGCATGAGGTTAGCTTCCAGGCTTTCTTGTTAATTGATTCTGGAGCCATTGCATCCATCTCTGCAGCTCCAAAAGCTATAAAAGGACCGTTGGATCGTCATTGGATAGCTGAGAGTGGGAGTACCCGTCATGGGACTTTTTCACTGGGCCCGCTATGGAAAGTCAAGTCATTACAAGATATGAAGGGTTGACCTTTTTGAAATGGATAACTGCATATGGTTCCATAACAATGTAGGGCTTTTACAGTGCTGTAAGTGCAACATGAACTTTCATGAAAAGTATTCCTGTATTGCAAATTGGTATGGATTTCAATGCAGACATTTTTCAACAGACTGAAGAAAAAAAAACGTATTCAGTCATGATCATTATGAAATCATGAAGACTTAGGGTACATACGACAAGTCTTACAGTACAATGGATTATAACCATACCTATTGGATTTAATCAAAATGTTACCCACATCAGTTGTGCTGATTCTCTGTAATTCCTCCCAGTCACATCAGTATTTAAGGAGCATAAATAATAGGGCAGAATGTAATCAGATCTCATAAATGCCGGACTGTCCAGGGACTCAGCCAGACAACCTGGCATTCATTAGCACACGCCACGCTTATTAGCAAGATTATAGGCATATTATCTATATTGACAAGATAGTTGAGTGAATGCTCTAACAATGTAAATAAATGTTCCCAATGATTGAAGGCAGACGAGATCAGGTGGGACCATTCTAGCCAATGAGAGATTACATATGCGTGTGACCAGCAGGCGCAACTAAGGGCAATATTCAATCTGTAAAGCTGCTTACAGATTCCACGATAGAAATGAAAAGGTAATTTCCGATTGAGCCGACATATGCAGTATTTACCGTGAATGCAGTCTCCGCTAAAGCAGGAACATTGCCTTTAAACTTCAATCCCACTGTAAAGCTGAAGTTCTATGATGAAGATTGAATAGAGCCTCGTTTCTCAAAGTTGTCGGGAATGCCACACGCATCCACATACAGTGAATTGCAAAAGTATTCAGACCCCTTCTATTTTTGTAATATACCAATTGGTGCTGAAAAGGAGATAAATATGTGTGTATTTATATGGCTTTCCTTCATTGATCCCTAATATTCTGAACTGTTCTCTCCATATATTCTAGTGAGTCTGAAAATTAAAGTTATACCAAATTTAAAGGGATAGCTTTTGATAAATGTACTGAAAACCCTAATAATGAATGACAACTCCACGAGAAAATCTGTTGGTCAGCAAGTGGGACGGTTTTCAGCAGATTTAATTACGTTTATTCAGCACGCGCAAGGGGACCAAAGCCCGTTACGCACCTGCATAATGTCTGAACACCAACTACTGAGAAGAGCGTAAGAAAGGCGTGTAGAAAAGGCATACATTGCCTAAGTCTGAATCGGTCCCTGTGTGAACCGAGATCGTTAAGTTTGTGTTTATTGAGAAGTGTTTCTGTGGGAGAGGACATTTGAACTGAGACACATGGAATCGTCCAAATACTCCAGTAACATTCTCTACTTCAACCGTGACTCACTCTAATGTACTAACTTTCTACAGAGTAAACTGCGAGAGGTCAATTTGCAATGATATTAAACAGTCAGTCTTAACCCAAGCTAAACAAACATACTGCAAACGTCTCAGGCCTGGCGCCTTGCAGTGATCGAAATGCATAACTGGTAATCCCAATTGTTCTCAGACATGGCTCTCTAAGACAATTTACAATGGACTAGCGACCCATTATACTGTAAGACAGAGGATGAATGGAATGTAATTTTCTGTTTAGCCCCTCCCATCTTTAAGCTAACACACACAGCACCCTTCCTCCCTGCTACATGACCAAGTCTCCCACCCAAAGCGGTCCTGATAATTTCCATTGGTATAACAAGATGTCACAGGAGAGGTGGCAGCCATGGCTATTAGCGCCATGTCTGTCTCCCATGTGTTCAGGGAAGCCTAGGAGGGATTGGCTCTGGTGCTGACAACTCCATTACATGGTCCTTCTCCTCTGTCTATCTCACTCCTTCACACTCACCTCCAGACACTTTGGGATTCACAGCAGGGCATCTTTATACCTCTCCCATCTCTCTTCTCTCCCTAATGGATTCAGGTTGTAGGCTCTGGCATCTTGAACTCTCTGCCTTTCTCAATCTGTCTCTCTTTCTATCCCCCCTCCTTCTACCCTCTCTCACTCTGCTTCCCTTCCTCGATTCAGACGATCTGTTACAGCATGAGAGAGGATCAGACGAGAAGGCATGTTCCACAGCCTCATCAGGACTATGACTGCTCAGCATTCAGACTACTCTTAATATACCAGCGGGTTATTTTGCCTGCGGTTGAAATTGCTTATAATTAGTCATGTTATGGCTAATTGATGGAGAATTTTGGTCCTATAGCCACTTTAAAATGATTTAATTAGAGTATATGAAGAGTATAAAATAATCTATCGCCACCATGAGTAATCTTAGTTCTTACTTATTCCAAACAAGTCAACCCACAAACTGTTCATTTGTTTTTCTCCATTATCACAACGGTTCATAGTTCCGAAGTTGAACTATGTTGCAAGATAGGTACTTAGGGCTAGATTGTATCAGATCTGCGCTAGCCGACACCCGCATAGCGGTTGGTTTGACTGTGTCGGAAGTGGAACTGGGTAGGGCTGTCAAGTCCACAACTGGCTCCCGGTGTTATGATACTGATGATTCGCCACAGACGGTTTGTTTACATTTCGCGTCTAGGAAAACGGTTGTTGACACTTGTTGCATTGTAGCTAAATCTAATCCTAACCCTTTTCCTAACCTTAGCCTCATTCTCCTAACCTGCCACGTTAATTCACCTAATCTGATGTTAATTATCCTAACCTGCCATGTTAATAATCCTAACCTGCAAACCATTTGTGGCGACAAATCATCAGTATCACCACACCGGCATTATACCTAAAGTGGACATTGCCATTGGCTGCACGGAGTCACGTTAAAATAAATCCCATGGAGCCTTGTTTACAAGTTCAAACCCTGGAATGTGAGATGTACTTTACACCTCAATTAGGCTGATGGAAATCCGATTTATTTTGTTTTCATGATTTTCAATTTAAGTGTCATTAGTGCTATATTGCCTACACTTTCTCATTCTGAACTTCTAGTGCGAGTAGGACGGGTGTGGCTTCGTGACAATGACCACACAAGCAGTTGCTCTGTCACATTTTTAACAGTTACACCTCAGACACAGCCAAAACACCAGCTATGCAGGTGTCAGATATTGGCAAACGCTTGATCTAATTGAATTTAGGCCTTAACCCCAAAGCCACAGCTGCTTTCACAATTCTTCTACTCTCTTTGTATGTTTTGATTTTGATAGTTGCAGGACTCAATAATGCCAAACTATTAACTCATAGCCATTATTGTGGCAAGGCAAGGAGTTACCCCAAAGCCACCTTCAGTTAAAGGTCTACCTGTCTAATTGACCTAATAGCTGGGAATAAGATGACGCCGACAGAGATGGTGGCCTCGCTTCGCGTTCTTAAGAAACTGCAGTATTTTATTTTTTTATGTATTATTTCTTACATTTTTACCCCAGGAAATCTTAAGTCTTATTACATACAGCCAGGAAGAACTATTGGATATAAGAACAACGTCAACTTACCAACATTACGACCAGGAATACGACTTTCCCGAAGCAGATCCTCTCTTTGGACCACCACCCAGGACAATGGATCTAATCCCAACAGCTGACCGAAAACAACGGCGACGCAGAAGAAGCGGTCTTCTGCTCAGGCTCCGTAAACGGGCTCACCGCTCCTGAATACACTACTCGCCAATGTCCAGTCTCTTGACAACAAGGTAGATGAAATTTGAGCAAGGGTTGCCTTCCAGAGAGACTAACATTCTTTGTTTCACAAAAACATGGCTCTCTCGGGATATGTTGCCGGAATCGGTCCAGCCACTGGGCTTCTCCATGCATCGCGCCGACAGAGATAAACACCTCTCTGGGAAGAGGAAGGGTGGGGGGTGTATGCTTTATGATTAACAACTCATGGTGCGATCTTAATAACACACAGGAACTCAAGTCCTTATGCTCACCCACCTAGAATTCCTTACAATCAAATGCCGGCCATTCTACCTACCAAGAGAATTCTCCTCAGTTATAGTCACAGCTGTGTACATCCCCCCCCTCAAGCGAACACCAAGACGGCCCTCTAGGAACTTCACTCGACTTTATGTAAACTGGAAACTATATACCCGCAGGCTGCATTTATTGTAGCTGGGGATTTTAACAAAGCAAATTTGAGATCAATGTTACCTAAATTTGATCAGCATATTGACTGCACGACACGTAGGGCTAATACTCTTGACCGCTGCTACTCTAACTTCCGAGATGCATACAAAGCCCTCCCTTTGGAAAATCCGACCACGACGCCATCTTGCTCATGCTGGCTTATAGGCAGAAACTCAAACAGGATGTACCAGTGACGAGAACCATTCAATGCTGGACTGACCAATAGGAAGCCACGCTCCAAGATTGTTTTGATCACGCGGACTGGAATATGTTCCAATCAGCCTCAGAGAACGATATTGATCTATACCCTGACTCGGTGAGTGGGTTTTATAAATATGCATTGGCGATGTTGTAACCACTGTGACTATTAAAATCTACCCTAACCAGAAACTGTGGATGGATGGCGGCATTCGTGAAAAACTGAAAGCGCGAACCACCGCATTTAACCATGGAAAGAGGTCTGGAAATATGGCTGAATATAAACAGTGTAGTTATTCCCTCCGCAAGGCAATCAAACAAGCAAAATGCCGGTACAGGCACAAGTTGGAGTCGCAATGTAACTGCTCAGACACGAGACGTATGTGGCAAGGTCTACAGGAAATCATGGACTACAAAAACAGCCACGTCACGGATACCGACGTCACACTTTCAGACAAACTAAACACCTTCTTTGCCCGCTTTGAGGATAATACAATGCCACCGTCGCGGCTCGCTAACAAAGTCTGCGCCCCCCTCCTTCTCAGTGGCTGACGTAAGTAAAACATTTAAACATGTTAACCCTCGCAAGGCTGCTGGCCCAGACGGCATCTTTAGCCGTGTCCTCAGAGCATGCGCAGACCAGCTGGCTGGTGTGTTTACGGACATATTTAATCGCTCCTTATCCCAGTCTGTTGCCCCCAGATGCTTCAAGATGGCTACCATAGTTCCTGTATCCAAGAAGGCAAAGATAACTGAACTAAATGACTACCGCCCCGTAGCACTCACTTCTGTCATCATGAAGTGCTTTTAGAGGCTAGTCAAGGATCATATCACCGCCACCTTACCGGCCACCCTAGACCCACTTCAGTTTGCATATTGCCCCAACAGGTCCACAGATGAAGCAATCACCATTGCACTGCACACTGCCCTGTCCCATCTGGATAAGAGGCATACCTATGTAAGAATGCTGTTCATTGACTACAGCTCAGCATTCAACACCATAGTACCCTCCAAGCTCATCATCAAGCTGGAGGCCCTGGGTCTCAACCCCTCCCTATGCAACTTGGTCCTGGACTTTTTGACGGGCCGCCCCCAGGTGGTGAAGTTAGGAAACACCATCTCCACTTCACTGATCCTCAACACTGGGGCCCCACAAGGGGGTGTGCTCAGCCCTCCCCTGTACTCCCTGTTCACCCATGACTGCTTGGCCATGCACGCCTCCAACTCAATCATCAAGTTTGTAGACGACACAAGAGTAGTGGGCTTGATCACCAACAACAACGAGACAGCCTACAGGGAGGAGGTGAGGACACTCGTTGTTTGGTGTCAGGAAAACAACCTCTCACTCAACGTCAGCAAAACAAAGGAGATGCTCGTGGACTTCAGGAAACAGCAGAGGGAGCACCCCCCTATCCACATCGAGGGGTCAGCAGTGGAGAAGGTGGGAAGTTTTAAGTTCCTGGGCGTACACATCACTGACAAACTGAAATGGTCCACCCACACAGACAGTGTGGTGAAGGCGCAACAGCGCCTCTTCAACCCTGACAAACTTTTACAGATGCAAAATCGAGAGCATCCTGTCGGGCTGTATCACAGCCTGGTACGATAACTGCACCGCACTCAACGGCAAGGCTCTCCAGAGGGTGGTGCGGTCTGCACAACGCATCACCGGGGGCAAACTACCTGCCCTCCATGACACCTACAGCACCCGATGTCACAATGAAGGCCAAAAAGACCACCCGAGCCACTGCCTGTTCACATCGCTATCATCCAGAAGGCGAGGTCAGTACAGGTGCATCAAAGCTGAGACCGAGAGATAGTTGTTTATCAATCTCAAGGCCATCAGACTGCTAAACAGCAATCACTAACTCAGAGAGGCTGCTGCCCACATTGACACCCGATCATTTTGATCAGATCACAAAACTCCCATTATCGCATGGTGTAAAGAAGTTTCTAGTCTACAGCCACAACCCCATGAACATCCAGACAGCCTCCCATTGTGTGAACTTGAGAAATGTACAAAAGAACTGACAATTAAAGACAATGCTTAGCAAACAGAAATGCAATTTGAAAATACAATACAACAAATTTTCCACATATTTTGACATAATTAGCTTCACATTAATGGAACACATCACATTATAAAGCACTGTTTTTACAAGATGAGATCCATGCATTTCAGGGTTTGTGTCGCCATCAATTGAGCATCAATCGCCATCAATTGAGCATTGCCAGCATCAAATTGACATTGTTTTCAATGTGGCTAAATTAGGAAAAGGGGGAAATTAAAAGTATTCTGTTGTAAAAGTTTTATTTTATTAGACAGTGTTGCTACTTTTGAATTCCTGAGTTTGACTTAATTTATCGGCAAGCTCAGCAGGCAAGCTCAGCAGGCAAGCTCAGCAGGCAAGCTCAGCAAGCAAGCTCAGCAAGCAAGCTCAGCCCTGTGACTGTGATCTTCATAAGTTATTGAGGGAAATGCCAAGCACATGAAAACAAATAGGGTAGAACGGCATTGGAGGAGGTGAGTGGGAAAATACTGACAGATCCACTTCCCCTACAGCTATCCATAATGAATCAGATGCTGAGCCCGTCAAGGAACAATGACGCACAAGACCAGAGGTTGGTCTTACGCGCACGCTCCCACACACATACACAGGGCTGTGTGATATAAGATGCTTGTACAGAAAAAGGGAGGTACAGAAAAAGGGAGGACTGACTCTGGACTCCAACCAAACACACCATCCACTATGACAATAGCTAACATGCTGTAACAAGGAGCCCTGAGACATTAGAGAAGATATGCTTCAAGTGACAACTTTTAAGTGACAGCTTCATCAACAGTTGTCACCCAATCAGTTAGCAGCATCAATCGTCCCAGTTCCATTTCACACAAAAATGTTAGGGCACTTTTCAATCAGATCCTCTTTAGCTGATATGCTCATTATTTAATTTCATGATTTTTCTAGCGTAATTATTTCAATTCAAGGGGCTTTATTGGCATGGGAAACATGTTAACATTGCCAAAGCAAGTGAGGTAGATAATATACAAAAGTGAACAGTAAACATTCCACTCACAGAAGTTCCAAAATAATAAAGACTTTACAAGTGTCATTATGTCTATATACAGTGTTGTAATGATGTACAAATGGTTAAAATACAAAAGGGAAAATAAATAAGCATAAATATGGGTTGTATTTACAATGGTGTTTGTTCTTCACTGGTTGACCTTTTC
This sequence comes from Salmo salar, assembly GCF_965601325.2. Classification (NCBI taxonomy): domain Eukaryota; kingdom Metazoa; phylum Chordata; class Actinopteri; order Salmoniformes; family Salmonidae; genus Salmo; species Salmo salar. The sequence goes on from NC_138299.1 coordinate 63,566,860, forward strand.
TTGTGGCAACAGGTCACAACTCTTGCTGCTGTGATGGCACACTGTGGTATTTCACCCAGTAGATATGGGAGTTTATCGGGTTTGTTTTCGAATTCTTTGTGGCGTTGTGTAATCTGAGGGAAATATGTGTCTCTAATATGGTCATACATTGGGCAGGAGGTTAGGAAGTGCAGCTCAGTTTCCACCTCATTTTGTGGGCAGTGTGCACATAGGCAGACCTGGCTCTCAAGAGAAGACAGACTATGGCGGCCTTTCTCATTAGCAAGGCTATGCTCACTGAGTCTGTACATAGTCACAGTGGTCAGGTATTCTGCCACTGTGTACTCTCTGTTTAGGGCCAAATAGTATTCTAGTTTGCTCTGTTTTTTGTTAATACTTTGGAAAGAATTATCTTTTTGTTTTCTCATGATTTGGTTGGGTCAAATTGTGTTGTTGTCCTGGGGCTCTGTGGGGTGTGTTTGTGAACAGAGCCCCAGGACCAGCTTGCTTAGGCAACTCTTCTCCAGGTTCATCTCTCTGTAGGTAATGGCTTTGTTATGGAAGGTTTGGAAATCGCTACCTTTTACGTGGTTGTAGAATTTAACGGCTCTTTTCTGGATTCCAAACAAAGGCTCTTAGTAGGAGACAGCTACCTGTTAGCAGTGTGCTTGGCTATTGATCTAATTATCACCTAGTGTGATGGACTCCTACTGAGATGAATCAACATGTTCCAATAAAATGTTCCAATAAAATATTCCAAAAATACAGCTATGTGATGTTAGGTAGTGTGCATGCATGCATGTATAGGCTTTTGCATTCTTTCACAGGTATTGGGCTATCCTGTTTCCTTTTGAAGGGTGCAACATCTGTCTTTGGAGCACATTGTTCCACAAATATAGCATTTAGTGTAGTGTCAACACTTCAACCGCAGTCAGCTGAACTGTGAGGAGAGAAATGTTCTGTGCAGTGCCTGACATCAAATGGTGACTGCACTTTTGCCTCATTTTAGATTTGGTTCATTAATGCTAGTGGCCATGACTGAATTTAAACTTCAGTTGGTTTTGGGGTGTGGTTTGATGTAGGTGTCTCTTGTGTGTGTGTTCGCAGGTGGGAAGAGTTAGCCAAATCATTTGTTGCCAATCAGCTACAGCTGGCTGGTGTGTGACTGTGGCAAAGTTGGTTGACTTTGGATAGCCGCCGGGGCTAGTTAGGGACCGTCAATAAATTACACAATGTAATGAGACTATATTTTCAGGTTGCACACCTTTTTTTGTTTTCAATAAACATTTTTCATTATTTGTTCATTAATTTCTAGAATTTATAGTTGATTTGTGGTTTTAAGTAATTGAAAGTTGGAGCTATTGCAATTTTTACAGATTGTCCCATGTACATTGTGTAATTTACCAATGGTCCCTAACTAGCCCCATAGGGATATCCAAAGTCAACCCAAATTTACCATGGGCATATCGATTGGTGCAGCTGAACTCCAATGTATGATTACTTGTGTGCTGCCGGCAGTGGGTATGCGGGCAGGGTTGAAACCAACAACCTTCATTTACATTGTGATGCAGTCTAACAAAACTCTGTTTTTGACGAGACTGACTTCATGACCAAAATTATCCCATTTACACTTTGCGTTCAATTTTTACAGTAGATTAAACGTTTCTGACTCATATCAAGTTTTCTAAATGAGAAGTTGGTTTCTAGGTGCAGTTGCGGTTTAAAGTAATTTCATTACCAATGTGGAAAATCATGCTCCGTATTGGTGAGGTATGAAGACTTTGCTGATATAGAGTACTGTACATCAGAAGGCTCATTGTAAAGGCTGGAATTGAATCAATGGAACAGTATCAAACACATGGAAACTACATGTTTGACCCCATTCCATTAACTCCATTCCAGCCATTACAATGAGCCCACCTTCCTATAGCTCATCCCACCAACCTCCTCTGCTGTACATGTCCATTGATGTCCACATTTCCCTTGTTCGCATGCACCATCATTGTCATTGAGCACCATCAAGGCATCACACGCTACATTGCATTTGTCCTCGTTTTGGGAAAAATTCACAGAGAGCGAGAAAAAGAGGATGGTTGCTTAGCAACGCCAGGTAAAACTTGGTTCACTCAGCCCTCATTATTGTGGTATGAGGGAGAAGGGCAATGAGTTTGGAAGTGACAAATAGAAACCCCCTCCCCCCTCACCTTGTCACGGCACAGGTAAACAATCTATGGCCCGGCTGGGGATGAGAGGACTGATGGAGGGAGAGGCCTCCTCGCCTAAATGTCTCACATAGGCCTGTGCCTGTCTAGATTCGACTCACACTTATTTGAAGCGGGAGAGCATTCAGTTTAGGATTTTTATCCTGTTAGATCTGTATCATGATGCCATTGTCGGAGTAGTTTATTCAACAAAGATGGGAAACTTCCATCCAATGTACTGAAAACCTGTAGTGAGTCCTAAGTCTATGGCCTTTGACTTGTTAGTGGCAGTGTCTAATGGACTGGGTCTCTAGCATCTTTCAACGGTTAGAGACCTACTGATGTATACTGCCCCTTGAGGCTATCAAGTAACAAGAGGAAAAACGACCAAAGATTGTACTGAATTGCTTTGCACGGGTAGACACACACACACACACACGCACACTACCTAACATCACATAGCTGTATTTTTTTTAATATTTTATTGGAACATGTTGATTCATCTCAGTAGGAGTCCATCACACTAGGTGGTAATTAGATCAATAGCCAAGAAACCTTGAGCAACAAACCAAGCACACTGCTAACAGGTAGCTGTCTCTTACTTAGAGCCTTTGTTTGAACTCTTGCTTCTTTCCAAAGATGGAATATGTTTTCTCTTTCTCCATTCATCTTTTTTTCTAGATTCCTTGCATCCTCTCTCCTTGCATTGGAGAAGAAGGTCCGAGGGGAGGAATCACAAAAAATACAATTTGTGTCACGGTCAAATGATAGTGTAAGGCCTAGATTCAATCAGATTAGGATTTAACCAGCCATAGCAGACACCCGCATAGCTTTTGGCGGTGTAGGAGGTGGAACTGCATTGGAGCCTTCAAATCGGTGAGAAGCTGCTCTTGCGATCATTGTCAAGAAGCCTCACCCGCCACTCCTGTTAGAAATTCAGAAAGAGAAAGTGTAGGCTATATAGAAATAATTTCGCTCAAATTGAAATATCATTACACACAAGAATGAGGATTTCTATCATCTTAATTGAGCTGTAGATTACATCGCACATTCCAGTGTTCAAACTTGTAAACAAGGCTTCGTGAGATTTCTGTTAATGCAACTCCGTGCAGCCAATGGCAATGTCCGCTTTAGGTATAAAGCCTGAAGCTTTTTGTGGATTTGACAGCTCTAACTCTGTTCCACTTCCGACAACACCAAAACAACTGCTATGCGGATGTCGGCTAATGTGGATCTGATTGAAAAGTGCCCGAACATTTTTGTGTGAAATGGTCTGGGCACATTGCTGCTGCTAACTGATTGGGTGAAATGAACAGGTTCTCTGAGCTTTATCCTGAAGTGACAATTGTTGCTGTAGCCTTCACTTGAAACATAGCTATTCTCTAATAATGTCTCAGTGCTCCTTGTTAAAGCATGTTAGCTATTGTGCTGAATTACTTTGCAAAGGTAGGCTACCCTTTGTTTCTCTCTCACACACACATATATGTTTGCTGCCCTCATTAGGCTTGGGTTGTCTGCTGGTGTATTTCATGTCATACAGACAAACAGGAATTTCTCCCTATCCTGCTCTCAGATGGTTTAGATTCAGCAGTATCCATGCTGTTGACAGTGTTGCTCCTCCCTATTTTCCCTGATCACTTCTAAGATCCCATTTCTGGAAAACAACTATCGTCAGCTTTTCACTTAGGCGGTATACCGTATTTTACTATATACCGGTATTGATGCACAGACCAGTTTGGGATTTTACTTTATCGTCTATAACAGTATTTGAATGTTAAATGCCATGTGTAACTTCCATTTTTATAGTTTACACCACTACTTAAGTCATCCCTCTCCGTGCCACTTTCCACAGAGTCCTAGCCCCGCCACCTAGTCTAAATGGCCAATGCAACAATGTTGTTTGCACTTTTCTTCTTAATCTAAATCATTTTGTATTTTTTTGTCATTTAGCAGATGCTCTTATCGTACCGGTCACCCTTGGGAATCGAACCTTCATCCCTGGCATTGCAAGTGCCATGCTCTATCTACCAACTGAGCCACACAGAGTTCTATAATTACACTATTAGTTTGTGCCCCTTACATCTGAAAACAGCTAGTTTGTCTTTTCTTAGCAAGTTTATGTTAAATCATGTTAGCCACTAATGCTAATCACTAGTTAGCTAGCTAGCTAATAAATGTACTGAGTCAGAGCAAACATAGCTAGTTAATACAGCCTGATACCAGTGCTGGTAACAAAATGCGCCGGAAGAAATGGCAGACGTTATTTGTAACTTATTTTGTACATAATGTTTCTGCCAGGCACTACAGAGGCAGAAAGCACACGGTGTTGTGCTTACAGCCCAACACCGTGCAGAAATCTGTTTGGGAACATCAATAGTAACTTGTTTTCACAACGGAACATATTACATTAAACTGTTGACAGCCCCTCTCTCTGCACGCTGGAGAAAGGAATGAAGGAGAGATTGGAGGAGATGGAAACGCATGATGGTGAAACATTCTGTAGTTAAAGGTAACGTGTCAGCCTATTCATGATGAAAATAGAAATAATTCCTATTACTAGGCAATTCAAAATCAAATTGAAATTCACTATAATTGTAGGCTAACTCTGTAAGCATCCCCTGCACAATCAATGAACCAACAGCATTGCCTAGGGCTAGGCCTATATACACTGCTCAAAAAAAGAAAGGGAACACTAAAATAACACATCCTAGAGCTGAATGAATGAAATAATGTTATTAAATACTTTTATCTTTACATAGTTGAATGTGCTGACAACAAAATCACACAAAAATAATTTATCAACCCATGGAGGTCTGGATTTGGAGTCACACTCAAAATTAAAGTGGAAAACCACACTACAGGCTGATCCAACTTTGATGTAATGTCCTTAAAACAAGTCAAAATGAGGCTCAGTAGTGTGTGTGGCCTTCACGTGCCTGTATGACCTCCCTACAATGCCTGGGCATGCTCCTGATGAGGTGGCAGATGGTCTCCTGAGGGATCTCCTCCCAGACCTGGACTAAAGCATCCACCAACTCCTGGACAGTCTGTGGTGCAATGTGGCGTTGGTGGATGGAGCGAGACATGATGTCCCAGATGTGCTCAATTGGATTCAGGTCTGGGGAACGGGCGGGCCAGTCCATAGCATCAATGCCTTCCTCTTGCAGGAACTGCTGACACACTCCAGCCACATGAGGTCTAGCATTGTCTTGCATTAGGAGGAACCCAGGGCCAACCGCACCAGCATATGGTCTCACAAGGGGTCTGAGGATCTCATCTCGGTACCTAATGGCAGTCAGGCTACCTCTGGCGAGCACATGGAGGGCTGTGCGGCCCCCCAAAGAAATGCCACCCCACACCATGACTGACCCACCGCCAAACCGGTCATGCTGGAGGATGTTGCAGGCAGCAGAACGTTCTCCACGGCGTCTCCAGACTCTGTCACGTCTGTCACATGTGCTCAGTGTGAACCTGCTTTCATCTGTGAAGAGCACAGGGCGCCAGTGGCGAATTTGCCAATCTTGGTGTTCTCTGGCAAATGCCAAACGTCCTGCACGGTGTTGGGCTGTAAGCACAACCCCCACCTGTGGACGTCGGGCCCTCATACCACCCTCATGGAGTCTGTTTCTGACCGTTTGAGCATTTGTGGCCTGCTGGAGGTCATTTTGCAGGGCTCTGGCAGTGCTCCTCCTGCTCCTCCTTGCACAAAGGCGGAGGTAGCAGTCCTGCTGCTAATTGTTGGGTTGCTGCCCTCCTACGGCCTCCTCCACGTCTCCTGATGTACTGGCCTGTCTCCTGGTAGCGCCTCCATGCTCTGGACACTACGCTGACAGCCACAGCAAACCTTCTTGCCACAGCTCGCATTGATGTGCCATCCTGGATGAGCTGCACTACCTGAGCCACTTGTGTGGGTTGTAGACTCCGTCTCATGCTACCACTAGAGTGAAAGCACCGCCAGCATTCAAAAGTGACCAAAACATCAGCCAGGAAGCATAGGAACTGAGAAGTGGTCTGTGGTTACCACCTGCAGAACCACTCCTTTATTGGGGGTGTCTTGCTTATTGCCTATAATTTCCACCTGTTGTCTATTCCATTTGCACAAGAGCATGTGAAATGTATTGTCAATCAGTGTTGCTTCCTAAGTGGACAGTTTGAGTTCACAGAAGTGTGATTGACTTGGAGTTACATTGTGTTGTTTAAGTGTTCCCTTTATTTTTTTGAGCAGTATATGTTCTCTCTGACTCATGGATAGAAAGTTTGGAGCGTAGCATAAGGTAACCAGTCCATCCAGTATGCATAATACTACAGTCCACACCCAAAGGCCATTAATACAAATTGTTTAATGTTGGAGTGTAAGCTAGACCAATTATTTACCAAAGACATATTTTCTGCCATGTGTAATATGCGGTAGGCTATGTGTTGTATAAAGACACAATCATTATTTTAATTCTGATTTTTGGGGCTCATATATAGGACTATTGGTATGTACAAGTTCCAAAATGCTAAATGCAAATCAGTGTTTTGAATGAATCATCACTTTAGAAAGTGTGGTCCATTTCATTGTGTTAGGCTTTGAAACAACATCCACAACAACCATGTTTTACACTGTTTCAACCTGTTGTTGAACTTCTTTCTTCAAATTGATCGATCACAGTGAGGTGAGTTTTAAAAGCATGGTACTGTTTTCATGATAGGTGTTCAATGTGACTTGGATTGGATTTTCATTGATGTCAGAGTGGTTAGAGGGACAATAGAGCGCTGAGTACCAGGCCTTTAGTGACCTGACAGTACTACAGAGTTGGGTCCTACTAACGCATGTCCAGCGTGCGTGAAAGGAGATTACCATGACTCAACAGTTACGTGGAATTTTACTGCAGTCATGACTCATGACTGCCGGTAATATGGTCACCGCAACAGCCCTAATGTAGACTAATTCAATTGTTATGGAGCGAAGCACAGTCCAAGGCATAGCAGTTTGAAACCGACGCATGGCTCAATACTTGGCTGTGTCATCACACAGCTCCATGGTTAGTACAGGCAATAGAGGAGGGTATAGCCGACTATTGTAAACTATCCTCCATATTATAATTATATGTACACTAATCTTCCAACATCAAACCACTGTATGTTTGACTCATCAATATATTCTTTTGCGTAAAGGCTCGCCAAAACAGTTTTTTTTTATGATTCATACATAATTTCCTAACCCAAAAATGTGCCTAAATAATCTACAAGATCAGAGTACTTGCTATCTACCAGTTGGTGTTGAAACAGAGACAAATATGCATATATTTAGATGGCTCTCTTTCTGAACCCGTTCTCTCTATGTATTCTAGCCTGTCGACAAAATTCTAATTAAAGGTACACCGTATTTAAAGGGAGAGCTTAAGATAAATATACTGAAAACTCTATTGATGTAAATCTCCACGAGAAAATCTGTTGGCCAGCAAGATAGTTGAGTTACACTGCTCAAAAGAATAAAGGGAACACTAAAATAACACATCCTAGATCTGAATGAATGAAATAATCTTATTAAATACTTTTTTCTTTACATAGTTGAATGTGCTGACAACAAAATCACACAAAAATAATCAATGGAAATCCAATTTATCAACCCATTGAGGTCTGGATTTGGAGTCACGCTCAAAATTAAAGTGGAAAACCACACTACAGGCTGATCCAACTTTGATGTAATGTCCTTAAAACAAGTCAAAATGAGGCTCAGTAGTGTGTGTGGCCTCCACGTGCCTGTATGACCTCCCTACAATGCCTGGGCATGCTCCTGATGAGGTGGCGGATGGTCTCCTGAGGGGTCTCCTCCCAGACCTGGACTAAAGCATCCGCCAACTCCTGGACAGTCTGTGGTGACACATGCACATTTGTGGCCTGCTGGAGGTCATTTTGCAGGGCTCTGGCAGTGCTTCTCCTGCTCCTCCTTGCACAAAGGCGGAGGTAGCGGTCCTGCTGCTGGGTTGTTACCCTCCTACGGCCTCCTCCACGTCTCCTGATGTACTGGCCTGTCTCCTGGTAGTGCCACCATGCTCTGGACACTACGCTGACAGACACAGCAAACCTTCTTGCCACAACTTGCATTGATGTGCCATCCTGGATGAGCTGCACTACCTGAGCCACTTGTGTGGGTTGTAGTGTGATTGACTTGGAGTTACACTGTGTGGTTTAAGTGTTCACTTTATTTTTTTGAGCAGTGTACATTTATTCAGCGAGCGCAAATAAAAATATGAAAATAACACAACGCCTGCAAAGCCCGCTAAGGACCTTCATAAGGTTAGTCTGAATACCAACTACTGAGAAGTGCGTAGGAAAGGCACGTGTAAGAAAGGCTTCATTTCATAAGTCGGAATCGGGCCCTTAATGGGAAACTTTGCTTTTCGTTGTCTCTCACTCGCCATGGCTGCCTGACGCCATGGCAACCAGAGCAGCGGTGGGGTTGATGAAAACACATGAAGGGAGAAAAAAATGTATAAACAAATAGAAATCTCATCTGTCCTTGAGGTGCGTTTATTTGTATTTTACCTAGTAAGCAAGCATGAACAAAAAAGCTGGCATCACAGTCAAACAGGACACGTACAGACGTCTCGCATCAACACATGTACAAGTAAAAAATAAATACATAAGCATTATCTTGCTCATGCATATGTATGCTGGAAGGCATGCACACACACCTAAGCATGTGCATAATATCGAAGCTGGCTATATGAGAACAGTGTGAAGGGATTCATAACCATGGTATAATTAAGTTATCCCCTGTGGTAGCACTTTCTATGAACCACCTGGTTTGTAAGGCATTATAAACACATAAGCATTTAAGCATTTAGTCATGAGCTTTGCTTATGTAATATTTTATAATGCATATGACCATATTTCTGCTGTCAGTCAATTTTATGAATGCTTATGCTTTATAATGTGTATGTCCAGGTGAGTAATCCTTTAAGTATTGAAATGTAGACTTTAGACAATTACAAAGGGTGTTAAAAATAGCTATCAATGATATGAATGCTTATAGCACGTCTTATACTTGCACCATGTGGTGATATGCATCCATAATGTATTATAAACAGGTGGCTCTTAGAAACAGCTATTATGATACCTTCTTCTAAAAGCCACCAGTTTATGAAAGGTGTTTGGTTGAAAACCACTGTAAAAATGTACACTGCTCAAAAAAATAAAGGGAACACTTAAACAACACAATGTAACTCCAAGTCAATCACACTTCTGTGAAATCAAACTGTCCACTTAGGAAGCAACACTGATTGACAATAAATTTCACATGCTGTTGTGCAAATGGAATAGACAACAGGTGGAAATTATAGGCAATTAGCAAGACACCCCCAATAAAGGAGTGGTTCTGCAGGTGGTAACCACAGACCACTTCTCAGTTCCTATGCTTCCTGGCTGATGTTTTGGTCACTTTTGAATGCTGGCGGTGCTTTCACTCTAGTGGTAGCATAAGACGGAGTCTACAACCCACACAAGTGGCTCAGGTAGTGCAGCTCATCCAGGATGGCACATCAATGCGAGCTGTGGCAAGAAGGTTTGCTGTGTCTGTCAGCGTAGTGTCCAGAGCATGGAGGCGCTACCAGGAGACAGGCCAGTACATCAGGAGACGTGGAGGAGGCCGTAGGAAGGCAACAATCCAGCAGCAGGACCGCTACCTCCGCCTTTGTGCAAGGAGGAACAGGAGGAGCACTGCCAGAGCCCTGCAAAATGACCTCCAGCAGGCCACAAATGTGTATGTGTCTGCTCAAACGGTCAGAAACAGACTCCATGAGGGTGGTATGAGGGCCCGACGTCCACAGGTGGGGGTTGTGCTTACAGCCCAACACCGTGCAGGATGTTTGGCATTTGCCAGAGAACACCAAGATTGGCAAATTCGCCACTGGCGCCCTGTGCTCTTCACAGATGAAAGCAGGTTCACACTGAGCACATGTGACAGACGTGACAGAGTCTGGAGACGCCATGGAGAACGTTCTGCTGCCTGCAACATCCTCCAGCATGACCGGTTTGGCGGTGGGTCAGTCATGGTGTGGGGTGGCATTTCTTTGGGGGGCCGCACAGCCCTCCATGTGCTCGCCAGAGGTAGCCTGACTGCCATTAGGTACCGAGATGAGATCCTCAGACCCCTTGTGAGACCATATGCTGGTGCGGTTGGCCCTGGGTTTCTCCTAATGCAAGACAATGCTAGACCTCATGTGGCTGGAGTGTGTCAGCAGTTCCTGCAAGTGGAAGGCATTGATGTTATGGACTGGCCCGCCCGTTCCCCAGACCTGAATCCAATTGAGCACATCTGGGACATCATGTCTCGCTCCATCCACCAACGCCACAATGTACCACAGACTGTCCAGGAGTTGGCGAATGCTTTAGTCCAGGTCTGGGAGGAGATCCCTCAGGAGACCATCCACCACCTCATCAGGAGCATGCCCAGGCATTGTAGGGAGGTCATACAGGCACGTGGAGGCCACACACACTACTGAGCCTCATTTTGACTTGTTTTAAGGACATTACATCAAAGTTGGATCAGCCTGTAGTGTGGTTTTCCACTTTAATTTTGAGTGTGACTCCAAATCCAGACCTCCATGGGTTGATAAATTGGATTTCCATTGATTATTTTTGTGTGATTTTGTTGTCAGCACATTCAACTATGTAAAGAAAAAAGTATTTAATAAGATTATTTCATTCATTCAGATCTAGGATGTGTTATTTTAGTGTTCCCTTTATTTTTTTGAGCAGTGTATATTTGTGCCATTCTCAAAACTTTTGGCCACGACTGTATGTTTCAGTACCATTGACAACTCAAAACATACAGTTGTAGAGTTCAAATTAGAGGTGTTTCAGCACCATGGCCAGTGCAGAACATACCATTTGCAGCCCATGCAAGAGATAGGCCTTTCAGCACCATGGATAGCTCAGGCAATACACTTTGGGCCTCTCGGCTCCAAAGACATTAATGGCCTTATTGTATTACTGTGTGTGAAGGTACTAACTTCAGAGAAAGTGTGGTGATGGGAAACTGAAACGACCAACAAAAATAACAAATCAAAGTTTGCTGCTTCAGTGTCTTTAGATATTTTTGTCAGATGTTACTATGGAATACTGAAGTATAATTACAAGCATTTCATGAGTGTCAAAGGCTTTTATTGACAATTACATGAAGTTGATGCAAAGAGTCAATATTTGCAGTGTTGACCCTTCTTTTTCAAGACCTCTGCAATCCGCCCTGGCATGCTGTCAATTAACTTCTGGGCCACATCCTGACTGATGGCAGCCCATTCTTGCATAATCAATGCTTGGAGTTTGTCAGAATTTGTGGGTTTTTGTTTGTCCACCCGCCTCTTGAGGATTGACCACAAGTTCTCAATGGGATTAAGGTCTGGGGAGTTTCCTGGCCATGGACCCAAAATATCGATGTTTTGTTCCCCGAGCCACTTAGTTATTACTTTTGCCTTATGGCAAGGTGCTCCATCATGCTGGAAAAGGCATTGTTCGTCACCAAACGGTTCCTGGATGGTTGGGAGAAGTTGCTCTCGGTGGATATGTTGGTACCATTCTTTATTCATGGCTGTGTTCTTAGGCAAAATTGTGAGTAAGCCCACTCCCTTGACTGAGAAGCAACCCCACACATGAATGGTCTCAGGATGCTTTACTGTTGGCATGACACAGGACTGATGGTAGCGCTCACCTTGTCTTCTCTGGACAAGCTTTTTTCCCCAGATGCCCCAAACAATCGGAAAGGGGATTCATCAGAGAAAATGACTTTACCCCAGTCCTCAGCAGTCCAATCCCTGTACCTTTTGCAGAAAATCAGTCTGTCCCTAATGTTTTTCCTAGAGAGAAGTGGCTTCTTTGCTGCCCTTCTTGACACCAGGGCATCCTCCAAAAGTCTTCGCCTCACTGTGCGTGCAGATGCACTCACACCTGCCTGCTGCCATTCCTGAGCAAGCTCTGTACTGGTGGTGCCCCGATCCTGCAGCTGAATCAACTTTAGGAGACGGTCCTGGCGCTTGCTGGACTTTCTTGGGCGCCCTGAAGCCTTCTTCACAACAATTGAACCGCTCTCCTTGAAGTTCTTGATGATCCGATAAATGGTTGATTTAGGTGCAATCTTACTGGCAGCAATATCCTTGCCTTTTTGTGCAAAGAATGATGACAGCACATGTTTCCTTGCAGGTAACCATGGTTGAATGAGAAAAAACAATGATTCCAAGCACCACCCTCCTTTTGAAGCTTCCAGTCTGTTATTCAAACTCAATCAGCATGACAGAGTGATCTCCAGCCTTGTCCTCGTCAACACTCACACCTGTGTTAACGAGAGAATCACTGACATGATGTCAGCTGGTCCTTTTGTGACTGGGCTGAAATGCAGTGGAAATGTTTTTTTTTTTAGGGATTCAGTTCATTTGCATGGTAAAGAGGGACTTTGCAATTAATTGCAATTCATCTGATCATTCTTCATAACATTCTGGAGTATATGCAAATTGCCATCATACAAACTGAGGCAGCAAACTTTGAAAATTAATATTTGTGTCATTCTCAACTTTTGGCCACGACTGTATATCTAACTTCAACTCTGCATATGTGTGTTTAACACACACAAACACACACACACTACCCAGTTTGGATAGTGTTCAGGTGTATTCTCTTTAAGATAGCAAATCAATCAGATGTTGGGATAAGTAGTTAATTGCAGTTATTACTTGTTTAGCAGGGGATAATGGAGGGTTTCAATGGTGGAGATGAGTGCCTTGGTTGTCTATGTATTATGTGAAAGGAAACACTTTGATTGTTCTAAATGAATCTGTGCCTTTTGGAGAAACTATTGTCAACCTCCACATGGTTTTACTTCCAGTGAGTAGATAAAGGTGGGGATGCTCTCTAGTCTGAATTCTAGATAGTCTTTTCAGATGCAGGATTACAGGTGCAGAAAAATGTATAGTAAACTGTCACTCAGACCGCTGACAATATCCCTTTTTCTACTTTTACAAGAAGATCTAATACACAGAATATAATCTCAGTCTCTAAAACCCTGTTTTATATGTCTAGGCGATTCATTTCGTTATCAATTTCCACAGCTGTGTACAAACATTAGGAACACATTCTCTTTCCATGACAGACTGACCAGGTGAATCCAGCTGAACGCTATGATCCCTTATTGATGTCACTTGTTAAATCCACTTCAATCAGTGTTGATGAAAGGAAAAAGACAGGTTAAAGAAGGGGTTTTAACCCTTGAGACAATTCAGACATGGATTGTGTATGTGTGCCATTCAGAAGGTGAATGGGCAAGACAAAATATTTACGTGCCTTTGAACAGGGTATGGTAGTAGATGCCAGGCGCACCGGTTTGAGTGTGTCAAGAACTGCAATGCTGCGGGGTTTTTCACACTCAAAAGTTTCCCTGGTGTATCAAGAATGGTCCACCACCCACAGGATATCAAGCCAACTTGACACAACTGTGGGAAGCATTGGAGCCAACCAACATAGGCCAGCATCCCTGTTGAACGCTTTCGACACCTTGTAGTCAGTCCATGCCCCCGACCCGACGAAGACGAATTGAGGCTGTTCTGAGGGCAAAGGGGGGGTGCAAGTCAATATTAGGAAGGTGTTCCTAATGTTTTTTACACTGTGTAGTGAAGGCCTAAAATATAAAATATTGACATGCATTGATAAAGAACTTCTTATTTGAATCAGTAGATCCAAGGTTAATTGTACAATGTTTGAATTTAATGTTGCTCTCCACCAACTTGCAGCTAAATTCCCAACACCCTAAAGTTGTCCCAAGACTCTGGGTGCCTACAAATGGGAACTAATATGGCACTAAATCTTGTCACTAACAAAAACAAATCCCGTCATCTCAGTGTCAGTCTAGAAATTGATTATGATTGGACACCTGCGCCTGCCTGAACGACATTATGTGGACAGTAATGCCTTAAATCACAGACATGATGTTACGTGCCTAGGTTGAAATTAAAATGGACCCAGACTAAAAAGCATGGGGCTATTTGTTTTATTTTCAAAGCAAAACCACACCATTGTGTGTCTGGTACCAATTATTCACGAGTCAGGTTGGATATGACTTTAGCCAAAGGAGTAATGGTGTAGAGTGGGCAGCCAGTATGGCCATTTGCTTTTGTGCCACAAGCCTGTGGGATTCTGAGCAATTTAAAAGCGTCCTTCTCCCCTCCGTCTTCCCCCGGAATAGTTATTCTGCGCTCCTAGCGCCACTCCACTGCCGCATGCTGTTTAGCACTCATTGTATGATCGCAATCACACGACGTGGAAATAACCACCGGTTTGAGCTAGTCGTCCTCCATAATCATTTCGAACCGCGTTTGGAGATGTGGATGCTTGCATAACAGTGTGGATGGGGGGGCGAGCAGGGTCATGAGGGTGAACATTACCTTTCAGTTGGATTTCGGGGGTCGCTACCGCAGAAGGAACGCGCTCTTCCTATCAATAATTAATCCATTCCTGAAGCAGCGGGAAAGCGGGAGAGAGCACGCAGCTCAGGAGATCCAAGTTTTGAACTGCAGTCACCGGCGTATCATGTCACAATCTGACAGTGCTTCGAGACGGGCTGACGAGGAGGACAAAGGAGGATGAAGGAGGGAGAGGGACCGGGAGTGGTAGAGGAGGAATATAATGAAGTTGAGTGGGAAAGGACTGTGTACCATCGTGTCCAGCACCCTCCTCTTCGTCTGCGCCGTGAGCGAAGTTGTTGTCGGATTCAAATGCATCTCGCTGGGCACCAAAGTAAAAGTGCATTTTCACCTGTCGACCGCGGCTGGGGCTTTCTACTCGGGGATACTGGTCGGACTAGGGCAGGCGCTGCTGGGCTTTGCGCTGCTTTGTTGCAAAGGGAAGCCCGGGTGTCGGAATTTCTTTCTCATGGGTATCCTGGTGTTTTTGTTGGGAGTTCTCACCGCTTTCTCCGGCGCAGTGGTGGACGGGGACACTGTGTCTCTTGTGGAGCGCAAATATTCCCATTATTGCCTAGACATAGACTCTGTGGAATTAACCACCATCTGCAACCAACTGAAGGATTATCAGAAAAGTCTAGTCCTCTCGACCATTTTTAGCACTTTGGAATGCCTTCTTGGGCTTATGAACTTGGTGATCATCAAAAGGTACAAAACAGCGCAATTTTACAGACGGAGGCAATCACATAGGCAGAGCGCGGGGGATATTCTTTGCAGTGAGGAGCAAGACTTCACCGTGTCCGAATTCCAACCGGTTTCCTATATTAACTTGGGGATATTTCACGTGTTCGACGAGGCAGGTGTGGAAGTACAATGCAGGGGCCACCCGTCTATCGAGCTCCCTGGTTATTCACCCACGGATCCCGAGCTCAACCATTCCTACCCTTTTTCTTACCCGCTCCCGAACGAGCTACCGCCCGCGTACGAAGACATTTTCCCTGGAGACGAAAGTAACAAATAGCAACTCACTCAGAACAAACAAAGTTGCAACATGGGCTCTAAATTCTGCAATGACAATCACTGTATTTTCCCCTTCGGCCTATTTAGTGTTGAGACAAACAATCGTGGAAAGATTCTTACCTAAACAGTTTTACTTTCACAGCCGAAAACGGTATCGCCTTCATGCGTATTTTTCTTAGCAAAGGTAGCCTCCATCTGGTACACTGGCAGTATATGCACATCTACCATTATACTGCCAATGAACTCGCCTATTGCCATCGGTCAAAATAGTGAAAATTCCATGGTAATAAATATACTTACAACAGATCTATAAACCATTAGATGCTACCATACGAGATCAGATATCAAATAAGCATTTGTGTTTTGAATACAGATTGTATACACATCATATGCCCATATAGTTTGCTGTTGTTATTGTTTCCTTTAAAATATGAATAAAAGTGTATTTACTCTCACCTGATGTTAGAAGTTCTATTTAAAAGTCAACCTCAATTTTACCTTCACACTCTTAACATCTACGACCTGTAATGAGTCTTGCACACCCAACAGGTGTAGCCCATTAAATTAGGCGAGTGCTTGACAGAACAAGATCATAGACAGGCCCACATCATTAAACTCTAAAATGAAATCCCTTTACCATATACATGCAATACAGAAGTCATGAAAAAGTTGTATGTATTAGATGTATTCCCCTTCCACCTTTTATCTCACTTAGCAGCGGGCCAATTGCTCTTGTTCTCACTGTAGTATAACCTAATGGGTAGCCTGCATTTGTCCCACATGCTTCACTAAATGGCCACTAAACCATTGAATAATGGCACATTATTGCCCTACATAATGCACTACTTTTTTTTTTACCAGGGCCATAGGTCTCTGGTCAAAAGTAATGTACTTTATAGGGAACTGGGACATGCTGCTGTGATGAACGAGACACTCTCCTCTCCCCCGATGCAAAATTAGTTCTGATAGAGTGAACAATAGGTGAACAATAGGTAGGTAAAGAAATAAAAACAACATTAAAAAGACAGGCTATATACAGTAGCGAGGCAACATACAGACACCGGTTAGTCAGGCTGATTGAGGTAGTATGTACATGTAGATATAGTTAAAGTGGCTATGCATATATGATGAACAGAGAGTAGCGTAAAAGAGGGGTTGGCGGGTGGCGGGACACAATGCAAATAGCCCGGTTAGCCAATGTGCGGGAGCACTGGTTGTTCGGCCCAATTGAGGTAGTATGTACATGAATGTATAGTTAAAGTGACTATGCATATATGATAAACAAAGAGTAGCAGCAGCATAAAAAGAGTGGTTGGGGGGGCACACAATGCAAATAGTCTGGGTAGCCATTTGATTACCTGTTCAGGAGTCTTATGGCTTGGAGGTAAAAACTGTTGAGAAGCCTTTTTGTCCAAGACTTGGCACTCTGGTACCGCTTGCCATGCGGTAGTAGAGAGAACAGTCAATGACTGGGGTGGCTGCGGTCTTTGACAATTTTTAGGGCCTTCCTCTGACACTGCCTGGTGTAGAAGTCCAGGATGGCAGGCAGCTTAGCCCCAGTGATGTACTGGACCATACGCACTACCCTCTGTAATGCCTTGCGGTCAGAGGCCGAGCAATTGCCGTACCAGGCAGTGATGCAACCAGTCAGGATTCTCTCGATGTTGCAGCTATAAAACCTTTTGAGGATCTCAGGACCCATGTCAAATCTTTTTAGTTTCCTGAGGGGGAATAGGCTTTGTCGTGCCCTCTTCACGACTGTCTTGGTGTGTTTGGACCATTCTAGTTTGTTGTTGATGTGGACGCCAAGGAACTTGAAGCTCTCAACCTGCTCCACTACAGCCCCGTCAATGAGAATGGGGGTGTGCTCGGTCCTCCTTTTCCTGTAGTCCACAATCATCTCCTTAGTCTTTGTTACGTTGAGGGATAGGTTGTTATTATGGCACCACCCGGCCAGGTCTCTGACCTCCAGACTATAGGCTGTCTCGTTGTTGTCGGTGATCAGGCCTACCACTGTTGTGTCGTCTGCAAACTTAATGATGGTGTTGGAGTCGTGCCTGGCCATGCAGTCGTGGGTGAACAGGGAGTACAGGAGGGGACTGAGCATGCACCCCTGGGGAGCTCCAGTGTTGAGGATCAGCGTGGCAGATGTGTTGCTACCAACCCTCACCACCTGGGGACGGCCCCCATTTCCCTCATTAAAATGCAAACCAATTTCTAACATTTTTGACATGCGTTTTTCTGGATTTTTTTATTTTTTTTTTCTCGTGTCACCGGGCAGCTCGCGGCTGTGCTTCCCTTTGTAGTCTGTAATAGTTTAAGCCCTGCCACATAAGACGAGTGTCAGAGCCGGTGAAGTATGATTCAATCTTAGCCCTGTAATGACACTTTGCCTGTTTGATGGTTCGTCGCAGGGCATAGCAGGATTTCTTGTAAGCTTCCAGGTTAGAGTCCCGCACCTTGATAGCGGCAGCTCTACCCTTTAGCTCAGTGCGAATGTTGCCTGTAATCCATGGCTTCTGGTTGGGGTATGTGAGTACAGTCACTGTGGGGACGACGTCCTCGATGCACTTATTGATGAAGCCAGTGACTGATGTGGTGTACTCCTCAATGCCATCGGAAGAATCCCGGAACATATTCCACTCTGTGATACTAAAACAGTTCTGTAGTTTAGCATCTGCTTCATCTGACCACTTTTTTATAGACCGAGTCACTGGGGCTTCCTGCTTTAATGTTTGCTTGTAAGCAGGAATCAGGAGGATAGAGTTGTGGTCGGATTTACCAAATGGAGTGCGAGGGAGAGCTTTGTATGCGTCTCTGTGTGTGGAGTACAGGTGATCTAGAATTGTTTTCTCTCTGGTTGCACATTTAACATGTTGATAGAAATTTGGTAGAACTGATTTAAGTTTCCCTACATTAAAGTCTCCGGCCACTAGGAGCGCCGCCTCTGGGTGAGTGGTTTCCTGTTTGCTTATTTCCTTATACAGCTGTCTGAGTGCAGTCTTAGTGCCAGCATCTGTCTGTGGTGGTAAATAAACAGCCACGAAAAGTATAGCTGAAAACTCTCTAGGCAAGTAGTGTGGCCTGCAATTTATCACAATATACTGTACTTCAGGCGAGCAAAATCTAGAGACTTCCTTAGATTTCGTACACCAGCTGTTGTTTACAAATATGCACAGACCGCCCCCCCTCGTCTTACCGGAGTGTGCTGTTCTATCTTGCCGGTGCAGCGTATATCCCGCTAGCTGAATATCCATGTCGTCATTCAGCCACGATTCCGTGAAACATAGGATATTACAGTTTTTGATGTCCCGTTGGTAGGATATTCGTGATCGTACCTCGTCTAACTTATTGTCTAATGATTGCACGTTGGCGAGTAGTATTAACGGTAATGGCAGCTTCCCCTCTCGCCTTCTCCGGGCCCTGACCAGGCATCCGGCTCTTTGTCCTCTGTACCTGCGTCGCTTCCTCTTGCAAATAACGGGGATGTCGGCCCTGTGGGGTGGTTGGAGAATGTCTTGTGCGTCCTCCTTGTTGAAGATAAAATCTTTGTCTAATCCGAGGTGAGTGATCGCTGTCCTGATATCCAGAAGCTATTTTTTTGCTGTAAGATACGGTGGCAGAAACATTATGTACAAAATAAGTTACAAATAATGCGAAAATAAACACATAATAGCACAATTGGTTGGGTGCCCATAAAACTGCTGCCATTTCTTCCGTATAATAATTGCATCGGCCATTGAGAGAGTATAGGCCTGTAGGTCTCATGGGTAGTAGTATACAACTGCAATGTTTTTTTAGGGCATTGCATTTACTGTTGGAAGAATACATGGAAACTAGCAAAGGGTAATATATTTAGAGTTAGAAATCTAGTTCATGTTTTTTGAGTTTCCACTTCCTCAGGTGTTGAACCGCAAATGAATTAGCCTACGGTATTAGTGCACAGAAATATGTATGTTTCATCTCTAGTGAACAAAACAAAAAATCAGGAAATTCTGGAGTCCTATTTTGACAATAAAATATAGCAACTGTAGTCTAATTGTCAACCCATAATTCATGTCAATCACTGGATTTGGTTGCACATCAAAATATCTTGTGTCATGCATTCCTGCTTGGACTTGATAGATAAAACAACTCATTTCTTGAATACTTCAGTAATCTATTTAGTATACATCTAATAAAGCGCTATGAATTACTTAATAAGATAATTACATATGATTTGGGTCCGACCAAATCATGGACTAGTGACACCAGTAACAACAGGGGGAAATGTTTGTCTGAATCCTGACAGATAGACAGCACAACTGGGAGGCAAACAAAATGTCTAAAGCATAGACTGAGTTATAGTGGAGAGTTTTATCTCCAGTGGTGTTTTTACATACTGTATTTTTTTTTTAAATGAGCCGGATAAAAAAGATGTGAAGGACCATGTCTCGTGCCCATATTGGGGGCTTTTGAAAATAGGGAACTTTCATTTTAGTGTACGAAGACATAAAGGTGAAATATTGGTGAACCATGGTGAAATATGGTCCTAGAATATTGCTGGGTCTGCTAGTTGTTGCAGTTCATTGTGGTCTATCGGAGATCTCAATGAGAAACTGATTTCTTGAATTGCTTAGGGACCACAAGCCTTGTTGCTGTCTGTTTTACCTTGGATATTTTACAGAACAGTTTGCATAAAGGGAAAGGGGATACCTAGTCAGTTGTACAACTGAATGCCTTCAATTGAAATGTGTCTTCCGCATTTAACCCAACCTCTCTCTGAATCAGAGAGGTGCGGGGGGCTGCCATAATTGACATTCACGGCGCACAGCGGGTTAACTGCCTTGCTCAGGGGCAGAACGACAGATTTTTACTTTGTCAGCTCAGGGATTCAATCCAGCAACCTTTCGGTTATTGGCTAGCTCAGGAACCTTTTGGATACTGGTCAGCTCTGTGATTCAATCCAGCAACCTTTTGATTGCTGGCCCAACGCTCTAGCCACTAGGCTACCTGCCGCCTAATAGGCTACCTGTATGATTATGCTCGCATGTATAGTTATTGCCTACAGGAGCTATACTTCAATACACTTTATTTTGATACTAATGAAATGTCATCAGCAAGCACAAAATATGTACAGTGTGTACTTGCAGTTACAATATATAGTGCTCAGTAGTGATCTTTCAGTATCAAACCTAGCAAGTCGTTTATAAGCAATTTGACATACTTTATTACAAGGACACTATGATGTAAGGCGTGTCTATAATGTTACATTGATGGCATCTTGGCATCCTGTCTTTCTGAAAGGTCTATTGTACATCAAAACATGTCAATTTAAAGGTGACTTTAAAGATATCCTTGGTTGATAAAATCCCTGCTGTTTAATTTGCTTAATGTAATCTATTGCAATCTAATGCAATCTTCTCACTTCTTTCCTGCTCACCTCATCCAATTAGTGATTATTCAAATGACAAGGAAAATAACAACCAGGGCTGTTTCAGAAGGCACATGCCCCAGGGCTGTTAATTAGGCTAATTAAAATGATTTCCCAGTTGTAAATTCAAATTTCATCGCTTATTTGTCGGAGAGATAAAGAGGGTAGGGACTAAGATTTACATGTATCTGGACATGCGTTGACACGTCTTGACTAATATGACTTTCATGTGATGCGTGATCTCATCACGTACAGTAGAGTCTTTGAAAGCAGTGATACAGGAGTGTATTTTAGGCTCACTGTTTCACAGGCTTTTTAACTACACTGATTTACATCATGTGGGCTTCTGTCTTATTAGTGCTAATGCACTTTAGAAGACTGCAAGCAGTGAAAGGAGAGATGACCCATATTCTTTCTGACTCTCAAATAGCAATTCATAAGGAACTGTGGTGTTATCGCAGTTGGCTATAGTATTGAGGTTAAGTCGATGGCTCAGGGAGGGGATGACTTAGAATGATGACGTAGGTAGGCAATCTGATGTAGGCAATTTAACTCTGCGAAGGCCGGTGTGGGTGCATGTTTTTGTTCCAGCCAAGCAGTAACACATATAATTCAACTAATCAGCTAATCATAATCTTCAATATAAACTTTTCGATTTGTTAAATCGGGTGTATCCTACTGCTCGACTGGAACAAATGTCTGCATCCCCACTGTCCACGTCTAGATAAGACTGGCCACCTCTGTGTAGAGCAGGGATCATCAACTAGATTAATTTGCGGGCTGATTTTTTTTCTTGAGCAGATAGTCAGGGGGGTGGGAACATAATTACACGTCATTTATAGACGGCAAATTGACCACAAGAAGCCCAAACAGATGACTAACACATAATCACTTCAAACCTTGCTTACATTTGTATACAATCACATATATCTCTATATTATGCGTGATAATACTGTGGAACACATTTCCAAATTAAAATCACTTGAAAGCTGATTTGCCGATCTTTTTACAGTTTTATGTCAATTTAGTTTTTTGTTTTTTTAAATTGGGAGGCCGCGGACAAGCCAGTTGCAGAACCCTGGTGTAGAGGAAACGTAGCTCCTGGTATTGTGATGCAAACAATGTGTCTGATGCAGGTATTTTTTCCTGCAGTGTTTCTGTGTGTTTCTCTGTCAGTGCTGGCCCCCAGACAAGGTCCTGACACCTGCACTGTGGTTACTGCACTCACTCAATTGACAGGGAGGAAGAGGAAATGAGGAATGATGGAAGGGAGGGTGAAAAACAGGGCCTAAATCTTTCTACTCAGCAAAAAAGAGCTGGCAAAGTGAAAATCACAGCCCTTTTGTCTCTCTTCAAATGTTGTTTGAAAAAAGCTACAATCTGGGATTTGTGTGTCAGCCCAATGGCAGTCCCACCACTTAACCGTTTACTGCAGTGGGCTAAATCAGGGTTACACAGAGTGTTTCGTAGTAGTCTTAAACAAAACTACTTTGAAGCAAAAGTATACACATCAATTCCTCTGACACATTAGTACGGTTGGTTTCTGGGTTGTAAGCGGGCGGGTGTTTAGAAGCGAGGTTTGGCGGGTCATGCTTCTGAGGGCGCATGACTTGACCTTCGCCTCCCGAGCCTGTTGGGTAGTTGCAGCGATGACACAAGATCAAAATTGTGGAGAAAAAGGGGGTAAACATCAGACACATGGTTATGGGCTTAAAATAAAGAAGACACCTGTACCATGGCAGATATAGAGTTGAAATGTATTACATTTTGAGTTTACATCCCAATATTACACTTTATATACAACAGAGAAGACTGAAATATAACAAAACTGTTAGACATAGAAACACCAGATTTTCTGCAGGTTTTTGGAAATAATGTTGATTAATTATGAAATTATGAAAAATATGAATAGCATTCCACCCGTGACCACTAGGTCATTTGACTGCAGGAAAAGGTTACACTGAAGGATTGGGCTGGAGAACTGTACCAAGTCTTACATTGACAGACACATTTTTGGTTGCAAAGACAGGTTATGACATCTGTAAATATCCCAGATTGCACCAAATTATTTTCAGCCTCATCAATCTCAGGTGGAATCTTCAAACCCAGTGAGACGCGTTACATTAAAACAGCCCGTTCATTTGATGCATATCAAGTGTTTAATGAAACCTGTTTATTCAATTTGGCTTTATTGCTTAGCCTTTCTGGGCAATTCCACTGTAATGAAGCTGATTTACTACACTGCCTCTCGCCGACCACCAAGTGGATCATCTAAATCAGAGGACTGTGAGCCTATGTCCCACCCAAATGGCATCCTATTCCCTATGTAGTGCATTCCTTTTGACCAGGGTCCAAAGGGGTGTAATGCACTATGTAGGGAATAAGGAGCAATTAGGACATTGGTAGACCTTGAAAACTATATCACTCCGTATTCACCTCTCCAACTGGTGTCTTCATTAAAATACAGTACATGTATACTTCCCTATCAACTTTTACACCTTATTAGCATTATTTAGAAGTTAAAAAGGAGGTTTTGGATTGTATCTAACACAACCCATGAGAATGTACTAGGCCACTCAGTGAGAATTAAAATAGCCGACCTTTACAGACTGGAGTGAGGAAAAAGTAGTCCTTGTTATTTCCTTTCACAGTGAAAGAAATGTATTTTATGGAGGTTTATTAATAACTACAAAAATTACCACCCGTTTCTGCCAACTGTTTTTGTTTTGTTGCAGCAAGAATTGACACTGTCTGTTTGAGGACCTGAACACTGGAAAATATCAGAAAGATAACTGCACATGTTATTACAATTGAACCTCCACTGTGCCTACATAAATGTGAATTTTGACAGAAAATGTTGAAACCGAAATGTATAAACATGAGCTGTAATGACAAACGGAATTTAGGAATGTGTCTTAAAACCATGATTGGATTTATCTGCAAACCTCTCTGGAAATATGGCATTATAGCAATAATATGCTGTCTCATTTATTATATCAAATATACCAAATTCAACATGGATGTGTGTGGTCAACGTTCCAAACAAGCCATTTTCATACCAAAAATGCAAAAACTATAAATCCACAGAAGGTGTTTATCTTTCAAATTGCCTCCACTATTTCACGTTGATAATAATTATTGGCAATTGGCTGATAAGACGACGAACAGAAATGTCAGCCAAAGAAAATACACAGCAAACCTCATTTATTGGCCTTTTCCATTATTTAATTTATCATGAGCAAATTTCAATACGTTCTGTAGACACAGAAATGCTTCTTTGAATAAATTGTTCTTCTTTTAATATGAGGAAGACAAGCACCTCACAGACTCACGCAGCCTTTAGAAACCTCCAATTCCCATCTTGGCAGGGGAGTATTCTGTGGGCTGCATCAAACACAGATTGCAGGCTATTCTTTCCCTCATTCGATCAGTTGAGTAGAAAATACATACACCATACAGTATATACAAAAGTATTTGTACACCTCTTCAAATTAGTGGATTCTGTTATTTCAGCCACACCCGTTGCTGATAGGGGTATAAAATCGAGCACACAGCCATGCAATCTCCATAGACAAACACTGGCAGTAGAATGGCTTTACTGAAGAGCTCAGTGACTTTCAACGTGGCACCGTCATAGGATGCCACCCTTCCAACAAGTCAGTTCGTCAAATTGCTGCCCTGCTAGAGCCGCCCCGGTCAACTGTAAGTGCTGTTATTTTGAAGTGGAAACGTCTAGGAGCAACAACGGTTCATCGGCGAAGTGGTAGGTCACACAAGCTCACAGAATGGGACTGGCGAGTGCTGAAGCGCCCAGTGCGTAAAAATTGGCTGTCCTCAGTTACATTACTCACTACCGAGTTCCAAACTGCCTCTGGAAGTAACGTCAGCACAAGAACTGTTCCTCTGGAGCTTCATGAAAGGGGTTTCCATGGCTAAGCAGCCACACACAAGCCTAAGATCACCATGCGTAGTGCCAAGCGTCGGCAGAAGTGACGTAAAGCTTGCCGCCATTAGACTCTGGAGCAGTGGAAACGGGTTCTCTTGAGTGATGAATCATGTTTCACCATCTGGCAGTCTGACGGACAAATCTGGGTTTGGCAGATGTCAGGAGAGCGCTACTGTACCTGGCCCAATGCATAGTGCCAACAGTAAAGTTAGGTGGAGGAGGAATAATGGTCTGGGGCTGTTTTTCATGTTTTGTGGCTAGGCCCCTTAGTTCCAGTGAAGGGAAATCTTAACGCAACAGCATACAATAACATTCTAGACAATTCTGTACTTCCAACTTTGTGGCAACAGTGAAGGCCCTTTTGTCGAGATCGGTTTGGAAGAACTTGACTGGCCTGCACATAGCCCTGACCTCAACCCCATCGAACACCTTAGGGATGAATTGGAACACCGACTGCGAGCCAGGCCTAATCGCCCAACATCAGTGCCCGACCTTACTAATGCTCTTGTGGCTAAATGGAAGCAAGTCACCGCAGCAATGTTCCAACATCCAGTGGGAAGCCTTCCCAGAAGAGTGGAGGCTGTTATAGCAGCAAAGGGGGGGACCAATTCCATATTAATGCCCATGATTTTGGAATGAGATGTTTGATGGGCAGGTGTCCACATACTTTTGGTCATGTAGTGTACATGACCAACTAAAACCTGGGAAAAATCGGAGACCCTTATAAGTAAAATCCGGTGTTTCGTGATAAAGGAAAAACATTCTCTTCCTTGCACTGCAAGAATGCACTTTCAGTTTGTTCTAAGCAGAGCAATGTTTACAATCTAACACATAAAGAAACTGAATTTCCCAATAATTATACATGCGTTCTCTCTGCAAGGGAAGACAGTGAACAGGGCCCCCTGTATCCCACACAAGTTAGTTGTCAGCTTATCCCCATAGCCTTATGTTCCCGGCTCCCTGAGCTGTATTCACGAAATGTCCTCAGCTCAGTTCATGAGTAATAGAGACAAGGCTGCTGGAAAATGATGCTTGTTTTAAGAAATGGCCTCCTGTGATCACCCCACCGCTTTTCTCTTTGCCTGTGAAGATGTAAAGGTTGAGAGCTTTTCCAAAAAGCCCTCTCTCCCATTTCCTCAGCTCCCAGGTGTCAGACATCCAGGGGAAGCCTGTTGGTACAGTCACCGTCTCCCTTCAACTCGTTTCACATTTCGAACACTGCTTGAGCAACGCCCAGCGAATGCCAACATCTCTGTTAGCCATTGTTTCTGCCTGGTATACTTTCTCCCAGCTCCTAGTTCTGCTATTGAAGCTTGTTTTGGTTAAGCAATCAAGATGAGTTGGATTCTGATTAATTTATTTCACTTACAGGAAAAGTAGTTATCCTCTACATTATTTCTACAGTTTTCTTTCACACCTAGCATATGTACAGTGGTCTTCAACATCTAATTGAAGTGGAGCTGGAGAATCTGTTTTTTTTCTTAATTTTTTTGTTGTTGTCTTATTTCTTGTTTGTTTCACAATTAAACATATTTTGCATCTTCAAAGTGGTAGGCATGTTGTGTAAATCAAATGATACAACCCCCCTAAAAATCTATTTTAATTCCAGGTTGTAAGGCAGCAAAATAGGTAAAATGCCAAGGGGGTGAATACTTTAACAAGCCACTGTATATGTTATAGTTTAAAAATGCACTGTACAAATATCCTTGTGTAAGAACACAACTATTGCCAATGCATGTCACATGACAGTGGCCTTTAATTTGTCAAACAGTTCAAAGTGTCACCGTGATAGTGACGTTAGCTTTCAGGAGACGTGGATACTGTCAGCGGATACAATAGTTAGTACAATTTCTTAATTGTTTGGAGGTGTCAAACTTTTCTCCAGATCATGTATACTGTACTATCACATCCCACTTTACAAATCAGTAGTTGGTTCATTTAATCAAATTTGTCTGGGCTTCCAGTGCCCAGGTATTATCAGGGAACAGGAGCAGACTGGCCATAGGGCAGTTCTGGCAAATGCCAGAAGGGCTGGTTCTTTATTTAGGCTAGTGGGCCTGTCTACATTTATTTATTTGTTCTTTCCTTTTTTTGCGGAAAATTACCATTATTTGGCTAATAATGGGGGCTTCAAGGAAAGATGGGCCGTGCGGGGGCCTTGAGAAAAAAAACAAAGGTCTGCCCAGGCCGATTTTTGTTCTCAGTCCGTTCCCGGAACCACTTTCAGATTCTCCATTATTGATGATAATGGGAAAATAACATCATCAGAGGCGAGACTGCTGAGTTGCGATCCCTGGTGAATGGCTTGTCAGTGGCTGTTGCTGGTCAAACAGCCAGTTGATTACTTTGTTGGGGCTCCTAGGTTAGGCTGCACACTGGTAGCAGCTTTGGGATCCATATCACTTTTCCTGTACATGCTCTTAGCTTTAACTATTGATTGGGCGCTGCCAGTTGAGTGGTCCGCTGAGGAACTAATTGAGGGTGTGGCCTAAATGGGGTCAACTGTGAAATTAGGTAATGTCTCTGCCAGCTCTCTCTCTAGGTTGAACGTGTGTTTGTGTGTGTGTGTGCATGCGTGCGTGCGTACATGTGTTTGTACTATAGGTAAGGCTGTTTAGAAGGAATCATGAAAAAGAAAATGAGAAAAACAGTATTCAGTCATAAGTGTAGAACAGTCAAAGACAAAGAGAAACAACAAAGACTTATTAGCCTACAACCAAAGCCAATGCTACCACAGACTAACCTATATATTCCCAGTGACACGTCTCAGATTTCAGACAGAAGGCCAGAACGTGTCAGCACTTCTCAGCCTAAGTGCTTTTTGAGCCTATTTAAAGCACATCAGTACATCATAAGTGCTTTCTGTGTCCAAGCCTAATGTAACCGGGCTGTTCCGTTCCACAATCCTAAGCTAAACAGTTTGCACAACTCAAGATCATAGTTTGGGGTGATGTAGCAAAGACATGTCAGGGTTAGAGGTGGTTAGGCATAAAGGCAAGTCTATTAGCCAGAAGATATGTTACTTCTTCATTTCATTATTTTTTTTCTGGCCGGGGGAATGCAGTTTTGTAGAGAAGTGATGCATTAGTTTAATCGCAGCCTTAAATGCACTGACCATACATAGCCAAAATCGCTGACTTGCAAATCAAACTTGCTACTGTAATTCATTCCCAGTGATACATGGGAGGGATTCTTACGCAACTCATTACACAGAGGAGAATTGAGATGAATGATAACTTATCAACAGCTGTACGTGTTTGGGAGGAATTGGTGGTTGAGGTAGCCCTAAAGGTAAAGGGCTGGGAGCGCATGTAGTAATAGCAGGAGGATAGATCAGCGACACAGGCACGATTAATCAATTTGATCCACACAACGGTGCGTAATTACCTTCATTAAAGTCATTAGTGGTGCTGACGAAGGAATAATCCACTAACCTTAGGGGAACAATTTGTTTATATCTTGATTGATCATGGGGTAGATACTTTCCTTATCATTGGACTGGCGCCACACCCAATTTATAATGGAATCTCTTGGGAAAATGTATCTAATTACAGCATATTTTACATTGATGACATTTGAAAGTGGGTAAGAAAATTGGGCTATAAAGCAGCAAAGAGGCAGCTTTGATATACATTTTTTTTCTAAATGGCCAAATAATTGCAGACAATCTTGACATTAGAAGGCAGAGGCAAAACATTAAAGGCAATTATCACAAGGGTTTTCAGGCAGAAATACCAGTGGCTTTTTTCCCCATTCCCATCCAGAGTCCAAATATATTTCAAGGGTAGAATATCCAGCAACACCGGTGGGAGAAAAAAAAATCGATAACCTCTAAAAGCCTTTCATCTATTTGTCTATGCAGAGCTGCCAAGGAAAAGTCACTGCTGGAGGGACTCCAGTCCAATGGGTTTAAAAAGCCAACAATGGGCCTTCCCTTCCTGTGACCAAACCTGCTTCATTACCTCTGTGTGGGCTTTCAAGCCATTAGCCTCGTTTTGATTCTCTCCAGCTGCTCACATGGACAACAGCCAACTGACAAGCTTGAGTCTTTCTCAGTAAAAAGAGACAGAAAGAATCAAGGACCCTCTTTGTTTATGACAGTCATAAGACAAAACAAGCAGTGCCAGGAAAGCATGATATTTTCCACAACATGTTGTTTTTCTTACAGACAGACAGATAATATCTGAGGTAACATCGGACATGTCATGTTCCAAGGGAGTAGAAGCGGGTACAATGGTCCGGGACACATTCTTTTCACACCATTTTGCCGGTAGGGCGGTGCTAAAAATCACGGTGGGTGTAGATTTCAGTGTGCATACGCGTGCACACAGTGTCGAGAACGACATTTCCAGATAGTGGAATCTGTTCAACACACCGCTGACCATAAGGAAGATCTCAATTGCATACTCTTGCGTCCTCTCTTCTCATATCCTTCTCAAAACCCATTGGAGGAGAAGGTCAGAGTGTAGGGACCTCTGGCTTTCTCATCCAATGGGTTTTGAAAAGGAAACGAAGAGAGAGGAAGCGAGCAGTATGCAATTGAGATCTTCCCATAGAGTACAGGTTGGCTAAACCTACAGTAATTACAGAAATGGATGTTACTTTTTCATCAGGGAGCCACAAAGATGAAGTAAACAAATGTAATTACTGAAATCATGTGAAAAGTGGCGTGAAAAGAGTGTGTCCCAAAATGTAAGGAGTGCAAAGGACTATAAGTAAGGCTCTTGGCAACTGCCCGCACACCAGTGTGCTTTTAGCAAATACAGTACCAGTCAAAAGTTTGGACACACCTAGTAATTGAAGGGGTTTTCTTTATTTTTACTTTTTTCTACTTTGTAGAATAATATGAAGACATCAAAACTATGAAATAACGCATATGGAATCATGTAGTAACCAAAAAAGTGTTAAACAAATTATTCAAAATAGCCACCCTTTGCCTTGATGACAGCTTTGCACACTCTTGGCATTCTCTCAACCAGCTTCATGAGGTAGTCACCTGGAATTTCAATTAACAGGTGTGACATGTTAAAAGTTTGAGCCAATCAGTTGTGTTGTGACAAGATGGGGTGGGGGGGGGGGGGGGGGTATACAGAAGATAACCCTATTTGGTAAAAGTCCAAGTCCATATTATGGCAAGAACAGCTCAAAAATATGATGAATGATGAATATGAGAATCTACTCTGTGTTACTGGATTCATATGCTAGCTCGGTAGCTAGCTCAAGTTGGCTAACATTAGCCACTAGCCATGCTAGCATGTAATTACATCCCAGACCAAGTGTTGGCAGTAGTGAGCTACAATCCACAAATCACGGGAAGTGTGATGTTAACAAGGAGCACATGCGGCTATGCAGGATGCTCTTAACAGACTTTGTGGCTGTGTTGTCTAGTGGAAACCCTTTAGCAGGCAGGCTCTGGTGCCTTCTTGACGTGGGCTCAAACCAAAAGAGAAAACCATACCTGCTTGCTCTAATTTTGTAGTACCTTGTCTATTCTCCTTTTTGTTTTGTCAACTTTTCTGCATGTTCTCTGTGAAGTAGACTACGGGAGTTTTGTAACTTTTTCCACCCTAGTGCTAGCGCGCTAGCCGACAGACATCTGGAATCTATCTATTTTGAATTTCCCTGCCTCTCATTCGGCCGGTGAAGCGCCCCCTCCCCCTAGCTTTGATAGCTAACTGAGTCTGCACGCTTTCAAAAGTTTTACCATCTAATGGGCCCCAGCCATCAATCTGTAAGTCTCTGCTCTTGCTTTGCTTTGATCTGTGGTTATGTATATGTTGTGTTAGTTGTGTTCTAGCTGGTCTCCAGTAGTTGGGCTCTAGCTTGCCGACCAAAACAGGGGTGGTTGGCTAGTCTGGCTAGGCTAATAGCTAGTTGGCTAAATAGCTAACATTAAGTAGCTGGCTAGCTTACTGGCTAAGATAACTGCATATAGCTAGCCTTCTTTGATAACTGGTTAGATGGCATTATCTATTTCCAAACTTTGGTTTACTTGAATGTAGCTGTGAGCTAGGTGTTGATAGAAACAGGCTGACTCATGTAGTGCTAACGTAACTTTAGCAGGCTGGTGGGGATAACACTAGCAGGCTAGTTGGTTAGAAACCTTGCAAGTTGATTTGTAACAATACATTCATAAAGTATTTGCTTGTAAGTTTGCTGAAAATGAAATTGAAACCAGTAGTCATGAGTGCAAACGGTTATACATATGAAGTTATTTCTGATGGCGTTTACATTATAGGGAATAGGCTGGCTTGACTTCAGCATTCTTGAGAATTCTGATCGATTTTATGTAATAGAAAAGTCAAAAATTGAGGTGTAACTTTGCATTTGGACTTTTGATGTGCATACTAATGCAAATCCATATGTTACATGGGGTTGCGTTTATGCTACCTACATGAGGAAACTAGGTCAAATGACCTAGTGGCCTCATGGGTGGAATGTTATTCATAGTTTTCATAATTTCATAATTAATAAACAGCCACAGAAAATCTGGTGTTTCAATGTCAAACGGTTTTGCTATATTTCAGTCTTCTGTGATGTATATAAAGGTTCATATTGGGATGCAAACTCAAAATGTAATACATTTTAATTCTGTATCTGACATGATACAGGTGTTTTCTTTATTTTAAGCCCATAACCATGTGTGTGAGGTATCTACTTTGAAACAAAAGTATATGTGTTTAAGACTACCAAGAAACACTCTGTGTGACCCTGATTGAGCCCACTGCAGTCAAAGGCTAACTTCATCACAGTGATTATGGGTCATGAATGGGGCTGTTGCAGTGACCATATTACTACCACACCTGCAATCAAATTACACATGACCGTTGAGTCACGGTAATCTCCTCCTTTGCACTGTGTACATGAATGGTGCTGCTGCGTTGGTAGTACCCAACTCACTAATGATCCCATTAGGCAAGATTAGGCCTTCGCCTATGGCGGCACTTGAATTTGGGCCGGCATTTTGACAATTGGATGCCGCCCTCCGGGGCCCCTGATCGGCTACTTTGATTCCGTTTCCGCCCCCACCCCATTCCCGCATCTCCCGAAGTTTTACTCCCACTATCATTGGTAGCTATGGTGATGTGTGTGTTTTATATGGAATTATCCAATTGTGAAACATTAATAAAAATGAATCTGCCAATTCAATTATTGTATTTATTTTTTTATGTTTGTGTGAAACGGAGACGATTACTGATTAAGGCAGTAGCCTTAACTAGCCTGTTAACGTTAGCTAGCTACTACTAGTGGATATAATTTTAGCCAAAAGTAATCTATAGAGATTTTGAAACAATTTGCTACCATGTCTAAGAGACAAAAACTATCAGGAAGCGAATATTTAAAAAAAAACAATGACAAAAATGGCACGATCTCCAAACCAAAGAAATTCGCTGGTGAAATGTATCAGCGTGCAGTAATGTCCATCAGCCGGTGTGGAGAATGACAAGCCTACGAGGACAGACCATTCATTCGCCGAAAACAACGAGCCCCCGTTCGCTGACTCTAGCAGCGAAGAGGGCAAAAAGGAGGAGTCCGAGCCATGCACTTCCACCGATGATGACCGCTCTCTGGCTGGACAAGAACAGGTGGTCGCACCAGGCCCAGCCACACCTCCAAACAATGCCGGCGAAAACCCTACTATCTTGGACCCAGACTCGTCGCTCCCCATCCCCGATGACAGTGGTGGTGCTGCTGCTAAATCTGACTCCCAGACAAAAAAAAGATCCCGGTGAGTGGCCAAAATATATGAATGGATCTTTACGGGATATGTTAGAGCAGGCTGGGCCACATCAGGATAAGGAGGGGCATTTCCCTCGAGATGAGGTGCAACGAAAGTTTTCGGTGGCCCACTACAGTTGGTGGATGGCGCACGAGGAGGAGAGAGTGGAGAGACCAAGGCTTGTCTATTCCAAGCAAAACGATAGAGCCTTCTGTTTTTGCTGAAAACGTTTTTCCCACGAGTGCAAATCTGCGCTGGTCAGGGATGGAACCAGGGCCTGGAAGAATCTGTGTCACATCCTCAGCTCGCACGAGAAGTCGCATGACCACCTAAATAGAAACTATTTAGGTGGTCATGCGAAGGAAAGGAGATGGAGATCGGGCTGGTGTCCAAGCAAACTCAGATGATTTGATTTCAGGACCATGGACAGCTGCCGAGAGAAAACATCGCTGACTGCTTTGCAGCACCACAGCAGAGGAAAGAGATCACTCTAGCTGGAGACTAAATAAATACATGCTGAAACTAATGTTGGACAATCAAATTCGATATGTAAATAAACGAAATACGTTAAGGCTGGGTCATTGACGTAAAGCTTATTTGACACTGCTCCAGTGAAACGAGGCCCGCCATGCATTTATGAAAGCACTTGTTTCCAAAGCTCAAATGATCTTACTCTGTTTCACAGTTCTACAGGAATATTAAAATATATGTTAAATATGTCATATAAAAGTGTTATTTTATTGTAATTGTAACAATTATGGGGTCGAGCCATGGGTGATAACAGTTGGGATATTATTAATAATAAACTCATTTTTCTACTATAGGTAGTAGGTTGCATAGTGATAGCAACAATGTAAGTCTCCGATCCAGGGTTTAAAGTAAAATTCCCTTCTGCCTGGTAAGGGATCTCCTAATATGTGCACACGTGCACCAAAAATGTTAATGGGCATAAACATGGAATAACATAGATAATTGGAATTTATTTCTTCATCTTCCAAAAAATAAGTGGTAAGCTTACCTGTTTGATAGACACAATTATCCTATCCATAGATGTATAGCCAAATATTCCAGTCCTGGTCGCATGCATTGATTAAATACCTCTGTGTCTGGGAAGGGCTTGGTGTCTTTGACTTAAACCAGGGCTCGAATTGAGTGAGGGTATCACATACCCTTTGTTAAAGAAAAGGGCAAAAATGATCTATATTGTTTGCTTTATATTTTGAAATAGATACATCAAACGTATCCAGATTATATCAAGTGTTCTATAACAATGCTTAAAACTCGGTGATGCCTTATGGTAGAAACAAGCTCTAAAATGCCCACGAAAGATGTGACTCCGATGCATATGCATATGATTCCTCTCTATGACAATCTGAATGAAGCTAAACTGCAGCCTATAATATTATAGGAGATTCCAAATGGACTTTTCTATTCTGTCCCTATTAATTGAGATGTTCTCTTTCTGTTTAAACCCAGGCAGCTCTTAGGGAAGCACTTATGCTGTTGGGTTATACAACGGACGAGTAGCCAGCAGTTGAAGCTTACAGTTTTCTGCGTCAGTAGAGCCTTTGTCAGGGTGGAAAGGTAACTTGAAAGAGCCATGCTTAGATTCATAAGGATGTCTAAAGGAATTGATGATTTTATCAACGTAATCAGATTGAAAATATTAGGCGATGTTATTGACATTGAACTGGTTATATAGCCAACTAACCAGATGTGTTAAAAATTGTGTTTAATTTGTAGCATAGGCCTATTGATGTTCTGATCCTCTGACTTTCAGCTGAGAAAAAATTGGCCCAAGGGCCAAATATATTGGGGGGAGGGGTGGGGCGTCAGATTTTTGTCTCGCCTAGGTCGGCAGAACGTCCAGCACCGGCCCTGCTAATGATCATAAGGTCTCTAATGGCCTGGTACTCAGTTCTCTATTATCCCTCTAATCACTCTGACATCGATGCAAATGCGATCGAAAATCACATCAAACACTCCTAATCAAAAGAGTAACATGCTTCTAATTTACTGTTAGGCTATATTGTTTGACCTCACTGTGATGATCAATTTGAAGAAAGATGTTCAACAACTGATGAGGTGCTCTTCATTGATATATCCCTTAAACAATGTAAGCCACGCTTTTGTCCTATTACTGTATTGCTCACACAATTTCTATTTGGCGCAAAATATAAAAACTACGTGACTGGGAATCTAAATGGCATGCCTATACTCCAATATTTCGCAATACTGACTTGTGATCTGGAGGATGGCCTTTTGCATCCCCCCCAATGGTCCAAATGTGGAATCCGTACCTTTACGATATCATGGACAGTAATGGTTTGAAAACATTCCAAGACTTGAAAAATACATCCACATTACCAGGCAACTCCTTTTTTTTCTATATTTACAACGGAAGTATGGAATCCTTTTGGAAACCCGACTACCGAAACATTCAATGATGTGATTTATACAGTACATTCAGAAATGATTCAGACCCCTTGAATTTATCCACATTTTGTTCTGTTACAGCCTTATGACTTATTAATTTCCCCCCCTCATCAAGCTACACACAATAAATACCCCATAATGACAAAGCAAAAACAAGTTTTTAGAATTTCTTGTAATGTATAAAAAATTAATTGAAATGTCACATGTACATAAGTATTCAGACCCTTTACTCAGTAATTTGTTGAAGCACCTTTGGCAGAGATTACAGCCTCAAGTCTTCTTGGGTATGACTCTACATGTTTGCATACCTGTATTTGGGGAGTCTCCCATTCTTCTCTGCAGATCCTCTCAAGCTCTGTCAGGTTGGATGGGGAGCTTTGCTGCACAGCTATTTTTAGGTCTCACCAGAGATGCTGGATCGGGTTCAATTCCAGGCTCTGACTGGGCCACTCAAGGACATTCAGAGACTTGTCTCAATGCCACTCCTGTGTTCTCTTGAATGTGTGCTTAGGGTTGTTGTCCTGTTGGAAGGTGAACCATTGCCCCAGTCTGAGGTCCTGAGTGCTCTGGAGAAGGTTTTCATCAAGGATCTCTCTGTACATTGCTCCGGTCACCAGAGAATCTTGTTTCTCATGGTCTGAGAGTCCTATAGGTGGCTTTAGGCAAACTCCAAGCGGGCTGTCATGTGCCTATTTCTGAGGAGTGGCTTCCGTCTGGCCACTCTACCATAAAGGCCTAATTGGTGAAGTGCTGCAGAGATGGGAGAACCTTCCAGAAGGACAACCATCTTCACAGAGGAACTCTATGCTCTGTCAGAGGGATCATTGGGTTCTTGGTCACCTCCCTGACCAAGGTCCTTCTCCCCGATGGCTTAGTTTGGCTGGGTGGCCAGCTCTAGGAAGAGTCTTGGTGCTTCCAAACGTCTTCCATTTAAGAATGATGGAGGCCACTGTGTTCTTGGGGAACTTTAATGCTGCAGAAAAGTTGTTGTACCCTTCCCCAGATCTCATGGCTTGGTTTTTGCTCTGGCATGCACTGTCAACTGTGGGACCTTATATAGACAGGTGTGTGCCTTTCTAAATCATGTCCAATCAATTGAATTTATCACAGATGGACTCCAATCAAGTTGTAGAAACATCTCAAGGATGATCAATGGAAACAGGAGGCATGTGAGCTCAATTTCGAGTCTATATGTAGATTGATGAGAGGTACAAATTAATTGAATAAATGTTTTAATAAGGCTGTAAAGTAACAAAATCTGGAAAACGTCAATGGGTCTGAATACTTTCCGAACACACTGTAAATAAATGATCTGGGCTCCCGAAAGTATTAATCTCTATAATATATAAACACCTTTTGGAAAGCTTATATTCTGAGCTAGCCATTAACAAAGTATTGTCCACATATCTAATTGAATCTGAACCACCCTTTAATATGGAAAAATATAACCTGGCATCCTGTAATCCGAACCACACATTTATACATTAAGTTTGTTCAAAGTCTGTATTTACCTCCCAAGGACATGTTTTATGATGAAATTGTCCTAACTGTGTCCCCTAAATCTAAGGTTGGCACATCATATGATGTGGGAGTGCCCTGCAGTTAAATGCTTCTGGGGCAAAGTTACAAAATTAATTTCAAAATACAATTTAAATATTAAATGTTATCTTACTTAACGATGATAGCCCCTTGAATCTTTCAATCAATCAGAGAATATTACTGTTGATGCATAGGCGGAGTGGGAAGCATGGTTTCCGGGTGGGGAGGGAGGATGTGGACTGGTTAGTGCTATCTAAGGTGATGATTCATTCTAAGCATTTAAGACGTAGCATGTAGAACCCTCATATGCATATTAGAGCTTATGCACACACATATGCCTATATATGAGCCCCAAAAACCCTGAATTAAAATAATGATTGTGCTATTATACAATCGTTCTACATAGCCTAATAGCCTACCACATTTTACGCACGGCAGAAAAACATAAAACTAACCTCCCGAGTGGCGCAGCGGTCTAAGGCACTGTATCGCAGTGCTAGAGTCATCACTACAGACCTGAGTTCAATCCTGGGCTATGTCGCAGCCAGACGGTACCAATTGGCCCAGTGTTACCTGGGTTTGGCATGCACATTGGTGCGGCAGACTTCCGGGTTAAGTGTGCAGTTTGGCTTGGTAGGGTTGTGTTTCGTAGGACTTATGGCTCTTGACTTTCCCCTCTCCCAAGTCCATACAGGAGTTGCAGCGATGGGACAAAACTGTAACTACTACCAATTAGGGGTAAAAAGAGAGAACATAGATGTCTTTAGTACATAATTGATCTAGTCTACAAACTCTAATAATCGCCTTTGACTGTGGACAGTATTATTATTCATACTGAATGAACTGGTTACCTTATGCTACACTCCGAATGTTCTATCCATGAGGCTGGGAGAGTACGCATAGGCCTATAGTTAGCCTACAATTATAGTCCATTTGCATTTTATTTTGAATAGCCTAGTAATAGGGAATATTTTCATAATCAATAGGCTGACATTACCTTCAGCTACAGAATATCTCACCACCTTGCGTTTCCATCTCCTCCTCTCTCTCCTTCATTCCTTTCTTTAGCACGCAGAGAGAGAGGCTCTATCAACAGCTGAACAAAATAGTTT
This sequence comes from Salmo salar, assembly GCF_965601325.2. Lineage (NCBI taxonomy): Eukaryota > Metazoa > Chordata > Actinopteri > Salmoniformes > Salmonidae > Salmo > Salmo salar. The sequence continues at coordinate 63,604,660 of NC_138299.1, forward strand.
TGTTGTGAAAACATTTTACTCTCGATGTTCCTGAACAGATATTACTTGTCTTCCCAAATTAAGAACTGGATCTGCGTGAGCAGAGTTGGAGAGCCCATGGCATACAGAGTTTGGGCAGAATATCACCCTTCGGCAGTGAAAGGCTGCTCCTCAAACAGTTGTTGATGCGTAGAGTGAAATAAGTGTTGTTATAAAACGTATAGACGTTTTCTATATGCAATCCTGTTTGAAAGCAGAGTTTCGTTGGATCCCAGCTTGCTACTGCTACTATAATTATTTCTCAGCTGCTAATATTATGCACATTGCTCAGCTGTAAAAACGGAGTAGACTACTGCCCAGCTTGATTGAAAAAGGAAGAGCAGGAAAACGCAGCCTTCATCCATTCACAAATGACATGTCTTTTTTCCCCCCTGCCTCTTTTGATAATGGCCCATTCTAAATCAAAACTAATTTCACATACTAGTAAATACAATGTTAAATTGACAATAATCTGATGGGTGAGAATAGCACTTGATGAGCGAACAAGGTGTGCAGTCTTCTTACTATAAAATAATGGCACCGAATTTATAAGCGTATCTTGTCTGCTAAATGAACTATATGCTATTCGGTTCATCTGGAAAAAACATCTTCATGTCATGTTTCTTTAGACCCTATGGATTTATTGTGATGTGTATATTAAATGGATTTAGTAGACTTAATAAAAAAAAACGTAGATGTTCCAAAGACAGACATCAGCGGCTTGTATGCGTGGAGGCCTGGAGATGCTAAACATTTTATGTTACTCAGCGGTCAGTTACCATGAGTCCTTTGCATGACCCTTATCGGCTGAAAAACATGTTATGACCGCTACAGCCCTAGTCATGAAGGTGTGTTCCATGTGTTAATAAGACTTTGGTGCTATCATGATCATGGCAGGAGAGTGACAGCCATGAACAGACAGACAGGCAGAGAGCGGGAGAGAGCGAGAGAGAGGCCACAAACAAACAGGTAAGATAGTGAGAAGTGACTCTCCAAGCCCATAGAGTTCATAGACTGATGATATGTCTTAGTGTGAATCAATCTGAAAGATCATATATGATCTCTGATGAAATGATAGCAGCTTAAGTCTAGACTGATGATATGTCTTAGTGTGAATCAATCTGAATGATCGTATATGATCTCTGATGAAATGATAGCAGCTTACGTCTAGACTGATGATATGTCTTAGTGTGAATCAATCTGAATGATCATATATGATCTCTGATGAAATGATAGCAGCTTAAGTATAGTGTGTATTGCATGTGTTGACTTCATGCAGAAAGAGGCAGCCATGATTATATTTAACTTTTGATAATTGTGTAGATTGATTCATTCCATTTTGACCTTTCATGCCTACCTTTAAAACATGTTTTAAACAGTTTTTAACTGTGTATGTTGCTGGTTATTATTAGAGTATAATAGCTGTATTATAAGTAGAAAAAATGATGTGAAGTTTCAAACCATACAGTATGAAGAGCAGCATTAGTAACAACCTAGGGGAAGTGAGAACAATACTGGGAAATTAATCATACAGTAGCAGAGAGAGTACAAAATGGTTGTTTAATTGACTATATCCACATTAACAGTCACACTGGTATTCAGTACAGTATGAATGTTCAATGCCCTAAGACTGATTGGACTGTACCAGTGTAAGTGCCCTTCTGCTACCCTTAAGCCTTGTAAATTTGCCCATTTGTAAGTTAAGATGTGTATGTATTTCTTTTCACTAGAAATTGCCCCCAGTCCCCCCACCCCAATGTCACAGTCGCTCCTACGTCCCTGCATGTTGCTTTCGGTCTGAGAGAAGAAACACTGGGTGCCACAGCTCTTCATGTCATGGCATCATTGACGAGACCATGTTACAAAAGAATGCTCTCAATTGAACCTGATTTCAAAGCACTTTCATTCATGGTTAGATCTATACAGCTATGTGGGCCTTATTGTTTCTACACAATACAGATGGCGATATATAGTACATCAGATAAAAAAAAGTAAAGCGGGTATGGGCAATCTTGGGCAAAACGTTGTGGGTGCAAGCTTTTGCTCCAGTCAAACAGTAAAACACCTGATTCTACTAACCAGCACATCAATCAGGCTTTGTTGTATCAGGTGTCTTGTTGCCATAATCCAAACCACCCATGGGGCCCTAACAGGGCTTTCTTGAAGTCTGCAAACTGATATAAACCAACATGAGTCTGATCCAAATGTACAACTAGGGAGTAGAATTCCCTTCAGCACACACCTGGAAACTGTCAGCTTTTTCTGATGTGGAGGAAGTATCCCTTGTGCTACTGCATTTTGAGATTCATATACTGTTATGGTTATGGTCATATTATGGTTGTACACATTATTGTTAACTGAGCTTTATCAAGTGTAACTATGTTGTTTTGCATCACCCAGGAATCTTCTCCTTTTTGTGATATGCATATCATGGGGATTCATAAATATAAGAGTGTCACCACAATGTCTCTAAGCAGAAAGTTAATGACTACTGTGGAAGGAATCGAGAGTAGGCAAGGCCTATATGTTTAGTGTAATTAAAAATGTTTCAAGGATTTTACATTTAAAAAAAAAAAGAATTTTCACTTGCATTTCTTTTCAATGGTACTTACTGGATGGGATTGGTTTGCAACTCATACACACACTCGTGACTCAATCTTATTTCCCATTCCTTGAAATGTATTTGCCTAAACTGAAGTCAGCTGCTTCTCTGTGACATCAGTTAAAGGGGCAAAACGGGATTAAAAAAAGGGATATCCTTCAAGAATCAATTGTCAACAAAACAATGTACCAATTCTGTATTTCCCCATTAACTGGCAAACTTACTGCTGACTAACAAAGACAACAAACGTACCACACCTTTCTGCCATGTCTGAAAGAAAACAAATTATTAAACAGCATCTCAGAAGATATTGGTGTAGACCTACATAACTTCCATCATTCTTAGACAAGTTTACAGCAAGCAGACGCTGTAAACAAGCAGTCATATATCAAAGAGCTGGACAGATGACATGTTGATGTTGTATCTACAGTTGTATTGGCAATAGAACAGAGCTCATGCTCGCTAGCGAAACCGAAGAGACATTGATCTATTTTTCATTCAACTCAAGATGTCGATTCAACAGTGTTCCACTGAGAATCATATTAAAGAAATTCCCCAGAGGTGTGCAATTTGGTGCTGGATTTTTTTTTTTTTACAACAGTCTTACATAATGACTGAGTTTCAGTGTGCGATAATACTAGTGAGTAGTGGACAGGCCCACAGCTTCTGTGAGTGAGAGTGAGTGGTCTCTGTCTATAACATGCTCCGTTTCAGTTGGATGCCGTCTGCAAATGTTAAAGAGCGTTGGGGAAATGTTCTAACTTTTTAAAGGGACATTAACACTCCAACATACAGTATCAGTCAAAAGGTTGGACACACCTACTCATTCAAGGCTTTTTCTTTATTTTTATTATTTTCTACATTGCAGAATAGTAGTGAAGACATCAAAACTATGAAATAACACATATGGAATCATGTAGTAACCAAAAAAAGTGTCAAAAAAATCAAAATATATTTGATATTCTTCAAAGTAGCAACCCTTTGCCTCGATGACAGCTTTGCACACTCTTGACATTCTCTCAACCAGCTTCAAGAGGTAGTCACCTGGAATGGATTTTAGTTAACAGGTGTGCCTTGTTAAAAGTTATTTTGTAGAATTGTTTTCTTTCTTAATGGGTTTGAGCCAATCCCTTGTGTTGTGACAAGGTAGGGGTGGTATTCAGAATATAGCCCTATGTGGTAAAAGTATTATGGCATGAACAGCTCAAATAAGCAAAGAGAAATGACAGTCCATCATTACTTTAAGACATGAAGGTCCGCCAATCCGGAAAATTGTGCAGTTGCAAAAACCATCAAGCGCTGTGATGAAACTGGCTCTCATGAGGACCGCCACAGGAAAGGAAGACCCAGAGGACCGCCACAGGAAAGGAAGACCCAGAGTTACCTCTGCTGCAGAGGATTAGTTCATTAGAGTTACCAGCCTCAGAAATAGCAGCCCAAATAAATGCTTCACAGAGTTCAAGTAACAGACACATCTCAACATCAACTGTTCAGAGGAGACTGTGTGAATCAGGCCTTCATGGTCGAATTGCTGCAAAGAAACCACTACTAAAGGACACTTGCTTGGGCCAAGAAACACGAGCAATGGACATTAGACCAGTGGATATCTGTCCTTTGGTCTGATGAGTCCAAATTGGAGATTTTTCGTTCCAACCACCGTGTCTTTGTGAAATGCCGTGTAGGTGAACGGATGAGCTCTGCGTGTGTGGTTCCCACCGTGAAGCATGAAGGAGGAAGTGTGATAGTGTAGGGGTGCTTTGCTGGTGACAATGTCTGTGATTTATTTAGAATTCAAGGCACATTTAACCATCATGGCTACCACAGAATTCTGCAGCAATACGCCATCCCATCTGGTTTGCGCTTAGTGGGAGTATCATTTGCTTTTCAACAGGAGAATGACCCAACACACATCCAGGCTGTGTAAGGGCTATTTGACCAAGAAGGAGAGTGATGGAGTGTTGCATCCGATGACCTGGCCTCCACAATCACCCAGTTGAGATGGTTTGGGATGAGCTGGACCGCAGAGTGAAGGAAAAGCAGCCAACAAGTGCTCAGCATACGTGGGAACTTCTTCAAGACTGTTGGAAAATCATTCCAGGTGAAGCTGGTTGAAAGAATGCTAAGAATGTGCAAAGCTGTCATCAAGGCAAAGGGTGGCTATTTGAAGAATCTAAAATATTAAAACAAAACTTTGGTTACTACATGATTCCATATGTGTTACTTCATAGTTTTAATGTCTTCACTATTATTCTACAATGTAGAAAACAGTAAAAAAAAAAAAAAAAAAAAAAAAAAACATTGAATGAGTAGGTGTGTCCAAACTTTTGACTGGTACTGCATGTTTTCAGACATCAAAAGTAGTCCAATGTCAAGATGAGTCCACGTCCCACGCCATCGATAATGTAGATTCAGCTACCGTGGATGCCTCAACCCCAAATTAATGGAAAAAAAGTTTCCATTTTGGATTGTGGTATGTAGTGTACAGTAACTAGATCTACAAAACAAATGGTCAGGGAGGTAGACTTCTCTCAATGAAAACAATGGCACTTTTGACGTCCGAAAACATTGCACAAACTTTGATTTTGGAGTGTAATGTTGCTTTAAGCGTCAAACACACTACAATTGCAGAGTTGCAAAACGATCCACTCTATGAGACACAACAGGGGTTCTCCTTGCAGGCACAAGGACAGAAGGTTCTCACAGGATTTGCAGCAGTCTCTATGGAATACATTCCTGTTTAAATACGTGGTTATCAAATATTAAAGGAGCTTGAAATATGGTCCGGCACCAGGAGTTTACACAGATTTAAACAGTCAATGCACCAGGAGTTCACACAGAGGGGCCACAGAACCCTCACAATGCATGATTAGTCTTGGGGCTACATTTTCTCTCTGCAAAACAGAGCTGAACTCTGCAACAAAAAAAAACATATTACTGTTGGATTATTTATGCAGATATTCAAGTAAACAGCAAACAGACAAAGTTATTTTCATACGATGTTAGCTGCTGTATTCCAAACTAGTTTTTGATTAAGTGGCGTCTATTTAAAATGTTATAGTTATTGAGGGAAACTTTGCATTGTGAGGGCTGTCTTTGGAGCCTTTTAGTTTAAGATGGTTCCAAACCACTCAGAAAGGCTTGATATATAACTTGGACCTGTGGAGGTGAGTGGTAAAGTAACATTTGAGACGTATCACAATGAGTGACATGTGCATAAGAGGGGCTCTGTCCTTAGAGAGAGACCATCAACCAAACCGTCTGTGTTGTGATGGCCATCGCACTAGAAACGGGCTGCTGTGCTCATCTCAGCGGCAAATTGCTTGTTGACTATTTGATGAAGTCAGCAGAAACAAGTTACTCAGCAGCTGCAGTGTGGAGGAATATCAGGGCATACTGTACCATGCACGATTTCATCTATTAGATCTCTATTCAATAAATTAGGACTCTGTTTAATCTATTCAGTCAGTCGGGGCTCTATTCAGTCAGTTAGGGCTCTATTCAGTCAGTTAGGGCTCTATTCAGCGAGTTGGGGCTCTATTCAGTCAGTTAGGGTTCTATTTAGTTAGGTCTGTATTCATTCAGTTAGGTCTCTATTCAGTCAGTTAGGTCTCTATTCAGTCAGTTAGGTCTCTATTCAGTGAGATAGGTCTCTATTCAGTTAGTTAGGTCTCTATTCAGTCAGTTAGGTCTCTATTCAGTCAGTTAGGGCTCTATTCAGTCAGTTAGGGCTCTATTCAGTCAGTTAGGGCTCTTTTGAGTGAGTTAGGTCTCTATTCAGTGAGTTAGGGCTCTATTCAGTCAGTTAGGGCTCTATTCAGTCAGTTAGGGCTCTATTTAGTCAGTTAGGGCTCTATTCAGTGAGTTAGGGCTCTATTTAGTCAGTTAGGGCTCTATTCAGTCAGTTAGGGCTCTATTCAGTCAGTTAGGGCTCTATTCAGTGAGTTAGAACTATATTCAGTCAGTTAGGGCTCTATTTGATCAGTTAGGGCTCTATTCAGTCAGTTAGGGCTCTATTCAGTGAGTTAGAGCTCTATTAGGTCAGTTAGGGCTCTATTCAGTCAGTTAGGGCTCTATTCAGTCAGTTAGAGCTGTGTTGCCTGTGTGTGTGTGTGTGAGTCTGTGAGTGTGTGCGTGATTGAAAAGGAAAAACCTGTGTTGTTCAGAACATTGTTGTGAAGGCAAAGAATAGAGAAGAAGTCCAATGATTGATTTGAATGCCTGATATTCTTGATTGATTCTAATTCATCATAAATTCATTACCAAGATGGCATAGCAGTCAGACGTCCTTTGTCCTCGTCTTGTCGTGTCCCGTGTATATATATATTTACTTCTTCGCATATCTTTTTATATATTTTTTTTTCTAAAAGCTCAACTTCAAAACACTCTCCTGCAACCCGCCTCACCAATTTAAAAAACAAGGATTATTCACCTCAAATCTGAAATCCACAACAGAAGCTAGCCAGAAGCTAGCATTAGTATTCAGCTAACCATGGTTGGCGGTCATCAGCTATCCCTTAGCTCGAATAGCTATCGCCAGTTTTGTACAACGCGACTCAGACCAGAGCATACCGAACCTATTCTTCTCTCCATATCTCCTGATTTCTCTCGCAAGCTCTGGACATTTACACCTGGATCTTGCAGCTAGCTAGCTGCTATCCGAGTGACTATTGGCTAACGTCGGTCCCAGAGCAAACATCAATTATTCCGGAGCTAGCCAGCTGAAGAGTTCCATCAGCCACTCCTGGGCTAAAATCACCTATCCGGACCCGTTTTACTGCCGATGCGGAGCCCCACCGGGCCTTCACGACTGGACTACAGACGTTATCTGCCCGAGGGAGTTGTCCAACTGGCCCCTCCGTCGATACGTAACCTGAACGCCCATCTGCGACCCACTAATCGTTAGCTGTCTTATCGGCTGCTATCTGAATAGGTCTATCGGACAATTTTCTTGGGCCACTATAACTATTTTGCCAATTGGATTGGTCCCCTCTACCACCCGGAACCCCACTAATCTTCAGACGGAAACGCACGAGGTGGCTAAAAACAAACCTCCCTCCATCTTCTGCCAGCTTGCTACCTATGGCCCAGCTAGCTGTCTGAATCTCACTGGACCCTTATGATCACTCGGCTAAGCATGCCTCTCCTTAATGTCAATATGCCTTGTCCATTGCTGTTCTGGTTAGTGTTTATTGGCTTATTTCACTGTAGAGCCTCTAGCCCTGCTCATTATACCTTGTCCGTCCTTTCAGTTCCGCCACCCACACATGCTATGACATCACCTGGTTTCAATGATGTTTCTAGAGACAATATCTCTCTCATCATCACTCAATGCCTAGGTTTACCTACACTGTATTCACATCCTACCATACCTTTGTCTGTAAATTATATCTTGAAGTTATTCTATCGCCCCCAGAAACCTGCTCCTTTTACTCTCTATTCCGGACGTCATAGACGACCAATTCTCATAGCTTTTAGCCGTACCCTTATCCTACTCCTCCTCTGATCCTCTGGTGATGTAGAGGTGAATCCAGGCCCTGCAGTGCCTAGCTCCACTCCTATTCCCCAGGCGCTCTCTTTTGATGACTTCTGTAACCGTAATAACCTTGGTTTCATGCATGTTAACATTAGAACATCCTCCCTAAGTTTGTTTTATTCACTGCTTTAGCACACTCTGCCAACCCAGATGTCCTAGCCGTGTCTGAATCCTGTCTTAGGAAGACCACCAAAAACTCTGAAATCTTCATCCCTAACGACAACATTTTCAGACAAGATAGAACGGCCAAAGGGGGCGGTGTTGCAATCTACTGCAGAGATAGCCTGCAGAGTTCTGTCCTACTATCCAGGTCTGTACCCAAACAATTTGAACTTCTACTTTTAAAAATCCACCTCTCTACCACCCTCTGCCCCCAGCTGTGCTCTGGACACCATATGTGAACTGATTGCCCCCATCTATCTTCAGGGCTCGTGCTGCTAGGTGACCTAAACTGGGACATGCTTAACACCCCAGCCATCCTACAATCTAAGCTTGATGCCCTCAATCTCACACAAATTATCAATGAACCTACCAGGTACCACCCCAAAGCCATAAACACGGGCACCCTCATAGATATCATCCTAACCAACTTGCCCTCCAAATACACCTCTGCTGTTTTCAACCAAGATCTCAACTATCACTGCCTCATTGCCTGCATCCGTAATGAGTCAGCGGTCAAACGACCTCCACTCATCACTGTCAAACGCTCCCTGAAACACTTCAGCGAGCAAGCCTTTCTAATCGACCTGGCCCGGGTATCCTGGAAGGATATTGACCTCATCCCGTCAGTAGAGGATGCCTGGTTATTAAAAAAAGCCTTCCTCACCATCTTAAATAAGCATGTCCCATTCAAGAAATTTAGAACCAGGAACAGATATAGCCCTTGGTTCTCTCCAGACCTGACTGCCCTTGACCAGCACAAAAACATCCTGTGGCGTTCTGCATTAGCATCGAACAGCCCCCGTGATATTCAACTTTTCAGGGACGTTGGAAACCAATATACACAGGCAGTTAGAAAAGCCAAGGCTAGCTTTTTCAAGCAGAAATTTGCTTCCTGCAACACAAACTCTAAAAAGTTCTGGGACACTGTAAAGTCCATGGAGAATAAGAACACCTCCTCCTAGCTGCCCACTGCACTGAGGATAGGAAACTCTGTCACCACCGATAAATCTACTATAATTGAGAATTTCAATAAGCATTTTTCTACGGCTGGCCTTGCTTTCCTCCTGGCTACCCCTACCGTGGTCAACAGCACTGCACCCCCCACAGCTACTCGCCCAAGCCTTCCCCATTTCTCATTCTCCCAAATCCAGTCATCTGATGTTCTGAAAGAGCTGCAAAATCTGGACCCCTACAAATCAGCCGGGCTAGACAATCTGGACCCTTTCTTTCTAAAATCATCTGCCGAAATTGTTGCAACCCCTATTACTAGCCCGTTCAAACTCTCTTTCGTGTCGTCTGAGATTCCCAAAGATTGGAAAGCAGCTGCGGTCATCCCCCTCTTCAAAGGGGGAGACACTCTTGACCCAAACTGCTACAGACCTATATCTATCCTACCCTGCCTTTCTAAGGTCTTCGAAAGCCAAGTCAACAAACAGATTACCGACCATTTCGAATTCCACCGCACCTTCTCCGCTATGCAATCTGGTTTCAGAGCTGGTCATGGGTGCACCTCAGCCACGCTCAAGGTCCTAAACGATATCGTAACCGCCATCGATAACAAACAATACTGTGCTGCCGTATTCATTGACCTGGCCAAGGCTTTCGACTCTGTCAATCACCACATCCTCATCGGCAGACTCAATAGCCTTGGTTTCTCAAATGATTGCCACGCCTGGTTCACCAACTACTTCTCTGATAGTGTTCAATGTGTCAAATCGGATGGCCTGTTGTCCGGGCCTCTGGCAGTCTCTATGGGGGTGCCACAGGGTTCAAATCTTGGGCCAACTCTTTTCTCTGTATACATCAATGATGTCGCTCTTGCTGCTGGTGAGTCTCTGATCCACCTCTATGCAGACGACACCATTCTGTATACTTCTGGCCCTTCTTTGGACACTGTGTTAACAACCCTCCAGACGAGCTTCAATGCAATACAACTCTCCTTCCGTGGCCTCCAACTGCTCTTAAATGCAAATAAAACTAAATGCATGCTCTTCAACCGATCGCTGCCTGCACCTGCCCGCCCGTCCAGCATCACTACTCTGGACGGTTCTGACTTAGAATATGTGGACAACTACAAATACCTAGGTGTCTGGTTAGACTGTAAACTCTCCTTCCAGACTCACATCAAACATCTCCAATCCAAAGTTAAATCTAGAATTGGCTTCCTATTTCGCAACAAAGCATCCTTCACTCATGCTGCCAAACATACCCTCGTAAAACTGACCATCCTACCGATCCTCGACTTCGGCGATGTAATTTACATAATAGCCTCCAATACCCTAGTCAATAAACTGGATGCAGTCTATCACAGTGCCATCCGTTTTGTCACCAAAGCCCCATATACTACCCACCACTGCGACCTGAACGCTCTCGTTGGCTGGCCCTCGCTTCATACTCGTCGCCAAACCCACTGGCTCCAGGTCATCTACAAGACCCTGCTAGGTAAAGTCCCCCCTTATGTCAGCTCACTGGTTACCATAGCAGCACTCACCTGTAGCACGCGCTCCAGCAGGTATATCTCTCTGGTCACCCCCAAAGCTAATTCCTCCTTTGGCCGTCTCTCCTTCCAGTTCTCTGCTGCCAATGACTGGAACGAACTACAAAAATCTCTGAAACTGGAAACACTTATCTCCCTCACTAGCTTTAAGCACCAGCTGTCAGAGCAGCTCACAGATCACTGCACCTGTACATAGCCCATCTACAATTTAGCCCAAACAACTACCTCTTCCCCTACTGTATTTATTTATTTATTTTGCTCCTTTGCACCCCAATATTTCTATTTCTACTTTGCACTTTCTTCCACTACAAATCTACTATTCCAGTGTTTTACTTGCTATATTGTATTTACTTTGCCACCATCGCCTTTTTTGTCTTTTCCTCCCTTATCTCACCTCATTTGCTCACATTGTATATAGACTTATTTTTCTACTGTATCATTGACTGTATGTTTGTTTTACTCCATGTGTAACTCTTTGTTGTTGTATGTGTTGCACTGCTTTGCTTTATCTTGGCCAGGTCGCAATTGTAAATGAGAACTTGTTCTCAACTTGCCTACCTGGTTACATAAAGGTGAAATAAGAAAAATAAAAATAAAATTGACTGAGGTATGTAAAGTGCAAGTTCAAAAGTAATATAACCTTCCATAATCTGGTGTGTTTGCGTATGTGCGTGTGCTGTTGTGTGTGTGTGTGTGTGTGTGTGTGTGTGTGTGTGTGTGTGTGTGTGTGTGTGTGTGTGTGTGTGTGTGTGTGTGTGTGTGTGTGTGTGTGTGTGTGTGTGTGTGTGTGTGTGTGTGTGTGTGTGTGTGTGTGTGTGTGTGTGTATATGCGCATGCGGGTGTGCATGCGTATTTATAGGAGGGTTGGTGAGCATAGCATACTACTTAGCCCCTGGTGCGCCTCTGCAATGAATGACTTGGAAACCATCCAATGGAAATTACATTCACGTCCCAAATGAAAGGCCAGGCAAGAGGCATCGTCAGTGGCACAGTTACGGTAGAGCAACTCAGTGCATGTCATCTAGTGATACTGCAAAGGAGAGCTTTATCTCTTTTTAACTATATTTCATTTAGTTGTCGAGACTAGATTTGAAATTGAAATCCATTTAGACCTACTGTACTATAAACCCTCCAGCAAATGCCATTTGAATTGTAATCCATTTATATAACCCACCACCACCCTCCACCCCCGCCACCCCACGTATATACACAAACATTTGAGTACACAGTAAATGATAAGCGCAACATGCAGTCAGTGACATGTCGTGGCCAAACTCCAAGGCCATTTACTCTAATCGCTATACACAACACTTTGGCTCCTGCGCTGTCCTCGTGAATAGGTCACCGGCCGCGTTGATGACTCATCAGCCATCCATCTTGTTGGCAACACTGAGGCTCAGTGGGGGATCAGTGGGAGATCGCACCCAGTGCCCCAACATCCTCGCCAGCCAGCCGGCTCCCCATGGGGACCCCGCTCCTCCCAGCTACACTGTTAAACTTGGCCCTCACTCAACAATTAAAATCTGCTCCAAGGGGGGTCTCTGCCAGTGCTGTCTATCTCCTCTCCCTCTGAGTCCAGCCTGGGTACATGAGGATGCTGAGGTGGAACATTTTCCTCAGTGCCCAGTGGGAGGGATGACTATATCGCGGGATGCCAAGTTCCACCTCTGAACTTCTCTCTGTGCCATGACCATTACTATATGTTTAAGTTTTATCTAAGTGGCTATCCATCTCCAAGATAGCAAACACTTACCGGACCACTGGTGGCTATGAGGCAGCACACCATTGTGGGCAAGCCAGTAACGGAGCCTGTGTCGACAGCCCATACCGCTAGCAGCCAATTTTTGTTTAACCTTTATTTAACTAGGAAATAGCGCGCCAACAATGGCTAATGGATAACTAAAAAAGCTGGTGAGCAAAAGGTGAAGTGGGCCTGTAACTTTGCCAATGGTGGGCCGCTTATGTTCCATTGTTATTAGGGGTGTTTCCTGATTACATCAGTAATGTTGCAAGACAGTAGCAATATTCTTATGCAATGAAACTCAAAAAGAGAGCATACTGAATGTACCACTGTAGACGTCGTACACACAGTTCAGAACACTAACCCAGCCTAAGCTATTCTGCCCTGTAAGTCAACCCGTGAGGGACAATGAGAGAGGACTGCGAAGAGGACTCATGTGTTCTCATCAAACTCTGTTCTTAATGGAACCCTAGTCCCTATGAAGTGCACTACTTTTGACCAGAGCCCTATGGGCCCTGGTCAAAAGTGGTGTACTTTAATAGGATATAGGGTGTGATTTGGGATGCCGCCTCAGACTGGAGCAGTGGAGCACAGCCAGTGGCTCCTTGCACCAGGGTGAACCACACAACAACATAACAGCGTCCACTGGAGGGTCTACAACTACAGCCAGACTCTATCACTCAACCAGCATTCTGGTAGCCACACACTCCTCTTCTGTCTCACCCCATGCCTTATTCTGACTCGCTTGTCTGAGAGTGTATTAGCGTTCAAACAACAAATCTGCCACGCTTTTTCCATGTCACTGGGCTTGGCTGAGAGGCCACTGTTTGTCTGTGGCGGATAATAGACGATGCGGCACTAGCGGCGTCTGGAACGGTGACAGAGTGCATTCTGGGGGAAGAATGGGTCCTGTCGGATTAACATAAACATTGAGAGCCAGGGAGATAATGTGAAGAAGGATGAGGTGGTCGTGGTTCAACAGTGCATCTGATTAGCATAACCTAGAATAACTGCGGCATCAATTTACTTGGTTAGCATGTATGTTTATCTGAGGCACTCCTCGTCACCTGAGTGTTTATCTTGACTGCAAGTTGACCCCTACTTAAGTAAGAAGAGGATTTTAAACCCCTGACACATGAATTTCACCCCAAACTATTGCATGCTGTAGACAAAACAACAACAGGATATTAGCATAATAACAGAGGCTGTTCTAAAATAGACACTGTACATTGGCACAAAATGAAGGTGACATAGATTGCATTCCAATTTACATGGAATGCAGACATCATTTTTTGTTATTCATACGACAAGCATGATGGTGTCTGCTTTAGTGCCAGGTGTGGTTTGTAGAATTTTTTGTTGTTGTTGTAGAATTACCATTAGATTACATTTGTGGTTGGCTCTTTAAAAAAAACATACCTGTGTTTTTCAATACTCTCTCTCTGACTGTTTACTTTGGGAACATCTCATTTGTAGTGTGTCCTAATTGTTGGTTGCTTTAGTTTTTCCATTTCTATCCCTATTGTGAATGTCAATTATTGAAATCATGCAAAACAAATGTGACAATTTTAATTACCGAAATGGTTTATGCATTTAAGTTGTTTAAAAATTCTATGAGGGACTTATACTGCCCAGGGCCAGTGAGACAAAAGTAGAAACAGGTCTAAAATGTATTTTTGTTCTTTGATTCAACTACTCAATGGCTAAGTGATTTGTGGATTAGTTGAATCAGGTGTGTCAGTGCAGTGCTATGACACAAATATGGGGCGCAACCCCAAATGGCCCAAGGCCCATAAGGCTTAATAAAGGTGCATAGGGTGCCATTTGGGACACACCCATGGACTGTCTGATGGTCTCCCAGGAGAGGGGCTGGGAAACCTGGTCCCATTGCCTAAGTTCATCCAGGCAAAGGTCCATGCTATCAGGATCCTTGGGATGTCTCTACCCAATTTGAAGATTACATTTAAAATGGTTAAGGGTTGAGGTTAGGGTTAGGTAAGGGTTATGGATATGGATATGGTTAAGGTTAAGGTTATGGCAATGGTAGGGGTTAAGGTTAGGGTTAGTGTTTAGGGTAGGAATGTCCCAAGGATCCCAGATAGCACTGACCGAGACTCAACTAGAGAGCAGCTTTTAGGTAGCTAGTTCCCCAGCTTCTCAGAGTGCTCTGCGGTTTAGAGGCAGCCTTTAATCCCTGCCAGGCTGATCACTCAATCCCCTGCAACTGGGTTATTGTAGAGTGGCTTCAGCTGCAGCTGTCCACGGTCCTGAATGGCTTGGGGTCGATCTGAAGGACAGTTCTTCTCCTGCTCTGTAGTGGCTTCAGATGCAGGGGTGGAGTGACCAGGAGATGTCCAAGGTCCGGGAAGGCTGAACGGCGGTGCTGCTGGACGGTGGTGCTGAAGGACAGCTCCCCACAGTCACATTGTAGAGTGGCTTTGGCTTCTGGGCTGAAGTGACCAGCAGCTGTCCAGTGTCCTGGAAGGCTGAAGTGTGGTGCTTAATCTGTTCTCAAGGGTTCTTCTGTAGAGGCACAGTGGCGTGAGAGACATTACCAAGGTTTGTAACCTCTCATAGTGGCACATGCAGTTGGGATTATATGTCAATATCTATTGAAAATGTCTGTTGGCCTCTCGAGTGGTGTAGTGATCTAAGGCACTGCATCGCAGTGTTTGAGGTGTCACTACTGACCTGGGTTTGATCCCAGGCTGTGCCGTGACTGGGAGTCCCATAGGGCGGTGCACAATTGGCCCAGCGTTGACAGGGGAGGGGTTGGCCGGTGGGGCTGTACTTGGCTCATCGCGCTCTTGTGGCGGGCCAGGCGCCTGCCGGCTGACTTCGGTCGTCAGTTGAACGGCGTTTCCTCCGACACATTGGTGCAGCTGGCCTCTGGGTTAAGTGGGTGGGTGTTAAGGAGTGAGGTTTGGCGGGTCATGCTTCTGAGAGCGCATGACTCGACCTTTGCCTCTTCCGAGCCTGTTGGGGAGTTGTAGCGATGAGACAAGATTGAAAAAGGGGGTAAAATACCAAAAAAAAGGAAATGTCTGTGAGATGTCAAGCCCTAAAGCAGTTGAGGTCTATCAGCATAAATATACTGAGTAAAAACTCCATGTGCCTATTTTGGCATACTTATTGTGTTTATAGATTCAATATACATTATGAATACTCATTGATGTTAATCATCACTGTCTATCTTCTGCTCTGATGAATTGGGAAAGCAAAGAGTAAACGGAGAGATATTTCGACAGTGGGGGCATGCATGCAGTCTCCTCCTGGGCCTAGATGAGCTCTTAGCTGGGCCTTGTGATAACTGTCAGTGGTGGAGCCAAGACAATAGGTTGCTAGGCGACAGCATGTTGGACAGACAGGTATGTCACCTCTGTGTGAGTGAGTGGGGTAGTATCAACACCCAGGAGACAGTCTGTCATCTGGCAACTCTCTTTCTCGCTCTGAAAATCGGTCACGGCGATGAAAAAGAGCTGTTGATTGGATTAGATGAGTTTATTAGTCAATGGCACAGGGACACAGATGTAATCGCAGGGTACAGTGAAATTGTTAAGCGAATGAAACAATGACAATAATAAAAAATTACAATAATAATATATACATGTTGCAGGGGGTAGAATGTCCATATGGGGAGCAATATGGGATGGGGTGGGAGTGAGAAGTGAATGAAACATTCATAAAAATAACTATGTAGAGGAGACACAAGCCCCCAGCCCTGGCATAGAAGTCTTTCTCTCTCTGTCCTTTAGCTTGTAGGTTTGTTCTCTATTCTACTAACAGTGCATGTTTTCAAGGACTGTTTCCAACAACGGACACCATACGACAAAAAGGCAGAACAGATCATGCTCATCACACACTCCTCACATAATGATCCCATCATGGATGACAACCAGAATGTCTTTGATGTAAACTCCAATGGCGTAGCATGTGCTTGTGCCATATGTGACATCTCTCTCAGTATCTCAGCCCAGTATTTTTCTGGTTATCTGGTAGCTCTTGCACATCAT
The DNA here is from genome assembly GCF_965601325.2 of Salmo salar. Classification (NCBI taxonomy): domain Eukaryota; kingdom Metazoa; phylum Chordata; class Actinopteri; order Salmoniformes; family Salmonidae; genus Salmo; species Salmo salar. Next base: position 63,621,226 of record NC_138299.1, read on the forward strand.
GATTCTAATCGCTTGGTAGCCCAAGACATACCTCCCAAGCTGTCTGGTAGCTGAGACATCCCCTAGACATTTTTATTGGATATTGACACAAATCCACTCCCATCCTTATCCCCATCCAATATTTTATGTGAACCCAAACCAACAAAATGTGTGGTTGAATTCATTCCTATATAATCCTATTTCTGGTAATGTGGTAAAAGGATATATTTGTTGGTACTTACTTTGAAGAATTCATCACAATTGGTAGTCTAACTGCCTGTTACCAGACAATATGCAGTGTGGCGCTTGTTTCAATGAATCCCAAAGAAAATAATTAACTAATAGGTCATTATGTAATCACCATGTTACCATGGAATCCATATACACAATACCATGGTAACTGCAAGCTGTGTGTAACACCCTGTTAATACCATGTTTTACTACAGTCTTTGCTGTTGAGCCTATGTTGGTTTGCGTTGCATCAAACACTTCTCATGTGTAAACTTTAAAGCAGTGGTCACCGACCTGTCGAACGAGATCGACTGGTCGATCTTCAAAGCATTCCTAGTCGATCGCCAAAATTTCTGTAGAAAAGCTAATGATAAGAGAAGGGTGTAACTGTAGCCCGCAATTTGGGGAGTTCCTGCATGTGGGCATTCTTGCATCTGCAGGAACCCCTCTTTATACATCTATTGGTAAATTTTTACGCTATGACTCCAGTAAATAGGTGGGAGGCAGGGGTGCTCCATTACAGTAGGCTAGTTGGCGGTAATGCACCATAACATTGGATGCCAACCGCTGATAAACCCCACAGAAGAAGAAGAGCACTGTTGGGCACTGTTTTCCCTCAGTAGCTAAAATCTCACCAAACTCAGTATTGGAATGTACTGACTTTATGACCAAAATTATCCTACTTACACTTTTTAGTAAATTCTTCAGACTAATATCGATGCCACATAGGCCCTTTTCAACCAGAGAAGTTCGTTTTTGCGTTCAGTTGCTCTTTAAGGTAAAACTCAAGTGTTTAACCGTGTGCTAGTATGAGAATTCACTTATTTGCTTTTAAAGGAATCTTTGCAGGGGCAATTCTAAACTGTTTCACTGACAGGAGTGATGAACAATGGGGCTGAGTTCTTAACACCAACATAAAGGCAGAGGCTCAAGTATTGATAGAGTTTCTCAGTGAATGTGAAGCTGGTAAAGAGTATACAGTATATGAGACCTGGCCTCCACATCATAGAAGGAGACCTGACTTTACTCATAATCCACAACAACCCCCACCTTCTGGGGCTTCTGACTGAGAGCGAGGGGGGACGGGGCAGCAAGAGCCTGGTACTCTTCATTCCTTAACGACACAGTCCAGAAATCATACTCAGGGGCACGTTAAATCTTCCCTTTCCTGTTGACAGACTCCCTTGCCTCTCCCACTGACCTGTCAGTCGTCCCTTTAACCTTCACCTCAGCAGAATCTCCCTGAGGAGAAGCCCTCTTTACCCAGGACACAGCCAACAGGATCAAACCTCTGGGTTATCAGAGAGAGAATGTCAGTTGGTTCGACAATACACTTGTTTCCCATCACCAAACAAAATGAGATTAGTATGTGCTGTATCGGGGTCTAGAGTTACATCCACTGTCAGGGAAAGATAAAGAAATTAGAGTGTGTGCAGTGCGCATGCTGCTCAGATTGAAAAGACGTTATAGAAATAAAGATGTGAACATTTGTGCAGCACATTTCCTCATTGTGCTGCATCCTCCTCCGTTCTGTGGACACAAAATATACCATTATAGCCTGGCAATCAATTTCAAATAAACACAAACCTTTTTAAATATTAAATGTACTGAGTGTACAAAACAGAAGCAACACCTGCCTCTTTCCATGACATCGACTGACCAGGTAAAAGCTATGATCCCCTTATTGATGTCAATCGTTAAATCCACTTAAATCAGTGTAGATGAAGGGGAGACAGGTTATAGAAGGATGTTTAAGCCTTGAGACTATTGAGTCATGGATTGTATATGTGGGCCATTCACAAGATGAATGGGCAAGACAAAAGATTTAGGTGCCTTTGAAAGAGGTGTGGTAGAGTTAAGATCTTTGGCAGTCTTTACCCCTACACTGATTTGGTAAAAAGCCAAGTGATCTAACCACTCACAAATTCATAGAGAGTTATGAATTTAATGACTGACCATTCATGATATCAGAGTTATAGTTTTAACCATGTTTTGAGGCAATACAGTGTTAGTTTACAATTACATTGTTTCCAAACAAAGGAGTAAAACAAGCTTATATTTTGGTTTCTGGTGGGGTTAGTTGAACTAAGCTCATTAGGCATTTATAATTGTCACGTCCTGACCATAGAAAGATGTTATTTTCTATGGTAGAGTTGGTCAGGGCGTGACAGGGTTTTTTCTCTCTATGTTTTCTATTTCTATGTTTAGGTTCTAGTTTTGTATTTCTATGTTGGGGTTTTGTTTGGGATGATCTCCAATTAGAGGCAGCTGGTCTTCGTTATTCTCTAATTGGAGATCATACTTAAGTAGTGGTTTTTCCACCTGGGTTTTGTGGTGAATCATTTTGAGTTGTGTATGTGTTCATCTCTGCGTCACGGTTTGTTGTTTTTTTCATTCAGTGTATTTACGTATTGCATAGTTTCACAGTATAAATAAAATGTGGAACGACACACACACTGCACTTTGGTCCTCTTCTCCTTTCGACAACTGTGACAGAATCTCCCACCACCAAAGGTCCAAGCAGCGTGCCCAGGAGAAACAGGAATGGACTTGGGAGGAAATTCTGGATGGGAAAGGACCCTGGAGTCAGGCTGGGGAGTATCGCCGTCCGAAAGAAGAAATCGAGGCAGCAAGAGCAAGAGCGGCGATACTACGAGGCATTATACCAACCACGAGGCAAGTACGAGAGGCAGCCCCAAAATATTTTTTTGGGGGGGCACACGGGGAGATTGGCAGAGTCAGGGTGGAGACCTGAGCCAACTCCCCGTGCTTACCATGGGGAGCGAGTGAAGAAGCAAGCACTGTGTTATGCGGTGATGCGCACTGTGTCGCCAGTGCGCATTTACAGCCCGGTGCGATCTGTGCCCGCGCCCCGCATTTGCCGTGCTAGGTTGAGCATTCAGCCAGGAAGGGTGGTGCCAGCTCAGCGCTCCTGGTCTCCAGTTCGCCTTCTCGGTCCAGGATATCCTGCGCCGGCGCTGCGCACTGTGTCGCCAGGGCGTATTCACAGCCCAGTTCGTCCTGTGCCAGCTTCCCGCGTTTGCCGGGCAAAAGTAAGCATCCAGCCAGGACGGGTTGTGCCAGCTATACGCTCGAGACCTCCGGTGCGCCTCCACGGCCCAGTATATCCTGTGCCTGCCCCACGTACCCGGCCTCCAGTGAGTCTATCCAGCCTGGTACGTCCTGTGCCTGCTCCTCGCACTTGCCCTGAGGTGGGTGTCACCAGTCTGGCGCCACCTATGCCACCCCCACGCATCAGGCCTCCAGTGCGCCTGCCCAGTCCAGGGTGTCCTGTTCCTGCTCCCCGCACTCGCCCTGAGGTGCGTGTTACTAGTCTGGTGTGACCTGTGCCAGCCCCACGCATCAGGCCTCCAGTGCGCATTCCCAGTCCAGAGCTTCCGGCGACAGTTCCCAGTCCGGAGCTTCCGGCGACAGTTCCCAGTCTGGAGCTTCCGGTGACAGTTCCCAGCCCGGAGCTTCCGGCGACAGTTCCCAGTCCGGAGCTTCCGGCGAGGGCCTGCAGCACGGAACCTCCTGAGACGGCCTGCAGCCCGGACCCTCCGGAGACGGCCTGCAGCCCGGAACCTCCGGAGACGGCCTGCAGCCCGGAACCTCCGGAGACGGCCTGCAGCCCGGAACCTCCGGAGACGGCCTGCAGCCCGGAACCTCCGGAGACGGCCTGCAGCCCGGAACCTCCGGAGACGGAATCCCCACCTTTGAGTCTGCACCTTTGGGGAGGGGTGGGGGGGGGGGGGGTCCTGTCACATCCTGACCATAGAAAGATGTTATTCTCTATGGTAGAGTAGGTCAGGGCGTGACAGGTTTTTCTTCTTCTATGTTTTCTATTTCTATGTTTAGGTTCTAGTTTTGTATTTCTATGTTGGGGTTTTGTTTGGGGTGATCTCCAATTAGAGGCAGCTGGTCCTCGTTGTCTCTAATTGGAGATCATACTTAAGTAGGGGTTTTTCCACCTGGGTTTTGTGGGTGAATAATTATGTGTTGTGTATGTGTTCATCTCTGCGTCACGTTTTTTTTATTTTTTTCAGTGTATTTATGTATTGCATAGTTTCACAGTATAAATAAAATGTGGAACAACACACACACTGCACTTTGGTCCTCTTCTCCTTTCGACAACCGTGACAATAATTTATATTCTTCAAGCATCAATGGCTATATATCATGAATTTAAAAGTCATGATGTAGCAAACACTGATTGACCCTTTAAAGATCGATGTCACTTTCTAATGCCTGGATCCCTCTCGATCTCCATACATACCGACCATTTTCTCTCGCCGCTTCCCTTGGGTTTTGTTGTTAGTCTGTGGATACATGATATTCACCACACACAACAAGCAAAGCACCAGCGCCATCCTCCACCAACCACTGCCAGCAACTTCTCCAGGTCCTATTGGGGCTGGGTCTGGGTCTGGGGCTGTGGCAGGAGCTGGGACTGGGGTCAGCTGGGGACAGAATGGACACTTTAAACGTCTCAACAACCTCCCTGAGTGTTGTGTTGACCTGTAGCTCAGGTCTTCTAGGGAATCTCTCCTGACAGAATGGACACTGGAACAGGTCAGTGCTATCCCATTATCATGTGATACAGATCTTGCAGAATTGATGTCTACATGAGATGGTGATAGATGGAGATAGTGCCCACAAAGCTTATCACTAAGGACCCTGGGACTAAACACCTCCTCCTGCAACAGGATCCTGGACTTCCTGATGGGCCACCCCTCAGTGGTAAGGGTAGGCAACAACACATCTGCCATGCTGATCCTCAACAATGGGGCCCCTCAGGGGTGCGTACTTAGTCCCCTCCTGTACGCCCCTGTTCACCCGACTGTGTGGCCAAACACGACTCCAACACCATCATTAAGTTTGCTGACGACACAACAGTGGTAGGCCTGACCACCGACAACGATGGCAGTGGTGCCAGGACAACAACCTCTCCCTCAACGTGATCAAGACAAAGGAGCTGATCGTGGACTACAGGAAAAGGCGGGCCGAACAGGCCCCCATTAACATTGACGGGGCTGTAGTGGTTGCGGTTTGGGAGTTCGAAGTTCCTTGGTATCCACATCACCAACGAACTATCATGGTCCAAACACACAAAGTCAGTCGTGAAGAGGGCACGACAACACCTTCCCCCCTTAGAAGACTGACAAGATTTGGCACGGGTCCCCAGATCCTCAAAAAGATCTACAGCTGCACCATCGACAGCATCCTGACCGGTTGCATCACTGTGTCACACCGTGATCTGTTTCACCTGTCTTTGTGCTTGTCTCCACCCCTTCCAGGTGTCGCCCATCTTCCCCATTATCTCCAGTGTATTTTTACCTGTGTTCTCTGTTTGTCTGTTGCCAGTTCGTTTTGTTTGTCAAGCCTATCAGCAGTTGTCCAGTGCTCCTGTCGTTCTCTAGTTCCTGTTTTCTAGTTTTCCCGGTTTTGACCATTCTGCCTGCGCCGACCCTGACCCTGAGCCTGCTGGCCGTTCTGTACCTTATGGACTTATGATCTGGATTACTGACCTCTGCCTGCCCTTGAACTGTTGTTTTGCCTGCCCCCTGTTCTAGTAATAAACTTTTGTTACTTCGACACTGTCTGACTCTGGGTCTTCTCCTGAAACATGATACACCGCCTGGTATGGCAACTGCTTGGAATCTGATTGTAAGGCGCCACAGAGGGTAGTGCCTACGGCCCAGTACATCACTGGGGCCAAGCTTCCTGTCATCCAGGACCTATATACTAGTTACATCGACACTTCCCCTCTATTTGTTTTTACACTACTGCTACCTGCTGTATATTATCTATGTCACTTTACCCATACCTACATGTACAAATTACAGATGGGCGACACCTGGAGGGGGTGGAGACAAGCACAAAGACAGGTGAAACAGATCACGGTGTGACACAGTGATGCTTGGTTTAATATGTCCCCCAAAAATTGTCAAAGACCCCAGTCACCCAAGTCATAGACTGTTCTCTCTGCTACCGCACGGAAAGCGGTACCGGAGCACCAAGTCTAGGACCAAAAGGTTCCTTAACAGCTTCTACCCCCAAGCCATAAGACTGCTGAAGAATTAATCAAATGGCCACCCGGACTATTTACATCGACACTTACCCTCCATTTGTTTTTACACCACTGCTACACTGCTGTATATTATCTATGTCACTTTACCCACACCTACATGTCCAAATTACCCTGACTAACTTGTACCCCTGCACATTGACTCTGTACCAGTAACCCCTGTATATAGCCTTGATATTGTTATTTTGTGTTACTTTTGATTATTTTTTTAACTTTCGTTTATTTAGTAAATATTTTCTTAACTCTTCTTGAACTGCATTGTTGGTTAAGGGATTGTAAGTAAGCATTTCATGCTAAGGTCTACACTACACCTGTTGTATTCGCCGCATGTGACCAATAAAATTTGATTTGACTGGATCTATGAACTTGTCCACATAGAGCATAGGAAGTCATCGATTAAACATTTGATCTCAATACAGTTTTTTGTTGCCAGAACTAGAATCTGTTATGAACAGAGTGGACTAAGTTTTGTAGATTTTACCCTTTGCAAAAGTTTTTATAAATCGTGCTGTTTAGGAGTGCAAAGGCGATTTGAATTGTTGCACACGCACACTTTACATAGTACAAGTTCTTTAACAGAAATACGCAGATGCATACTAGAACACGCCAATAAGATATCGCTAGCGCATGCTTGGCTCTGCCCAGCTCCTTGCTTGTTCTGCCTGCCCACTATGACTCATTTGTTCCCATTGGAAATGACAAGCTGTGGTCTTTCTTGGTTAGTTATAGAAATCTTTGCTATTATTGTGTTATGTCTGTAATCCACCCCTGGATTCAAATTACTCCTTATATAGAAGGCAAGGCTACTTCCAGATTAAATGATACCAGGTATTACAAGTAGTAGTAACGTGTTCTTGGGCATGTAGTATTTTATTGTTGCACCTTGAACAGTCCAAAGTATGACAACTTGTGTTGATACATCGGTAGATCGGTATATTCAAAAGAGACAACAACAAACAAGGAAAAGGCCAAAAGAAAAATAACAAAAATAGTTTCATTTGTAGTTTGAGCCATCATAGCATGTCTCTCTCCCCTCCCACCTCTCTCTACTTACCCAAGTGTGTGTCTTCTTTACTGTGAATCAGACAATGTCCATAGGAACAGAAAAGTCAGCGGAGTTGTGTAGAGTAACTTGATAAGCAGGTTCAACTAACAGGCCGACTACACCGCTTACGTCGCGTGCGTGAGCGTTGCAAAATAAATTTAGAAATCTATATTATTCAATTATTGTACCCACACTGCTCACGCGTGCCAACAAGCGTCTGTGTTGTCAAGGCCTAAAATAGAAGTCAGTTCTATTTGTGACGCAGATCGCGCTGCAAGTCCTGCCTCTCCCATCTCCTCATTGGTTTATAGAAGCAGGTACCCACGTGTCATCTCCTCATTGGTTTATAGAAGCAGGTACCCACGTGCCATCTCCTCATTGGTTATACCCATGTGGTGACTGAAAGACGAACGAGGTCGGTGGTGGTAATGCACCTAATTTATGAAAGTTGCCAATCGCAATATAAAGTCAATAGAAGAAAAGGCCTGGAAGGAGGAGAGATGACTAGAAACGATTCGGTTGACCGGTTTATGTGTGGGTTAATTGGTGGAGCAGAGGACCTTGTGCATTTCAGGTAAAATAACAACTCAATGTTTATATCCCAGGACAAACTAGCTAGCAACAGCAAGCTAGCTAAATTGGACAAATTAGCATGCAAGTGCAAGCTAGCAAGCTAAATTGCCATACATGTTTAATGCTTTTCGACCTGTCCCCAAATTAATATAATTGGTTCAGAGTTTGTTTTGATATTTTAACCTACGTGTCGTGATCGCATTTGGTGTGGGGGGACAATAAATATATGCATGATGGTGCACGATGGCACATGCGCGCAGCCGGTTTGGGTTCCGTGTAACTGAGGGTAAATTGCACCACTTTACTTTCACTTCAGAATAGTGGAGTGATTACCCCACCTACAGCCAGGTACATTGACTTTTGATAAATAAAATGGCGTTGGTCTGTTGTTGTTGCAGTAGCTACAAAAGTTGTGATAGTGTGCACCAAACGAGAGCATCAGATATTTAGGGATTAAATCAAATCAAATTTTATTGGTCACATACACATGGTTAGCAGATGTTAATATGAGTGTAGTGAAATGCTTGTGCTTCTAGATCCGACAGTGTAGTAATATCTAAAAAGTAATCTAACAATTCCCCAACAACTACCTAATACACACACATCTAAAGGGGTGAATGAGAATATGTACATATAAATATATGGATGAGCGATGGCCAAGCGGCATAGGCAAGGTGCAATAGATGGTACAAAATACAGTATATACATGTGATATGAGTAATGTAAGATATGTAAACATGATTAAAGTGGCATTGTTAAAAGTGACTAGTAATCTATTTATTAAAGTGGCCAGTGATTGGGTCTCAATGTATGCAGCAGCCTCTCTGAGTTAATGATTGATGTTTAGCAGTCTGATGGCTTTGAGATAAAAGTTGTATTTCAATCTCTCGGTCCCAGCTTTGATGCACCTGTACTGACCTCGCCTTCTGGATGGTAGCGGTGTGAACAGGCAGTGGCTCCGGTGGTTGTTGTCCTTGATGATCTTTTTGGCCTTCCTGTGACATCGGGTGCTGTAGGTGTCATGGAGGGCAGGAAGTTTGCCCCCGGTGAGGCGTTGGGCAGACCGCACTACCCTCTGGAGAGCCTTGCAGTTGAGGGCGGTGCAGTTGCCGTACCAGGCTGTGATACAGCCTGACAGGATGTTCTCGATTGTGCATATGTAAAAGTTTGTCACGGTTTTAGGTGGCAAGCCACATTTTTTCTGCCTCCTCGGGTTGAAGAGGCACTGTTGCAACTTCTTCACCACACTGTCTGTGTGGGTAGACCATTTCAGTTTGTCTGTGATATGTACGCTGAAGAACTTAAAACTTTCCACCTTTTCCACTGCTGTCCCTTCAATGTGGAAAAGGGGGTGCTCCCTCTGCTGTTTCCTGAAGTCCACAATCATCTCCTTTGTTTTGTTGACATTGAGTGAGAGGTTGTTTTCCTGACACCCCACTGCAAGACCCCTCACCTCCTCCCTGTAGGCTATCTCGTCATTGTTGGTAATCAAGCCCACAACTGTTGTGTTGTCTGCAAACTTGTTGATTGAGTTGGAGGCGTGCATGGCCACACAGTCATGGGTGAACAGGGAGTACAGGAATGGGATGATAATGTACCCTTGTGGGGCCCCAGTGTTGCGGGTCATTGAAATGGAGATGTTGTTTCCTACAATCTGGAGGGCGGTCCGTCAGAAAGTCCAGGACCCAATTGCACAGGGCGGGGTTGAGACCCAGGGCCTCCAGCTTGATGATGATCTTGGAGGGTACTATGGTGTTGAATGCTGAGCTGTGGTCAATGAACAGCATTCTTACATAGGTATTATTTTTGTCCAGATGGGATAGGGCAGTGTGATGGCGATTGCGTCATCTGTGGGCGGGATGCAAACTGAAGTGGGTCTAGGTTGGCTGGTAAGGTGGAGGTGATATGATCCTTGACTAGCCTCTCAAAGCACTTCATGATGATATAAGTGAGTGCTACGGGGCAGTAGTCATTTAGTTCAGTTATCTTAGCCTTCTTGGGTACAGGAACAATGGTGGCCATCTTGAAGCATGTGGGGACAACAGACTGGGATAGGGAGTGATTGAATATGTCCGTAAACACACCTGCCAGCTGGTCTGTGCATGCTCTGAGGATGCGGCTAGGGATGCTGTCTGGGCCAGCAGCCCTGCGAGGGTTAACACATTTAAATGTTTTACTGACGTCAGCCACTAATATATAAAAAAACGAAACACTGCATAGTTTCCTAAGAACTAGAAGCGAGGCGACCCTCTCTGTCGGCACCATCCTGCAATCAGATTTTGCTGTCAGAGGAAACTTTCTGTGACAAACTGCAATTCAAATTAACATTATTAAACAATAGATAAGTAAGTTAAGGGATCTGATGGGTTTTGTTAGGCAGCATCTGAGTATCACATCAATTTATAAAAAAAACAGAAGGAGAAGGAAGAAAATTATAAAATCTCAGTTGGTTCCAAGCAACTTAGCAGGTTGTCTTTGTACTCAATACATGCAAATATTAAATCAAATGTAATAGGTTTTGTGATTCGGTGAAAGTTTGGCATGTATTGCAGAAACATTTTCATGCATGTCACTGATCCCCGGTGTGAAAGCTGTACCAGCTATTATTGACCTGGTAGGTGTTAACAATGTTGTGTATGTATTTTCTTGTAAATAATGAATTGCAATTGATGATTGCCATATGTGTGTGCTAAAACAAATGTTTCAGTTAAGAATAAATGTTTGTATGTCGTAAGAGCAATCGGAAGGAAACTATAGCAACAAAATGCATGAAAATATGTCAAGGCAAGAACAAGGGTAAACAGAGGAGAGAATAAAATGATACTCAAATTTCCGTAGGATTTTACTAAAGTACAAAGGATCTAATACAAAGGAATTAGTTCTTAACAGAATCACTTGCAAAACATGAACTCTGTTTATTTGTATTTTTCCCCCACTGCAACACTAGCCTTTTTTTTTACTCAATGTCGAACAGAGGAGAAATCCCCCGAAAGGCATCATAGCAAAGTAGCATCAATAAAGTTAAAACTCAACTCACTCTTAAGGTAACTCTGGGGAAATGAAAAGAAGATTTCCAAATACGTCCCAGGAATAATAAAATAACAAAACAAACAGGATCAGTTACTTTAAAACACACAAAGTAATAGAAAAAGTGCTTTCAACCATAGTCTTTGAGTATAACCGCCCCCCCCCCCCACCCCCAAAAGTGAAACTATTTGGTTGATATTTACTAAGTGTTTGCACCACTGCAAAGTGTGTAGGTTAAAATGAAAAGAATGCCTGCAAACTTCGCACAGGCTCAAGAGGCATCGCTACCAAATTCCTTGACACAGTTTACACTAACAAAGTTCAAGTAACCTTGATCAGACAACAAGTTATGTTATGGACTGGTACACATTTTCTGTTCACCTAAACAGCTCTCACAATGTGTTGAATTTCAGAGATCCGAAAGAATTTCACACATTTCAAATAGGCAGCAGTGGAACGAGTCTGGAATTAGTTTGGAATAGCTGCAAAAAGTATTGTCAGGAATGCAGTCATTTTGCATGCTTCCACACTGTTTGACAGCTCAAAAATGTCATCCATGAGGTCTGACCTGGTTAGCTATCTGAATTCAAGGGTGATGTAATATGACAATTAAAGTGTATCTGATAGGTTCCATTTAAATATTGAATGTGGACCTTGGACAAAAGTTAGTTTTTCGCCTGAGCTCTTTCAGTAAAGTTTCTAGCTCCAGATAGAGACAGAGGACTGTTTGCTGTGAGTGCTGACAGCTCAACTCTCTTGTCACCCTCCCACTGCTTCTAACATAGCAGTTTTATCAGCTCTGTCTCAGCTTGGAGCTACGAGGTATGCTTTGCCGAAGGCAAGCCCCAGAGGTTGACTCTTTGAGGAGATCCAAAGTGATATCATCACCCGGCAGGGCAGCCAAGGACTGTGTGAGAACATTAGACTCAAATAATTACCCATGAAAACTGATACCCCATTGCCTGGACCTCCAAACGGCCAGTCAAAAACATGCAAAGTGCTACTGATGGGTTTGAGAATCAAGTCCCAAAAAGTTTACTGTACTTTTGGGAGGAAGATTGAATTCCAAAAAACTACTTTTGAGAGCTGACATTCTCATGGCTCTCCCAAAGTTTTAGTTAATTTGGAGTGGCTAGCATATCTATCTTTCCAGCCTTTCCAGGACATAAAAAACATGGTCATACACTGTTCCCCTGGACAAAAATACACAATAACAAAGTCCCATTTAAATCCCCTTTAGTTTGAAATTGATCAAGTGTGGTGACAGTAATTCACAATCTGGGAAGCCTCACCTTTGTCTAACTCATTTTTTTGCTGAGATAACCCCCATCTGACTCCCTGGGCTATCAAAGTGGGCTTAAGATGCTCAATACATTCAATTACTGGTGCTGGTTGGACAAGGGCACACATTCTCCTGGTCGGGATCCCAGCTTCTTTGTGATGGCAGTCTCAATCCTACAAGAATAACTTTGATTAGCAAGGGAGCACCAATAAGCGGAAAGGGGGTGGGGGGTCATTTCGTCATGATGTGCTTAGTTCATATCAATGAATCATGTGGCCTGATCACGCCTATAGCAGAATACAGGATTAGAACAATAAAAAGTGACACACACACACACACACACACACACACACACACACACACACACACACACACACACACACACACACACACACACACACACACACACACACACACACACACACACACATTGTATGTGTAAGAGAGATATAGTCATAGCAGTGAAGAAAGTTTCCTTCTATTTTGCATGTACAGTTGAAGTCAGAAGTTTACATACACAGCCAAATACATTTAAGCTCAGCTTTTCACAATTCCTGAAATTTTATCCTAGTAACAATTCCCTGTCTTAGGTCAGTTAGGATCACCACTTCATTTTAAGAATGCGAAATATCTGAATAATAGTAGAGAGAATGATTTATTTCAGCTTTTATTTCTTTCATCACATTCCCAGTGGGTCAGAAGTTTACATACACTCAATTAGTATTTGGTAGCATTGCCTTTAAATTGTTTAACTTGGGTCAAACGTTTTGGGTAGCCTTCCACAAGCTTCCCACAATAAGTTGGGTGAATTTTGGCCCATTTCTCCTGACAAAGCTGGTGCAACTGAGTCAGGTTTGTAGGCCTCCTTGCTCGCACACACTTTTTCAGTTCTGCCCACAAATGTTCTATAGGATTGAGGTCAGGGCTTTGTGATGGCCACTCCAATACCTTGACTTTGTTGTCCTTAAGCCATTTTGCTACAACTTTGGAAATATGCTTGGGGTCATTGTCCATTTTGAACACCCATTTGCGACCAAGCTTTAACTTCCTGACTGATGTCTTGAGATGTTGCTTCAATATATCCACATAATTTTTTTATCCTCATGATGCCATCTATTTTGTGAATTGCACCAGCCCCTCCTGCAGAAAAGCAACCCCACAACATGATGCTGCCACCCCCGTGCTTCACAGTTGGGATGGTGTTCTTCGGCTTGCAGGCCTCCCCCTTTTCCCTCCAAACACAACAATGGTCATTATGGCCAAACAGTTATATTTTTGTTTCATCAGACCAGAGGACATTTCTCCAAAAAGTACAATCTTTGTCCCCATGTGCAGTTGCAAACTGTAGTCTGGCTTTTTTTTATGGCAGTTTTGGAGCAGTGGCTTCTTCCTTGCTGAGCGGGCTTTCAGGTTATGTCGATATAGGACTCGTTTTACTGTGGATATAGATACTTTTGTACCCGTTTCCTCCAGCATCTTCACATGGTCCTTTGCTGTTGTTCTGGGATTGATTTGCACTTTTCGCACTAAAGTACGTTCATCTCTAGGAGACAGAACGCGTCTCCTTCCTGAACGGTATGACAGCTGTGTGGTCCCATGGTGTTTATACTTTAGGCCTTGAAATACATCCACAGGTAGACCTCCAATTGACTCAAATTATGTCAATTAGCCTATCAGAAGTTTCTAAAGCCATACATGAAATCTTTTTCTGGTATTTTCCAAGCTGTTTAAAGGCACAGTCAACTTAGTGTATTTAAACTTCTGACCCACTGGAATTGTGATACAGTGAAATAATCTGTCTGTAAACAATTGTTGGACAAATTACTTGTGTCATGCACAAAGTAGATGTCCTAACTGACTTGCCAAAACTATAGTTTGTTTTAACAAGAAATTTGTGGAGTGGTTGAAAAAATAGTTTTAATGACTCCAACATAAGGGTATGTAAAACTTCCGACTTCAACTGTACATTTTATACAGCCCTGTCACCTTGCCTCCACTCTTAAACAAATATGCAGTGAAATAACCGAGTGAAGAGAAGGACCTAGGCAACATTTTGTAACCTACCGTTCAAAGGTAGCAGACTAGGTCACGTCCCTGTCACTAACACCCGATTGAATCACTACTTCAGGAGAGCTATCTTTTGGGAGAGGCACTATGGCAGTTAATGGGTTATAAAACTAGCCATTCATGTCTGATAGCAGTTCGAAGTGTATTATCTTACCCAGACTGGCGGCTCACTCCGTATCCATGGATACCTACTGGTGTCATGCGTGCAACCTCTGCGCTAACAACTTCATATTCAGCAATGGAATTTATAGTCTTCACCTCCTCTCACATCATACATAATTAGTCATGTATTTCATTCTTGACACAGAAGCTGTATCACAGATCTATTGTAGGAAAGGCAGATATCTTGGTTACAGTAGTGATATGTTACATGAGGAACCTGCAATATCCAAGAGATTTGCATCCAATTCTGTTATTTAATATCACAACAATATATCATATTGGTTAGCAAACAATTTTATTTTACAAAAAAATGTAGCTTGATCTAATAAAGCATATGTGGTCACTTTCCCATTGTATTGTTGTTTTGGTATATTTTTGTTGGCAGCTGTTTCAGCCTTGCTCAGTGTTTTCTGTGGTGGAGAGGAAGACAGAGAAAATACAGAGCGTAGGCGTCATTGATCTTCTCTAGTTGCAAGTGATTGGCTCAGGGTGTTGACACTAAGTCACCACAGCACCTGCTGGGAGAGCTAGCCAGCAAAAGCCCCTCTTCAGTCCTCCATTGATTTACAGTAGAAGTGCCCGCCCAAGAAGGTTCATTGTCATTGGCCACAGATAAATCAACGTCTTATGCCCACCTAACTTTCACGGCCGGATAAAAATCGTACCCGATTTAATCTGATTATTACTCCTGCCCAGAAACTAGAATATGCATATAATTATTAGCTTTGGATACAAAACACTCCAAAGTTTCTAAAACTGTTTGAATGGTGTCTGTGAGTATAACAGAACTCATTTGGCAGGCCAAAACCTGAGAAGATTCCAAACAGGAAGCGCCCTCTCTGACCATTTCTTGGCCTTCTTGATCATCTCTATCCAAAACAGGGGATCTCTGCTGTAACGTGACATTTTCTAACGCTCACATAGGCTCTCAGAAGGCGCCAGAACGTTGAATGGTGACTTTGCAGGCCATGGCTGAAAAACAGTAGCGCATTTGGATAGTGGTCGATCTGAGAACAATGAGACTGGGGGCGCGTGCACGAGCCGACTCCATGTTTTTATTTTTTCATCTTTGAACGAAAACAGGGTTTCCCGGTCGGAATATTATCGCTTTTTACGAGAAAAATCGCATAAAATTGATTTTAAACTGCGTTTGACATGCTTCAAAGTACAGTAATGGAATATTTTGAAATGTTTTGTCACGAAACGTGCCGGGCGCGTCACCCTTCTTTACCCTTCGGATAGTGTCTTGAACGCACAAACAAAACGCCGCTATTTGGATATAACTATGGATTATTTGGAACCAAACCAACATTTGTTATTGAAGTAGAAGTCCTGGGAGTGGATTCTGACGAAGAACAGCAAAGGTAATCCAATTTTTCTTATAGTAAATCTGAGTTTGGTGAGGGCCAAACTTGGTGGGTGTCAAAATAGCTAGCCCGTGATGGCGAGCTATCTACTCAGAATATTGCAAAATGTGCTTTCACCGAAAAGCTATTTTAAAATCGGACACCGCGATTGCATAAAGGAGTTCTGTATCTATAATTCTTAAAATAATTGTTATGTTTTTTGTGAACGTTTATCGTGAGTAATTTAGTAAATTCACCGGAAGTGTTCGGTGGGAATGCTAGTTCTGAACATCACATGCTAATGTAAAAAGCTGGTTTTTGATATAAATATGAACTTGATTGAACAAAACATGCATGTATTGTATAACATAATGTCATAGGAGTGTCATCTGATGAAGATCATCAAAGGTTAGTGCTGCATTTAGCTGTGTTTTTGTTTTTTTGTGACATTATATGCTAGCTTGAAAAATGGGTGTCTGATTATTTCTGGCTGGGTACTCTGCTGACATAATCTAATGTTTTGCTTTCGCTGTAAAGCCTTTTTGAAATCGGACAGTGTGGTTAGATAAAGGAGAGTCTTGTCTTTAAAATGGTGTAAAATAGTCATATGTTTGAAAAATGGAAGTTCTCGGATTTTTGAGGACTTTGTATTTCGCGCCACGCCCATCATTGGATATTGGAGCAGGTGTTCCGCTAGCGGAACGTCTAGATGTCATTAATCTAACCACATTGTCCGATTTCAAAAAGGCTTTACAGCGAAAGCAAAACATTAGATTATGTCAGGAGAGTACCCTGCCAAAAACAATCACACAGCCATTTTCAAAGCAAGCATAACAATTATTTAAAGAATTATAGATACAGAACTCCTTTATGCAATCGCGGTGTCAGATTTTAAAATAGCTTTTCGGCGAAAGCACATTTTGCAATATTCTGAGTAGATAGCCCGGCCATCACGGCTTGCTAATTTGACACCCACCAAGTTTGGCCCTCACCAAACTCAGATTTACTATAAGAAAAATTCGATTACCTTTGCTGTTCTTCGTCAGAATGCACTCCCAGGACTTCTACTTCAACACCCAATGTTGTTTTCGTTCCAAATAATCCATAGTTATATTGAAATAGCTCCGTTTTGTTCGTGCGTTCAGGTCACAATCCGAAGCGTGACGCGCGAGCGCATTTCGTGACAAAAAAATGCTAAATATACCGTACTTCGAAGCATGTCAAACGCTGTATAAAATCAATTTTTATGCGATTTTTCTCGTAAAATAGCGATAATATTCCAACCGGGCGACGTATTCATTCAAAGACTGAAAGAAAAACATGGAGTCGTCTCGTGGACGCGCATCTCCAGTGTCATTGTTCCCTGCCTGACCACTCACAAAAACTGCTGTTTTTCGCCCAGACTGCTGAGACGTCATTCCACTTTCTGGCGCCTTCTGAGAGCCAATGGAAGCCTTATAAAATGTCACGTTACAGCAGAGATTCTGTATTTTTGATAGAGATGCCACAGAAGGATAACAAATTGTCAGACAGGGCACTTCCTGCATGGAATCATCTCAGGTTTTGGCCTGCCATATGATTTCTGTTATACTCACAGACACCATTCAAACAGTTTTAGAAACTTTAGTGTGTTTTCTATCCAAATCAACTAATTATATGCATATTATCATTTCTGGGCAAGAGTAGTAACCAGTTTAAATCGGGTACGTTTTTTATCTGGCCGTGCAAATACTGCCCCCTAGCCCCAACAGGTTAAACAATGCTACTTTATATAATGTTTACATACCCTACATTACTCATCTCATATGTATATACTGTACTCTATACCATCTATTGCATCTTGCCTATGCCGCACGGCCATCGCTCATCCATATATTTATATGTACATATTCTTATTCATCCCTTTACACTTGTGTGTATAAGGCGGTTCTTGTGAAATTGTTAGATTACTTGTTAGATATTACTGCACTGTCAGAACTAGAAGCACAAGCATTTCGCTACCCTTGCATTAACATCTGCTAACCATGTGTATGTGACCAACAAAATTTGATTTGATTTGAATATCCTATAGGCCACATGTCATATTGTTGATGTTTGATGGCAGACTGACTGTAATACCCATGGAATCACATGTAGAAGAAGGGTTAGTTAGAAATACTTTTGATGGAACTGTAACGGTGCAATAGATGAAGTGAGGGAATAGCGTTATAAATGTTGTACAGTCGTGCCCAAAGGTTTTGAGATTGACACAAATATAAATGTTCACAAAATCTGCTGCCTTAGTTTGTATGATTGCAATTTGCATATATTCCAGAATGTTATGAAGAGTGATCAGATGAATTGCAATTAATTGCAAAGTCCCTCTGCCATGCAAATGAACTGAATCCCCCAAAAACATTTATACTGCATTTCAGCCCTGCCACAAAAGGACCAGCTGACATCATGTCAGTGATTCTCTCGTTAACACAGGTGTGAGTGTTGACGAGGACAAGGCTGGAGATCACTCTGTCATGCTGATTGAGCTCGAATAACAGACCGGAAGCCTTCAAAAGGAGGGTGGTGCTTGGAATCATTGTTCTTCCTCTGTCAATCATGGTTACCTGCAAGGAAACATGTGCTGTCATCATTCTTTGCACAAAAAGGCAAGGATATTGCTGCCAGTAAGATTGCACCTAAATCAACCATTTATCGGATCATCAAGAACTTCAAGGAGAGCGGTTCAATTGTTGTGAAGAAGGCTTCAGGGCGCCCAAGAAAGTCCAGCAAGCACCAGGACCGTCTCCTAAAGTGGATTCAGCTGTGGGATTGGGGCACCACCAGTACAGAGCTTGCTCAGGAATGGCAGCAGGCAGGTGTGAGTGCATCTGCACGCACAGTGAGGCGAAGACTTTTGGAGGATGCCCTGGTGTCAAGAAGGGCAGCAAAGAAGCCACCTCTCCAGGAAAAACATCAGGGACAGACAGATATTCTGCAAAAGGTACAGGGATTGGACTGCTGAGGACTGGGGTAAAGTCATTTTCTCTGATGAATCCCCTTTCTGATTGTTTGGGGCATCCGGAAAAAAGCTTGTCCGGAGAAGACAAGGTGAGCGCTACCATCAGTCCTGTGTCATGCCAACAGTAAAGCATCCTGAGACCATTCATGTGTGGGGTTGCTTCTCAGCCAAGGGAGCGGGCTCACTCACAATTTTGACTAAGAACACAGCCATGAGTAAAGAATGGTACCAACACATCCTCCGAGAGCAACTTCTCCCAACCATCCAGGAACAGTTTGGTTACGAACAATGCCTTTTCCAGCATGATGGAGCACCTTGCCATAAGGCAAAAGTGATAACTAAGTGGCTCAGGGAACAAAACATCGATATTTTGGGTCCATGGCCAGGAAACTCCCCAGACCTTAACCTGTTATGGCTAGGGGGCAGTATTTTCACGGACGGATAAAAAATGTACCCGATTTAATCTGATTAGTACTCCTGCCCAGAAACTAGAATATGCATATAATTATTAGCTTTGGATAGAAAACACTCCAAAGTTTCTAAAACTGTTTGAATGGTGTCTGTGAGTATAACAGAACTCATTTGGCAGGCCAAAACCTGAGAAGATTCTGTACAGGAAGTACCCTGTCTGACCATTTCTTGGCCTTGTTGATTATCTCTATTACAGGGGATCTCTGCTCTGACGTGACACTTTCTACGGCTCACATGGACTCTCAGAAGGCGGCAAAATGCTGAATCGTGGCTTTTCAGGCTCTGGCTGAAACAAAGTAGCGCGTTTGGCAAGTGGCTGGTTACAGTATTGTGAGACTCGTGCCCGCGTCGACCGAAAGCTTTGTTTTCTTTCCTCTGTTTAGCTAAACGGGGATTCCCGGTCGGAATATTATCGCTTTTTTACGAGAAAAATGGCATAAAAATGGATTTTAAACAGCGGTTGACATGCTTTGAAGTACGGTAATGGAATATTTAGAAATCTTTTGTCACGAATTGCGCCATGCTCGCTACCCTGATTTACCATTTCGGATAGTGTCTTGGAACGCACGAACAAAACACCGCAATTTGGATATAACGATGGATTATTTTGGACCAAACCAACATTTGTTATTGAAGTAGCAGTCCTGGGAGTGCATTCTGATGAAGACAACCATGGTACTGAAACTTTTGTAATAGTAAATCAGAGTTTGATCAGGGCTAAACTTGGTCGGTGTCTAAATGGCTAGCCGTGATGGCTGGGCTATCTACTGAGAATATTGCAAAATGTGCTTTCACCGAAAAGCTATTTTAAAATCGGACATATCGAGTGCATAGAGGAGTTCTGTATCTATAATTCTTAAAATAATTATGTTTTTTGTGAACGTTTATCGTGAGTAATTTAGTAAATTCACCGGATGTTTGCGGGGGGTATGCTAGTTCTGAACGTCACATGCTAATGTAAAAAAGCTGGTTTTTGATATAAATATGAACTTGATTGAACAAAACATGCATGCATTTTATAACATAATGTCCTAGGGTTGTCATCTGATGAAGATCATCAAAGGTTAGTGCTGCATTTAGCTGTGGTTTTGTTTTTTGTGACATTATATGCTAGCTTGAAAAATGGGTGTCTGATTATTTCTGGCTGGGTACTCTGCTGACATAATCTAATGTTTTGCTTTCGTTGTAAAGCCTTTTTGAAATCGGACAGTGTGGTTAGATTAACGAGAGTCTTGTCTTTAAAATGCTGTAAAATAGTAATATTTTTGAAAAATGGAAGTTTTCGGATTTTAGAGGAATTATGTATTTCGCGCCATGCCCATCATTGGATATTGGAGCAGGTGTAAGAGGTTAATCCCATTGAGAACATGTGGTCAATCCTCTAGAGGCGGGTGGACAAACAAAAACCCACAAATTCTGACAAACTCCAAGCATTGATTATGCAAGAATGGGCTGCCCTCAGTCAGGATGTGGTCAAGAAGTTAATAGATAGCATGCCAGGGCGGATTGCAGAGGTCTTGAAAAAGAAGGGTTAACTGCGAAAATTGACTCTTCATGTAATTGTCAATAAAAGCCTTGACACTTATGAAATGCTTATAGTTATACTTCAGTGTTCCATAGTAACATCTGACAAAAATATTTAAAGACACTAAAGCAGCAAACTTTGTGGAAATTAATATTTGTGTCATTCTCAAAACTTTTGGCACGACTGTATATTGTTAAGCGGGCCCCTTTGTAACAGGCAGGCAGACGCACGCAGTGTCGCAATATTGCAAACCGATTACTATCGGTCACACCCTGATCTGTTTCACCTGTCCTTGTGATTGTTTCCACCCCCCTCCAGGTGTCACCCATCTTCCCCATTATTCCCTGTGCATTTATACCTGTGTTCTCTGTTTGTCCGTTGCCAGTTCGTCTTGTTTGTCAAGTCAACCAGCGTTTTTGTTTTCAGCTCCTGCTTTTCCCAGTCTCTCTTTTTCTCTGTATCTGGGTCTTATCTTAATACCTGATAACTATCTAATTTACTCCATAAAAGTATGCTCGACTAATGTGGTCTTTCATGCAAAATGAGCTAAAGATATGGGAAGTAGCCATAAGCTGATCATAACCCAAATGTTATAACGTTTGTGTGTGGCTCAAAACTAATTTGATGATGCGTTATTGGTCATGCTGAACAATATCTACAAACATTTAGAAAAGGCTAATAGCCTAGTGAAAATAGTATTCATTGACTTCAGTAGCGCATTTAATACCATCCAACCCCTTGTGGATAAGGTACTGTTGGATAAGCTGTTGAATTTGGGTGTCAACTCTCTACTGATCAAGTGAATTAATAGTTCCTTGTGAACTGTACTCAACAAGTGAAATTTAACTCCGCCATCTCTACATCTAGAACGGTGATTACAACAGCCCCCTTTATTGATACTGTACACAAACCGTTGTCAAACCTCTGATGCAGCCCACACATTTTTTAAATATGCAGATGACACCGCTGTTGTGGGTTTCCTCCACCCAGACCAAGCCTCTCTTCAAGGTTTGGACAGCGAAACGTCAAAATGTATCCAGTGGTGTGCAGATAACTTTCTTGAAATAAACGTTAATAAATCAAAAGAGATGGAAATTGATTTCAGAAGGAACAAAACTCCACTACCCCCTACGAAGATCAATGGGGAATCAGTCGATAGAGTGACCACATATAAGTACCCTGGAATCGAAATAGACAATAAATTGAAGTTCAATGACTGTGCCTTTGCAAAGATAAAGAAATTACAACAGAGAATGTTTATTTTTTTAGGCAAACTGAACCATTTTAATGTCACCCGCCATATCTTACAAATGTTCTATAAATCTGTCCTGCAGAGTGTGCTGTCCTTTGGTCTGATATGCGTGTTCAGAAACATGCGAGTGCAAGACCAAGTCAAGCTTCAGCTTTTGATTAAGACGGCGATAAGGATAATTAGTATGATCAAGAATCAGCTTCCAACCTGTACACAAAACTCATCCTGCTAAAACTTGAAAGCATTTTACAGGACAGTACTCATCCACTTCACTCAAAACTCCTTCTCCTAAAACTTGAAAGCATTTTACAGGACAGTACTCATCCCCTTCACTCCAAATTCTTCAAAAGAACATTTAAAGATAGATATGGGGACTCTTATTCAAACAGCCATTAGGCTGTATAATAGATAGTCTGTTGGTCCCTCGAGTATACAGCGTATTGCACTTTCACTTTAAATGTGTAGTTATAGCACTTTGAATTAATTATTTTGTGTAGTTTCTGTGTTACTGTACATGAACTTCATGACCAAATGAATTTCCCCCTGGTGGGATAATAAAGTTGATATGAATCTTAATCATTTCTGGGATTGGTAATTAGTGCATTTAATGTGTATCCAGTGTAGTGTACTTATTTTGATGCATATGAGCTTTGTTGATTGAGTTATCCCCACCAATATTTTCATGTTAAAATCACCCCTGCCTGGTACACCATTGTGTTTTGCAGTACAACCCAGAGACGGTGCGTATAAGTACTTGAAATGCTCTTGGATATTTTTTTCAAGCCATCTTAGTAGACCAAACACTGCCTAGCTATTATGCTGTCAATACCCCTAAGTGGTGGTGATGTTACATTGCTATAATGAGAATATTAAGAACTGGACAAGAGTTGCATACAAAATATCACACTCTTCTCTATATTGTGCACTCATTTTGACCAACGCCTTATGGGCCTTGGTCAGAAGTAGTGCACTATAACGGAAATAGGGTACCATTTGGAATTCAGACCTATTTTTTCCAGCTGAGCTAAGGGTAGCACATAGTGTCTGGTAAAGTGTGAACCATATTTGGGAAAAGATTGGATGGACACTCAAATAACTCTCAATCACAACGTCGATGGGATCAGAAAGTTAGATACAAATGGTCTTCTGAATTTTTAAAGGATGTGTGTCTATATTGGAGTGCATGTATTCATAGGGTATTATAATTTTACGAGGTCTACATTTGGTCTTTCCTACCCACTGGGCATGAACGTCAGTTCAACTAGTTCTGATTTACATTTGATCGAGATGTCAACTAACGTGAAATCAACAAAATGCGAACCATGTCATTGGATTTAGGTCAAAAGAAAAAAAATTTAATCCAGAATATCCTTTTATGTTAATGTCTTTTTGCAAATCCAATAAATTTCCAAGTTGATTCAACGTCGTCACATGGATTTTGTTGATTCAACCGCTAGGCAGGTAGCCTAGGTAGGTAGCCTAGCGGTTAAAAGGTAGCCTAGGTAGGTAGCCTAGGTAGGTAGCCTAGGTAGGTAGCCTAGGTAGGTAGCCTAGGTAGGTAGCCTAGCGGTTAAAAGCGTTGGGCTGGTAAACGAAAGTTACTGGTTGGAATCACAGAGCAAACTAGTTGAAAAAATCTGTCAATGTGCTTTTGAGCAAAGCACATGACCCAAATTGCTCTGGATAAGAGCGTCTGATAAAATGTAAATGCACATGGATAATACAGTGTTTCCTGTGTCAGGACTGGGGTCAATTTGGAATTGAGTTACAAATTGCTCTTGAATTAAATTTGAATTGGCCACACCCCACAGGAAGCAGAATTTAAATGAAAAGGAAGTCAAATGTAATTTAATTAAATTCATATGGCTTATTTATTCTACACATCATCATAGTAATGCTCATTTTGACATCATGTATGGTTACCAATATGATGTAGCATAAGGCTGAAACCTTTTTTTTTTATATATAATTACAGTGGTCTGAAAATATTATAAGATCATGTTGTGTGTTGTTTATAATAATTCATAATTCTCTTAATGTTTTTACACATCAGAAAAAATACATTTCCCAGAATGCATTAGATCAAACAATGCAGTAAGGAAGAGAACAATCTAACAATTCATGACAAAGAAAAATAATGTTTGACATCTTTGAGTTATTATCAAACCATTCTTTTTTTAAATAATTTTTTTCCTTTGGGGGTTGGTAGATAAGCTTTAATATTACAGATTGATTGTGGCTTCCATCAATGTAATTGTCTGCATCATTTCCAATCCCCCATATATACAATTGAAGTCGGAAGTTTAAATACAGTTAGGTTGGAGTCATTAAAACTCATTTTTCAACCACTCCACAAATTTCTTGTTAACAAACTATAGTTTTAGCAAGTCGGTTAGAACATTTACTTTGTGCATACAAGTAATTTTTCCAACAACTGTTTACAGACAGATTATTTCACTTATAAGTCACTGTATCACAATTCCAGTGGGTCAGAAGTTAACATACACTAAGTTGACTGTGCCTTTAAACAGCTTGGGAAATTCCAGAAAATGATTTCATGGCTTTAGAAGCTTCTGATAGGTTAATTGACATCATTTGAGTCAATTGGAGGTGTACCGGTGAATGTATTTCAAGGCCTACCTTCAAACTCAGTGCCTCTTTGCTTGACATCATGGGAAAATGAAAAGAAATCAGCCAAGACCTCCACAAGTCTGGTTCATCCTTGGGAGCAATTTCCAAATGCCTGAATGTACCACATTCATCTGTACAAACAATAATACGCAAGTTTAAACACCATGGGACCACGCAGCCGTCATACCAATGAGGAAGGAGACACGTTCTGTCTCCTAGAGATGAAAGTACTTTTGGTGCGAAAAGTGCAAATCAATCTCATGACAACTGCAAAGGACCTTGTGAAGATGCTGGAGGAAACAGGTACAAAAGTATCTATATCCACAGTAAAATGAGTCCTATATCGACATAACCTGAAAGACCGCTCAGCAAGGAAGAAGCCACTGCTCCAAAACCTGCCATAAAATAGCCAGACCACGGTTTGCAACTGCACAAATGTCCTCTGGTCTGATGAAACAAAAATAGAACTGTTTGGCCATAATGACCATTGTTATGTTTGGAGGAAAAAGGGGGAAGCTTGCAGGCCGGAGAACACCATTCCAACTGTGAAGCACAGGGGTGGCAGCATCATGTTGTGGGGGTGCTTTGCTGCAGGAGGGACTGGTGCACTTTACAAAATAGATGTCATCATGAGGCAGGAAAACTATGTGGATATATTAAAACAACATCTCAAGACATCAGTCAGGAAGTCAAAGCTTGGTCGCAAATGGGTCTTCCAAATGGACAATGACCCCAAACATACTTGCAAAGTTGTGGCAAAATGGCTTAAGGACTACAAAGTCAAGGTATTGGAGTGGCCATCACAAAGCCCTGACCTCAATCCTACAGAAAATGTGTGG
Source organism: Salmo salar (assembly GCF_965601325.2). Classification (NCBI taxonomy): domain Eukaryota; kingdom Metazoa; phylum Chordata; class Actinopteri; order Salmoniformes; family Salmonidae; genus Salmo; species Salmo salar. The sequence goes on from NC_138299.1 coordinate 63,646,739, forward strand.
GCAGAACTGAAAAAGCGTGTGCGAGCAAGGAGGCCTACAAACCTGACTCAGTTGCACCAGCACTGTCAGGAGGAATGGGCCAAAATTCACCCAACTTATTGTGGGAAGCTTGTGGAAGGCTTCCCAAAATGTTTGACCCAAGTTAAACCACTTAAAGGCAATGCTACCAAATACTAATTGAGTGTATGTAAACTTCTGACCCACTGGGAATGTGATGAAAGAAATAAAAGCTGAAATAAATCATTCTCTCTACTATTATTCTGACATTTCCCATTCTTAAAATAAAGTGGTGATCCTAACTGACTGAAGACAGGGGATTTTTACTAGGATTAAATGTCAGGAACAGTGAAAACTGAGTTTAAATGTATTTGGCTAAGGTGTATGTAAACTTCCGACTTCAACTGTATATATATGTATTTCTTTAATATATTTTACTTTTATTTTCCCCTCACTCTACCATCCTCCCCTAATTGGAGTAACCTAATGGACAACAACACTTAAGCTTCTACTTCCAGCTTATATCATACTATATACATTTTACCGACACAGTATACAATAATTATCTTTTGTTTGTTTTAGTCCTGTCCCATTGACTATGACTTTTCAAATCACCCAGCAGTGATATTTGCAGAGTTAGCTCCAGTTGTACCAAAACAAATGATCTAATGATTCTGTCTCTTCGCAGTAAAATATGCAGAGCTGGGATGGTTGTATCCCCCATATATATAACATTGCATTTGTTGCAAGAATTTTCTATAATAATTTAAATTGATTTTTTTTTTTTTTTAATCCAGCGTTGATTTGTATATCAGTTCATAACCTGTTGGGGGTAGGGGGCAGTATTGACACGGCCGGATGAAAAACGTACCCGATTTAATCTGGTTACTACTCCTGCCCAGTAACTAGAATATGCATATAATTATTGGCTTTGGATAGAAAACACCCTAAAGTTTCTAAAACTGTTTGAATGGTGTCTGTGAGTATAACAGAACTCATATGGCAGGCAAAAACCTGAGAAGATTCCTTACAGGAAGTGCCCTCTCTGACAAGATCTTGTTCTTCTTGTCTCTGTTTATTGAAGACTGAGGATCTTTGCTGTAACGTGACACTTCCTACGGCTCCCAGAGCCCGGGAAAAACCTGAATGATATCGAGGCAGCCCCAGGCTGAAACACATTATCGCTTTTGGCAAGTGGCCGATCAGAGGACAATGGGCTTAGGCGCATGCACGAGTCGACCCCGTGCTTTATTTTCTTTCGTCTTTTTACCTAAACGCAGATTCCCGGTCAGAATATTATCGCTTTTTTACGAGAAAAATGGCATAAAAATTGATTTTAAATAGCGGTTGACATGCTTCGAAGTACGGTAATGGAATATTTCGAAATTTTTGGTCACGAAATGCGTTGTGCTAGTAGAAGTCCTGGGAGTGCATTCTGATGAAGAACAGCAAAGGTAATAACATTTTTCTTATAGTAAATCTGACTTTGGTGAGGGCTAAACTTGCTGGGTGTCTAAATAGCTAGCCCTGTGATGCCGGGCTATCTACTTAGAATATTGCAAAATGTGCTTTCACCGAAAAGCTATTTTAAAATCGGACATATCGAGTGCATAGAGGAGTTCTGTATCTATAATTCTTAAAATAATTGTTATGCTTTTTGTGAACGTTTATCGTGAGTAATTTAGTAAATTTTTTGTAAATTCACCGGAAGTTTGCTAGTTATGAACGTCACATGCTAATGTAAAAAGCTGGTTTTTGATATAAATATGAACTTGATTGAACAAAACATGCATGTATTGTATAACATAATGTCCTAGGGTTGTCATCTGATGAAGATCATCAAAGGTTAGTGCTACATTTAGCTGTCTTCTGGGTTTTTGTGACATTATATGCTAGCTTGAAAATTGGGTGTCTGATTATTTCTGGCTGGGTACTCTGCTGACATAATCTAATGTTTTGCTTTCATTGTAAAGCCTTTTTGAAATCGGACAGTGTGGTTAGATTAACGAGAGTGTTGTCTTTAAAATGGTGTAAAATAGTCATATGTTTGAGAAATTGAAGTAATAGCATTTCCAAGGTATTTGAATAACGCGCCACGGGATTTCACTGGCTGTTACGTAGATGGGACGAAATCGTCCCACTGGCCCTAGAGAAGATAAACCATGTGCCATGGAATCGGTACATCGGAAATCTCTTCCCAATTATTTTGCAATCTGTATTGCAAAAATGTATATGAACATTTTTTGGTCCTTAAATGAAACGTGTATACTTTTTTATTCATCACAATTTTCTTTTGCCAATTTTGGTCTTTAATGCAGGGCAGACAGACACGTTTCTTACTTTCTCCCCCTTCCACTTGCCTCTTCCATTTTTGTGGTAACGCTGCAATTAGTTGGTTGCAACTTTGAGTAGAGCAGACATTTCCATATATTTTTCACCAGAATATTTGTTGTAATATTTGTTGGATTTTCTGTTGGATTAAACTGAAATTGCAACCAACTTTCCTATTTTGGAAATTATTTTTCAAATAACCGAAAGAGAGGTTGTAATCTGAATAAATGGGAAAAGGCCATTCTTGAACATGGGGTGAGACATTCTTACTTATCTGCTAGAGAACCAGTTTGGATTTAAATATAACTTTTGTATGACTGAAGCCTTTAGTGAGAGGTCTAATGCTTTAATATTTAATAATTTCTGCTCTCCGAATTCAAGTTCATTATATAAATAGGCCAGTTTAATATTGTCTGGCTTGCCATTCCAAATAAAATGGAATATTATTTGCTCACATAATTTAAAAAGGCCATAAGCAAATAGGTAAACTGGAATATGACTAAAGAGTTAATCAGGGTGATTATTCTACAAATAGACAGGTATTTTCCTTTCCATGGAAGCAAGATCTTGTCTATTTTTGCTAACTTTCTATTAACATTTATTGTAGTGAGATCATTTATTTCTTTTGGGATATGAATACCGAGTATGTCCACTACATAGTCTGACCATTTTATTGGTAAACTACACAGTGATGTAAAATGTTGTATTTTTTGTCATCTAATACGTAATATTACACTTTGGTTGTACATAATTTGGTTGTAATTCAGAGAGGTTAGAAAAAGTATCTATATCATCGATCAGGCAATGAAACCTTTGTTTTTACGCCCTGGATTTCTAACCCCTTGATATTATTGTTGGATCTGATTTTAATAGCTAACATTTTGATGGCCATAATAAATAGATATGCCAATAGTGGACAACCTTGTTTTACTCCTTTTGACAGTTCAATACTTTCTGAGAAGTAGCCATTACAGTATTTACTATTTTACACATATTTTATAAAAAACCTTTTCAATGTCAGCTATGAATACGAGGCTTGGTTTCCCAGATTTTCAAAGTGTTCTATTGTTTCCAGTACTTGTCTCATATTATCTCCAATGTATCGTCCATGCAAAAAAATCTGTCTGATTAGGATGTTAGTGTTTGTATTCTTTGCATTAGCCTATTTGGGCTAGGGGGCAGTATTGAGAATTTTGGAAAAAATATGTGCCCATTTTTAACTGCCTCCTACACCAACTCAGAAGCTAGAATATCAGAGGACCATTGAATGAGGCGCGTGCACGATTCGCCCCCGTGGAGAAATTTCATTCGGCTGTTTAGCTTATTGCAGATTCCCGGTTGGAATATTATCACTTTTCTACGAGATAAATGGCATAAAAATTGGTTTTAAACAGCGGTTGACATGCTTCGAAGTACGGTAATGGAATATTTAGACATTTTTTGTCACGCCATGCGCCATGCGCACGACCGTTATTTACCATTCGTATAGTGTCTAGAACGCACGAACAAAACAGAGGATATTTGGATATAACGATGGATTATTTGGAACCAAACCTACATTTGTTATTGAAGTAGAAGTCCTGGGAGTGCATTCTGACGAAGAACAGGAAAGGTAAGAACATTTTTCTTATAGGAAATAGGATTTTGGTGAAGGCTAATCTTGCCGGGTGTCTAAATAGCTAGCCGTGATGGCTGGGCTATGTACTTAGAATATTGCAAAATGTGCTTCATCCGAAAAGCTATTTTAAAATCGGACATATCGAGTGCATAGAGGAGTAATGTATCTATAATTCTTAAAATAATTGTTATGCTTTTTGTGAACGTTTATCGTGAGTAATTTAGCAAACTGTTAGTAAATTCCCCGGAAGTTTGCGGGGGGTATGCATTTTCTGAACGTCACATGCTAATGTAAAAAGCTGTTTTTTGATATAAATATGAACTTGATTGAACAGACATGCATGTATTGTATAACATAATGTCCTAGGTGTGTCATCTGATGAAGATCATAAAAGGTTAGTGCTGCATTTAGCTGTGGTTTGGGGTTTTGTGACATTATATGCTAGCTTGAAAAATGGGTGTCTGATTATTTCTGGCTGGGCACTCTCCTGACATAATCTAATGTTTTGCTTTCGTTGTAAAGCCTTTTTGAAATCGGACAGTGTGGTTAGATTAAGGAGAGTCTTGTCTTTAAATAGCTGTCAAATAGTCATATGTTTGAGAAATTGAAGTAATAGTATTTCAAACGATTCAAAAATCGCGCCACTGAATTCAGGTGGCTGTTACATAGTTGGGACGAATTCGTCCCGCCTTGCCCATAGAGGTTAATAAGTGGCATATACTTTTGATAAAAGATTTTCATGTTTCACGTCTCAGATGAATTGGTTTGAACTGGTTTGAATTCAATTCTACTTCCTTCAATTCAAATTCTGCTTCCTATGGGGTGTGGCCAATTGAAGTTCAATTCCATATTCATTGTTTGAATTGAATAAAATTCTGAAATTCTGGATGACCCCAACCCTGATTTCCATAGGAATTATGTATGATAGGATATTGTTGTTTTTTACATAATGATGCAAGTGACGTGTTCTGTGACTCCATTTTCCGGTTGGCTATATTCATTTTCATCCATTGTTTGTATTTCATAGTACATCTACAGTATTTATGCTTACATGTTGTCTGTATGTAAACCTACGGCAAAACAAAATTGCTCCTCGGGTATAAATTAGGATGAGTCTACTTCAAGTAAAGTGGCTTCTCTGTCCATATACAGAATAGAAGTCAGTCTGTGGGCTGCATCCCAAATGGCACCCTATTCCCCGTGTAGTGCATTACCTTTGACCAGAGCCCAATAGGCCCAGGTCAAAAGTAGTACTCTACATAGGGAATATTAGGGTGCCGTTTGGGACGCAGACAGTTTCAGATCTCCAGAAAGGAGGAGGAGGACAGGTGTCACCTTTGAATGAAGAAGACAACCAATTAAACTGTTTTCTTGAGCTTAACTCCCAGACGGAACCTTACCTCCATAAACCAGAGGGATATTTCATAAAACATTAAAGTTGACATTTAAACCCATATGAATTATATCCAGCACCATATCAGTGCCAATGATAAGGTTCTAAAAAAGTGCCACGAGAATGTCATCAAAAGGTATTTCTCAGCTATTTTTAGGCCTGTACAATGTCCGGTTTCCTCTCATACTTTCAAGATCTAGTTATCAATAAAATGTCGACATGATATCAGAAATGGCCAAATGACCTTCAGCTAATATTATATATTTTAGGATGATGACCAGTACAGGAGAAAAATACATTACATGAAAGGATGGTGTGATGGGAAAAATGAACCAGCTTTTTTCCAATGATTATCTGGCTCGCCATTAGAAAGAACTCTTTGAATTCACAGTGATTTTCTCAGAGTGTACCCGTGTGTGCAATGATGCAGGGAAGTGTGATCTTTAGCCATTGACAACTGCATCTACCGGGAGCCTGCTATTATGGCAGGACTGGTTGGACAAAGTCGAAGACAGAGACTTGCACGTCTTGCCGATCTGTCGCCTGACTGGCGGCTCTCGAGTGAAAATAAACTTTTTTTGTGGGGGTTTTAAGATGCTTGGCTTTGGGGAATTCTGGGGACTGCCCCCTTGTTATTGGAGTGTCAACATGCTGAAATGATTTTGTTTTGCATGAGAATGATCACTGTCAGGCTGCATATATTAAAAGGTTAGAGCTGTCTCCTTTTCACAGAACCATGCACCAGCTGACTGGCGGAAGGAAGCCGAGCGTATCTTTGTCACACCGACGTCATTCCCTCCGAATACATGCGTCGGTTAGCACAGGAGGACGGTTGCTGACACAAAGACGTGTGGTTATCTACCTATATGCACATTTTTCTGTATTATTTCCTAATATTATTCCTGGTCCCTCTGGCGTATCAGTAAATTTCTGGTAACTACTTAGAATAAGTCAGAGCTCATGACTTATGCATGGCGGCGAAGGGTTATAATGCCAATAAATCCAAATGTTGTCAGGCACCGAGGCGTGCCATAAATGATATATGAACGCTGGGCATGGCAAGGGTAATTTGTTTATCGTGAAGTTCTATGGGTTGGAGTTTCTGCCTATATACGTGGAAGAAAAAAAATTCCTCCAATATATTGGGTAACATTTAATTTTCTCTGTTTACTATGCGGTGCATTGCATCAACAATGCATTGTGATCTTGTTTAGGCCCAAGGGAAATGTTGCACTAGGACTCCTTTCTAAATATACAGTATTGAGTGCACCTTAAATGATTTATTATGCAGAATCGAAAGATCATTGTAAACAACGACTACATTGGAAACAAAATTACCTGCCCAACAATATCCTTATTTACTGCCTTGAGTTTGTATTGAATTTCCTGCCTAGTCACCAAATGTGTACTTATATAACAAAAGGTTTTCCAAATCTCTTTTACTAGTTATACCAAATCTTGATGTGTGTATCATGTAATGCAGTCATAGAGAAAACTACGAAATTTGACGCCTGACAAATGCAACTTGTGATTGTCATGGCAGTGCCATCTAAGCTGGAGCATGCAGTTATCATGAGTAATTCAAAATAATGTACAGTAGCTAAATGAAGTGCTTATCAGGAGCCAACTGTATACTCTCAAGCCTGTTGTCATCAAGCCCCCAAACCCAGACACGGAAGAATCTGGTGCCTTCGGTTGCACCTCCATATATGCACTGCTCAAGAAAATAAAGGGAACACTAAAATAACACATCCTAGATCTGAATGAATGAAATAATCTTATTAAATACTTTTTTCTTTACATAGTTGAATGTGCTGACAACAGAATCACAGACAAATAATCCATGGAAATCCAATTTATCAACCCATGGAGGTCTGGTTTTGGAGTCACACTCAAAATTAAAGTGGAAAACCACACTACAGGCTGATCCAACTTTGATGTAATGTCCTTAAAACAAGTCAAAATGAGGCTCAGTAGTGTGTGTGGCCTCCACGTGCCTGTATGACCTCCCTACAATGCCTGGGCATGCTCCTGATGAGGTGGCGGATGGTCTCCTGAGGGATCTCCTCCCAGACCTGGACTAAAGCATCCGCCAACTCCTGGACAGTCTGTGGTGCAACGTGGCGTTGGTGGATGGAGCGAGACATGATGTCCCAGATGTGCTCAATTGGATTCAGGTCTGGGGAACGGGCGGGCCAGTCCATAACATCAATGCCTTCCTCTTGCAGGAACTGCTGACACACTCCAGCCACATGAGGTCAAGCATTGTCTTGCATTAGGAGGAACCCAGGGCCAACCGCACCAGCATATGATCTCACAAGGGGTCTGAGGATCTCATCTCGGTACCTAATGGCAGTCAGGCTACCTCTGGCGAGCACATGGAGGGCTGTGCGGCCCGCCAAAGAAATGCCACCCCACACCATGACTGACCCACCGCCAAACCGGTCATGCTGGAGGATGTTGCAGGCAGCAGAACGTTCTCCACGGCGTCGCCAGACTCTGTCACGTCTGTCACATGTGCTCAGTGTGAACCTGCTTTCATCTGTGAAGAGCACAGGGCGCCAGTGGCGAATTTGCCAATCTTGGTATTCTCTGGCAAATGCCAAACGTCCTGCACGGTGTTGGGCTGTAAGCACAACCCTCACCTGTGGACGTCGAGCCCTCATACCTCCCTCATGGAGTCTGTTTCTGACCGTTTGAGCAGCCACATGCACATTTGTGGCCTGCTGGAGGTCATTTTGCAGGGCTCTGGCAGTGCTCCTCCTGCTCCTCCTTGCACAAAGGTGGAGGTAGCGGTCCTGCTGCTGGGTTGTTGCCCTCCTACGGCCTCCTCCACGTCTCTTGATGTACTGGCCTGTCTCCTGGTAGCGCCTCCATGCTCTGGACACTACGCTGACAGACACAGCAAACCTTCTTGCCACAGCTCGCATTGATGTGCCATCCTGGATGAGCTGCACTACCTGAGCCACTTGTGTGGGTTGTAGACTCCGTCTCATGCTACCACTAGAGTGATGGCACCGCCAGCATTCAAAAGTGACCAAAACATCAGCCAGGAAGCATAGGAACTGAGAAGTGGTCTGTGGTCACCACCTGCAGAACCACTCCTTTATTGGGGGTGTCTTGCTAATTGCCTATAATTTCCACCTGTTGTCTATTCCATTTGCACAACAGCATGTGACATTTATTGTCAATCAGTGTTGCTTCCTAAGTGGACAGTTTGATTTCACAGAAGTGTGATTGACTTGGAGTTACATTGTGTTGTTTAAGTGTTCCCTTTATTTTTTTGATCAGTATATTACAGAACTTGCAATAGGCCTGTTTACTTGTCCTCACAGCAATTTCATGTGATATTTTCTCCCCAATTTCGTGATTATGATCTTGTCTCATCGCTGCAACTCCCCAACGGGCTCGCGAGAGGCGAAGGTCGAGTCATGCGTCCTCCGAAACATGACCCGCCCAAACCGCTCTTCTTAACACCCGCTCGCTTAACCCGGAAGCCAGCTGCACCAATGTGTTGGAGGAAACACCGTTCAACTCACGACCGTAGTCAGCCTGAAGGCACCCAGTCCACAACAAGGAGTCGTTAGAGAGTGACGCCGCAACACAACGATGAAGTGCCTTAGAACGCTGCACCACTCGGGAGACAATTTCATGAGCTATTCGAATGCAGCCGTCTGACTGGGTCCTGATGATTTCCTCCAGTGCCTCGGCAGACGTTCCAGGATTAGTTTTCTGTGTCTCAAGCGAGCAGCTCTGGGAAAGTGAAAGGGTCGGTAGCCCCGGAACATGACCTCCTCGCCACCTAGCTTCAGCATGTGTGAGGTAATACACTCTCACTCGCTCTTTCACACACACACACGGAAAACATCTGACTTGTGCAACGATGGCTGTCTGTCAATAGGTCAAAGTTGGGTCTGTGTTTCTCACATGAGGGAAGGTTGAGGGGTTCTAAAGCAAATCGATTTTTGTGTTTTCTCCTGTAGAGGTAAGGTGTATTTAAATCCCCCTTCCATAAACATTTTATGATCATATTTTTGGTTTTAGGAGCTATAGTACAAAGAAAGGCCTATGATTGCCTCAGCTCACCTCTGGGGCTGGGTTGAGAACGTAATGAGTGAATGGTGCACTTCTGCCCACTTTGCTTATTCATGTGGCTTGAGCCAAAGCTGCTGTTTTGCAGAAGTTACTGTAGGTAAAATAAAAATGCACAAGACAACTCCCAGGAATTGCCATGCTAGATTATTTCTTATGATTTGTTCTGAGTCTTCTCTGCATGACCTACAAATAGGGTAGCTGTTACAGATTTTTATGAAGCAAATCATCAAAGACATTGGTCTTCAATAAGCACATCAAGATGACAATGTAAGACTGGGGGGAGAATGAAACTCATATCCAGCGACAGAGAAAAACATGCCCCTAGATGTAGAGAGACTTGACAATGATGCCAAAAAAAGAAAAGTGATGAAAAAAAAATCTATGTAAACAAACCATTAGAGGAAAACACCTATGATGTCCCGAGTGGCCCTGGAGTTTCAGTCCCCTTCAAAGTCAACCCCTTGACGCTTCCAATATGAAATCACAGTAAAAGTCCTATAGTGCTGCTGATTATAATGTTACAGTGATTGATTTTCCGAGACTCTTCCTGAGATAAAAAACCCCACTGGAAATTCTATTTCCGGACAGTTGGATGCAGCATCGATTAAAGGCTGGCTTATTTTTCACTTTTAAAGACTGCAATTTTCTCCAGACTTCTGAAGGAGAAAAGCTCAAATCGTTCTGTGGCTTTGTGCAAATATAAAAAGACTGTAAAGCCCCAGCCACAGCGAAAGGGATTCTGAATACTGGGCTTGAAAAATAGCACATGCTGTTCTTTGGGATCACATTGTGTTTTGAACCAAAGCTACTGCAAAATACAAAAGCACAACCGCTATACACTACCTAGTTGATGGTTGAATACAAGGATGTCAATACTGTGTGTTGAATACATGTGTTGGATACATGCGATCATACAGCTCAAAGTATTGACAATCAGGTAAATGCAGCGAAATGGTTAAATCATCAAGGCATCTAAAAGTACGTTTCTCTCCAGTGATGCTCTTTCATCATGTTGTGAGTGTGTGGACGGATCATGAGGGAGACAGGCATCATCTCATCTTGAGAACTCCCCTCTCAGCCTCTACTCTCTTTCTGTTTACCTCCATTTCTGTTTCCTTCCCCTTTGAAGCTGTGGGCTGCAGGAATCCCCGGTGAAAGCAGCAAGATGAAAGTCTTCCGCCAAAAGCAAAGCTCGGCCCAAAGTTTGAGGGCAAAGTAAGGAGCAGAATGACGCAGACAGATTTCAACCAGAGGGGTATTTCACAAAGGGAGCTGAGCAAAAACTCTAGCTTTTTCAAAGGTAGACAATGTCAATTTAGGTCTATTTCTGGAATCAGATGCCATCTGGGGCTTTGGATTCAAATTACGACCCCTTTAAAGCAGAGCATGAAAATTCAGCTACCTGCTGATTCCTTCTGCACATTGTTAGGTAGGAGTATCAAATACAAAAATATCCATTAGGACAGTACCAAAAGCACAACATAAATCTCCATGAGATGTCTCAAGAACAAAGCTGGTTTGCATGTGGAGCAAACAAGGGGGCCAGAGTGAGTTTCTTTTTTCAATTATTATTAAAAAAGTGGAATTTGTTGTAACAAATCTATCAAATAAATGTCTATGAGTAAACCTGGTTGGATTGGTCAAGAATATACAGTCAGGCACTAAGGGGTTGAGGTTGTTTACATTGTAACAGGTTGCAGAGTAAATGTCTAGCCATTACCTGACTTCATTTTGTACCAACCACCTTAAAATTATCCTGAGTTGTTTCTGTGTTTACAGAACAGTTAAATCCACAGCCCAATGCCTTAGCTTTATGAAATGCAACTTTTCATACAAATCCAACGACTGGCCCATTTCTCAGCTTGACACGTGTTATTTGCTTTTTGATTTCCTTTCCAAGAAGAAAAACTGTAGGCTACTCCCTTTCATTTCACAATCTCTCCACACTCACAAAATGAAATGCAGTCATGTTCTCTGTCTAGACACACTAAACCCTCCTAAGGCCCTCCCTCCCCCTCACTCTTCAAAATACACACACACACACACACACACACACACACACACACACACACACACACACACACACACACACACACACACACACACACACGCACACACACACACGCACGCACGCACGCACGCACGCACAGGCCGCCCCACCTACCACCTCACATACACACACGAAAACAATCAACACACACCCATGCTCACACATCACGATGTCATAGGTGTTTTCATTATGGACCCCTTGTTTTTCTTGTCTATCGATTTTCCCCTCCGTCTGTGAAATGATAAGGATTTGAGTGATTCAACGGTGCATCAGAGTCTGGACCTAACTGTGGAGGCGAAACCAAGTCATGCATATTGATCAGAGCGGTGACGCCTGGAGGAGTCAGAAGAGCAGAGCATATTGCCACTACACTGGTCGCCATGACAAAAGCATGGAGGAATTGGGAAGTGGCCGCAATAATATCTAAGCTGTGTCCACAGCACTCCCGCAGCACAGTCATTTCCGGAAATGTGTGTATTATGATAGATCCACAAAACCAATGATAACACTTTACATTACATTAAGGTAATTATAAACCCACTTTTTTTCTTTACAGTTTTTTTACAAAACATTTTACAAGTGGCAGCAACATTGTGAGTACAACATATATTTGAATAAATGTCATGTATGAAGGGAAATGTCAAGTGTTACTAAACAAATTTATAGTCAATGTTAGCTGGATAGAATTAGCCTGTGTTTTACATAATATGAGATTGCCTTGTATATTATTATTTGTATAGCCTTTTTGTGATTTCTTTGTTTTTCTCTCTGCAAATGTTTGTTGAATAATTGTCTGAAAAGGACTCATGATTCACCATCAGCTCTTTCTAAAGCAGTTTTTTGCTGCCACATGGGTTTTTTTTATTTATAATTTATTTATTGGCCTATCTAAAAATTTCTTCGTTTTACATTTTTGTCTTTACAGCTTTTTTGTTACATATACATTTTACTTACATGGTATTTTTATATATGCACACATTACATTTTGGATAGATAGCCACGTATTTGTCTTGCATATATCTAGCAGCATCTAGCTCAGGGGGATCCCTTGCTGTGGCATCAGGGCTGGAGTCACTGTAGTCAGTGTAGTGGATGGATGAGGGAGAAGGAAGGGGGACTCCGCGGTACCACAACAGGGAAGGAGACAAAGGGCATCCCTGTCTTGCCCCACCAGTAAATAAACCTCTAAACAATCTTCCAAAGCCATGTTTCCATGAATTGAAAGACATAAACTGGGAAGAAAGAGACACTGCATATAGAGGAGGCCTTGGAGGAGCAAGGTAGACCTCCAGGCAGGCGCAAATGAGCTGTCCGTTAGATCAATACTTTATGCCGCCTCAGTATTCTTAGAACAAATTCCCTCGCAGCTTTGCCTCCCATAAATTGTTTGGCTCTTCACCCGCTGCCACTTGGCAGACAGTCAGCTCCCGGGGATCAAAGGAGACTGAGGAGAGTCAAGGGGGAGCGGCGCCGCTAAAGTACGCTTGGCCTCAGAGGCACAGTTGGATCTTGCAGGGGTTGCACCAGCTAATTCCATCGACTGCAATAGCAATTGGAGAGGCTGCTGCAGCACCTTTACACACACTCTGTATCACTGATGGTGGTTCTCATCATTGAGCTGGTCATGATGTGTAATCTACACTGGTGTCTGACATTGCCTAGATTGGTAAACACTTGACTTTACTTAAGGAGTTTGTTGTACATGAGGAGGTCCTAAAATGGACATCGCAATGGTCCTGCCTTTACCCCTTCATAGCGGCCATGAGAAGAACAAGATGTCATAACATCTCACTAAAGTACAATTTCTACATTGCCAGTACCATGCACCTTTCATGCACATTGTAATTACAACTTATACTGTCATCCTCCATTTGGACCGCCTTCAGTACAAAACTAGCTGTGTTCTTAGCTGATCATTAGATTACACATCACATGCTATCTGCTCGGTCCATTATCTCAACATACTTAAGGGTTGCAGAACGGCATTGGGTTCCCACATCAGTCGCTGATGTAGCCTAATGAGCTGACAATGCTGGATGGCAGCTGAGTGCTAAGAGGCTACAGCAGGGAATATGGAAACCCAGGTGCACCTGTCTATCTACTCACAGGGGGGAAACTGTGGGAGACACACAGTGTTGCATAGTAAAACAGTTACACATCATTGATAGTGAATAAGTAGGTGGTGTTGATTGATGTAGCGTTCAGAGTGGAAAAGGAGTTTGTTCATATCGTTATAGAGAAAGCTTTGAATATAGATTTGTGCTCAGGGCTTAAAGCAGCAACCAGCAGTAGAAACAATAACAAAGCATATTCCCCACCCATTATGGTAAAACGCTGAAGGATGTGGCTGGAGAAATGTAACAACTCTCAAATTCATAGAAAGTGTTATGGATGCAAGGACTGATATCCAAATGATATTTTGAATAATTTGAGGCTTATTTACATGTACTTTGTTTACAAACATCATATTTTGGGTTCTGATGTAATACGATAATATTATAATATCCCATTGGGCACAGACATGAATTCAACGTTGGTTTTTAACGTAATTGAATTGAAATGACGTGGAAACAACATTGATTCAACCAGTGTGTGAGCAGTGGGATTTGCCATTTAGTGGACGCTTTTATCCAAAATAACTTACAGTCGTGCTTGCATACATTTAACACACGGGTGGTCCTAGGAAAATAATCCACTATCCTGGAGTTGCAAGCATCAGAGAAAGAGGAGGAGAAGAAGAGGGAGCATGCCTGAGGCCCTATTCCAACTACAAGACAGGAAGGAGAGTCTGAGGAGCGGGGTGGCGAAAGAGAATTCTACTTTTCAAATCACATTACATCTTTGCCTTACCTTTCGTTGTGGCTAGCAACGCGACATGATCCGCAGCTCAAATTGACAGTAAATATCACAGTAGCCACCAGCCAGTAAGCACAAACTATTAACAAAAATTACTGAAACTGTTCTTCTAAAATATATTACACTATTGAATAATGCAACCAAACCATATTACACTTTTGAATAATGCAACAATTCATGTGTAGACAATAGGAATATAAAAGTACAGTAGGCCGACCTTACAAAATTACGACAAACCAGGCTTAATTTTTATCAATATCATGCAAGTCATTACGTGTGGTAAAAACAAATTGTGACTGAAATTGTGGGTATAAGTGAATTCACCGCCTCAAGCTGTTTTATATGGAACCACCACCAACATGTTTTTATTAAATAAAATCGCAACGTCATGTTTTTATAGTCTAAGCTATGTATTTAACCTAAAATAGGCCCATTTATTTGTGTTCTGAGAAAATGTGATCAAATTTGGTTTATATTCACACTTCCAGTCAATAATAAAAAATGGTTGACTGGAATTAATCACCACACCAGTGATGACACTCTATAGGTATCTTTTTAATTACAGATGCAAAGGCCTACATCAGAGTTCCCCAACTGGCGGCTCGCGGGTGGTTTTATTTGGCCCCCCACGTTTTCTGTTGGACATAGAAGACTGCAAAGACACCAGGAAATCAGCTCCAAGTGATTTTAATGTAAGAAATCTGTTCCCAAATATTGCCACGCATAATAGAGAGACGTGATTGTATACAAATGTAAGGAAGGTTTGAAATTATTAGGTATTAGTCAAACATTATATCTGTTTGGGATTCCTATGGTCAATGTGCAGTCTACAAATTATTAGTAACTATGTTCCGGCCCCCCTGACCATCCTTTCAAGAAAAAAAATTGGCTCGCGGCTGTACTTGATGATCCCTGGCCTACATGATGCAACCTTGCATACAGCGAGCTCAGCCCTGTTAGTTTTTGTCCAATCGCAGTTGTTTCACTCTGTCTGTGAAAAGGTTTTTATTGTTTTCATCCTCTCACGGGCCAGGAGTTTTTCTTAAAAACTATATGGCCTGATTAGAAAAATGATCTGTTCCCATCATAGCCCATCATAGCCCTGATTTATTTATGTCATACGCTATAACTAGGGTCCAGAGGTGGTTAGGTTAGCATCAAATCAAATCGTATTTGTCACCTGCACTGAATACAACAGGTGTAGTGTAGCCCTTACCATGAAATGCTTACTTACAAGCCCTTAACCAACAAAGCAGTTAAAGAAATAGAGTTAAGAAAATATTTACTAAATAAACTAAAGTAAAAAAAAAAGTAACACAATAAAATAACAATAATGAGGCTTTATACATGGGGTACCGGTACCAAGTCAATGTGTGGGGGTACAAGTTAGTCAAGGTAATTTGTACATGTAGGTATGGATAAAGTGACTATGCATAGATAATAGACAGCGTGTAGCAGCAGTGTAAAAACAACGGGGGGGGGGGTCAATGTAAATAGTCCAGGTGGCCATTTGATTAATTGTTCAGCAGTCTTATGGCTTGGAGGTAGAAGCTGTTAAGGAGCCTTTTGGTCCTAGATTTGGCGCTAGGGTACCAGGGGCGGAAATCCCGGGGGGGACACGACCCCCCCATCCTGGGAAAAATATGATTTGTCCCCCCCAATATATAACTGAAACATAACTATTTAATTTAAATAATATTAATAATACGCAATGAAAGCAATTGTGCTGATTATAGACACTTAATAGCGCGTTTTTAAGTTTCAAAAGATTGCAACCCCCCCACCCTTTGCCTCACAATGGTTTGATCCACTGCCAGTTCCTTAGCTTGCTAGGTAACAGAGAGGTCGTATCTACTGTCTCAAAGGCACTCAATGCACGTAACTGACGTGAGGTTAATCCAGTCAATCGCGCACACACACTAGCTGAATATGCAGAGCTAGCGCGCAAATATTAACTATTAAGCTAGCTAGTACCTATTCCATTTATGTGGCGTCGTCAAAGATGGAATCAGCTTGCAGATGATGTAAGTTAGTGCTTCAAAGTCCCTGTGATAAGGTTTGCGATAAACTGAAATCCAAACTGAACAGAACTACACTCTCTTCTACCATTGTCTTAAATATATTTAATGGTCTCGTTGCAAAAGCTAAATTGTCGCAAGGGAACTTTTATTTCTTTATTTTATTTCACCTTTATTTAACCCGGGTAGCAAAGATTATAGCAAACACCACTGAAACTGAATTGGTGCTCGCTAGCTTTGCAAATTCAGCTATTGTTGGAAGCCAGCCAATATGAAACAAACTATTAAAATTACAAAAGGTTGCAGCATATGTTGTGTAAATGGTGAACTCATACAGCTGTCAACTCTTGTCATTTTAATCCATTTCACATTTGCTAGCTACCTTTTACATCGAAGCCCAACTAGAATGATTGAAGATGATAGAAGCCCATCTCCTACTGTAAATAACCTACACACTGTGTGTGTAGCCAGCCAGCCAGCCAGCCAGCCAGCCAGCCAGCCAGCCAGCCAGGTAGAAAAATGGCAGAAAAATAATAGACAGACATCAGAGTATTTTTCAATACACCAAAACGCATAGTAAAAACCCTAGTAGCCTAATATCTCAAAGACTAGTTGATAAAATGTTCATAAGAAAGAAATGAAATTCTAATGGAAATGTTTCACAATGATGTCATTAGGCAGAGCAGGCAACAGATGGCACACAGACAGCAGAGTTGGGGACAGATATGCAGGGACAGACTGGCAGAGACAGGGAGTCTCAGGTAAGTTTGTTGAGTCTTTGTTTGGCAACATTATGAAAGGTTCTCAATTTTTTTTACTTGTAAAATAGGAACATAATTGGAAAATGCCATGGATACCCCCACTCTCAACTTAAACTGGTGACTGAACTAAGATTTGTTAAAGGCAATGGTATTGCTGTTGTGATTAGTTGTGTAGTTTTGGGTACCGGTAGTTAGGAGTACGGCAAACACCTTATTTCTTTGGTTCCTCAATATACATTTACCATATTACAAAGTAGGCTATGTGTTACAGCACTACTTTTGGTGTCCCCCTCAGGAATAGCTCTTGAGAAAATTTCATGTAATTGTCCCCTCCAAAGTTGATATCAGATTTTCGCCCCTGTAGGGTACCGCTTGCGGTGCGATAGCAGAGAGAACAGTCTATGACTAGGGTTGCTGGAGTCTTTGACAATTTTTTGGGCCTTCCTCTGACCCCGACAAGTATATAGGTCCTGGATGTCAGGAAGCTTGGTCCCAGTGATGTACTGGGCCGTACACACTATCCTCTGTAGCGCCTTATGCCGAGCAGTTGCCATACCAGGTGGTGATGCAACTGGTCAGGATGCTCTCGATGGTGCTGCCATAGAACGTTTTGAGGATCTGGGGACTCATGCCAAATCTTTTCAGTCTCCTGAGGGGGGAAAGGTGTTGTCTTTACGACTGTCTTGGTGTGTTTGGACCATGATAGTTTGTTGGTGAAACTCTCGACGCACTCCACTACAGCCCCGTCGATGTTAATGGGGGCCTGTTTGGCCCGCTTTTTCCTGTAGTCCACAATCAGCTCCTTTGTCTCGCTCACGTTGAGGGAGAGGTTGTTGTCCTGGCACCATACTGCCAGGTCTCTGACCTCCTCCCTATAGGCTGTCTCATCGTTGTCGGTGATCAGGCCTACCACTGTTGTGTCAACACTTAATGATGGTGTTGGAGTCATGTTAGGCCACGCAGGCATGGGTGAACAGGGAGTACAGGAGGGGACTAAGCACGCACCCCTGAGGGGTCCCAGTGTTGAGGATTAGCGTGGCAGATGTGTTGTTGCCTACCCTTACCACTTGGGGTCGGCCCATCAGGAAGTCCAGGATCCAGTTGCAGAGGGAGGTGTTTAGTCCCAGGGCCCTTAGCTTAGTGATGAGCTTTGTGTTGAACGCTGAGCTGTAGTCAATTAACAGCATTTTTCTCAGCATTTTTCTCACATTTTTAAATTTATTTTAAATTTTTATTTCACCTTTATTTAACTAGGCAAGTCAGTTAAGAACAAATTCTTATTTACAATGACGTCCTACCCCGGCCAAACCCGGACGACACTGGGCAAATTGTGTGCCGCAATATGGGACTCCCAATCACGGCAGCATGTGATACAGCCTGGATTTGAACTAGGGACTGTAGTGATGTCTCTTGCACTGAGATGTAGTGCCTTAGACCGCTGCAGCACTCAGGAACACATAGGTGTTCCTTTTGCCCAGGTGGGAAAGGGCAGTGTGGAGTGCGATTGAGATTGCGTCGTCTGTGGATCTGTTCGGGGCGGTATTCAAATTGGAGTGGGTCTAGGGTTTCTGGGAGGATGGTGTTGATGTGAGCCATGACCAGCCTTTCAAAGCACTTCATGAGTGCTACAAAGGCTACCTTCACTTCCTTGGGCACAGGGACTATGGTGGTCTGCTTGAAACATGTAGGTATTACAGACTCGGTCAGGGAGAGGTTGAAAATGTCAATGAAGACACTTGCCAGTTGGTCCACGTATGCTTTGAGTATACATCCTGGTAATCCATCTGGCCCGCGGCCTTGTGAATGTTGACCTGTTTAAAGGTCTTGTTCACATCAGCTACCGAGAGCGTAATCACACAGTCGCCAGGATCAGCTGGTGCTCTCATGCATGCTTCAGTGTTGCTTGCCTCGAAGCGAGCATAAAAGGCACTTAGCTCGTCTGGTAGGCTCGCATTACTGGGCAGCTTGCGGCTGGGTTTCCCTTTGTAGTGCGTAATAGTTTTCAGCCCTGCCACATCCAATGAGCATCTTAATCCTGTATTGACGCTTTGCCTGTTTGATGTTTCATCTGAGGGTGTAGCGGAATTTCTTATAAGCGTCCGGATTAGTGTCCCGCTCCTTGAAATCATCAGCTCTAGCCTTTAGCTCAATGTGGATTTTGCCTGTAATCCATGGCTTCTGGTTGGGATATGTACTGTACGTACAGTCGGTTTTAGTTTTTACTTGTAAGCAGGAATCAAGAGGATAGAATTATGGTCAGATTTATCAAATGGAGGGTGAGGGAGAGCTTTGTATGCGTCTCTGTGTGTGGAATAAAGGTGGTCTAGAGTTTTTTTTCCTCTGGTTGCACATGTGACATGCTGGTAGAAATTAGGTAAAACGGATTTAAGTTTGCCTGCATTAAAGTCCCTGGGCACTAGGAGCGCCGCTTCTGGATGAGCATTTTCTTGTTTGCTTATGGACTTATACAGCTCAATGAGTGCGGTCTTAGTGCCAGCATCGGTTTGTGGTGGTAAATAGACTGCTACGAATAATATAGATGAGAACTCTCTTGGTAGACAGTGTGATCGACAGCTTATCATGAGGTACTCTGCCTCAGGCGAGCAATACCTCGAGACTTCTTTAATATTAGACATTGCGCACCAGCTGTTATTGACAAATAGACACACACCCCCGCCCCTCGTCTTATCAGACGTAGTTGCTCTGTCCTGCTGATGTACAGGAAACCCAGCCAGCTCTATATTATCCGTGTCATCGTTCAGCCATAACTCCGTGAAACATAATATGTTACCGTTTTTAATGTCCTGTTGGTAGGATGGTCTGAATCGTAGATCATTCATTTTATTTTCCAGTGATTGCACTTTGGCCAATAGAACAGATGGTAGTCGAGGTTTACTCACTCGCCTACAAATTCTCAGAAGGCAGCCCGACCTCCTCCCTCTTTTTCTCCATCTTTTCTTCATGCAAATTATGGGGATTTGGGCCTGTTCTCGAGAAAACAGTATATCCTTCGCGTCAGACTTAAAAAAAAAAAATTCTTTGTCCAGTTCGAGGTGAGTAATCGCTGTTCTGATGTCCAGAAGCTCTTTTCGGTCATAAAAGATGGTAGCAGCCACATTATGTACTGAATAAGTTAAAAAATAAGTTATTACCAGATCCAGAAAAACTCTGGGCCCGAGGAAAACAATTCCCCCCCCCCACCTCTGTGACCAGTGGTGCCACCTTTGAAATCACCACACAATGTTACGTATAAAAAAAACATATCTTATTTGTCTGATCTACATTTTACGTTTTGGTGGCTCAGTGCAGCCGGCAGCTACTGCGACAATTTCTGAATGTAAAAGGCTGTTGCTGCAATTTCAGCTACAAACTCAATACAAGTCTCAAATAATAGGAAATGTCTATACATGTCAGCTGTTTCAAAAACATTGCTCTGCTATGACTATAGCAGTATTTGCTCAACGAGACAATTTTATTTACACTGCCCTGCTTCAAGTGGGGCAACTGTCGGGCAAGTGTCGCACAGTATCTCCAGAGGTAGCGGTCGAGACGTAGCAAGTACGTTTGAGTAATATGTCTAGCTGACGGTATTTTTACCAAAAGTGTAGTAAGTGTGAAGAGGATATAAGATCACACAGGACACCAGATAAGACAGGAGAATTACTCGGACTTACCCTACCCCCCAGCACATAAAAACTGGGGACTGAGACGGGGGGGGGGGCCTGGCTATCAACCCCCGAGCAGGGCCAACCAGGCAGGAAAAAACCTCACCCATTTTGCCAATGCTCAGCCCCCACAACACCAAAGGCATATCAACAGACCACTAACTTACTACCCTGAGACAAGGTAGAGTATAGCCCACGAAGATCTCCCCCACTGCATGGGAGAGCATGAGCAAGCCAGTGACTCAGCCCCTGTAATAGGGTCAGAGGCAGAGAATCCCAGTGGGGAGAGGGGAGTCAGCCAGGCAGAGAGAGCAAGGATGATTCATCACTCCAATGCCTTGCCATCCACCTTCGCAACCCTGGGCCAGACTACACTCAATTATAGGACCTACTGAAGTAATGAGTCTTCAGTAAAGACTTAAAGGCTAAGAGTGAGTTTGGGTCTCTCAGATGGATCGGCAGACCATTCCAGAAAAAATTAAGAAAGCTCTGCCTATAGCTGTTTGGTTAGAAATTCTAGGAATAATAAGAATGCCTGCATCTTGTGACTGTAGCATATGTGTAGGTATGTACGGCAGAACCAAATTGGAGAGATAAGTAGGAGCAAGTCCATGTAATGCTTTGTAGGTTAACAGTAAAACCTTGAAATCAGCCCTAGCCTTAAGAGGAAGCAAGGCTAGCACTGGAGCAATCAAATGTTTTGGTTCTAGTCAAGATTCTAGCAGCCGTATTTAGCACTATTTTACATTGAAGTTTATTTAGTGCCTTATCCAGGCAGCCGGAGAGTAGAGCATTGCATAGTCTAATATTGAAGTGATAAAAGCTGCTCTGCATAATTTGTTGACAAACATTTTCAGATTTAGGAATGTTACAAAGTTGGAAAAAAGCTGCTCTTTAAATATATGATATGTTCATCAAAAGAGAGATCAGGGTCCAGAGTAACGAGATGGTCCTACTCAGTTTTAATTGAGACGACTGTACAACCATCTAGATTCATTGTCAGGTATCTTTGTTTCTTGAGACCTAGAACAAGCATCTCTGTTTTGTCCAAATTTAAAAGTAAAACATTTAAAAAACGTATGTCTTAAACACAGGCTTCCAGGGTAGGGAAGGGGCTTCACCATTTTTCATTGAAATGTACAGCTGTGTGTCGTCTGCATAGCAGTGAAAGTTGATATTGTGTTTCCGAATGACATCACTATGAGGTAGAATATATAATGAAAAGAATAGTGGTCCTAGAACGGAACCTTGAGGAACACTGAAACTTACCTTTGATTTGTATTAGTACTTATTATGGATCCCCATAATAAATGTATTATGGATCCCCACTCTTCCTGGAGTCCAGCAAAATTAAGGCAGTTATACATTTTTTTTAAACATTACAATACATTCACAACAGAGTTCACAACATATTAAGTGTGTGCCCTCAGGCCCCTACTCTACTAACACATATCTACAACACAAAATCCATGTGTACGTATGTGTTTAGTGCGTATGTTATTGTGTGTTTGTATGCATGTTTCTGTGCCTATGTTTGTGTTGCTTCACAATCCCCACTCTTCCATAAGGTGTATTTTTATCTGTTTTTTTAAATCAAATTTTACTCCTTGCATGAGTTACTTGATGTGGAATAGAGTTCAATGTAGTCATGGCTCTATATAGTACTGTGCGCCTCCCATAATCTGTTCTGGACTTGGGGACTGAGAAGAGACCTCTGGTGGCATGTCTTGTTGTTAAAACAGACAGCTCGGTGCATTCAACATGTCAATACCTCTCACAAATACAAGTAGTGATGAAGTCAGTCTCTCCTCTACTTTGAGCCAGGAGAGATTGACAAGCATATTATTAATGTTAGCTCTCTGTGTACATCCAAGGAACAGCCGTGCTGCCCTGTTCTGAGCCAATTGCATTTTTCCTAAGTCCCTCTTTGTGGCACCTGACCACACTACTGAACAGGTGCGGAAAAACTAGGGCCTGTAGGACCTGCCTTGTTGATAGTGCTATTAAGAATGCAGAGCAGGGGGCTTCCGGTATGGCTCAGATCTAATCAATCTCATCTTTTTCAGCTCCTCTACAAATTTGAAATAAATCCTGAAATAAGTTCACCCTTAAGCTTAATGTACCAGGAAAGGCAGTAATAGCTTACTAGCTTCTGAAACCCACAATGCCGACAAAGAAAAGTCACACCAAATATCCAGACTTAACGAGTGAAAGTTTAGAGTCTGAGGACGAAGGCGCCGTGCTAGCTTCATGTGCTAGTGGTGGAAGCGGGACTGAGGCGACAAACACGTGCAGTGCCGTTAGTTCCAAAGATATACTCAAGGCCATCAAAGATATGAGTGCATAATTCTCTATCAAATTTGAAAATGTACTGTCTGCAGTGGACAACGTTAAAAAGGAAGTCAAAGAATGTGCTTGGCAAATCTCTCAGGCTGAGGTACGCATCTCTGGAACCGAAGACAACATAGTACTGCAGGCAACGACCACAGCTCTTAAGGAAAAGGTTGAATCGCTTACCTCTAAACTAATTGATTTGGAGGACCGCAGCAGGAGATCGAACTTGAGACTAGTACATCTCCCCGAAGGCGCTGAGGGGAGCGATGCTTGCTCAGTCCTAGAGCGTTGGCTTCCCGAGGCTCTGGAGATTGAGCCACTCTGCTCTCCTTTGATCATTGAGAGAGCTCATCGGATTTCTGGCCAATGATCCAACCCCAACGTGCCCCTGAGGGCTCTGATAATGAAGTTCTTAATCTATAAAGATAAGATGCACATGGTGAATGCAGTCAGGGAGAAAGGGAGAGTACTCTACAAGAATCGGCAAGTTATGTTCTTCCAAGATCTCTTCATGGAAGTCCACAAGCAGCAGAAACACTTAGACAGTGTCAAGCAGCGACTACGGGCTAAGGCTATCCGGTATGGAATCATTTTTCCAGTGCGCCACGGCGGTCATTCCTACATTTTTGAAACACCAGCCGAGGCGGAGCAGGTTCTTGAGATGCTAGGCAGAGGTGTGGAATCAAAGCAATGTTGAAGAAGAGGCAATAGCAACGTAAAAAACTTTGACCTATTTTTTTTTTAACATTTTTCGAACTGTTGCTTTCGGTTTTGTCTAAATAGGTATTTAAAGTTTGTGCCAGTTCACCGTGTTATAATTTATCTAGTAACATAGTAGCACTGTCTATTGAACTATAATAATGTTGTGTCTTTGGCATCATTAAAGTGAAGACTGTCAAATCAATTCTCTGTAATTATTATTACGTGATTAAACTAATCATGTAAATGTAATTAACTAGGAAGTCGGGGCACCAAGGCAAATCTTCAGATTACAAAGTTATAATTTTCCTAATATAACTCTTCAGATATTTTAATATCTGATCAATTATTCTTCTAATTAATGATTTATTCTTTACCTCACAGTCTCATTCCAAATGTCATAAATTGTTGGTTATCTGCACAAACCCAGCCTTTACTATGAATCATCCATACATCAATTGTCTTAATCATTTATTTACTAACTAACAGAACTGCATAAACAAACACAGTAGATATGGTTACAAGGAAATGATAGGGGAGGTTCCCTAGTGGGCTAAGTCGATATAACGGCTTGGTGGACGAAGGGAAGTGGGTGTGGACTGAAAAGGCGGGAAAGAACAAAAGTAGACACTGCATAATTGATAATTATATCTTGGCGTTCCCCTAGGATAGGGGGCGCTAAAGCGATTTTTGAAAAAAATTTGTGCCCATTTTAAACAGCCTCCTACTCAAACTCAGAAGCTAGGATATGCATATAATTAATACTTGTGGATGGAAAACACCCTAAAGTTTCTAAAACTGTTTGAATGGTGTCTGTGAGTATAACAGAACTCATATGGCAGTCAAAACCCCGAGACCGATCGTAACAGGATGTGGAATTCTGAATTGTGGACTCAACTTCACATCTTTGCCTATTAATCACACCGTGAGCTATGGTTCATTGAGCACTTCCTATTGCTTCCACTAGATGTTCCCAGTCTTCACAAAGTGGTTTGAGTCTCCTACTGTTAAAACTGAATGAATGAGACGCTGTTGAAATTGGTCACATGAGGGCCATCACCATTATGACGCCGGCGGCCCTGTCTACCCTCCCCTTTCGAAACGTTTTGAAACACAATGCAATCGTCCCCCTCGAATCTTGTTGGCTCTCTTGTTGAAACAGGCCCTGAAGATTTATGTTATACAACGTTTGACATGTTTGAACGAACCTAAATGGAAAAAAAATGCTTTTTCTCAAAATAGCTGTCCCGTGGCCGACGGAAGTTTTGGAGCAGCCTTCAGACGCGCTAACAAGAACAAGCTCTTGGAACATAAAGGAATCATTTTTTCGAACGAAAATATATTTGTTGTGGACCTGGGATTCCTGGAAGTGCTTTCTGATGAAGACAACCAAAGGTAAGGGATTATTGACAATAGTATACAAGACTAGATGTGATATGCGATTGTTCCAAGATGGCGCAGTCCTATATTTACTAGGTAATTTTCTGAGTATCGCATCCCCTTTTATCGCAAAGTGTGATTACCCAGTAAAGTTATTTTTAAATAATGGTATTACAGGTGCTTTCAAGAGATATTCACAATATTACATTTTAAAAATGTTTTCGAATAGTAATTTAGTAAATTGTAGCACTGTTTCACCTGATGCATTTGAGGGAAAATAGTTAGTCAACGTTACGCACCGATGTAAAATGTTGTTTTTATATATAAATATGAACTTTATCGAACAAAATAATGCATGTATTGTGTAACATGATGTCCTAGGTGTGTCATCTGATGAAGATTGTCAAAGGTTAGTGCTGCATTTAGCTGTTTTTTGGTTATTTGTGATGCATTTGGTTGGTCGGAAAATGGCTATGTGGCTACTTTTACGAATATACTCCTCTAACATAATCTAATGTTTTGCTTTTGCTGTAAAGCCTTTTTGAAATCGGACAACGTGGTTCGATTCAGGAGAGGTGTATCTATAAAACGATATAATTAGATATTTTTTTATTTATTTTTATTATTAAATGTTGTTATGCTAATGGCGATATGATTTTTCCCTGGATGTCGAGGCCGCACAGGGGATAATTGAAATGCTAAATCTTTGCACATGAACGCTCACTCATTCGGGAATAATTGCAATCAATATATATTTACGCACAGTGTGTCGACGTAATCTCTGTTGGAATCGTCAATCATTCTGTTGGAGTCAGTTCATCATTGTCTCTCTTTCTGCATCCCTGAAGATCAGTCTTTCGTGATTAGAATGGATACTTCAGAGTACCATTCAGAAATGTTCTCATAGAATAGATGTTTTGACGGATGTCGGTCTTCGCATCCCAGGTTGACATCATTTCTAGCTGCAGACTAGTAATTAATATCTAAGATTTGCTCTGTCGGGATTGATAGTCTCAGAGTTGAACCATTTCCACCCGTGTAGCCAATGCTCCACGTAGTATGGTTAGCAATTCAACAACCATTGCAACCTTAGCGGTTTACATCATTTCACAAATAGTTTAATCTTAACCCATTCATTTTATACAATAATTAGATACAAACCCCATCATTTAGAAATGTATATATTCAGAGATATAGTTATGTGTGTTTTCTGTCCTCTCTGAGGTCACCAAATGAAACACACTCGTCATACCCGTCCCTTAAGTGTCCACAGACCATTCCCACCTACTCACAAGTGGACATTTTGTATCAAATCCTCATTTTGGGGATTTAGGAGTTCGCCATGTGAAATCCTTTGTTCTCTCTATGTGTCTCTTTCTGCAGGGCCAGGAATTTACGACCTGAGATAACAGAACCTGGGTGTGGGGGGGGGGGGGGGTTTGTCTCCACCCCCTCCAGGTGTCTCTTATTTTCCCCAGTGTATTTATCCCTGTGTTTCCTGTCTCTCTGTGCCAGTTCGTCTTATATGTTTTCAAGTCAACCAGCATGTTTTTCCTGTGCTCCTTTTTCTAGTCTTCCCGGTTTTGACCTTTGCCTGTTTTTCTGGATTCTGTAACTGCCTGCCTGACCCTTCTGCCTGCCCTGACATCGAGCCTGCCTGCCACTCTTTGCCTCTTGGACTCTAGTTTTGACCTGTCCCCGATCATTCTCTTGCCTACTCCTTTTGGATTATAAATAAACAACAAAGACTCTAACCATCTGCCTCCTGTGTCTGCATCTGGGTCTCGCCTTGTGCCCTTATATTGTGAACACAATATTATGTAATGACAAGTGGTGGGTCAGAAGGTGTACAGAGGGGAATAAACCTCAGAGGCGGCTCCTCACGTGTGTGTGATCTGTTGAGCACCTTATATTGAGTGTCACAGAGAGGGGAAGGGGGAGGTCTGTCAGACTGGAGTAAGAGGGTTAATCACACATTCATGGTTGATTGTCAGGCATGTGTTTTTGTACAATGACGTGCTTTAAAGCGTACTTTGTGTTTTTGTTTATGGTGGTAACAGAGGTCTATTGGTATATTAGGCTGATCCAATGTGCTCTTACGGGGCAATGTTTTAGTTCAAGTGTCCCTGGTAAATTCGATGACTCATAGTGTTAAGGTTAAATTTACATCCTGGACCTATAGGGGATTAAATAAAATCACCAAAATAAAACAGGTAATAAGTAGATTAAAACTTCAGGCGAAGATCATATTTTTGCAAGAATCACATCTATTATCTGGCGACGTTCCTAACATACAAAAGACGTGCCTGGCTGGGCAGGTCATTGTAGCCTTATTTAGTTCCCATGCAAGGGGAGTTATTATTCTTATCCATAAGTCCATTCCATATCAGATATTGCAAACAATTTGTGATCCTGCCGACAGATGTATTATTATACGGGGTACCTTGCTGTCCGACCGGTTGAATTTAATTAATGTGTATGGTCCCAACGAAGATGACAAATTCTTTAATGATTTGTTTTTAAACCTTTCCACACTTCCAGGTAATTATTGTAATGAACACGATGGGAGACAGAGAGCTGGTTTCAAGAGCAGGGCGCAGCAGGTGTTTCTTTGTAAAAGACCACAGGAAGAGGCAGGTAGCTGGGTCCAGGGGCAGGCAGAAGGTCATACACAGGGGGTTCAAAAAGGCAACAGTAAAGGCAGGGAAAAGGCTAGTAACGTCATCAGGGAGATCAGGCAATAGGTTGATAACAGGAAATCCGATAGGCTAAGGTACAGGCAGGGAATAGGCAAAAGGCATTGTTAGTGAGGCAGGCAAAAACTATCATACATGAAAGGATTAAATTACAGGGAAAACCAGAAGTGTGATGTATAGAAGTGTGTCACAAAATAAACAACACCTAACAATGAAGGGTGTAAAGAACTGAACTAAATAGTGTGTGATAATGACATACAGGTGAGTGAACAGGTGATCAGAATTCAGGTGATTAGGATCTGGAGAGTGAGCTGCGTTCAGAGGATCTATGTTTTTGAGAGTGTGAGCTGGAAAGTGAGCTGCGTTCAGGGGATCTACGTGTTTGAGAGTGTGAGGTGGAAGCAGACGTTACACTTATACTGTTGCAGGAGACTTTAATTGCACTTTAGATCCTGTTAAAGATCGCACCTCGGGTTCAAACTACTCCCACATCCAATCTAGGAAAACCATACAGCATTTTATGAAGGATTTAAACTTAGATATTTGGAGAGAAATGAAACCAGATGATGTGGAATACTCCTGTTACTGTAGCGCTCACCAGACCTATTCCCGAATCAACTATTTTTTGATCTCAGCAGCATTACGCTCTAAAATTGAAAATTGCTTTTATGATAGCACTGTCATCTCTGACCATGCTCCAGCATCTCTTATATATTCCAATACAAATTTAGAAGGCGACCCACGTAAATGGCTCTTCCAACCTAAATGGCTGCAAGAGACACATTTTACAGAATACATTGGACAGCAAATTGACCTATACTTTTCAATTAATACAACACAGACTTCAGCTTGTACTAGATGGGAAGCCTTTAAAGCTTTCATAAGGGGTCAAATTATACATTTCACCAGCTGCAAGTCAAAAACTACTCATCAAAAAATGAAATTACTTGAAACCAAAATTAAAACTCTGAAGAGAGACATTTCCTCACAAATTCCACAGAAGGAGTTGCTCTTGCTCAGTGCTCAATATAACAGAATTTCTGCGGGTAGAGCTGCAGCAAGCTTATTGAGACTAAACCAATCATTTTTTGACCAGGGTGAAAAAGCTGGGAAGCTGTTGGCCTGGTGGATCAAACAGCAGCAAGCAGAGAGAGCAATCAATTCAATTCAGGGGAAGCTGTGACGGTAGACCCTCGGGAGATAAACAATATCTTTAAATTCTTTAATGAAAAATTATATGCATCAGAGTATCCTCTTGAAACTGATACCCAGGCTAGCTTTTTAGATAGATTCATCTGAAATATTGGGAAACTCCAATCTAAGGATTTTCTTAATGCTGAGCTGACTGTGGAGGAAATTTCCAATGCAATTGATAGTATGAGGGCGGGGAAGGCATCTGGCCCAGATGGGCTGCCCATTGACATCTACAAGAGATTTAAGAACAAACTGTGCACTCCCCTCCTGGATATGTTTTTGGAATCTTATGAAAATGGACTCCTGCCCTCTTCTTTGAGTGGAGCTCTGATCACTCTGCTCCTAAAACCTGGAAAGCTGCATACCAAATCTGGGTTTTCTGGGGGGTAGAGACCAAAATGGCTTTATTCAAGGTCGTCAAGGATTTCATAATGTTAGGAGAGTGCTAAATGTTCTACATGCTAGAATTGGGTCATCAGACACTGCGATCCTACACCTCTGACTACTTTTTTTAATGCAACAGAATGCTTTACATATCTCGGCATTCATATTGATTCATATATATTCTCAACTAACTATGACCCTGTCGTAGATTCAATAACTCAATCAATAGATAGATGGTCATCTTTACCTATATTTTTAATAGGCCGGATTAACATTCTGAAAATGAATGTCCTCCCAAAACTGTTGTATCTATTTCAGAACATTCCCTTGCCGCCGCCACCATCCCTCTTTACAAGGCTTAAAAAGATGTTCACTATATATTTATCTGGAATAACAGATGTACCAGAGTTCGCTTGTCCTTATGGTACCTACCGTATGACAGAGGGGGGCTCCATTTCCATAATATCCAGCGGTACTTACTACTGGGTAGCTCAGCTTCGCACTGCTATGTACTATTTTACCTCAGAGTCTCTCCCTTCGTGGATGGAAATTAAAATGTCTTCAGTTGTACCCAAATTACCCCTTAACCTCTACATTTACTCAGCTGATATCAAGACAATAAAAAAACTAACAAATAATCCCTTTGATTTTAATACGAGCAACGTTTGGTATGAGGTGTGGAAAAACCTTGGTGAAACGCATTCTTTGTCATGTTTTAGTCCAATCTGGGGAAACCACAGTTTCACTTTTGGGAGAGCTGATCCGTGTTTCCAACTATGGGCCAGCAAGGATTTAAGGAAAGTTTGAGACGTGTATAAAGAAGGTATTTTTTATGTAATTTGAAGAAGTCATAGAAAACTATGACATTCCTAGAAAACTTAAAAAAATATATATTTACTGCTAAGGAGCTAATACAAGTGGCAATATGGTCCGCTATTATCCTCAGTCATTTTCCATCCAAGTTGTCGCACCCCGGTGGCTTGTCATTGTTGATAGACAACAATAATTTGTTTCACCTCTTCCACACTTACTGTACTTTACGGAATTCAAAATTACAACGCTTGTCTTTCATAATTTGGTCAGATATACTTGTATGTGTAGTGTCAGCGTTTGTTGCTGGCATGTCATGCCTAAGTTTGCTAATCTTGCCAATGAAGCAATCATTAAAATAGTTGGGAAATATCTGTGGGTTTTGTGATGAATGAGCCATCTGATTGAATGCATGAATCAGCCCTTTTGTCCAAAATTTCCATTAAGGTGCGCCAAAGCTTTTTACTATCATTCTTTATTTTTACTATTATTCATTATTTTATCTTTGTTTCACAGTGTAGTTTCTTCTTTTTAATTCCTATTTAGTCACATGACTTCTCAATTTGTAATACGTTTGCCAATCGGTTGTACAGCCAGACCTATGTGCCATTTTTTTGGCCTCATCCTTTTTTGCCTATCCTGGTCCAGGCTGTGCCCAGGCAGTTGATTGACTAGGACAGGGAGAGGTTGGAGGACAAACCATCCACAGAGACAAACTGATGTCTTTCCGACTGATGAGATCTAAACCAGGCAAGAACTTGTCCGCGTAGACCAATTAGGGTTTACAATCGTTCCAAAAAATATGGTGATCAACGGTGTCGAAAGCAGCACGAAGGTCTAGGAGCACGAGGACACAGAGCCTTGGTCTGACGCCATTAAAAGGTAATTGACCACCTTCACGAGTGTGGTCTCAGTACTATGATGGGGTCTAAAAGCAGGCTGGAGCATTTTGTGTACATTACTTGTCTTCAGGAAGGCAGTGAGTTGCTGAGCAACAGCTTTTTCGAAACATTTTGAGAGGGAGATTCGATACAGGCGATATATAACATTTTCTGTGTCAAGGTATGGCTTTTTCAGGAGAGGCTTTATTACTGCTACATTTAGTGAGTTTGGTACACATCTGGAGTATAGGGAGCCGTTTATTATGTTCAACATATGAGGGCCAAGCAAAGGAAGTAGCCCTTTCAGAAGTTTAGTTGGAAAAGGGTCCAGTAGACATCTGGAAGGTTTAGAGGCAATTACTATTTTAGTGAACGTATCGAGAGATACAGGTCTGAAAACGTGAGTGTCTCCATTGCTCAGAGGTCCTGGCAGTTCTGTGCAGACTCAGGACAACTGAGTTTTCATTAACTTTTTTGGCGAAAAAGTTAATGAATTCATCACTGCTGAAGTGAAGGCTAACTTCACATTAGTTAGCTTTAAAGCAGTATAAAAAATACATTTGGGATTGTTTTTTATTCTCCTCAATCAGGTTGGAAAAGTAGTCTGATCGAGCA
The DNA here is from genome assembly GCF_965601325.2 of Salmo salar. Classification (NCBI taxonomy): domain Eukaryota; kingdom Metazoa; phylum Chordata; class Actinopteri; order Salmoniformes; family Salmonidae; genus Salmo; species Salmo salar. The sequence continues at coordinate 63,678,516 of NC_138299.1, forward strand.
GCAGTGAGGGTTTTTCGTTATTGCACGGTACCTTTTTTCCAAGCTAGTCGGAAGACTTCCAATTTGGTGGAGTGCCACTGCCGTCCCAATTTTCTGGAAGCTTCCTTCAGGGCTCTGTATACCAGGGAGCTAGCTTCTTGTGACTATTGAAAAAAATATATAATAGTGCTACAGTACCTCATCTAGGGTATTACGCAAGGTTAAATTTAGATCATCGGTTAGATGGTTAAATTATTTTTGCACTCCAACGTCATTGGGTAGGTGAAGGGAGTCTGGAAGGACATCTAGGAATTTTTTGTTTGTCTGAGAATGTATAGTGTCGCTTTTGATAATCCTTGGTTGGGGCTAAGCAAATGATTTGTTGCATTTGCAAACATAATAAGATGGTGGTCCAATAGTCCAGGATTATGAGGAAAAACATTTAGATCCACAATATCTATTCCACTGGACACACCTAGATCCAGGGTATGATTGTGGCAATGCGTAGGTCCCGAGACATGTTGGACATGGCTTTAAAAGGAGTGGTTCTGTGGACTACACCCTGTGAGTATTGAAGTCACTAACAATTTGAGTATTATCTGCCATGACTACGAGGGCCGATAGGAATTCAGGGAACTCAATGAGGATCTCTATATATGGTCCAGGAGGCCTGTAAACAATCACTATAAAAAGTGATTGAGTAGGCTGTATATATTTCATGACTAAAACCTCAAGAGACGAAAACACAGTCATTTATTTCCTGTGTAAATAGCTGTCATAAATGTTAGCAACACCTACGCCTTTATGGATTGAGCAAGGGATATGGTCACTAGTGTAACCAGGAGGAGAGGCCTCAGTTAGCGCAGTCAATTCATCAGGCTTAAGCCAGGTCTCAGTCAGGCCAATCACATCAAGTTCAAGATCAGTGGTTAGTTAATTCACTATGACTGCCTAGGAAGTGAGGGATCTAACATTAAGTAGTCCAATTTTGAGATGAGGTATTATCACAATCTCTTTCAGAAATGACAGGACTGGTCTTTATTCCAGTGAGATTGGCGAACACCTCCATGTTTAGTTTTGCCCGACCTACAGTAGGTCGAGGCACATACACAATCTCAATTGGGAAAACTGAGCTGACTTCACTGACTGTAGTCAACTAAGCTCGCAGGCTGGCTAACTGCCTGCTGCCTGGACTGCTCTCTATCTCACTGTGGATCAAGAGGAGTTAGAGCCCTGTCTTTGTTGATGTATAAAATGAAAGCAACCTTCCAGCTAGGATGGAGTCTGTCACTCTTCAGCAGGCCAGGCATTTCAGCTGTTAACGTGACTGTTGGATACATTCCACATCATAACAAGAAATATAACAAGCTGGCACTTATCAAAGTTCTATAAACAAGCAGGAAAACATACATCCGGATGCCTTTCTTGTCGCCGGTGATTTTAATTCTGCGTCATAACAACATGTGATGCCCAACTTCTAGCAACACGTTTCCTTCACCGCTAGGGGCGATAAAGTGTTAGACAACTATACTTTACGCATGAGCAAGCCATTTGGCAAATAACATCATGACTCCGTACGCCTGCTTCCTGTTTACAAGCAAAAGGTCAAACAGGAAGTAACCGTGACTCACTCCATTGAGAAATGGTCATCAGAATCATAGATTATGCTACAGGACTGCTTTGCTAGCGCTGATTGGTGCTGATAACATTGGCAAGCTAACCACCTCCGTCACCGGCTTCATAAGGAAATGCATCGGCGACATTGTCCCCACAGTGAAGGTTCGCTGCTTCCCCAATCAAAAGCCATGGATTATCACTGAGGTTGGCGCTATGCTAAAGGACAGGGCTACAGCAATCGCAGACAACCCTGACACTAATGGCTGAGGATAGGAACAAGTACAAGAAGTCCTGCTACAACCTCCGCAGAGTCATCAAACGAGCATAAGGACAATATAGGAATAAGGTGGAATCGTACACAAGCTTAAACGCCCGCCACATGTGGCAGGGGCTACAGTCCATTACGGATTATAAAGGAAGATCCAGCCGTGACCTGCCCAACGATGCCTCTATCCCAGACAAACTAAAAGCATTCTATGCACGCTTCAACAATAACAAACAGCGTACTGTGCGTGAGGGCCCCCACTCGGTGACCTCACTCTCCAAGGTTGATTTGAGTAGTTTCTTTAATCAGGTCAACACTTGCAAGGCACAGATTGACTGGCACGCAAATTCATGGTAATTCTCTCCTTGTCCCAGTCTTTAATCCCCACGTCTTAAGATGACTACCATCATTCCTGTTCCCAAGAACTCTAAGGCTTCATGCCACAATGACTACCACCCTGTAGCACTCACATCTGTAATCATTAATAAGGATTGGCGTCCCGTTTGCGTGACAGTTGTAAATCATTCAGCGCGTTATGTCAAGATCGCAGATTTTAGAGTAACAACAAATGTCGGTACATAGAAGTGTCTTATATCATCTGAAAGCTTAAATTATTGTTAATATAACGGCACTGTCCAATTTACAGTAGCTATTCCTGAAGAAATGCCATGCTATTGTTTGAGGAGAACTCCTAACAAAACAATTTTTCACCGCGATAGGTTTGATAAATTCACCTCTGAAGGTGAAATGTGTACTTACATTCTGAAATCTTGCTCTGATTTATCATCCAAAGGTTCCCAGAGTTATAACATGAAGTTTGGTTTTGTTAGATAAAATCCTTTTTCATATCCTAAAAAAGACCATATATCATGCACGATCGATTTTGAATTTCCACTCGTTCCAATTTGCAAAGAAAGGAATCTGTGAAAATCTCACCCTAAACGTTGTATCAACGAGTCAAATCACATTCGTATCTATTCCTCCCAGATCCTAGAAGGTAACAAGACTTCACTATTTCATTAGGGGTGTAGTATATCCTATAGGACACCATATTTGGTCAGAGAGCGGCACCTTCATGGCATGCCGATGACGCGGGCGGCCATCACTTGAACGACTGTATCTTTGTCAAATAAGCACCAATCGGGGTCAAACAAAGCTAGCTAGATAGCCAATGAGCTGGGCTTTACGGGAGTATCCGGAAACCATGTATTTGTCGTAAAATGTAGCCTCTAACCTTGTACAACAGCATGCCTTTTCATTTTGGACAAAAATTATAAGGATATTCAGAGTTATGAAGTTATGAAAACTGGTTGTTTTGCAAATGTTGAACTTATAATATGGCTACAAATACTTGGAAAGCTAAATCAAAGTCCAAGTATACAGATTTGAAGATATTCTTGCAGAGAAATTTAATATAAATGCCTCCTTCGCGATTTGCCCAACAGTACATGGGGACTTCACACTAAAAGTCTTGAGGATCAGTCATACTCCAAGTTATCCATCTGAAACCTTGCACTGCTGGCATCTTTTGGACACTATCGGAATTACAACCAGAGTGATGGCTTTAACAGTGACCTTTCTCTTGCATTTCAAAGATGGTGGTAAAGAAACACCGGTTGGTTTTTTCTTTTGTATTTTCTTCTACCAGATCTATTGTGTTATATTCTCCTACATTCAACTCACATTTCCAAACTTCAAAGTGGGTCCTTTCAAATGGTACCAAGAATATGCATATCCTTGCTTCAGAGCCTGAGCTACAGGCAGTTAGATTTGGCTATGTCATTTAGGCGAAAATTGAAAAAAAGGGGGCTATCCCTAAGAAGTTTTAAGTGCTTTGAAAGGCTAGCCATGGCACACATGACCTCCATCATCCCAGGCCCACCCTAATTTGCATACCGCCCCAACAGAGCCATAGATGACACAATCCTAATTGCACTCCACACTGCCCTCACTTACCTAGATAAGAGTAATACCTATGTGAGAATGCTGTTAATTGACTACAGCTCAGCGTTCAACACAAAGCTCATCACTAAGCTAAGGACCCTGGGACTTAACACTTACCTCTGCAAGTGGATCGTGGACTTCCTGACGGGCTGCCCCCAGGTGGTAAGGGTAGGCAACAACACATCTACCACGCTGATCCTCAACACGGGGGCCCCTCAGGGGTGCGTGCTTAGTCCCTTCCGGTACTCCCTTTTCACCCATGGCTGCGTGGCTAAGCACGACTCCAACACCATTATTAAGTTTGCTGAAGACACAACAGTGATCACCGACAACGATGAGACAGCCTATAAGGAGGAAGTCAGAGACCTGACAGTGTGGTGCCAGGACAACAACCTCTCCCTCAACGTCAGCAAGACAAAGGAGCTGATCGTGGACTACAGGAAAGGAGGGCCGAACACGCCCTCATTCACATTGATGGGGCTGTAGTGGAGCGGGTCGAGAGTTTCAAGTTCCTTGAGGTCCACATAACCAACAAACTATCATGGTCCAAACACACCAAGACAGTCTCCTGAGAGGGAACGACAACACCTTTCCCCCTCAGGAGACTGAAAAGACTTGGTATGAGTCCCCAGATCCTGAAAAAGTTCTACAGCTGCACCATCGAGAGCATCCTGACCAGTTGCATCACCACCTGGTATGGCAACTGCTCGGCATCCGACCGTAAGGCGCTACAGAGGGTAGTGCGTATGGCCCAGTACATCACTGGGGCCAAGCATCCTGACATCCAGGACCTACAGTTGAAGTCGGAAGTTTACATACACTTAGGTTAGAGTCATTAAAACTCGTTTTTCAACCACTCCACAAACTTACAACATCTACTTTGTGCATGACACAAGTAATTTTTCCAACAATTGTTTACAGACAGATTATTTCACTTATAATTCACTGTATCACAATTCCACTGGGTCATAAGTTTACATACACTAAGTTGACTGTGCCTTTAAACAGCTTGGAAAATTCCAGAAAATGATGTCATGGCTTTAGAAGCTTCTGATAGGTTAATTGACATAATTTGAGTCAATTGGAGGTGTACCTGTGGATGTATTTCAAGGCCTACCTTCAAACTCAGTGCCTCTTTGCTTGACATCATGGGAAAATCAAAAGAAATCAGCCAAGACCTCAGAAAATAAATTGTAGACCTCCACAAGTCCGTTTCATCCTTGGGAGCAATTTCCAAATGCCTGAAGGTACCACGTTCATCTGTACAAACAATAGTACGCAAGTATAAACACCATGGGACCACGCAGCCATCATACTGCTCAGGAAGGATGAGACGTCATTATGTCCAACTAATATAGATAAGGGATACGCCATCCAATCTCGTTTGCGCTTAGTGGGACTATCATGTGTTTTTTCACGAGAAAATGACCCAACACACCTCCAGGTTGTGTAAGGGCTATTTGACCAAGAAGGAGCGTGATGGAGTGCTGCAAAAGCCGTTTTCTTTCTCCAAATACACAAACATACTGTATGTATGTGAAATTGCAATGTTTGAGAGAACATCCTCAAGAGGTTAAAGATTAAATTATAAAAGTATGCCATAATAAAGTATAATTAATGTATACTAAAGTATAAGTAAAGTATAATACATGTCATTTTCAACATGCACAGTTTATGATGGAAGTCATCCTGAAGCTCTGGCAACAAGTGTACACTTGTGAGATCTCATTAAGAATGGGATTGAATGAAGAGTGATGAACTGTCAAGGATAATTTCCTCTACATTATGCCCATCATTTATCATTCGACATAGCATCACATAATTGGTCAGTTTATCAAAATGATCTTAAAAACATTTATATTGCATTAAAGTGCATAATTTGTCAAATACATTTGAATCTTCTAAAATATTTGGCTGTTTGCTGGTGACAGGAGGGACTTTCCTGTTTCAATTAGAGGTCGACCGATTAATCGTAATGGCCGATTAATTAGGGCCGATTTAAAGTTTTCATAACAATCGGTAATCGGTATTTTTGGCCACCGATTTGCCGTTTTTTTTTTTTTTTACACCTTTATTTAACTAGGCAAGTCAGATTAAGAACACATTCTTATTTTCAATGATGGCCTAGGAACGGGGGTTAACTGCCTTGTTCAGGGGGGATTCGTTTTTGTAACCTTCCGGTTACGAGTCCAACGCTCTAACCACCTGCCTTACATTGCACTCCACGAGGAGCCTGCATGGCAGGCTGACTACCTGTTACACGAGGGCAGCAAGAAGCCAATGTAAGTTGCTAGCTAGCATTAAACTTATCTTCTAAAAAACTATCAATCTTAACATAATCACTAGTTAACTACACATGGTTGATGATATTACTAGTTTATCTAACGTGTCCTGCGTTGCATATAATCGATGCGGTGCCTGTTAATTTCTCATCGAATCACAGCCTACGTCGACAAAAGGGTGATGATTTAACAAGCGCATTTGCAAAAAAAGCACTGTCGTTGCACCAATGTACCTAACCATAAACATCAATGCCTTTCTTTAAAATCAATACAAAAGTATATATATTTTTAAACCTGCACATTTAGTTAATATTGCCTGCTAATATGAATCTTGCGTTCCGTGCAAGCAGTCAGGGTATATACAGCAGTTTGGGCCGCCTGGCTCATTGCGAACTGTGTGAAGTCCATTTATTCCTAACAAAGGCCGTAATTAATTGACCGGAATTGTACATAATTATGACGTAACATTGAAGGTTGTGCAATGTAACAGGAATATTTAGACTTAGGGATGCCACCCGTTTGTCATAAAATAAGTTGTACTCATCCTTGAAAATGTCGTACTGGAGAGAAGAGGACCAAGGCGCAGCGAGACTGTGAATACTCATACTTTAATAGACTCCAGTAAGGCATCCACAGGAAAACAATAACACGACAATAACAGTCTGACTAGGCACACGGCTAAGCACAGAACAATTCCCCACAACCCCACCGACGGCACTGTGCTACACCCTCCCTCCCCAACCCACCTATCCTGGAGGTGGCTCAGGTGCAGGGCGTGGACCTTGCTCCACCGTCGGCGTAGCCCACTTCGGTGGCGCTGCTAGCTGCGCTGGGCAGATGGGCCACTTGGGCTGACCCTGGCAGACGGACCACTCGTGTTGGGCCGGGGGACAGGAGGGCCCCTCGGGCTGGGCCGGGGGACAGGAGGGCCCCTCGGGCTGGGCCGGGGGACAGGAGGGCCCCTCGGGCTGGGCCGGGGGACAGGAGGGCCCCTCGGGCTGGGCCGGGGGACAGGAGGGCCCCTCGGGCTGGGCCGGGGGACAGGAGGGCCACTCCGGCTGGGCCGGGGGACAGGAGGGCCACTCCGGCTGGGCCGGGGGACAGGAGGGCCACTCCGGCAGGTCAGGGCAGTCTGGCCACTCCGGCAGGTCAGGGCAGTCTGGCCACTCCGGCAGGTCAGGGCAGTCTGGCCACTCCGGCAGTTCAGCGCAGTCTGGCCACTCCGGCAGTTCAGCGCAGTCTGGCCACTCCGGCAGTTCAGCGCAGTCTGACCTCTCTGGCGACTGTTGACTGGCGGGCAGCTCTGACGACTGTTGACTGGCGGGCAGCTCTGACGACTGTTGACTGGCGGGCAGCTCTGGTGACGACTGTTGACTGGCGGGCAGCTCTGGTGACGACTGTTGACTGGCGGGCAGCTCTGGTGACGACTGTTGACTGGCGGGCAGCTCTGGTGACGACTGTTGACTGGCGGGCAGCTCTGGTGACGACTGTTGACTGGCGGGCAGCTCTTGCCCCGTCAAACAGCCCTTGTGCCCCCCCCTAAAAAATTATTGGGGGTGCCTCTCGGTCTCCCTTACCTCGCCAGCCTTCTTCCGCTGCTTGGTCCTTTGTTGGTGGGGAATTCTGTAATAAAATAAGTTGTACTCATCCTTGAAAATGTCCTACTGGAGAGAAGAGGACCAAGGCGCAGCGAGACTGTGAATACTCATACTTTAATAGACTCCAGTAAGGCATCCACAGGAAAACAATAACACGACAGTAACAGTCTGACTAGGCACACGGCTAAGCACAGAACAATTCCCCACAACCCCAAAGACAAACACACACACCTATATAGGACTTCCAATCAAAGGCAACTATACACACCTGCCTTCAATTGGAAGTCCCAATCATCCACCCAACATTTAACCAACACAAACATGCCACGTCCTGACCCCAAAACTAAAACACTAGCTCCATCTGCTGGTCAGGACGTGACACCGTTAGATGAAATACGGAACGGTTCTTTATTTCACTGAAATAATAAACGTTTCGTTTTCGAAATGATCGTTTCCGGATTCGACCATATTAATGACCAAAGGCTCGTATTTCTGTGTGTTATTATGTTATAATTAAGTCTATGATTTGATATTTGATAGAGCAGTCTTACTGAGCGATGGTAGGCAGCAGCAGGCTCGTAAGCATTCATTCAAACAGCCCCTTCGTGCGTTTTGCCAGCAGCTCTTCGCAATTCTTCAAGCATTGCGCTGTTTATGACTTCAAGCCTATCAACCCCCGAGATTAGGCTGGTGTAACCCATGGGAAATGGCTAGCTAGTTAGCGGGTGCGCGCTAATAGTGTTTCAAACGTCACTCGCTCTGAGACTTGGGAGTTGTTGTTCCCCTTGCTCTACATGGGTAACGCTGCTTCGAGGGTGGCTGTTGTCGATGTGTCCCTGGTTTGAGCCCAGGTAGGAGCGAGGAGAGGGACGGAAGCTATACTGTTACACTGGCAATACTAAAGTGCCTATAAGAACATCCAATAGTCAAAGGTATATGAAATACAAATCGTATAGTGAGAAATAGTCCTATAATTCCTATAACTAAAACCTAAAACTTCTTACCTGGGAATATTGAAGACTCATGTTAAAAGGAACCACCAGCTTTCATATGTTCTGAGCAAGGAACTTAAACGTTAGCTTTTTTACATGGCACATATTGCACTTTTACTTTCTTCTCCAACACTTTGTTTTTGCATTATTTAAACCAAATTGAACGTTTCATTATTTATTTGAGGCTAGATTGATATTATTTATGTATTATATTAAGTTAAAATAAGTGTTCATTCAGTATTGTTGTAATTGTCATTATTACAAATAAATTAATTTAAAGAAATCGGCCGATTATCCGGTATCGGCTTTTTTGGGTCCTCCAATAATCAGTATCGGCGTTGAAAAATCATAATCGGTTGACCTCTAGTTTCAATGTCTACAATAACTTTTTATACAATATGATTTAATTCACATGAGATCAGTTTAATGGAAATCTGGATACTGTCAGACCTTATTTGCCTATATAAGTAGTGAAAGATCAAAGAACAATATATATATATATATATATATATATATATATATATATATATATATATATATATATATATATATCCACAGTACCAGTCAAAAGTTTGGACACACCTACTTATAATTCAAGGGTTTTTAATTATTTTGACTATTTTCTACATTGTAGAATAATAGTGAAGACATCAACACTATGAAATAACACATATGGAATCTTGTAGTAACCAAAAAAGTGTTAAACAAATCCAAATATATATATTTTAATTCTCTCAACCAGGTAAATGAGGTAGTCACCTGGAATGCATATTCAATAAACAGGTGTGCGTTGTTAAAAGTTGGGTGGGGTGGTATATAGAAGATAGCCCTATTTGGTAAAAGACCAAGTCCATATTATGGCAAGAACAGCTCAAATAAGCAAAGAGAAACAACAGTCAATCATTACTTTAACACATGAAGGTCAGTTAATCTCGAAAATGTCTTTGAAAGAACTTTGAAAGTTTCTTCAAGTGCAGTCGCAAAAACCATCAAGCACTATGATGAAACTGGCTCTCATGAGGACCGCCACAGGAAAGGAAGACCCAGAGTTACCTCTGCTGCAGAGGATAAGTTCATTAGAGTTACCAGCCTCAGAAATTGCAGCCCAAATAAATGCTACACAGAGTTAAAGTAACAGACATATTTCAACATTAACTGTTCAGAAGAGACTGCGTGAATCAGGCCTTCATGTTTGAAATGCTGCAAAGAAACCACTATTAAAGGACACCAATAAAAAAAAGATACTTGCTTGGGCCAAGAAACACGAGCAATGGACTGGTGGAAATCTGTCCTTTGGTCTGATGAGTCCAAATTTGAGACTTTTGGTTCCAACCGCCGTGTCTTTGTGAGATGCAGAGTAGGTGAACGGATGATCTCTGCATGTGTGGTTCCCACCGTGAAGCATGGAGGAGGAGTTGTGATGGTGTGGGGGCTTTGCTGGTGACACTGTCAGTGATTTTTTTAGAATTCAAGGCACACTTAACCAGCATGGCTACCACATCATTCTGCAGCGATACGCCATCCCATCTGGGTTGTGCTTAGTGGGACTATAATTTGTTTTTCAACAGGACAATGACCCAACACACCTTCAAGCTGTGTAAGGGCTATTTGACCAAGAAGGAGAGTGATGGAGTGCTGCATCAGATGACCTGGCCTCCACAATCACCTGACCTCAACCCAATTGAGATGGTTTGGGATGAGTTGGACTGCAGAGTGAAGGAAAAGCAGCCAACAAGTGCTCAGCACATGTGGGAACTGCTTCAAGACTGTTGGAAAAGCATTCCAGGTGAAGCTGGTTGAGATAATGCCAAGAGTGTGCAAAGCTGTCAATGCAAAGGGTGGATACTTTGAAGAATAAAAAATATATTTTGATTTGTTTAACACTTTTTTAGTTACTACATGATTCCATATGTGTTATTTCATAGTTTTGTAGAAAATAGTAAAAATAAAGAAAAACCCTTGAATGAGTAAGTGTGTCCAAACTTATGACTGGTACTGTAACAAAATATTTGAACAAAAAACAAATCAACATTATCTTCAATAACACATGAATAGTTGAAAAATGAAAAGTAATACACAACAATCACATATCTAAGGTCATATACACTGCTCAAAAAAATAAAGGGAACACTAAAATAACACATCCTAGATCTGAATTAATGAAATAATCTTTTAAATACTTTTTTCTTTACATAGTTGAATGTGCTGACAACAAAATCACACAAAAATAATCAATGGAAATCCAATTTATCAACCCATGGAGGTCTGGATTTGGAGTCACACTCAAAATTAAAGTGGAAAACCACACTACAGTCTGATCCAACTTTGATGTAATGTCCTTAAAACAAGTCAAAATGAGGCTCAGTAGTGTGTGTGGCCTCCACGTGCCTGTATGACCTCCCTACAATGCCTGGGCATGCTCCTGATGAGGTGGCGGATGGTCTCCTGAGAGATCTCCTCCCAGACCTGGACTAAAGCATCCACCAACTCCTGGACAGTCTGTGGTGCAACGTGGCGTTGGTGGATGGAGCGAGACATGATGTCCCAGATGTGCTCAATTGGATTCAGGTCTGGGGAACGGGCGGGCCAGTCCATAGCATCAATGCCTTCCTCTTGCAGGAACTGCTGACACACTCCAGCCACATGAGGTCTAGCATTGTCTTGCATTAGGAGGAACCCAGGGCCAACCGCACCAGCATATGGTCTCACAAGGGGTCTGAGGACCTCATCTCGGTACCTAATGGCAGTCAGGCTACCTCTGGCGAGCACATGGAGGGCTGTGTGGCCCCCCAAAGAAATGCCACCCCACACCATGACTGACCCACTGCCAAACCGGTCATGCTGGAGGATGTTGCAGGCAGCAGAATGTTCTCCACGGCGTCTCCAGACTGTCACGTCTGTCACATGTGCTCAGTGTGAACCTGCTTTCATCTGTGAAGAGCACAGGGCGCCAGTGGCGAATTTGCCAATCTTGGTGTTCTCTGGCAAATGCCAAACGTCCTGCACGGTGTTGGGCTGTAAGCACAACCCCCACCTGTGGACGTCGGGCCCTGATACCACCCTCATGGAGGCTGTTTCTGACCGTTTGAGCAGACACATGCACATTTGTGGCCTGCTGGAGGTCATTTTGCAGGGCTCTGGCAGTTCTCCTCCTGCTCCTCCTTGCACAAAGGCAGAGGTAGCGGTCCTGCTGCTGGGTTGTTGCCCTTCTACGTCCTCCTCCACGTCTCCTGATGTACTGGCCTGTCTCCTGGTAGCGCCTCCATGCTTTGGACACTACGCTGACAGACACAGCAAACCTTCATGCCACAGCTCGCATTGATGTGCCATCCTGGATGAGCTGCACTACCTGAGCCACTTGTGTGGGTTGTAGACTCCGTCTCATGCTACCACTAGAGTGAAAGCACCGCCAGCATTCAAAAGTGACCAAAACATCAGCCAGGAAGCATAGGAACTGAGAAGTGGTCTGTGGTTACCACCTGCAGAACCACTCCTTTATTGGGGGTGTCTTGCTAATTGCCTATAATTTCCACCTGTTGTCTATTCCATTTGCACAACAGCATGTGAAATTTATTGTCAATCAGTGTTGCTTCCTAAGTGGACAGTTTGATTTCACAGAAGTGTGATTGACTTGGAGTTACATTGTGTTGTTTAAGTGTTCCCTTTATTTTTTTGAGCAGTGTATATAAAGTTGTGTGATTTGCTGCAATCTCATATGCTTATTTACCAGACTTGCAAACAGCTACAGTAATGTTATTATTGGACATTGAGAGCCCTTTATCAGAATATGGATCTCCGTTCAAGTTCTTCGCAAGATATCCAAACAGATTGTGTGACTGGAACTAACCGCTTTATACATTCAGTATTCACAAGATTTTCCTAGGGGATATCTTCATAAATGTAAAAAAAAAAACACTTTAATTGTATTTACATTAAGCAATTTGTAAGTTTATTTTGTTATGTAATTTCATTAGTGTGCCAGGGCAAGGCCTCCCAATTGCCAATGATTAGATTTCACAAGTCTGGCAGAAGTAGGTAAGAAATCAAATTGTCGATTGGCGTACATAAACCTTTTTTAACATTAGAAATCAAACGAGCAATACAGAAATATAAGTGAAATATTGCCTCAGACACTACATCTATTTATCAAAAGATAACCACTTTTAGATGGAAAATGTATATCACTTTACCCAACAACAATGAACCTTTATCCCCACACAGCGTCTAAATCTAAATTCTCTTTTGATTAACGGCATTCACTCAGAATCAATTCTCATCTGAATATTAGTAATAATCCACTGTATTAACAAAGCGTTGACTGAATTTCAATATATTCCCCGAGAGTAAAAAAAATGATATATACATATATGCCTAAAAGTAAATTTGGAGGAAAGTATGGCTTGTTATTAGCTTGGAGCAGATCTATACCAACTACAAAGGGAATCCATTCAACTCAGTTAGTTAATTGAACAGATGGAAAATACAGACCGGTTGGAAAGCATATCGACAAAGTCCCTGTGCTGATAATGTGGTCACTGTATTGATTAAAGTGCATGGAGGAAATACAGTATAATGCAACTGGCATAAAGCACTACAGAGAAACGGTGGTCAATAGAAGTACTTACTAGTCTACGGAAACAAAACAGACAATAACACATAAACATTTTTAAAAAATGAATACAAATCCAATTTCAAGGGACTTACAGTATACCTTCACGATTGCGCTTTTGACACATTCAAATTAAATAATTAATTAATTTACCTTTCATGTTCACCTCTGCTCAATAAACACCACAACAGACTTCAGTAGAACCAACCAACACATCAAAATAATAATCTTACTAAATAAGTTTTGTTTTAGACCATAGAGAAAATATTTTGCTTTCCAAAAGGTGAATGCTGCTGTCCTAGAACTCCAGCGCAGGGGACAGTACATTCATACCTACTCCTCCGGGGTGTAGTAGGGCATCCAGAAGTCAACGAGGACAGTATCAGGACCACCCATTATCACAGTATTTGCACTTTGGCCCTTCTCCTTAACCCCTCTTCCTGGAAGCTGAGAGTCCTCGGAGACGTGGGGTCCCTAGGGCCTGCTGGGGCTGTGGCTCTGCTCCATGGTGATGAAGAAGAGGAAAATTGCGGCGGTGAGCAGTGTGTGCATGGACTCATAGAGCAGCTTGGGCGAGAAGACGCTCCAGATAAAGAGGTGGTAGCGCAGAGCCGTGACCAGCACCACGTAGGCTGCCGCCGGCACGGAGCGCAGCAGGGCCAAGCAGTAGCAGCCATGGCCGACCGCCACTGAGCTCCTGGAGAGAGAAGGAGAGGTAGAGGGGGATATGGGAGAGGGTGAAGAGATACAATGGGAGAGAAGGGAGAGAAATTGATTTGAATCTCATTTGGTTGTCAGAACAATGGAAAAACAGATGCCATGAGCAGTCAAAAAAACCACAAATGTGCACCTGACAAAAATAAATAAATACTGCATGGGACATCACAGGATTGGAGGTTCGCATCTCATAGGTCACGTTTTAACACCATGTGTACATTCAACCTCCACATCTAAAGTACTTGATAGAAAACAAACGCTATTGAACTCCTGGACTCATAGACAGAGCCTATTGCAATTATCTTAGCCTTGAGGCACATGCTTTCATCAGCATTTCTTCCTGAGGACTTGTATCTCGGCCTTCTCAATGCTTATGGTTGCTTTAGCCTACCATCGACTCTAACATGAAGATGGCCTTGGTACCTCTGAAAAGAATGTGATCTAATTGTCTATTCAGATAGGGCTGGATGGATGCCAGCGCATGTAGGACATATAGGATATGACCTTCCACGACAGCCTTTCAATTCAAATGAAAGGCAGATATGGTAGGAGAATTTCTCATTCAAAACAATCGGAAATACAGAGAAGTGTGTACAAGCTGCTTGCACACACTGTCTCTTCACACTCTTTTTTTCAACATTCGTTCTCTTTCACAAAAGCACACATGTGCACAAACCTGCACCCACAAACACGTGTGCGCGCATACACACGCACAAACACACACACACATTCACACACAGCATCTAAAAGCTCCTACGTCTGAATAGAGCCACAGCTCATTCCATATTCAGACTGGGATACTGCAGCCATGTAATCGCAAAGCTCTGGGGGAGGAAGTTCAAGCCTGGGAAGTCATCCCTCCCAAACAAATAAAGGCACGCTAAAGTACTGCACTGAGGCAGTGGGTGGTAGTTGTAGAAAACCCTTACAGTCCCTCTCCTGAACACTATCACTACAACACTTCTACCTAGTCCACTTCCTGTTTGATGTGGGTGTGTGCCTGTCTTGAGTGTGGTAATAAAGTGTGAATTGCATCCCTGTCTCCTACTGTTCCTTTCCGTCCTCTTACTGGGACACCGGGACAGTTGCACCTACTGTATATCTAAACCGGCACCTCTATCAGACACCACCACATGGTGGCACTCTTTTTCATTGTCTGGATAGATGCAATTGTCCTGGATTAGACCACTACTGACAGGATGCAGTTCATGCTGTATGCCATGCCCCAGACCAGGCGCACATGCCGGCGTGAATAGAAGGACTGGGGAGTCCAGCAGATCGAGGCCATAGAGAAGCCCCCCATGCGGATACTGTCCCCCTACTGCAACATTGTCACCATCAGGGACTGCACCTCTTGTCCTCGAGTACCACAGGATCGACCAACTGTGTCCTGTGTACCAGGTATTGCAGCAGCCTCGAATGGCTTGGGTGCCACGGCCACTGGTCCGGTCACCACTCACACATGTCAAGTGGCAACCGGCCCGCCAGCCAGTTCAGCTGCCACCTGGACTCCAGCATGTCCAGTGGTCACAAGAGCCCCAGGAGGTTCTTCAGCCAGTGCTCTCACCAGCTCCTTGGCACGTCAGGCACACACATTCACCAGGACTCCAGTATGTCCAGACAAATACGTAGCACGCTGCACTCCAGCAAACCATGCGGTCCCAACATGCCAGTCCGGCCAGCAGCTGCTAGAGTTAGAGCCAGGCCTGCCACCCAGACTGATGCCACGATGGATATCCATTCACACCCAGGTCGGCGCCGGAAGCAACCCAGCTCCCATAGCCAGTCCTTGAGCCAGCCAAGAAGTTACCAGAGCCTCAACCAGTCCTATCCAATGCGCTTCAGATGCCAAAACCGATGACAGAGGTGGAGCCAGACCTGTGACTGTCAGTGCTTGAGCCTGCCCCACGATGGCTACCGAGGCCCAAGTCTTCCAGCAGCTGGCTGAACTCCACTCCGCACCCCAGCCGGGGCCAACAAAAGCAGCACCTGAGCCAGTTGAGCCGTTGCCAGTGCTGCACCCTGCCCTATGACCAGCAGAGTTCAAAGAAGCAAAGACGATGCCAGAGCTGCAGCCCGACCAGCAGCCGCCAGTGATCCAACCTTATCAACCTGCAGGACCAGATTTGCAGCCACTGGTGCCCAAGCCACCACCTCAGACACTCCTGCTAGTGTCTCTCCTGGGCTAGACATGACCAGACTCAACTCCAGTGCTGGTCGCTACACTACCCTCTGCTCTTGCAGACCAGGTTGGCCTGGATCTAACACCCAAGCCGACTCCACAGTCAGAGTCCCAGTTGGCGTCCAATCCTTCACTATCTTTCCTGTACCTGCCAGCATCAGACCAGACCCCAGTTCTGGTCCTGATGTTCAATGCCGTCCCGCAGAACCAGTCCAGCACCAACCTGGGCCCATGACCAGACCGAGCACCAGCCCTGGGTCCAATGTCTGACCCTGTCCTGGACCTGTCGGCCGACTCAGCTCCAGTCATATGTCTGCCATCCATTCCTGCCTGCTGACGCCTCAGTACCAGATTCAGTGCCAGCCCTGGATCCACCTCCTGGACCAGATGTAGACCGGCCTCGGGCTCTGGACCTGGATAACCATCCAGGACCTGTGGGACTCTCAGCACTCTCTCCCTGTCCCTATCAAGTATGCCTAGCCTGCCTCAGTGGGATGGACATTATGGACATTATGAGTGCCTTGTCCCTTACTGACCATGGGGTGAAGGATTGAAGGATCCAAAGGCATAACGCGTGAGCGTAAAATAAGAGACAAAAAGTCAAATAGTTCCATTACCGTTTGTAGAAACATGTCAAACGATGTTTACAATCAATCCTTAGGGTCTTTTTAACATAAAACGTTGATAATTTTCCAACCGGACAATAGCGTATTCATTACAGAACAAAAAGAATGAGCAGCGCGCCAAACGTGCCTGCGCACTAAACAACTCACTGGTCCCAGGCAGTCCACTGATAGACTGAGCTCCTATTCTCTGCCCAGTAACAGGAGACGCATGAAACAAGTTTCTAAAGGCTGTTGATAGCCAATGGAAGCCTTAGGAAGTGCAAAATGACCCCACAGACACTGTAGTTTGAACAGGGATAGATAGAAGAACTACAAATCACTTCCTGGTTGGATTTTTCTCAGGTTTTTGCCTGCCATATGAGTTCTGTTATACTCACAGACATCATTCAAACAGTTTTAGAAACTTCAGAGTGTTTTCTATCCAAATCTACTAATAATATGCATATCTTAGTTTCTGGGAGTGAGTAGGAGGCAGTTTACTCTGGGCACGTCAGTCATCCAAGCGACTCAATACTGCCACCATCCATAAGAAGTTAAAGGACCCCCAAACGTGAGAGACATTGTGGTTAAATCTGATTTCCCACCAGAGAAAAGGGAAACTTTATTGGACAAGGTTCCGGAGGGTAATTACAAATGTGGCCAATGTCCTCAATGCAGCTTCATGTACAAACGCAACTCATTTACCCACCCCCGCACAGGACAAATATTTAAGATCAAGGGCCTGATTACCTGCATGTCCTCCAATGATATTTACATGTTGAAATGTTCTTGTGGTCTGTCTTACATAGGGAAAACCCATAGAAGCCTCAAGACATGGGTCAGTGAGCACCGCAACAATGTGTAAGGGCTATTTTACCAAGAAGGAGAGTGATGGAGTGCTGCATCAGATGACCTGGCCTCCACAATCCCCGACCTCAACCAAATTGAGATGGTTTGCGATGAGTCAGACCGCAGAGTAAAGGAAAAGCAGCCAACAAGTCTTGGCGGACAGAAGACACAGCTGAAGACACACATTCCCAGTGCAGTCAATGCTACCTGCTACATAGGCAGCATGAGCAGCACTCAACACATGCCTGGAGGCTTGTGTGCCTGGAGCGTATATTTAATCTCAGAGTTTATTTCCTATGAAGAAACTCTTGTCTCTGAAGAGTACACTACACGCATAATACAGCAACTTGTCATATGCCTCTGGTGTAAAAACAGAGACAGTACCAGTCAAAAGTTTAGACACCTACTCCTGCAAGGATTATTTCTTTATTTGTACCATTTTCTACATTGTAGAATAATAGTGAAGACATCAAAACTATGAAATATCACATATGTAATCTTGTAGTAACCAAAAAAGTGTTAAACAAATAAAAATATATTATATTTGAGATTCTTCAAAGTAGCCTCAAACCATCAAGCACTATGATGAAACTGGCTCTCATGAGTACCACCACAGGAAAGGAAGACCCAGAGTTACCTCTGCTACAGAGAATAAGTATATTGGAGTTACAAGTCTCAGAAATTGCAGCCCAAATAAATGTTTCACAGAGTTCAACTAACAGACACATCTCAACATCAACTGTTCAGAAGAGACTGTGTGAATCTGGCCTTCATGGTCGAATTGCTGCAAAGAAACCACTACTGAAGGACACCAATAAAAATAAGAAACTTCCTTAGGCCAAGAAACACAAGCAATGGACATTAGACCGGTGAAAATCTGTCCTGTGGTCTGATGAGTCCAAATTTGAGATTTTTGGTTCTAACTGCCGTGTCTTTGTGAGACGCAGAGTAGGTGAACAGATGATCTCTGCATGTGTGGTTCCCACCGTGAAGCATGGTGGAGGAGGTGTGATGGTGTGGGGGTGCTTTGATGGTGACACTGTCAGTGATTTATTTTGAATTCACGGCACACTTAGCTAGCATGGCTACCACAGCATTCTGCAGCGATACGCCATCCCATCTGGTTTGCGCTTAGTCGGACTATAATTCGTTTTTCAACAGGACAGTGACCTAAAACACACCTCCAGGCTGTGTAAGGGCTATTTGACCAAGAAGGAGAGTGATGGAGTGCTGCATCAGATGACCTGGCCTCCACAATCACCTGACCTCAACCCAATTGAGATGGTTTGCGATGAGTTGGACCACAGAGTGAAGGAAAAGCAGCCAACAAGTGCTCAGCATTTGTGGAAACTCCTTCAAGACTGTTGGAAAAGTATTCTAGGTGAGGCTGGTTGAGAGAATGTCAAGAGTGTGCAAAGCTGTCATCAAGTCAAAGGTGGCTACTTTGAAGAATGTCAAATATAACATATATTTTAATTTGTTTAACACTTTTTTGGTTACTACATGATTCCATATGTGTTATTTCATAGTTTGATGCGTTCACTATTATTCTACAAGTATGAAAATAGCAAAAATAAAGAAAAACCCTTGAATGAGTAGGTGTGTCCAAACTTTTGACTGGTACTGTATACTAAAATGAAAACAATGCCTTCCAATATGGAGAAAGTTATCGTGTTTTGTTTAAAACCTTGCAATAGGGGAAAAAGCAGAATGTTGTTTGAGAGTGACCCGTGTGTATAAGTAGTAGATTGAGAAGGTCTTCCTATTGGGAAATAGGGAGTTCTAGTTGAAGGAAACAGATTATGGAGACTAGTGAAAGTAACAAAGTGAATGGTAATTGGCTTTCAAATAGCAATCCAATAATGCAATATTTTAGTAATTTGAAGAAGCAAGACAGGGATTGAGCATTGCAATTTAAATAGAGGCCGCTCACTCTTAAATAGAGGCCGCCTGGTCCACTGCTCTCGTGTTTAAGTCATCTGTTGTTTGTGATTTAAGATAAGTTTCCTGTGGAACAATGTATACCCACCAATACACACTGACACAGTGGGGAAATTAGGGACAGTGTACAGAATTGTATATCAATGCAACAGGTCAAAAAGATTAAGATTAGAAGAGAGTTGTTTACTTTAGAAGGTGCCCAATTCAGCTTTACGGGACACAGTATCATCTGATGTGTCTGAAGTATAATTCTGTGAACTTGATTATATTTATTTTCTTTCTTCCAGGACTGATGGAATATCCGCTCCCTTTGAAAGGCTTCCTTAGGCAGGTGCCTTAAGAGAGCAGTTAAAAGTACCCGGATCTAGCTGTGAAGGGACCTCCCAAATGAAGCGTTTACTATGGTCCTTCACCACTTTTACCGTGAGACCTGAGGCCGAGCCAGCAACCTGAACACAGCAATCAGTTGAAGCTATCAACTGCCTTTTCACTCATGCCTTTTCTCACTGGAGTGCGACATGAGTCCACGTGCAGTGAGCATGGAGAGGGATCCCTTCCAAACCCATCAAATCAAATTTTATTTGTCACATGTGCCGAATACAACAGGTGTAGACCTTAAAGTGAAATGCTTACTTACAAGCCCTTAACCAACAATGCAGTTAAGAAAAATAAGTATTTACTAAAATAAACTGAAGTTAAAAAATCTAAAATAAAGGAGCAACAATAAAATAACAGTAGGGGGTACCGGTAAAGAGTCAATGTGTGGGGGCACAGGTCAATCGAGGTAATTGAGGTAGAGGTAAAGTGACTATGCATGGTTAATATATAGGGTGCAGCAGTAGCGGAAATATGGGGGTGGGGGGAGACAATGCAAATAGTCCAGGTAGCCATTTGATTGGCTGTTCAGGAGTCTTACGGCTTGGGGGTAGAAGCTGTTAAGAAGACTTTTGGACCTAGATCTGGCACTCCGGTACCGCTTGCCATGCGGTAGCAGAGCGAACAGTCTGACTAGGGTGGCTGGAGTCTTTGGCAATGTTTAGGGCCTTCCTCTGACAATGCCTGGTATAGAGGTCCTGGATGGCAGGAAGCTTGGCCCCAGTGACGTACTGGACCGTACACACTACCATCTGCAGTGCCTTGCCGTCAGAGGCCGAGCAGTTGCCATACCAGGCGGTGATGCAAACAGTCAGGATGCTCTCGATGGTGCAGCTGTAGAACTTTTTGAGGATCTGAGGACCCATGCCAAATCTTTTCAGTCTCCTGAGGGGGAAAGGCATTGTCATGCCCTCTTCACGACTGCCTTGGTGTGTTTAGACCATGATAGTTGGTGATGTGGACAACAAGGAACTTGAAGCTCTCAATCTGCTCCACTACAGCCCCATCGTTGAGAATGGGGGCGTGCTCGGTCCTCCTTTTCCTGTAGTCTACAATCATTTCATTTGTCATGATCACGTTGAGGGAGAGGTTGTTATCCTGGCACCACATTGCCAGGTCTCTGACCGCCTTATAGGCTGTCTCATTGTTGTCTGTGATCATCGGCAAACTTAATTGTGGTGTTGGAGTCGTGCTTGGCCATGCAGTCATGGGTGAACAGGGAGTACAGGAGGGGACTGAGGGGCCCCCCTGAGGGGCCCCCATGTTGAGGATCAGTGGGGCAGATGTCTTATTATCTACCCTTACCACCTGGGGGCGGCCTGTCAGGAAGTCCAGGATCCAGTTGCAGAGGGAGGTGTTTAGTCCCAGGGTCCTTAGCTTAGTGATTAGCTTTGAGGGCACTATGGTGTTAAACGCTGAGCTGTAGTCAATGAATAACATTCTCACATACAGTGGGGCAAAAAAGTATTTAGTCAGCCACCAATTGTGCAAGTTCTCCCACTTAACCTCTATGGGCTAGGCGGGACGAATTCGTCCCACCTACGTAACAGCCACTTGAAGCCTGTGGCGCGATTTTCAAAACCTTAAAAATCCTATTACTTCAATTTCTCAAACATATGACTATTTTACAGCTATTTAAAGACAAGACTCTCGTTAATCTAACCACACTGTCCGATTTCAAAAAGGCTTTACAACGAAAGCAAAACATTAGATTATGTCAGCAGAGTACCAATCCAGAAATAATCAGACACCCATTTTTCAAGCTAGCATATAATGTCACAAAAACCCAGAAGACAGCTAAATGCAACACTAACCTTTGATGATCTTCATCAGATGACAACCCTAGGACATTATGTTATACAATACATGCATGTTTTGTTCAATCAAGTTCATATTTATATCAAAAACCAGCTTTTTACATTAGCATGTGACGTTCAGAACTAGCATACCCCCCGCAAACTTCCGGGGAATTCGCAAAAATTTTACTAAATTACTCACGATAAACGTTCACAAAAAGCATAACAATTATTTTAAGAATTATAGATACAGACCTCCTCTATGCACTCGATATGTCCGATTTTAAAATAGCTTTTTGGTGAAAGCACAATATTCTAAGTACATAGCCCAGGCATCACGGGCTAGCTATTTAGACACACGGCAAGTTTAGCACTCACCATAATCATATTTACTATTATAAAAGTTTGATTACCTTTTGTTGTCTTCGTCAGAATGCACTCCCAGGACTGCTACTTCAATAACAAATGTTGGTTTGGTCCAAAATAATCCATCGTTATATCCGAATAGCGGCGTTTTGTTCGTGCGTTCCAGACACTATCCGAAATGGTAAAGAAGGGTCCCGCGCATGGCGCAATTCGTGACAAAAAAATTCTAAATATTCCATTACCGTACTTCGAAGCATGTCAACCGCTGTTTAAAATCAATTTTTATGCCATTTTCTCGTAGAAAAGCGATAATATTCCGACCGGGAATCTCCTTTTCGGCAAACAGAGGAAAAAATCACAAAGACGGGGGCGGTCAGGTCATGCGCCTAAGCCCAGAGTCCCTTGATTGGCCACTTGAGAAAGGCGATAATGTGTTTCAGCCTGGGGCTGGGATGACGACATTCAGGTTTTTCCCGGGCTCTGAGCGCCTATGGACGACGTAGGAAGTGTCACGTTAGAGCAGAGATCCTTAGTAAAAGATAGAGATGGCAAAGAAGTTCCAGAAATGGTCAGACAGGCCACTTCCTGTAAAGGAATCTCTCAGGTTTTGACCTGCCATTTGAGTTCTGTTATACTCACAGACACCATTCAAACAGTTTTAGAAACTTTAGGGTGTTTTATATCCATATGTAATAAGTATATGCATATTCTAGTTACTGGGTAGGAGTGGTAACCAGATTAAATCGGGTACGTTTTTTATCCAGCCGTGTCAATACTGCCCCCTAGCCCTAACAGGTTAAAAAGATGAGAGAGGCCTGTAATTTTCATCATAGGTACACTTCAACTATGACAGACAAAATGAGAAAAAGAATTCCGGAAAATCACATTGTAGGATTTTTAATGAATTTATTTACAAATTATGGTGGAAAATAAGTATTTGGTCAATAACAAAAGTTTATCTCAATACTTTGTTATATACCCTTTGTTGGCAATGACACAGGTCAAACGTTTCTGTAAGTCTTCACAAGGTTTTCACACACTGTTGATGGTATTTTGGCCCATTCCTCCATGCAGATCTCCTCTAGAGCAGTGATGTTTTGGGGCTGTCGCTGGGCAACACGGACTTTCAACTCCCTCCAAAGATTTTCTATGGGGTTGAGATCTGGAGACTGGCTAGGCCACTCCAGGACCTTGAAATGCTTCTTACGAAGCCACTCCTTCGTTGCCCGGGCGGTGTGTTTGGGATCATTGTCATGCTGAAAGACCCAGCCACGTTTCATCTTCAATGCCCTTGCTGATGGAAGGAGGTTTTCACTCAAAATCTCACGATACATGGCCCCATTCATTCTTTCCTTTACACGGATCAGTCGTCCTGGTCCCTTTGCAGAAAAACAGCCCCAAAGCATGATGTTTCCACCCCCATGCTTCACAGTAGGTATGGTGTTCTTTGGATGCAACTCAGCATTCTTTGTCCTCCAAACACGACGAGTTGAGTTTTTACCAAAAAGTTATATTTTGGTTTCATCTGACCAAATGACATTCTCCCAATCCTCTTCTGGATCATCCAAATGCTCTCTAGCAAACTTCAGATGGGCCTGGACATGTACTGGCTTAAGCAGGGGGACACGTCTGGCACTGCAGGATTTGAGTCCCTGGCGGCGTAGTGTGTTACTGATGGTAGGCTTTGTTACTTTGGTCCCAGCTCTCTGCAGGTCATTCACTAGGTCCCCCCGTGTGGTTCTGGGATTTTTGCTCGCCGTTCTTGTGATCATTTTGACCCCACGGGGTGAGATCTTGCTTGGAGCCCCAGATCAAGGGAGATTACCAGTGGTCTTGTATGTCTTCCATTTCCTAATAATTGCTCCCACAGTTGATTTCTTCAAACCAAGCTGCTTACCTATTGCAGATTCAGTCTTCCCAGCCTGGTGCAGGTCTACAATTTTGTTTCTGGTGTCCTTTGACAGCTCTTTGGTCTTGGCCATAGTGGAGTTTGGAGTGTGACTGTTTGAGGTTGTGGACAGGTGTCTTTTATACTGATAACAAGTTCAAACAGGTGCCATTAATACAGGTAACGAGTGAAGGACAGAGGAGCCTCTCAAAGAAGAAGTTACAGGTCTGTGAGAGCCAGAAATCTTGCTTGTTTGTAGGTGACCAAATACTTATTTTCTACCATAATTTGCAAATAAATTCATTAAAAACCCTACAATGTGATTTTCTGGATTTTTTTTCTCATTTTGTCTGTCATAGTTGACGTGTACCTATGATGAAAATTACAGGCCGCTCTCATCTTTTTAAGTGGGAGAACTTGCACAATTGGTGGCTGACTAAATACTTTTTTGCCCCACTGTATGTGCTCTTTTTGTCCACGTGGGAAAGGGCAGTGTGGAGTGCAATAGAGATTGCATCATCTGTGGATCTGTTTGGGGTGGTATGCACATTGGAGTGGGTCTAGGGTTTCTGGGATAATGGTGTTGATGTGAGCCATGACCAGCCTTTCAAAGCACTTCATGGCTACAGACATGGTTACCTTGGTGTTCTTGGGCACAGGGACTATGCTGATCTGCTTGAAACATGTTGGTATTACAGACTCGGTCACGGACAGGTTGAAAATGTCAGTGAAGACACTTGCCAGTTGGTCAGCACATTTTCAGAGTACACGTCCTGGTAATCCGTCTGGCCCCGCAGCCTTGTGAATGTTGACCTGTTTAAAGGTCTTACTCACATCGGCTATAGAGAGCGTGATCACACAGTCGTCCGGAACAGCTGATGCTCTCATGCATGCTTCAGTGTTGCTTGCCTCGAAGCGAGCATAGAAGTTATTTAGCTCGTCTGGTATGCTCGTGTCACTGGGCAATTTGCGGCTGTGCTTCCCTTTGTAGTCAGTAATAGCCACATCCGACGAGAATCTGAGGCGGTGTAGTACGACTCAATCTTAGTCCTGTATTGACGCTTTGCCTGTTTGATGGCTCGTCGGAGGGCATAGCGGATTTCTTATAAGCGTACGGGTTAAAGTCCCGCTCCTTGAAAGCGGCAGCTCTACCCTTTAGCTCTGTGCGGATGTTGCCGGTACTCCATGGCTTCTGGTTGGGGTATGTATGTACAGTGAGGGGAAATAAGTATTTGACCCCCTCTCAATCAGAAAGATTTCTGGCTCCCAGGTGTCTTTTATTCAGGTAACAAGCTGAGATTAGGAGCACACTCTTAACCTGTTAGGGCTAGGGGGCAGTATTTGCACGGCTGGATAAAAAAATGTCCCCGATTTAATCTGGTTACTAATCCTACCCAGTAACTAGAATATGCATATACTTATTATATATGGATAGAAAACACCCTAAAGTTTATAAAACTGTTTGAATGGTGTCTGTGAGTATAACAGAACTCATTTGGCAGGCAAAACCCTGAGACATTTTCTGACAGGAAGTGGATACCTGATGTGTTGTATTACCTTTAAACCTATGCCATTGAAAAACACAGGGGCTGAGGAATATTTTGGCACTTCCTATTGCTTCCACTAGATGTCACCAGCCTTTACAAAGTGTTTTGAGTCTTCTGGAGGGAGATCTGACCGAACAAGAGCCATGGAACGATGATGGCCCATTAGACACCTGGCGCGCGAGTTCATGTTGGGTACCCTCGTTCCAATACGTTATAAAAGAGAATGCATTCGTCCACCTTGAATATTATTCATGTTCTGGTTAAAAAAGGCCCTAATGATTTATGCTATACAACGTTTGACATGTTTGAACGAACGTAAATATATTTTTTCCCCTCGTTCATGAAGTGAAGTCCGGCGGGCTTAGATCATGTGCTAACAAGACGGAGATTTTTGGACATAAATGATGAGCTTTTTTGAACAAAACTACATTCGTTATGGACCTGTGATACCTGGAAGTGACATCTGATGAAGAGAATCAAAGGTAATGGATTATTTACATAGTATTTTCGATTTTAGATCTCCCCAACATGACGGCTAGTCTGTATCGCAACGCTTATTTTTCTGGGCGCAGTGCTCAGATTATTGCAAAGTGTGATTTCCCAGTAAGGTTATTTTTAAATCTGGCAAGTTGATTGCGTTCAAGAGATGTAAATCTATAATTCTTTAAATGACAATATAATATTTTACCAATGTTTTCTAATTTTAATTATTTAATTTGTGGTGCTGACTTGACTGCCGGTTATTGGAGGGAAACGATTTCCTCAACATCAATGCCATAGTAAAACGCTGTTTTTGGATATAAATATGAACTTGATAGAACTAAAAATGCATGCATTGTCTAACATAATGTCCTAGGAGTGTCATCTGATGGAGATTGTAAAAGGTTAGTGCATCATTTTAGCTGGTTTTATGGTTTTGGTGACCCTGTCTTTGAATTGACAAAACATTACACACAACGCTTGTAAATGTACTGTCCTAACATACTCTAAATTTATGCTTTCGCCGTAAAACCTTTTTGAAATCGTAAAACGTGGTTAGATTAAGGAGATGTTTATCTTTCAAAGGGTGTAAAATAGTTGTATGTTTGAAAAATTTGAATTTTGACATTTATTTGGATTCAAATTTGCCGCTCTTGAAATGCACCTGCTGTTGATGGAGTGCACCACGGGTGGGACGCTTGCGTCCCACCTAGCCCATAGAGGTTAAAGGGAGTGCTCCTAATCTCAGCTTGTTACCTGTATAAAAGACACCTGTCCACAGAAGCAATCAATCAATCAGATTCCACTCTCCACCATGGCCAAGACCAAAGAGCTCTCCAAGGATGTCAGGGACAAAATTGTAGACCTACACAAGGCTGGAATGGGCTACAAGACCATCGCCAAGCAGCTTGGTGAGAAGGTGACAACAGTTGGTGCGATTATTCGCAAATGGAAGAAACACAAAAGAACTGTCAACTCCCTTGGCCTGGGGCTCCATGCAAGATCACACCTCGTGGAGTTGCAATGATCATGAGAACGGTGAGGAATCAGCCCAGAACTACACGGGAGGATCTTGTCAATGAGCTCAAGGCAGCTGGGACCATAGTCACCAAGAAAACAATTGGTAACACACTACGCCGTGAAGGACTGAAATCCTGCAGCGTCCGCAAGGTCCCCCTGCTCAAGAAAGCACATATACATGCCCGTCTGAAGTTTGCCAATGAACATCTGTATGATTCAGAGGACAACTGGGTGAAAGTGTTGTGGTCAGATGAGACCAAAATGGAGCTCTTTGGCATCAACTCAACTCGCCGTGTTTGGAGGAGGAGGAATGCTGCCTATGACCCCAAGAACAACATCCCCACCGTCAAACATGGAGGTGGAAACATTATGCTTTGGGGGTGTTTTTCTGCTAAGGGGACAGGACAACTTCACCGCATCAAAGGGACGATGGGCGGGCCATGTACTGTCAAATCTTGGGTGAGAACCTTCCCTCAGCCAGGGCATTGAAAATGGGTCGTGGATGGGTATTCCAGCATGACAATGACCCAAAACACACGGCCAAGGCAACAAAGGAGTGGCTCAAGAAGAAGCACATTAAGGTCCTGGAGTGGCCTAGCCAGTCTCCAGACCTTAATCCCATTGAAAATCTGTGGAGGGAGCTGAAGGTTCGAGTTGCCAAACGTCAGCCTCAAAACCTTAATGACTTGGAGAAGATCTGCAAAGAGGACTGGGACAAAATCCCCCCTGAGATGTGTGCAAACCTGGTGGCCAACTACAAGAAACGTCTGACCTCTGTGATTGCCAACAAGGGTTTTGCCACCAAGTACTAAGTCATGTTTTGCAGTGGGGTCAAATACTTATTTCCCTCATTAAAATGCAAATCAATTTATAAAATTTTTGACATGCGTTGTTCTGGATTGTTTTTGTTATTCTGTCTCTCACTGTTCAAATAAACCTACCATTAAAATTATAGACTGATCATTTCTTTGTCAGTGGGCAAACGTACAAAATCAGCAGGGGATCAAATACTTTTTCCCCTCACTGTATGGTCACTCTTGGGACGACATCATTGATGCACTTATTGATGAAGCCAGGTCTCATGCTGCTGGTCTACTGGTAGGAAAATGGACAAGACATAATGGACTGTAAAGAACAGTGGCGGCTCAGGTGAGAGACATTATCAAGGGCTATCCACTTTGAACATGTGCCATTAGGAGGACAAACTGAAACACTATCTGAAGAAGAACATGAACAAACGCCAGAAGGATGAGTGCCGTGAAGGAGGGGGGTGGTCAACCGTGCCCGTAATTTATTTAGCTTATCCAAAATTGTTAATTTGGGGTATCAGGTTGATTGTGGAGGTCTGCACACTGTGAAATGTATAGTAATTTAGACTAAGAATGCATTGAGATACCATCCTGTCATTACCACAAATGGAGGCCATGATGAGTTAATTCTAGAAAAATAAGTTCAATTTAAATGTATATTCTGCCAGTGACAGTGTGAGGGTCTTACATTAAAGTGATAGAACCAACATGAAGCACTAAGGACTGTCATTCTAAATTTGGGTTGGATAATTCATCAATAGTTATAATAATGATTTGGAAAGGCGAGGCTTCTAGAGACAGAACTGTGCCCTAAAAAGTGAGGAAAGCCACATGATTGTAGCTTGAGCTAACCTTTCCCCAATCTCATTCTTATCAAGGTTGGTGTGAAACTGTTATAACGTGTTCTCTCTCATCCCTGTGAAATGCTATTAACATTTTATAAGGCGATCTGTGCCTCACTGGCTGATAAGAATTCAGCAGCTATCATGTTTTCTGTTCCTCCAGAGGATGGTGAAACTAATAAGCTGCCAACTCTGGATGAGCTCCCATTTCCCCCTATAGATACGGACGATGTGTAATGATTGAAGGTTGCTGTCATTTAACAAGAAATGTTAAACAACAGGGTTTTATGTTTTGACTAAGTTGATGTCCCAGGGCCAGTGAAAAACATGGGTCAATCCAAACCCAATTATGGTCAGATATGGAAATAATGGTTAACACAGATTTATTCAACTCTGAATATACAGATCCCTAGTGTGTGTGTATTTTTGATACTTTATTATGATTATAGTATAACCATACTAATTGGATTGTACAACCGAGAATGAAAGGCTTGAAATGATGAAGTCTTTTTTTCTGTGTTGATTTCCCTTAATTTAATAGGAGTATAGAAAATGTTGATATAGAAGCTCAAATCTAAATGCTTAATGATTATTATCACACAAGTGATAAGAGGATGGAATGTGATGGACATTTATACATGTGCTTTCTTATAACAAATGTCTGTGTTCTATTTATGTGCTGTTCTAATAACCAATTTCTGTGTTCATGCAAGTGACTGAACGAATCCTCACTTTTCAGTATCTGCAATTTGGCAGTACGCCCAGACCTTGTTTTGAAAATGAAAGATGTCTCAGCTTAGAGAGAAGAAGCCTTGTGAGGTATTGGTCTGCCACATGTTACGAACCAGTATTGGTCAGTCACATGAATGAAACAAAACGGTAATGATGAATTAATCATGCAAATATAACTTCTGTGTATAGCCGTAGAGCAGACAGCAGAGCTTCTGACAGACGTTCACTATGGTGCTGTCACGTCCTGACCAGCAGATGGAGCTGTTGTAGTAGTTTTGGGGTCAGGACGTGGCAGTCTTGTGTGTGTGATTGTTCTGTGTTGGTCTTGTGACTCCTGATCAGGAACAGCTGGGGATCGTTGTTCCTGATTGGGAGTCATATATGTAGGAGTATGTTTGTCACTTGGTTTTGTGGGTAGTTGTTTTTGCACTGCGTTGGTGAGCCTGCAAAACTGTTTAGTGTTGTGGTTATCATTTATTGTTTTGTCAAGTGGATGCTTTACTCTTTTTTTGTTAATTAAAATATGAGTATCCACAACTCCGCTGCATTTTGGTCTTCCCTGCAACACAACGAAGAATTTTGTGACAGGTGCATTAAGTTGGTTGGAATCTCTCCAGTGCGCTGTCAATAAACAATGACTAATATAAGATTGACTGAGTGTCCCTGTGTAAGAATTTCCACAACAGCAAATCCAGGTACTTTCCGCTGGAGTTATAGGCAAACTCATGGAAAACAGAAAAGAAAACGCTGCACATGCTCCCAGGTGATATTTATTTATAACAATGTTTCAACCCTTAGGTCTTCATCAGGCATCCATATCCCAGGTGGGGGGTGGAAGGTCCTATATGTGACCCGTTTCAAGAAACTAGGCGTATGTCGCGGGTCACTACTTCACAGGAGAGGCGTTTATACGTAAGCTTTTAAAAAAAATGTTTTTATCAAAATGTTTTTGGGGGTCATAAATGCCTTCTCGAACATGTGAACTTTCACATGCCTTAATAACAAACTTGTATGCCATCTGTAAATATGAATAAAATATTTCAATTTGTCTAGTTGTTTTTTTTTTTACAAGCCGTGTTTCGTTAAAGCCTATTTATTTTTGTTACAAGCCATGTTTCGTTAAAGGCTGTGTAAAGTTCATTTGTTTCAATGTACCGGTAGGCACCTGCGGCTTATTTATGATCAAAATATATATATTTTTTTAATTCAGTGGGTGCGGCTTATATTCAGGTACGCTCAATAGTCCGGAAATTACGGTACATGACCCATCAAGTTAGCCAGGTGTGTCTGACGGTGATTACGTCTGTCTATTGTATAATAACGGCAAAATATTTGTTTCTGGAATTTGTCTTTCAGCATCAGTAGAACACACCTGACTCTCTTCCACCAGTCATTCAAGGAGAATGGTCTAATGTCTCCCATCAAAAAGAGAGCTGGTCGAGGGCAAGCACAGCTTACATTGAAGCATGAGGACGAGTGGTGAACGTGATCAGCTACACAGAGGATAATGCAATAGTGTTATAAGGACGCCAGCCAGGACACAAACACTTTGGTGGAAAGCTGCTGCCATCCCATGTGACAAAAGCAGCAGTGTGGCGTCTCTACAAGGAATTGAACACTTGGTATGTAAAGCATAAACAACACGTTTTCATTATTTAACTGACCAACATGACTGGCACTACTTTTATTGATCTCACATTATTTCTGTATTTTCCAGAGGTACGTGTAGTCGGGCTGTGTGTTATCATTTTAACTTCCAGTTTCCAAGATGACGTTTCTGTATGCAGTGCTGCTGCTCTGCACATTTGTAGGTAAGTGAAACTTACATGATAATGATGCATTACAAAATGATATCACGTTTTACATTACATTTTCTTTTCATTAACCTATCTTAATGTTATTTTGTTGTTTGCAGGTGCACTATCCTTCTGACCCTATGCAGCCAGGTCCCATCTACTTCTTAACTCCTCGCAGGTGTGGCTTGTTTGGTGTCTGCTGTGAAGAAATACCACAAGTAGTCAACTAATTGATTGATGTAGGCATGTCATCCAGCAAAGGCAGCAGCGCAGTCACCAACTACATGCACCATTTCTTCACCAACTACGGAGTTGTGGAAACACGTGTGGACCTGAATTGTGATAGCTGCAGTGGCCAAAACAAGAACAATTTGGTGCTCTGGTATTGTGCCTGGCGGACCATGCACAAGCTCCACCACAGTCTGGACCTTCACTTCCTGATCACAGGCCACACCAAGTTTGCCCCCGACTGGTGCTTCAGCCTCATCAAGCAGCGCTTCAGAAAGACCAGAGTGAACACTTTGTCTGAGATTTATTGGTGTTGTGAAGGACAGCACTGTGACAGGGGTCAACATCCCACAGCTGGTTGGACTGGAGGATGATACGGTGCTGGTGGAAAGCTATGGCTGGCAACAACACCTGACTCCGTACTTCAGGCCGCTGTCACAGTTCAAGCAGTACCAGCACTTCAGGTGAATATCCTTTTCAGGGCATTGTATGAGGTTGTTCTTCTTATCTAAACTTGGGAGATGAATTGATGTTGTGCAAGGTTGAAATGTCTTAATTCTTTTAGTTATTTCCTGTTTTACAGCTTCGATGCTCCGGAGCCTGGTGTTGTTGTCGCCAAGGAGCATTCTCAGTCGGGACCAGGTTTCAGCTGCTGCGCAACGCTGATCCTTCCTCCCATAGATGGTCTGCCTGTACAAGCACCACCTGGACTGGACACAGCTAGACACATTTATATTTTTGAGAAGATCAGGGAGTTTTGCGACGAAGAGGCTATGAACATCACATGCCCTGCACCAAAGTCAAGGGCAGGACAGAAACAGGCTCTCCGAATGTAGATTCCCTTGTTCATGCATGGTTCGGATGGATCAGTCATCAGTACTATCTGCAGTGCCTCTATTCACATGACTCTCTCCTAACACACACGCCATACACTGCTGCTATATTATTTATTTATCCTGCTGCTCAGCCACTTTACCTCTGATTGTGTGCATACAACTACTTCATCTATCACTATTGTTTGTGTACATACTGTATATTGACACTATCTATTTCTGATATTACTACTATATAAGTAACCATTTGGCAGTACCGTTTACACCTTCTGTAGAGACCCATCCACTTGGCAAGATGTGGCTGAGGGTTATAGCATTTCTTTCACATGACCCATCAATTCAGACAAGTGTGTCTGGGTAAGCGTCATCTAATATGTATTAAATATTTTTCTGGACACTCTGTTTACCTGGAATTTTTTGTTATTGTAGACTACTACCACTTTTAGTCTTAATCTTTACTACACGACCTCACATGTGAATCCTTAAAGAGATGGGCGGGGCTAGCTTAAAAGGGTGTGAACAATGCTGAATGGGTGTAGACAAAGGAGAGCTCTCCAGTAGGTACCAAAATATTCAAAGGCCATTTTCTCAAAAGTGAGTTTACAAGTTTGTCAACTTTCAAACCAGAATTACTTCTCCATTGTTCCTCAAATGCGGCAGGTAGCCTAGTGGTTAGAGCGTTGGGCCAGTAACCGAAAGGTTGCTAAACCGAATCCCCTGTTCCTAGGCCGTCATTGTAAATAAGAATTTGTTCTTAACTGACTTGCCTTGTTAAATAAAGGTAAAATAAAAAAATGCAGTGTATGATATACCATTTTGTAGCTCAGAGTCTCTACTTCTATCCATTGTAAAACACACAATTTCAAATGTTGCTACATAAGACCGATTTGAGCCGGTCGGTCACATATATAGGGGCAGTACTCAGTGACATCACTTCCTGACATGCAGAACAGGCCACATTTATCAGATATGTAATTAATCAAGGGATTCAGATTTTTCCACCTAATTTTATGCCTGACATCTACATGTTTTAACAGAATGCACAGGTGTCATGAAGAAAACTACGCATGATTACATAACAGAACTACATAACCAGTAGAAATACATTTGTCTTCTCTTTGCTGTGGTGGTCACATCTCTCATCTCTATACATCCCCATTCCTATGCCGCAGGAGACACCTGCCTGGCATCTGGCAAATTAGGTGTCTGTTAACACTAGAAATGAATGGCCTTTCAGTCTATAAGTATCCGCTAGAGAACGTTGCCGGGCATCCCCTTTAGCATACGCATCAGATGCATATCAACCTGCAAGATGCGCAAACATAAGCACCAAGGCTTGATAAATAGTGCATCAACAATTGTAAAGGATGAATTGCAATTATTAGTGGAAATATATCCATCTAAAAATACAACTAAAATAGTTAAGATAGACTCAAGGATATGTTTTGTTTAATTCCACAAAGTCCTAGTGAAAAATGTAAGCCTATAGCCTATTTTAGTTTCCCTTACAATAAAAACACTACAGTGTAATTCATTTGATCAAGTTTAATTGTAGATTCAACCAGTGACAACATTCATTCAGTGAGGAGAGAGACGCATGGGTACCAATGCCCTTTGGCACATTTGTCTTATTTAAAAAATTCTGACTGAGCAATATAAATATTTAGGAAAAGTCAGGGAAGGAGGAGGGCATCGCAATTTTTTGGGGCATTTTATTTTATTTTTTACAAAATCAGACGTCGGTGGCTGTTGGCCTAAGACAGTTCTAGTGTTAATGTCATGTCCTAGGCAAAGGTTTCTACCTGAAGAGGTAGTAATTGAAGGGCATCCCCTCTTTGGAAATGAGATCAGGCATTAGTAATGTGCTTCCAAGCCTGTCCCATACTCTCTCCCTCTCACTTTACTTCCTGTCCTCCTCTTGGGCTGGCTTTAGTATTCATCTGGTGCGCTACCTCTATCCTGACCCTATCCTCCAGGGAGCAGGATTAAAGAGGGATGACTGCTTGTAAAGGAGTGTGGGATACAGGATGTGCGTTAAGGGATACCACCTCTAGATCTCTGGAGCTAAAGAAGTTGAATTTACTGATCTTTAGAGAATTGCCCCCTTTTGACACTCAGAAACACAACCGTGGCAATGTGTTTGCACCATCTATTTTCCAATTGGGTGCAGTCTGCACAGATTTGACAAGGACATACAGTGCCTTCAGAAAGTATTCACACCACTTGACTTTTTACACATTTTGTTGTGCTACAGCCTCAATTTAAAATGGATTAAATATAGCTTTTTCTTTATCACTGGCCTACACACAATACCCCATAATGTCAAAGTGGAATTGTGTTTGAATTTTTTTTAATACTAATTAAAAAAACATTTAAAGCTGAAATGTGTTGTGTCAATCAGTATTCATCCCCTTTGTTATGGAAAGCCTAAATAAGTTCAGGAGTAAAAATTTGCTGAACATAGTGGTGGCTGCATCATGTTATGGGTATGCTTGTAATTGTTAAAGGACTGGGGAGTTTTTCAGGAGAAAAAAAAATGGAATGGATCTAAGCACAGACAAAATTCAGTCTGATACAGTCTGAATTCCCTTTTCAGCAGGACAATAACCTAGACAATAACCTAGAACACAAGGTCAACTCTACACTGGAGTTGCTTACCAAGAAGACAGTGAATGTTTGAGAGGTCAAGTTAAAGTTTTGACTTAAATCTACTTCAAAATCTATGGCAAGACCTGAAAATGGTTGTCTAGCAATGATTTGACAACCAATTTGACAGAGCTTGAAGAATTTTGAAAATAATAATGGGCAAATGTTACACAATCCAGTTGTGGAAAGCTCTTAGAGACTTACTCAGAAAGACCCACAGCTGTAATCGCTGCCAAAGGTGCTTCCCCTCTCTCCACTGGGATTCTCTGCCTCTAACCCTATTACTGGGGCTGAGTCACTGGCTTACTGGTGTTCTTCCATGCCGTCCCTAGGAAGGGTGCATCGCTTGAGTGGGTTGTGTCACTGACGTGGTTTTCCTGTCTGGGTTGGCGCCCCCCCTTGGGTTGTGCCGTGGCGGAGATCTTTGTGGGCTATACTCGGCCTTGTCTCAGGATGGTAAGTTGGTGGTTGAAGATATCCCTCTAGTGGTGTGGGGGCTGTGCTTTTGCAAAGTGGGTGGGGTTATATCCTGCCTGTTTGGCCCTGTCCGGGGGTATCATCGGATGGGGCCACAGTGTCTCCTGACCCCTCCTGTCTCAGCCTCCAGTATTTATGCTGCAGTAGTTTATGTGTCGGGGGGCTAGGGTCAGTCGGTTATATCTGGTGTGTTTCTCCTGTCTTATCCGGTGTCCTGTGTGAATTTAAGTATGCTCTCTCTAATTCTTTCTTTCTTTCTCTCTTTCTTTCTTTCTCTCTCTCGGAGGACCTGAGCCCTAGGACCATGCCTCAGGACTACCTGGCATGATGACTCCTTGCTGTCCCCAGTCCACCTGGCCGTGCTGCTGCTCCAGTTTCACCTGTTCTGCCTGCGGCCATGGAACCCTGACCTGTTTACCGGACGTGCTACCTGTCCCAGACCTGCTGTTTTCAATTCTCTAGAGACAGCAGGAGCGGTAGAGATACTTTCAATGATCGGCTATGAAAAGCCAACTGACATTTACTCTTGAGGTGCTGACTTGTTGCACCCTCGACAACTACTGTGATTATTATTATTTGACCATGCTGGTCATTTATGAACATTTGAACATATTGGCCATGTTCTGTTATAATCTCCACCCGGCACAGCCAGAAGAGGACTGGCCACCCCTCATAGCCTGGTTCCTCTCTAGGTTTCTTCCTAGGTTTTGGCCTTTCTAGGGAATTTTTCCTAGCCACCGTGCTTCTACACCTGCATTGCTTGCTGTTTGTGGTTTTAGGCTGGGTTTCTGTTCAGCACTTTGAGATATCAGCTGATGTAAGAAGGGCTATATAAATAAATTTGACTTACATTTACGTCATTTAGCAGACGCTATTATCCAGAGCGACTTACAAATTGGTGCATTCACCTTATGATATCCAGTGGAACAACCACTTTACAATAGTAGATCTATATCTTTTTTTTTGGGGGGGGGGGGGGGTTAGAAGGATTACTTTATCCTATCCCAGGTATTCCTTAAAGAGGTGGGGTTTCAGGTGTCTCCGGAAGGTGGTGATTGACTCCGCTGTCCTGGCGTCGTGAGGGAGCTTGTTCCACCATTGGGGTGCCAGAGCAGCGAACAGTTTATGCTGGGCTGAGCGGAAACTGTGCTTCCTCAGAGGTAGGGGGGCCAGCAGGCCAGAGGTGGATGAACGCAGTGCCCTTGTTTGGGTGTAGGGACTGATCAGAGCCTGAAGGTACGGAGGTGCCGTTCCCCTCACAGCTCCGTAGGCAAGCACCATGGTCTTGTAGCAGATGCGAGCTTCAACTGGAAGCCAGTGGAGTGTGCGGAGGAGCGGGGTGATGTGAGAGAACTTGGGAAGGTTGAACACCAGACGGTCTGCGGCGTTCTGGATGAGTTGTAGGGGTTTAATGGCACAGGCAGGGAGCCCTGCCAACAGCGAGTTGCAGTAATCCAGACGGGAGATGACAAGTGCCTGGATTAGGACCTGCGCCGCTTCCTGTGTAAGGCAGGGTCGTACTCTGCGAATGTTGAAGAGCATGAACCTACAGGATCGGGTCACCGCCTTGATGTTAGCGGAGAATGACAGGGTGTTGTCCAGGGTCACACCAAGGCTCTTAGCACACAATGGAGTTGTCAACCGTGATGGCGAGATTTGATTCTACAAAGTATTTACTCAGGGGTGTGAATACTTATGTAAATTAGATATTTCTCGATTTCACTTTCAATAAATTTGCAAAGATTTCTAAAAACCTGTTTTCACTTTGTCATTATGTGGTATTGTGTGTAGATGGGTGAGAAGAAAATCAAATAAATCCATTCTGTCCCACAACAAAATGGCGAATAAGTCAAGGGGTATGAATACTTCCTGAAGGCACTGTATGTGTGTGTGCGTAAATCGTCTTTCCCCTCACCAAGAGGAGGGCTCCTGAAGGGAGGATCAACTCAGCAGCCATCATTTTCATCAATTATTGAAAGGCTGGCGTGCGTTGAGAGAAGGAGGCCCCCATGTTGGACTGGGCTTTACGCACTGCGTTGATTGCAGTATGAAGATAGTTATCACTCAGCCTAATTGGAATTAGATGCCAATAACAAAGAGGCTTACAGGAGCTTAATGATAAAAGGCCCCTTTAAAGAAAGAAAAAAAAACATCCACCCACAAACAGCTCTCTGATTTCATCTGCGTCCCCCATCCCTTCTTTCCATTCCATAACTTTGCTTACAGCGCTCTTTAACACACAATCTGTGATGCATAGTGTAATGTATATACACTTTGCTCATTTATTAATAATCTCTTTCTTTTAAGTTATGCTCTTTGAATTGTGCTCGAGGTGACTAACCTTTTGTATGAATTAAGGAGAAAATCAATTTAGAGGCGCAAGCATTAAAACGATGTACAAAATGTTCGAAATGATCTCTTGCATCTTTTACAAATAACATCCAGGGGTAGCTTGCTGCACTGCTGTTTTAATTCCATAATAAATTGGCACGTGGCCAAGGCGTGGTCGTCTTCATCATCCTGTTATGATTCTGTCCCAATAATTACACACTGCAGTTTCATGCTAGATGGGAGGAATATACAGAGTCCTTTGTCTCTGTTGAAATGTTGGGTTTCTTCCCCCTTTTGGCTTTATGTATTACGGTATGGTCGTGCTCAATTCAAGTTCCGTGAATTAATTGAAATTCCATAACTGGACTGTTTCGCCAGCCTCTTGTTTTAGGCAGAATCAATGTTGTGAGTATATGGGCATCCTAAATAATTAATTTCAAGGCTTTTCATTTTATACTGGAATAATAACTCATTTGAAAAATCTTGCCAAATCTTCTACTTTATCATTGGTCTGCTACAGTAAGATAAACACAAAATTGCCAAGATAAACACACGGTTAGCTGGTTCCTGGGCTGTTGTGAATCAGTGTAAGTTGGAATGAATTAAATTCTGAATGAATCATCACTAATGACATACACTGGCGTGAGTGTACACTAACTGACCTGTTTTCGGAGCTGAGGTAGCAGACGAGGTGGGAAGCCCAGAGCAGGGGCCCGGCGTATGTGCTGAGGGCCGTGAGGAAGACAGCCGGGGCTTCTACGTAGCTCTCCAGTCCCACAAAGCCAACCGAGATGTCCACAGTGGCTATGCTGTTGGAGTTCCCCTACAGACAGACAAACAGCAGACGTACGTTTTATTAAGCTTCATTTTCACAACTAACCTTAACTTACTTAGCTAACTTACTAAGTAGATAAAGTAGCTAAGTAACGTCGCTAAAGGAACTTAGTTAGACAAAGTACAGAAGTTAGCTAATGTAGCTAGTGTATCTGACCTTGGGTAAAATTAACATATATATATATATATATATATATATATATATATATATATATATATATATATATATATATATACACGAAGATTGCACAATACACTCAATGTTAACTTTTGAAGGAAGTCAGAAGCTGATATGAATAAAATGTGTCAGTCTCCTGCATGCTCCTCCACTTCCCAGGTAGCTAGCTATTCAAATCTCGCTGTCTGTCAACTCTCTGGCCTTGTAAGTGTTGCAGTCACTGGGTGAAAACTCCCTTCCCCTCCACCACATCTCTCCTCCTCCCCACTCTCATCGGCTCAGTCTCATTCCCCTTTCCATTTCCTGACGAGGGCTCAGGAGTGACACAGATGTGATGGAAGAGCTCTCGGCGACTGCAGCGGGAGCGGAATTAATTCACTGGCTGATGAAGGCCACTAGCTCCCCTCTCTATCGCCTGGGTGTGTGTGTGTGAAAGGACCCGTGTGTGACAGGGCCCGTTCTGTCAAAGAGCATGACAACGCCACCCTCCAACGGACAAACCCAACACCATATTTGAGTGGATCAGGTACAGTGCCTTCAGAAAGTAATCACAGCCGTTTACTTTTTTGTTATGGCAAGCTTAAATAAGTTCAGGAGTAAATAAGTTGCATGGACTCACTTTGCAAAAGAAATGTATGTTTTTTTAATGACTACCACATCTCTGTAAACCGCACATACAGATAATTGTAAAGTCCCTCAGTCGAGCAGTGAATTTCAAAAAAAGATTCAACCAAAAAGACCAGGGATGTTTTCCAATGTATCGCAAAGAAGCACACTTATTGGTAAATGGGTAAAAATGTAAAAAGCAGACATTGAATATCCCTTTGAGCATGGTGAAGTTATTAGTTACACTTTGGATAGTGTATCAATACACCCAGTCACTACAAAGATACAGACGTCCTTCCTAACTCAGTTGCTGGAGAAAAAGGAAACCACTCTGGGATTCCACCATTAGGCCAATGGTGATTTTAAAACAGTTACAGTTTAACCTGTTAGGGCTAGGGGGCAGTATTGACACAGCCGGATAAAAAACGTACCCGATTTAATCTGGTTACTACTCCTGCCCAGTAACTAGAATATGCATATAATTATTGGCTTTGGATAGAAAACACCCTAAAGTTTCTAAAACTGCTTGAATGGTGTCTGTGAGTATAACAGAACTCATATGGCAGGCCAAAACCTGAGAAGATTCCATGCAGGAAGTGGCCTGTCTGACAAGATGTGTTTCATCTAGGCTGTTTTTATTGAAGATTTAGGATCTTTGCTCTAACGTGACACTTCCTACGGCTCCCATAGGCTCTCAGAGCCCGGGAAAAAGCTGAACGATATCGAGGCAGGCTCTGGCTGAAACACTTTTTCGCGTTTGGTAAGTGGCCGCTCAGAGTACTGTGGGCTTAGGTGCGTGCCCGAGTCGACCGGATGCTTTATTTTTTTTCGTCTGTTTACCTAAATGCAGATTCCCGGTCGGAATATTATCGCTTTTTTACGAGAAAAATGGCATAAAAATGGATTTTAAACAGCGGTTGACATGCTTCGAAGTACGGTAATGGAATATTTAGAATTTTTTTGTCACGAATTGCGCCATGCTCGTAACCCTTATTTACCCTTTCGGATAGGGTCTTGAACGCACGAACAAAACGCCGCTGTTTGGATATAACGATGGATTATTTTGGACCAAGGCAACATTTGTTATTAAAGTAAAAGTCCTGGAAGTGCATTCTGACGAAGACAGCAAAGGTAATAACATTTTTCTTATAGTAAATCTGACTTTGATGAGTGTTAAACTTGCTGGGTGTCTAAATAGCTAGCCCTGTGATGCCGGGCTATCTACTGAGAATATTGCAAAATGTGCTTTCACCGAAAAGCTATTTTAAAATCGGACATATCGAGTGCATAGAGGAGTTCTGTATCTATAATTCTTAAAGTAATTGTTATGCTTTTTGTGAACGTTTATCGTGAGTAATTTAGTAAATTCACCAGC
The DNA here is from genome assembly GCF_965601325.2 of Salmo salar. NCBI lineage: Eukaryota > Metazoa > Chordata > Actinopteri > Salmoniformes > Salmonidae > Salmo > Salmo salar. Next base: position 63,719,255 of record NC_138299.1, read on the forward strand.
AGTGTTCGCTGGGAATGCTATAGTCACATGCTAGTCACATGCTAATGTAAAAAGCTGGTTTTTGATATAAATATGAGCTTGATTGAACAAAACATGCATGTATTGTATAACATAATGTCCTAGGGTTGTCATCTGATGAAGATCATCAAAGGTTAGTGCTACATTTAGCTGTGGTTTGGGTTTATGTGACATTATATGCTAGCTTGAAAAATGGGTGTCTGATTATTTCTAGCTGGGTACTCTGCTGACATAATCTAATGTTTTGCTTTCGTTGTAAAGCCTTTTTGAAATCGGACAGTGTCGTTAGATTAACGAGAGTCTTATCTTTAAAATGGTGCAAAATCGTCATATGTTTGAAAAATTGAAGGTTTTGCATTTCTAAGGTTTTTGAATAACGCGCCACGGGATTGCACTGGCTGTTACGTAGGTGGGACGATTTGGTGCCACCTAGCCCAGAGAGGTTAATGGCTGTGATTGGAGAAAACTGAGGCTGGATGAACATCATTGTAGTTACTTGACAACACTAACCTAAATGACAAAGAGTGAAAAAAAGGAAACCTGTACAGAATACAGATGTAGCCTGTCTCCTGGTAGCGCCTCCATGCTCTGGACACTACGCTGACAGACACAGCAAACCTTCTTGCCACAGCTCGCATTGATGTGCCATCCTGGATGAGCTGCACTACCTGAGCCACTTGTGTGGGTTGTAGACTCCGTCTCATGCTACCACTAGAGTGAAAGCACCGCCAGCATTCAAAAGTGACCAAAACATCAGCCAGGAAGCATAGGAACTGAGAAGTGGTCTGTGGTCACCACCTGCTGAACCATTCCTTTATTGGGGGTGTCTTGCTTATTGCCTATAATTTCCACCTGTTGTCTATTCCATTTGCACAACAGCACGTGAAATTTATTGTCAATCAGTGTTGGTTCCTAAGTGGACAGTTTGAGTTCACAGAAGTGTGATTCACTTGGAGTTACATTGTGTTGTTTAAGTGTTCCCTTTATTTTTTCTCGCAGCATATATATATATTTAGATCAGATGAAAGGATGCCTCCTACTGGCCCTCCAACACCACTTCTAGCAGCATCTGGTCTCCCATCCAGAGACCAACCAGGACCAACCCTGCTTAGCTTCAGAAGCAAGCCAGCAGTGGGATGCAGGGGGGGTACGCTGCTGACCATGGACTGACTACAATCGGAGTCTCAGGACATTGGGCTGTTCAACTCGGCCTACAGTAGGACTAGGTTATAGTTTGATTGAGACAAGCCAAACATTTGTCAACATCTTCTTTTTTCTTACGAAAACAAGTAACGATAACAAGATGCCTTGAAAAAAATTATAACTGTAACAAATACGTTTTCATTTTAGTTGATGAAAATGTGACAAGACTTCCACGTGAGACTAATGGACATTCAATTTGACATGAAGCTCTTATTCATCTGTTTTGTTTAATCATAAGCAACATTTTTAATGCGATCCTCTCATTGGCAGAAATAATGTATTTCAGCAGCGTGGTCTGATCGACCTGATCTTTTGAACGGATGCCAGGACACTTCAGTTGTAACTAACCAAAACTAGAAACAATAATGTTTACTCTCTCTTACTTTCATGTAGGCTATTTTTGCTTTGATCACATCAGATACCTTTTTTTAAAAAGGTAGAGGCGTGGATCAGAAAACCAGTCAGTATCTGGTGTGACCACCATTTGCCTCATGCAGCGTGACACATGGAGTTGATCAGGCTGTTGATTGTGGCCTGTGGAATGTAGTCCCACTCCTCTTCAATGGCTGTAAGAATTTGCTGGATATTGGCGGGAACTAAAACACGCTGTCATACACGTCGACCCAGACCATCCCAACCATGTTCAATGGTTGACATAGCTGGTGAGTATGCAGGCCATGGAAGAACTAGGACATTTTCAGCTTCCAGGATTTGTGTACAGATCCTTGCGACATAGGGCATGGCATTATCATGCTGAAACATGAGGTGATGGCAGCGGATGAATGGCACGACAATGGGCCTCAGGATCACATAACGGTATCTCTGCGCATTCAAATTGCCATAGATAAAATGCAATTGTGTTCGTTCTCCATAGCTTATGCCTGCCTATACCATCAAACCCCTTGCCCACATCATGGCATACACGCTGTCTGACAACTGCCCGGTACAGTTGAAACCGGGATTCATCCATGAAGAGCAAACATCTCCAACGTGCCAGTGGCCATCAAAGGAGAGCATTTACCCACTGAAGTTGGTTACGATGCCAAACAGCAGTCAGGTCAAGACTCTGGTGAGAACTACGAGCATGCAGATGAGCTTCCCTGAAATGGTTTCTGACAATTTGTGCAGAAATTCTTCAGTTGTGCAAACCCACAGTTTCATCAGCTGCCCGGGTGGCTGGTCTCAGACGATCACGTAGGTGAAGAAGCCGGATGTGGAGGTCTTTGGTTGGCATGGTTACACGTGGTCTGCGGTTGTGAGGCCGGTTAGATGCACTGGCAAATTCTCTAAAATGACGGAGGCGGCTTATGGTAGAGAAATGAACATTAAATTCTCAGTCAATAGCTCTGGTGGACATTTCTGCAGTCAGCATGCCAATTGCACACTCCTTTAAAACTTGAGACATCTGTGGTATTGTGTTGTGTGACAAAACAGCACATTTTAGAGTGGCCTTTTATTGTCTTCAGCAAAAGGTACACCTGTATAAGGATCATGCTGTTAAATCAGCTTCTTTATATGCCATACCTGTCAAGTGGATTGATTATCTTGGCAAAGGAGAAATGCTCCATAACAGGGATATAAACACATTTGTGAAGAACATTTTAGAGAAATAAGCTTTTTGTGCGTATGGAACATTTCTTTGATCTTTTATTTCAGTAGAAAGCCAATATGAGGGTTTGAGCTCAGGCAAGAATGAAAGGCGGTGGGTGAGAAAATATCTGTAGAGTTCAAAAAGTACTCCCACTCAAAACCATGAAAAGGAATAACCTTTCATTTCAGCTCATAAAACATGGGACCAACACTTTACATGTTTGTTCAGTGTATTTACTTGTTCAGTAATTAAAGTGGGAAATTAAAACACTATAGATTATAAAATGAATTTCCGATGCAAAAGAATACTAATCAGTAACCAATATCATTTTTCTGAATAAACATACACGTCGCTCTCATGAGCGCTGTTGGGTCTCTGGCAGTCATCAGCTGGGTTTTCTGGGAGAGGAGGATGAGGTGGGCCGGCACTCTCACTAGAGGAACTGTCACTATTCTCAAAAAGAGGTAGAAGGAGGAGGAGCAAGGCCACTGTCATTACCGGGCCCGGGCAGTAAGGTATCTATCGAGACTGGGAGGCTAGCTAGCTTCCACATGCGATGGTGTTTCGTCTGTCGAGGAAGAGGTGGTAGCTTTGCTGATGTGATCTTCGGTAATTTTGCACGATCTTGATCAGATAAAGCTTTTGTGCTGCGTTTGTGTGCAACACTTGGTCTTGCCTTTTGTTGAACAACTCACTCTCCCGCCGAGTCTGACCTGATTCACATAACCTTTTAAAACTTCATAACCAGTTAGGATGCTGAGGTAGGCTGCCACCAGCGCCCGCTGAGAAATAGGCTAATTAGATACATGACAAGTATATTGTCTGTTTGACTCACCTACTACCCGTGTAGTAGGTCATTTCACATGGGTGCGAGATGACGGGCGCATGGGGCTGCAGGGGTTTATGCCACACCAGTGGCCTATTCGCACTGTTTCAACTGTCTGTCTGCCTGCCCCTCTACTCTCTCCCTCACTGCCTCGCCTGCTCATTCTATTCGCTATAAAAGATTTGAGTGTCTGGTCAGTCTTTGGTCTATTGCGTGTAGACTAGCCTACTCATTGATAGCCCCTACTTTAGTGAACTTGAGACATTGCGAGATACAGCTTTTATTACCGATGCACGGTTCTGAATGTCTGCCTGGCTGTGCACCTACACGCTCTCTCCATCACTAGATCGCTCTTTCTTTGCTGTGAAAGATGCAAGAGTTTGTGTACTTGGAAGTAGCCAACGGCAACTACTCATTCTTCTCCGTGGCAAAAATACTGAATCTTGTGAGTTGACGGGAAATGAGTCAAAGAATCTATTATTTTGGAGTCGACTCTCCACCACTAGATATCGACATGGCTACAGTAGGCTAGCCAAGAGGAATGCTAGGTGTCTTTTTGCAGCTTTCTATCAACAGTAACAATTGAAGGTTTACTTTTGTGAATCACTTTCCCTAAAATAAATAAGCTCAGTGAGAAGATTGACGGGTGCTTCTTTTTTGCGTTGGACAGCTCGTGTTTGCTGTGTGAAGACAACAACTCGTGTACTGCTCAAGTGCTCGAGAAGTTGTGACTCGCAGGAGCGTGGTTATGCATGAATAAATGGCCAATCATATTGCTCAAATATAAATAGCATGGCATTTACCTGTGTAGTCTTCAATGGTTTTCAATGGTAGACTGTGACAGAGCAGGTAAATGTTGAACTGGAATGCAAAAATGTGCTGAAAAGTTACTGGCCCGACAGAGGAGATCCACTAGCCCGACCGACAAATTTTCCATTGGCCTCGGGCCAGCGGGCCATAGTTAATGTCGGACCCTGCACGCGAAAGAAAATAAATGAATGTGCAAGAAAACAACAGGCTAAGTGGATTTCAACTAATTATTACCACATTAAATGGGACGTGCAAATTCACTAACATTACATTAGGATGTACAAATTCACACTCTCTCCCTCTGTGTAAAGAAATGTGACTGCAACCACAGCGCACACAACATACAGACCCAGGTACCGAGAGGCGGGACAGACAGCAGACTGTCAAACCAGCAGTGTTTCTCTGTCATCGCTCACTTTGTGACTGACAGGCGCCTTTCCTATGAATAGATAGCTAGAAGATGCATATCGTTCATTCTAGCGGGACCGGGCTTGGCAGACTATTTTCTGACAAGCGAATTGAAAAGTAGCCTAGTTAATTTAAGTGGAAAAAGTACCAGGCTGAAAATGAGTCTGTAATAGGTTGCATAGCCGACAGCCGGCGCTAGTGAAAAACACTGTATGAGCCTTTATGGCTCTGTCACGTCCTGACCAGTATAGGGGTTATTGGTTTTGGTAGTTTGGTCAGGACGTGGCAGAGGGTATTTGTTTTATATGGTTCGGGGGTTATGTGTATGTAGAGGGGTATTGTATTTATGTGTTCTGGGGTTTTTGGTGTATGTTCTTGTTTTGGGTTTCTAGGTTTTGTATTTCTTTGTTGGCCTGGTGTGGCTCTCAATCAGGAACAGCTGTACATCGTTGATCCTGATTGAGAGTCATACTTAGGGAGCTTGTTTTCACCTGTCTCTTTGTGGGTAGTTGTATTTGCACTGCTGTTTGTTTAGCCTGCAAATCTGTTAGCTGTCGTTCTTTGTTTATTGTTTTTCCGTGTTCGCTATAAAATAAATATAATTATGAGCACGCAACCCGCTGCGCCTTGGTCTCTACATTACGACACCCGTGACAGAACTACCCACCAAACACGGACCAAGCAGCGGAGGAAGGAGCAACGGGTGGACTGTCGTGAGTCATGGACTTGGGAGGAGATTCTTGCCGGAGAGGGCCCATGGAGGAAGTCTGGTGAGGACCGGGAACGCTACTGGGGAACACAGCTGGCGAGGAAGCCAGAGAGGCACCCACAATATTTTTTTTGGGGGGGGCACACGGGTAGTTTGGCTGGGCCAAGGGTGAGCCCTAAGCCAGCTCCCCGTGGTTATTATGGGGAACGTATGAAGTGGAGAGCGCCAAGGTATGCTGAAGTGCGCACGATCTCGCCCATACGCACGCACAGTCCGGTGCGAGTGATCCCAGCCCCTCGCAAGAGCCGTGCTAGAGTGGGCATCCAGCCTGGTAGGAGGATGCCTGCGCAGCGCATCTGGTCACCGGTGCGCCTCCTAGGTCCAGGCTACCCTACGCCCGCTCTACGCACAGCAAGCATCAGGCCCCTGCACAACCCAGTTCGCCCTGTACCAGCACTCTGCTCGTACAGGGCTACTAGTTCCGTCCAGCCAGGACGGGTTGTGCAGGAGGTGCGATCGAGACCGCCAGTGCGTCTCCACGGCCCGGTATATCCAGTACCAGCACCACGCACCAGGCCTCCAGTACGTCACCCCAGTCCAACTCAGCCTGTTCCCGCTCCTCGCACTAGCCTTAAAGTTCGTGTCTCCAGTCTGGTAGCTCCACTACCAGCCCCACGCACTAGGCTTCCAGTGCGTCAGCTCAGTCTCGAGCTTCCGACGACAGTGTCCAGTCCAGAGTATCTGGCAACAGTGTCCAGTCCAGAGTGTCCGGCAACAGTGTCCAGTCCAGAGTGTCCGGCAACAGTGTCCAGTCCAGAGTGTCCGGCAACAGTGTCCAGTCCAGAGTGTCCGGCAACAGTGTCCAGTCCAGAGTGTCCGGCAACAGTGTCCAGTCCAGAGTGTCCGGCAACAGTGTCCAGTCCAGAGTGTCCGGCAACAGTGTCCAGTCCAGAGTGTCCGGCAAGTGTCCAGTCCAGAGTGTCCGGCAACAGTGTCCAGTCCAGAGTGTCCGGCAACAGTGTCCAGTCCAGAGTGTCCGGCAACAGTGTCCAGTCCAGAGTGTCCGGCAACAGTGTACAGTCCGGCACCGAGTGAGTCTGCCTACAGTCCGGCACCGAGTGAGTCTGCCTACAGTCCGGAACCGAGTGAGTCTGCCTACAGTCCGGAACCGAGTGAGTCTGCCTACAGTCCGGAACCGAGTGAGTCGTCCTACAGCCCGGAGCTCCCAGAGTCGCCCTACAGTCCAGGGTCATCAGTGAATGGCCTCAGGCAGAGGATTTCAGTGGGGGTGGATGGGTCAGGTAGGGGACTGAGGCCTGAGCCGGAGCCACCTCCTTTGTAGGAGGTTTGGGGAGGGGGGGTGTAGCACAGGAGCCATCGATGACGGCAGCCACCCTCCCTTCCCTCCCTTTAGTTAGGGGTTTAATTTTTTTTTTTTTTGTGAGGTGCATCCGGGGTCTGCACCTTTGGGGGGGGGGGGTACTGTCACGTCCTGACCAGTATAGGGGTTATTGGTTATGGTAGTTTGGTCAGGATGTGGCAGAGGGTATTTATTTATATGGTTCGGGGGTTATGTGTATGTAGAGGGGTATTGTATTTATGTGTTCTGGGGTTTTTGGTGTATGTTCTTGTTTTGGGTTTCTAGGTTTTGTATTTCTTTGTTGGCCTGGTGTGGCTCTCAATCAGGAACAGCTGTACATCGTTGATCCTGATTGAGAGTCATACTTAGGGAGCTTGTTTTCACCTGTCTCTTTGTGGGTAGTTGTATTTGCACTGCTGTTTGTTTAGCCTGCAAATCTGTTAGCTGTCGTTCTTTGTTTATTGTTTTTCCGTGTTCGCTATAAAATAAATATGAGCACGCAACTCGCTGCGCCTTAGTCTCTACATTACGACACCCGTGACAGGCTCGCACAAGCCAAGGCTACAAACTTTTTCTTAAAAAGTCATAGCCAGGTGTAGGCATAGCCAGGTTACAAGTAACATACTCACAATGAATACTACATAATCTAACCGCCCGTTACCTGGAAGTAGAAGAAGGCCTGTCCGAACCAGTAGTGCATGATGGTGGTCTGGGCAGCATCGTAGTGGAGCTTCTTCCAGATGAACTGGGCCATCAGGGACTGGACCAGCAGGCAGCAGCATAGCACCGGCAGGTTGTGTGCCCGGAACAACAGGGCCACCAACAGAACCCCACCACTGTAAGAAGATTTATTTATTGTCCAATAACTATGTAATATGAGTAAATAAGAACAATTATTTATTCTAAACTGACTTGCATGGTTCAATAAAGTTTGAATAAAACAATGTACATGAATATCAGATGAAAATCTGAACAGGATTCAAAATTGCCACCTACCGATTGCTAGCCCGCCTCTCTATTCTGTAGGCTACTTGCCGTGTAGGCTACCTACCTGTAGATTTCCCACAATCCCCTGCTCTTCAGCCGGGAGTCGGCTGTGATGACCTGGGACCTCAGCAGGTCCTTGGAGCCCGTGAAGAAGATGCCCAGGATGAAGACGTACACGAAGCGTGCCTTCATCGTCCCCCTGAGGAGAAAAGAGATGAGATGTAGTGGTTAGCCTGTTGAGAACATTGTTCAAGGAACGCGAGTGTCCAAGGGCTGGCCACTCCATCTGAATGCCCAAGAGCCTGTTACTAGCCCCAGGTCCAGTTTTTAGATTTAGTTAGTCTTACTTTCTCTTGAGTCTTTTTTGTTGATGTAAAATGTTTTGTCTGTACATTTTATTTTAGCTGTTCTCCAGTTTCTACTGCTAACATAACACTTTAAAAATACAGAAGCATCTGCATTTGCAGTTTTGGTGAAGAATGGCAGCAGTGTTTCCCCTATATTCATAAAAAAATAGTTGCCACTGCTGCAAAAAATGTCATTTAAAAAATATATACAGTGCCTTGAGAAAGTATTCATACCCCTTGACTTATTCCACATTTTTTTGTGTTACAGCCTGCATTCAAAATGGATTAAATCTATTTTTTGCTCACCCATCTACACACAATACCCCATAATGACAAAATAAAAACATGTTTTTAGAAATGTGAAAATGAATTACAGAAATATCTAATTTACATAAATATTCACACCCCTTTGCTATGGCACTCTTTCAGCTCAGGTGCATCCAATTTCCTTTGTCACTACAACTTGATTGGAGTCCACCTGTGGCCAATTTAATTGTTTGGACAGGATTTAGAAAGAAACACACCTGTCTATATAAGGTCCCACAGTTGTCAGAGCAGAAACTATACCATGAAGTCCAATGAACTGTCCGTAGATCTCAGAGATAGAATTGTGATGAGGCATATATCATATATAAACATTTCTAGAGAGTTGAAAGTTCCCAAGAGCACAGTGGTCTCCATCATTGGGAAATTGAAAAAAAATATGGAACTACCCAGACTCTGCCTAGAGCTGACGTCTGACCAAACTGAACAACCAGGCAAGAAGGACCTTGGTCATGGAGGTGACCAAGAACCCAATGACCACTCTGATAGAACTACAGAGTTCCTTGGCTGAAATGGGAGGACCTACCAGAAGGACAACATGCTCTGCAGCACTTCCCCAATCTAGACTTCATGGGAGAGTGGCCATACGGAAGCCATTCCTGAGAAAAAGGCACATGACAGCATGCCTGGAGTTAGCAAAAAGTCACACAAAAAACTGAGCATAAAGCAAAAGATTCTGTGGTCTGATGAGACAAAAATTGAACTCTTTGGCCTGAATGCAAAGTGCTATGTCTGGAGAAAACCAGGCACAGCTCATCACCATCTAACACCATCCCTTCCGTGAAGCATGGTGGTGGCAGCATCATGCTATAGAGATGCTTTTCAGCAGCAGGGACTGGGAGACTGGCAAGGATAGAGGGAACAATGAATGGAGCCAAATACTAGCAAATCTTTGACGAGAACCTGCTTTAGTGCATAGAACTGGGGGTGAAGATTTATGTTCCAACATGACAATGACCCCAAGCATACAGCCAAAGCCAAGCTGGGATGTCTTCACAACAAGAATGTGAAAGTTTTTGAGTGGCCCAGCCGAAGACTTGAATCCCATTGAAAATCTGTGGAAAGACTTGAAGATTGCTGCCTCTCCCCATCTAACTTAACAGAGCTTGAAAAAATCTGCAAGGAAGAATGGGAGAAAATCCCCAAATCCAGATGTGCAAAGCTCATACAGACATATCCAAGAAGATTATCTCTGAGATCTACGGACAGTTCCTTGGACATGGTATAATTTCTGCTCTGACATGCACAGTGAGCCCATATATTGACAGGTGTGTCACTTTCTAAATCATGTCCATCAATGGAATTGACCACAGGTGGACCCCAATCAAGTTGTAGTGAGATCTCAAGGATGACAAAAGGAAATTAGATGCACATGAGCTCAATATGTTAATGAGATTTTTCTGTATTTTATTTTCAATATATTTGCGACCATTTCTAAAAACATGTTTTCACTTTGTCATTATGGGTTATTGTGTCTAGATGGGTACGAGGAAAAAAATATTGAATCAATTTTGAATTCAGGCTGTAACACAACAACATGTGGAATAAGACAAGGGGTCTGAATACTTTATATTGTATATTTCTGCCGAGACGTGCTTTAAAATGGATGGTTGTTGGCTCAATGACTGGAAGTCTATGGAAACAGATAGCATGTCATTGCGCTAACGCTAGTAAAATTTGTTTATTTATGAGTGTTTTACTCTCCCATGGGCCCAGAGGAAAATAACAATGATTGATCCATTTGACAGTATAAAGGGTAGGTGGATAGAGCTAAGTGTACTCTGATTAAACCTGGGAAAGGTGAATAAAAAGAATGTTGGACTGAGGCCCAATACAAAGTGAGCTTGCCCATGTCAGATAATAAAAATACAGACTTTTCCCAGACTTTTCCCAAAGCTAACGGACACATTGTCAAAACCTCGACCTTTCTCATTTGCAGCAATTATTGACTGATGACTGATTCATTGTTCCTGACTGATTGACGGAGATGACTGATTCATTGTTCATGCGAGTGCTGATCGAATGCCACATTTTTTTCTTTAAGAACTGAAATGTTTTAGGCCCATCTTGCTTGGCATAGACTATTTTAATATTCATCTATCTTGTATCTATTTCGTTCAAAAAAGTCCAGGGGCCTCATTTATAAAACTGTGCGGAGGATTCACGTCAAAAGTTGGCGAACGGACGAAACACAGAAAGTGCTTACACACAAAAATATTCTGATTTATAACACAGTGCGCACGCACCTCCCACGCCAGTTTCCCTTTATAAATCACAATCAACTTGAAATTTGCCACACGTGAGCGAGCGTCTTATCCCATCCTTTTAACGTCCATAGTTGCTTATAAATAGTCAGTGAAACGCTCCTAATTAATATTCATCCATACTGACTGCATGACGACAATGACGGCAAATTCCAACAGAAAGACTAAAAAAAGAAATTTCACCCAGTGTTCTTGTAGGGGAGGTTGAAGCGAGAAAAAATATATTGTTTGGTGGACACAGTGTGGGCATTACAAATGCCAAAAAGTTAGAGTGGCAGCATGTGGCGGACGCTGTGAATGCTGCTGGCTCAGAAGGTCGGAACCTCTCAGAAATGAAAAAGAAATGTTCCGATATAAGTGTAGGCTAAAAGGCGAATAGCCTTACACAGACAAAGTGTTTGTGCCACGGGTGGGGGAAAGGGGACACCGGAGCTCAACCTCCCTTGATGAGCGACTTGGCTTGCCCTTCAACTCCCCACCTTGTCTAGAATCCAGTGGTCTTGTATCTTGTGTACATGGTGCTTGCTCAGGTCTTAAAATGTGAAAAAGTTACGGACAAATAGTAATTTTGAAGACATAAAAAAATATGGAATTGTACACTACAGTCTGGAAAAGGTCCAGGGCCTCATTTCTAAACGTTGCGTAGGCACAAAAGAAGGCATGCGCCACTTTCTAAGCAAACTTTGGGATTTATTATTTTTTAAAATTGACCGGAGAATGTGTGGTCCTCCACGGACACTTTGACCCATACGTACGCACATAAACTGGAGAAATTAGAACTGCGACTCCGATGGCGAAAGGATGAAACTCGAAACGCTTTGAAATTGATACCATTGTGTAAAATAAATCGAAATATTACCTCTGACGTATTACATATGAAGAGTTCCCTGGAGTGCACACAAAAAAACACACAAAAAACCTGATTTAGGATAATAAATACAAACGGAGATATCTGTTTTTGCAAAAGAACCCCTCAAATATGTTGTACAGTTAAAATTGGGATCATATTTAATTGGATCTGTAATTATTAAACAATACTTGCATGTTATGAAATGTATTCTCAGAAATAATAAGGTGAACTGTAGGACAAATTATGTTTAAACCGATGCCGTTTTCGATGCCTTTGTCGGGCAGATACGAGTGCACAGTTTCATATATTGTTATCACATGTTCGTTGCACAGAACTGTCAATGTGATAATGGCCCTGTCATTGTCAGTTACAATCAGGGTAATTACCACACCTGAAGGTGTTATGCAATTGGGTAGCTTTGACAATCAAATGGATGGGTATAAAAAGGCATGCAATTACAATGTGTAATGACGCACAATGGCTGCTTTGGCACTGTTGGAAGATTTGGCGAATGGAAGAATTCGGAGAGAGCGAATACTCAGAGACCAGCCAGATTTACTGGCCAATGATGATGAGTGGCTTAAGAGCCGGTTCCGATTACCAAGAGCTGTTCTCTTGGATCTCTGTGCTATAGTGGGCCCAGCTTTACAGAGAAGCACCCGCAAAAACCAAGCCGTGCCTGTCCCACTTCAAGTCCTAACAGCCCTCGGATTTCTGGCACTTTTCAAAGGGATTGGCTGACAGGTCAGGGATCTCTCAGCCAACTTTTAGCCGCGTTATGCCAGACGTGTTAGGAGGTATAATTGGATTGACACACCTCTACATAAAGTTTCCTTACACGGTGGGTGAACAGGCAAATAAAAAAGTGCAATTTGCAGCAATGTCCTGGTTTCCCAAATGTAATCGGTGCTATTGACTGCACTCATGTTGCTATAAGGGCACCGAGTGATAATCAATTTGCTTTTATTAATCGAAAGCGTTATCATTCCATTAATGTCCAAATCATATGTGATGCGGACATGGTACTGACTAATGTAGTGGTTCGGTGGCCTGGGTCAACCCATGACTCATTCACATGGAGCAACAGCAGTGTTGGGTGCAGCCTTGAGGCCAGAGCTGTGCGTGATGGCTGGCTTCTAGGTACGGATGAGTAATGTAGAAATTCTAAATCAATTGCAATTTTCCTCTACTGCAGTGCCTAACCAATTCACTAACTTTGCAGGCGACAGTGGATATCCCCTCAAGTGGTGGCTGCTCACCCCTTTCACCAATCCGCAGAGCGCAGAGGAGAGGAACTCCAACGTCCGCCATTGTCAGGTACGCGCTGTTGTGGAGCGCACCGTCGGGCTGATGGCGCTGCCTCAATTCCTCAGGCGGAAACCTTTTGTGCAAGCCCGAAAAGGTCTGCGACGTTGTGAGGGCGTGTGCAGTGCTACATAATGTGGCACAGCTAAGGAATGTGGCTTTACCCCCTGACACTGTTGGTTGTGTTGGCCCCGACCCCTATCCCCAGGCGTTTGAACCAAGCATAGCTGCCGTGCGGCAGCGTGTGGTTGTGATGCGTCGCTTGTAAGAACACAATGTATGGAAAGAAATAACACTATTTATTGAGTAATTATTTCAATGTACAGCTTATGTCACACAAAACATTTTTTATTTCCTTCAACTCCTTGGTAACCTCATTAAAATCGTCGATGGTGTCTCTTTGCATTTGCAGGACTGCGTCTGTGAGGACACGGCCATTGGTGGGTTGTGACGCACAAGGTGCTGTGGAGACGCCAGGCCTGGGCGCACTCAGCTCCTGCTCAGCTGCAGCACCACCGACCCCGCTGGAACACTCAGCTCCTACTCAGCTGCAGCACCACCGACCCCGCTGGAACACTCAGCTCCGTCTCAGCTGCAGCACCACCGACAGATAAACACAGCCATTTCTCCTTTCAGCTGAGGTGTGCCCTCTAATTCTGACACTGACCAACTAGAATGTTCCGATTACACACTTATGCAATTCTGACAAACACCAACAACCTCGTAAAAAAGATAATACGTCCAAAAAGATAAATACAAGTCAGTTTCCCAGCCTCTTGATTCAAATTCATGTGTGCTATTAGTAATAGCAGAAGTCACAAGGACATCTGCTTTGACTAAAATCCATACAGATGAATGAATCATGATTTCTGTGCCTGTTATTATGGCACGCAGAACATTTTCTGCGTCATCGCTCATCGGGAAAAGGTACGACAACAGTAGATGCCACGTAGCCTCCTGGCAGGTAACCATGGAGACAGGGTTGTGTGAACAAGTCAGAAGTTTTTAATGTGAGGACCCTTAGGAGTGACAGGGTGCAGATAGTCAGTCTGCCAAACAGCAAACCCCCTGCAATCCTTAGTTCAGTGTGTGTCTGTGTGTGTGTGTGTGTGTGTGTGCGTACGTGCGTGTGTGATAGAGAGATATACATATGGAAATGTGCACCTAAACAATAAACATGGATTAGGCCATTTTTACTGCTAGCTGCGGTACCTAGGGAAGGAGAGGCAGAGTAGAATGGGATTACAACTAATTATCAATAAAACTACTCTTACCTAGTGGGCAAAACATGCTTGAAATGACTTCATAATGTACAACTGGTTTTATAATGTGATTTAAACCTGTTTAGCCTGCTGGGAAAGACCTCACCAGGCAGACCTCACTTCCTAAACAAGGTGTCTATAAAAGTATAAACACTCAAGTGCCGCCTTATTGTCAAACACGACTAGACTGACAGCGTGTTCCCAAAAGGGACAAAACATCCTTGAATTTTAAGGAGCCTGTAGTGATAGGAGTGGAATAAGGGTCTGGTTCACTAGGAGAGGGAGTCAAGCAGGTGTTGCCAATGTATTATTCATTCACTGGGTTTGTATTGCAACCTTCATCCCTCAGATGAATGGCCAGCAGTTCCTTCTAACTCTGGAATTGTGCCCTAGCTACATCTCTCGCTTTTATATTATTCAAATGTTTTATCTTAACACAATCAGATGTGGAGAGAATCCCTGCCCTTCATGGTTTTTATGCTAAGCATAGCTGGAAATTCTTGTTTTATTGTATTTATTCTAAACATGGCTGGGGGGCTGGGCTGACTTGTTAGCTGGGTTGACTATGTGAGGATGTAGAGGAGTCTGTTTTTGTGTGTGAAGGTAAATGTGGTGGTGTCTTGGCTTTTCTACAGGTGCCTGTGTGCGGGCTTACGTTGGATGCTATTGCTCAGAGCAACACAATCAGCAAATTAAATGAGCTGTAATTATGGCAAACAAATGCCACGTTGAGGCCCGTGTGTGTTGTTTGGGGTGAGCGGCAGAGATGGGTAGAGAACGAGCAAATGCAGACATGATGCCACGCTCACGGGGGAAACCACACACAGAAATGTAACCCTGGCATTTAGACGCCGGCAGAACAACCAACACACTCTAATAAACTGACTGTCCATACCAAAAAACAAGAGGAAGATTCTGTAGTGTTCTGGACACCATGGACTGCAGTCTGTGTTTTTCTGTCTGTCCATTTGTCTGTCTGTCTGTCTGGCAGTCTGTCTCTGTCTGCTTTCCTACAGTACCTGTATAACTGGTTCAAATCAAATCACATTTTATTGGTCACATACACATATTTAGTAGATGTTATTGCGGTTGTAGCGAAATGCTTGTGTTCCTAGCTCCAACAGTGCAGTAGTATCTCACAATTCCCACAATCTAAAAGTAAAAGAAATAGGATTAATAAATGGTTATTGAACAAGGTGTGTATCCTAGTTAACTTGACTGACAACAGTGATGGGAACATCCCACAGCCTTGAATGAAAAGATGGGTGTGTCCTGACGTCAGTCATCAAAAAAGCCAGAACAGCCATCTAGTAGGGCCGGGACGATACCAGCATCGCGATACTTGTTAGTGTAGTTCTGCCCTTGAGCTGTTCTTGTCTATTAATGTTCTGTATTATGTCATGTCTTATGTTTTGTGTGGACCCCAGGAAGAGTAGCTGCTGCTTTTGCAAAAGCTAATGGGGATCCTAATGAAATACCAAACTTCTTCAGGAAAACAGCCCTAATGTTGGAAACAAACATCATTATGTAATCATCCACAGTCATATTTATTTATTTTCCAAGCTATAGCACACACTATTTTTCATAAAATAGTTTTTTTTAAAGGACCAAATAGACGTGTCTGCTTCGTGTTTTCATTTTTGCCATGGAAAAATATATTCCGATACTGGTGTCGTCCCGGCCCTACCATCTGGAGAGTGAAGCACAATGGATCACTCAAGAGAGGACGTGTCTCCAAACCCATCCGAGACACCTGCCAGGACACCTCACATTAGTATCAGTGGCAGGTGGATTGGAAAGATGATTAGGTAATGATCATTTTCTGTCACTTTTCGGGAGAACAGTTTAAATAGTCACCTGCATGTTCATTACTTGCTAATGAGTAGCATGCTGTAAGAGGGACAACATGAGAGACTGACAAACAGTAGTATCCTCGGTGCTATTTTGAGAATAGATTTGGTTTTGACAGAGATCATAGCCACACAAAAATGAAACAAAAATAATTTTGTGAACAACTGAACAAAAAGTGAAGAGAATGTTGAAATGCAGTGAATTCAGGAAGTATTCATACCCCTTGACTTATTCCACATTTTGTTGTGTTACAGCCTGAATTCAAAATTGATTAAATTGCTTTTTTCCCTCTCACCCATCTACACACAATACTCCATAATGACAAAGTGAAAACAGGTTTTTAAGAATGTTTGGAAATGTATTGAAATTTAAATACAGAACTATCTCATTTACATAAGTATTCACACCTGAGACAATACATGTTAGACTCATCTTTGAAAGTGATTACAGCTGTGAGTCTAAGAGCTTTGCACACCTGGATTGTACAATATTTGCCCATCATTCTTTTCAACATTTTTCAAGCTCTGTCAAATTGTTTGCTGATCATTGTTAGACATATATTTTCAAGTCTTGCCATAGATTTTCAAGCCGATTTAAGTCAAAACTGCAACTAGGCCACCCAGGAACATTCACTGTCTTCTTGGTAAGCAACTCCAGTGTAGAGTTGGCCTTAATATCCCTGTGTCTGGTGGAAAGCAAACTGAACCAGGTATTTTTCCAGGAATTTGCCTGTGGTTAGCTCCATTTCATTTATTTTTTATCTTGAAAAACTCTCCAGTACATAATGATTACAAGCATACCTATAACATGATGCAGCCACCACTATGCTTGAAAATATGGAGAATGGTACTCAGTATTGTATTGGATTTGCCCCAAACATAACACCTTGTATTAAGGACAAAAGGTGAACTGCTTTGCCACATTTTTTGGCAGTATTACTTTAGTGCAAACAGGATGTATGTTTTGGAATATTTTTATTCTGTACAGGCGTTCTTCTTTTCACTCTGTAATTTAGGTTAGTATTGTGGAGTAACTACAATGTTGTTGACCCATATTCAGTTCTCCTATCACAGCCATTAAAGTCTGTAACGGTTTTAAAGTCACCATTGGCCTCATGGTGAAATTCCTGATACATTTCCGGAAATTGAGTTAGGAATGACGTAATTGTTTGAATGCTTATTGACTCAAGACATTTTCATTTTTCATTCATTGAATTTAATTTTAAAATCCACTTTGACATGATGGGGTATTGTGTGTAGATCAGTGACACAACATCTTAATGTGATCAATTCAAAATGTTGAATACTTTCTGAAGGCACTGTATATAACATGAACATTCTGAACTCATTCTATGATTGTGACAGAGGCTGAGAACAGGAGATCATGAAAAGGCTATAGGCTGAATGTGTGTATGAACAATGAGCTTCATTCTTATCCAGGCATGTCTTTAGAGACAGAGAGACTGAGCCTTACTTTGAACCCCTCATCCATGACACCTGCAATCACCTCGTGTGTATTTGTGTGTGTGTAATGTGCAATGTGCATTGCGTGCGTACTCAGAGACTACGATGAGAGTCAGAATTATTTTGCATCTTCATGAGGGATCTGCATGCATAAACGTTCCCAAATGAAGTGTCAGCACAACAAACATTTAACCAGGATAAGAAATAAAGGGACTGTTCCAGGGCAGGTGTAAAGCACTGCAGGAACCAATTGAGATACTATTTGTAGTTGTTTTCTAGTACAAACTGTGCTTTGACAGAACACACAACAGAACTTTGAAGACCTTTCAGCAATTTTTGACACCTCGATTGACGTGGTGTGTCAGTTCTATGTGCTCTGCAGTAGAGTTATTTTGAGTAATTTTTGGAAAATAAATCAGGTTTAGTGGTAACTCTTCGGCTTCGAAGCAAGTGTTCCTATACTAAAAGGTCCAAACGATCAAACAATAACCTTGATATATCATTGAAACGTTTACAGCTACTCAGCCACTCTCTGAACACAAGGTGGTTCTCTAGGATTATGAGAAATATGACATTGCTTAAGTATCTCTCAATCTTTACCTTTCCTCACAGGAAGGGGATTATAAAAGATGGGATAACAAACAAAATCTCCAGAACAATGGAAATGAATTACAGCTGGCAGCTAAGTGATGTTCGGGAGAACATTTGTATTGCTATGACATCTCAGGGACTAGTAACGTAACTATGCAATAATGCTATTTGGAACAATGCAATGCAAGTATCCTCTACATTTTTGCCAGCATTGTGTCAGCATTGTGTCAACTCTGGTGCCTCACTTCATTTTTAAGGGACTTTTTTCTCCAGTCCCATATCTTATCATGAGTAATATTTGACAGTACATACTTGTCTTGTAGTGGCTGCTGAAGAAAAATAAGATTTCGTTTTGACTACAATACAGATTTTGACTACACTATTTCTCTAAAAAGTATAATCTGAGGAATTGTTGGTTTCAGATCCCAGGTGCAACATCCACTGCTGCTGTGCCATAGAGCAAGGCACTTAACCCAAAAACACAGAGGTGTTGAAATTCGGATCACCCTGTGCTGCTCTCAAGATTGGACTATGTTTGTGTGTTATCTGGGGGAGATGGGAGTAGAACCACAAATTACACATTTCTGATATAATATAGAAAGTATTATAGTACTATTCTATTCAGTATGGTGCTGTAACACAAACGCTTCCATGCCCTTCACAGCAACTCAAGTGTGTTCAGATAACACAGAAGCCTCCCAGGATTGCTGGGAGATGTATTCATCACAGAGACAACGCTGGCCCTTAAGCCACTCCTGTAATTCACATTAACTGCACTGGGCTGAGATATGATTCCACGTTGTCATTTAACAAGGGGATGGGTCATATCAGAGGGGCAGATAAAGGCTGGTCACAAAGACTGGAGTACTCCACCCTCCAAAGACATTCAGTACTGTATGTCACAAATTACATTCACATTGAGAGCCAATCATATGTGTTTTGTGACATCTGATGTAGCCCAAAAAAAACACATTTTGATTATATTTAGGATTAGCTGAACTAGTAAGAATGAGTAGCATGGCTTTCTCACCTTAGTCAATGTATGGGAACCTGCACCAGTATTTTCCTACTAGCACTGACTTTGCTGATAGCTACTTTCTTGAGGAAAAATGTATTTACTACAACTGTGATATGTGGTTGTCTCACCTAGCTATCTTAAGATATATGCACTAACTGTAAGGGGCTCTGGGTAAGAGCGTCGGATAAATGACTAAAATATAAATGTTAAAATGTGGTACAACATACACAGACCAGTTTTAATACTGGCCTACCGACGCTACAATGATGTGAGGTAAAATGTTATACAGTATAAAACTACATGGGGAACAAAAAATGAACAACAAGCAGTATGAACAACAGCAAAATCATAAGTGATTTAAAAAAAAAAGGTGTGACTTACAAAAAAGCTTGATGATTCAAAGTGCCTCTTAAACCACATTACTTCCCAGAATGTCTTTCCTTATGCCGGAGGTACATGACAATTCCGCTTTCTCTAAATGACAAAAATTGTCTGATTGATGACCCCATCTGGTAGGGGGTATGACTCGACAGCGTCTGCAGGGCCATATCAATCATGGCCACTCATCAGGCCGAGGACGGGCGGCACGACAGCAAAACGCGAGACAGCAGGAGACCCATAAATTCCAAGGCCCCTTTTCCCTCCATTTTTTGTTGACTCTACAATGCTCTTTTGGAAGCATTTGGTGGAACATTTCCTCACGTGAAACAGATGAAAGAATAGAAGAAAGGAGGGAGAAATAGAGGGAGGAATAAATGTGGGCACTCAATCCATACCTACCAGCTACTTACAGCAAATACCAGAAAATGTCACAGGTTATTCTGTATGATTTTAAAGCTAAGGACAGGAGAAGGACGATTAAGTTATTATTGGGAGAAAAAAACGACTGCATAGAGAGCTATACCAAGAATTGTTTCCTCATTAAAGAAAATGAAATCTCAATTTGTCCATTTTTTTTGCTGTCAGTCAAGCCCAATTGCCTTACGAACCACACACCAAAAAAATGCAGCCTGAACTATCATAGCGAGTCAGTGTGGAAGACCCTCTTTCAGCAATGTGGGTCAGTGTGATGAGTCACAAAGGAATGAAGGGGCCTCATGCTACCAGATTAGCCTGACTGCGAGTGATCGAGCTGGGGCCGTTGCTGTTGTGGACTCAACTTAAATGGGAATGCCAGGAGGTTACCACGGCGCAAGCATAAACAACTTCCTGTGGTGATTAATGACTGGGCGACTTTGCATGGTGGCGTTGTCAATTATACGGAGCGTTGGAGTGTGCCCGATTCCTGTTTGGACTGTGCAACGCACCCGTGTGAGGGGTAAGGGTGGGTAGGGGTGAGAGGTTAAGGTTTTAATTAGGTGGGAGTAGAGAGAATGTCAAGGAGAGCGTGGATCTGGGGGGAGGGAAAACGTCTAGTGAGAGACAAGGAAATGGGGCAGGATAACTGGGCAGTAGCACCTGCGTACTCATTGTGTTCTTGCAGTGGGGCTGTAGACGGGCTGCAGCTGGCTGGTGGGCTGGTGAGAGGCAGGGAGGGAGTAAGGCAGGCAGGCAAGCAGGGAGGCATTGATCTGAGTGGCAGGGCGAAGGAGCTCCACATTTGGTGATTAGAAATCAAAAGCACAGGGGTAAACAAAGTGATCGTCCTCTTTTCCAAGTTTTTCTTCCTCTGTGTATTGCTGTGTATTTTATCCCAATGTAGGCCTTAAAGATGCAGTCCGGGATCTTAAGCACTTACAAATTTGTAACATATTGTACGAATTGGAATTCGTTAAAAAAAATTTTGGAGGGGGGGGGCAGGACGAAACATATCATACAAAATGGATGACATAGTACACATTTTTCGGCGACCCGTTTTGGCTCATGACAAAAGCCTTCATTAACTAGTATGATGTGATCACCTATCAAAAGGCTCAACAAACACAGACAAATGCAATCCAGCATTTCTTCAGATTTGATGCAAAACCTCTATTGCATTAAAGGGCGATTGGGAAAGAGTAATCACTTGCAACATAATAGTCGGCGAAAACTTACTTGGACATGTTTCCACTGGAATGTTGCCATGGTAACACAACATTGCCCACAGCCGCCCGGTAGCTGTAGACACCCAGAAGGCCGAGGGCCAGGGCAATCTTGGAGACCCAGGAACATCGCCGCTGGACCAGGAAGTAGATAAGAGCCAATGACATGGCGGCCAACAAGGACAGCACCGTCTTGTGTTCTGAGCTGTAGATACAGAACACATGAACATTTAAACCACTGCAAAACTGCACTAATTACACACTAATTAGAGCCATTCGTTTTTGAACAATATTGCAGTTTAGGGCTGTAATATTGAAAGCATTAAGCCATTTGTTGCAGAGCTCAGAGGCGTTTTGCGTTGGTAAAATGTTGCCCTTATCTTTCCATAGGAGGTTATTTCCTTGGACTCACACCTCAGTCATACATTGAAAAATAGGACGGGGGTACTAACTAAGAATAGCACATTCACTGTACTCAGGTCCCACTGTTCTCTACGTAGGAAGGGCTAGTGGAAATTAGAGAAAGTCCTTGGCTCAAGATTTACACCTTCATTACAGTAATGCGAAAGATTACACATCTGCAAGTCCATTTCTCACAAGTACTCTAATAGAAGTCACTCAAGGGCAAAACATGGCGATTTTCAAATCAAATCACCATAGTATTCTAAGGGGAAAAGTCTGTAATGCTCCCCAGATTTTGGCTACAACAGCTGATGTAAAGCTGTTTTGGCTACATTATCTTGTCTAAACACACCCATTCAATGTTAGTAGGGACAGGGCAATTAATCCTAAACAAGTTGAGAATGGAAAGAAATGTGAAAATCTCAGGCAAGCAATAGAGTAAGAAGGTGTGCGGTAAAATAGCTTGAAGGGACCTTCCTTCTTCGTCTCCTTTCCTCCACATCATCTACTCTGATGAGAAAGAACTGGACTGGTGACAGCAGCTTCCCAGAAAGCATCTACTTTTTTTAATTTTCATGTACCCTTCTTTGCATTCATATCAATGCAAGAGAGGAGACAAGGAAGAGGAGACCACGTTCAACTTTTTAGACGCAGCCCAGCTACGCCACAAGAACAGTATAGCCCTGGTATCGGGGCAGGGGGTTGGGTCAGGGAAGAGGAACAGGCGGACACCTTAGGGGAACATGAAGGAGGAACGATGCCCGAGCTCATTACCCAGCGTACCCACTCTGCATAGAACAGGGGGAATATGGAAAAAGGGGCAGCGCCAGACAGGGTAAAGGCCAGCTAATGACGGTGAGAAGGAAATTCTAATTCCACGATACGCTGACCCTGGTGCCCCCAGCGCAGGGCATTCATCTTGTTACTTGTGTCACCGCGAGAATGCTAATGGAACAGAAAAACCTTGGGTTCAACAATGAGAACAGCGGGTTCACTGACGGTTCCTCAAACTTTCTGCCAGACGGAATGTTTTTTTTTGTTCATCTCTCCGAGAATCCGAGTGTACGATGCTTCATGGATAACAATCTTGTTCCGGCTCTGATTCGGAGGCTATTAAGGTTTGTTATCTTGGCCCTAAAATCTGTCTTGAGTTTTTTTCACTGAAGAACCAGCTTCCCTCTGAAGCTAGGACAGCAGAGACCCTGCCCATCTTCCGAAAGAAATCTAAAACCCAACCTTTTCAAAGAGTATCTTAAACCCTACCTCTTCAAAGAGCTATCTTAAGATGAATGCACTAACTGTGGATAAAAGCATCTGCTAAATGACTAAAATGTAAAATGTAAGAATTACAGGGAAGTCAGAGAGAGGCTTTGTTTAGACATACAATGGAAAGGAACAGACTAATGCTACCTGCAGAGACAGCCAAAGATATGATTCATTTCTTTTAGCTCCTACGGGAGTTACTCCACTTTTATTTATATCCTTGCTGTGAGGAAACTAGCCACCATTATGGTGCTGTAGAGACAATAAGGTAAGTTAACAGACAACAGGCTCGAACGGATAACACTCAATGCACTTTCTCCTGGTCTATAAAATTAATCTTATTTCATTCATTAGCCTAAATCCTTTGCCAAGGTATAGTACCGTAGGTTCACCAAGTTTTCTGTATGTTCAGAATCTCACTCACTTTGAAGTCAGACTACTGAATGTCAACGTTTTATTGAAACATGGTGACAATTTAGTTAGAGGCCATGAGGGCAATGCATTATAATACGGTCAAGACTTGTCATGAGCATGTCATGTCTGAGCACTTCATGCCTTCCTTAGTATAACCTCTGAGTCTTTATACGCCATGTTGAGTCTGCTAAAATGAATAGGAGCCCTGAGGTAGATTGGATTTCACATTTGTACCTATATTGTAGAGTCTACTTTGCCTAGGCAACGCTACAAAGAAGCTTGGTAAGAAAAATTACATATTGCAAGTTTTCTGGCCTGTCGGAACTTCACTGGTCGTATCTTTTTAAGACAACCTCTGAGTGCTCTAATTGTTATGATGCTGCAAAATTGTTAAAGGAGCAAATCATTCAATTATATTATGTGAAAAGTCATTCCAGGGCTGACCATATACTTCAAATGAACTTTCCCTGGGTGTTTACGTCCAAGTCACATAATCCTGTGGGAAAAATCTCTGTTTTTTGCACATTTTTCTTTATTTAGGCTTCCTTCCTCTCGCATCCAACCAAGCAATTAACTGAGTCTTGAATCACTGTGCTGGCCAGAGCACAGATCTAATAGGGTGGAATGGGCCCTGGTTTAGACTGGGAGACAAGCCCGGACTAGCCATCTGTCTGTGTGGCAGTTCTGCAGCCTTGAGGGAGCTCTCCAAGGACGAATAATGACTGAGTGTATACAATACATGGGCAGACAATGAAGCACGTTGACCCCATTTGTGAGGGAGTGAGTACGTGGCAGCTAAGCAAACCAGGTGAAAGACTCGATTGGAAAACCAGCATATGAGAGTTTCAAGTTTCAATGTCACATGCACAAGTACAGTGAAATGCCTTTCTTGCTAACTCAAAATCCAACAATACAATAATCAATGACAATATAATACTATAAAAGAAACAGAAATAAGAAGAAATATGAAGAACACAATAAGTAAGTAAGCATACTATATACAGGGTCAGTTCCAATACCATATTTACAATGTGCAGGGATACTGGAGTGATAGAGGTAGATATGGATAGGGGTAAAGTGACTAGGCAACAGGATATAAGATAAACAGAGTAGCAGCAGGTTATATGTGAGTGGCTGTGCGTGTGTGTAGAGTCAGTATAAATGTATGTGCATATTATGTGTGAGTGAGCAGATGGTGGAGTGAGTGAGTGCGGTGTGTGTGTGTGTGTGTGTGTGTGTGTGTGTGTGTGTGTGTGTGTGTGTGTGTGTGTGTGTGTGTGTGTGTGTGTAGGGCCCAGTGAGTGTGCATAGAGAAAGTGAAAAAATAACAATAAAAGGTCAATAAAGATACAAGGCTTACTCAGATCGTCCGTGTTAGCTATTTATCAGTCTTATTGCTTGGGGATAGAAGCTGTTCAAGAGCCTGTTGGTGCCAGACTTGGTGCACCGGTACCACTTTCTGTGCGGAAGAAGAGAGGATAGTCTATGGCTTGGGTGGTTGCAGTCATTCATAATTTTTCTGGGCCTTCCTACCACACTGTCTGATATATACTGAACCAAAAGAATTACGCAACATGCAACAATTTCAAAGATTTTAATTAATATAAAGAAATCAGTCAATTGAAATAAATTCATTAGGCCCTAATCTATGGATTTCACATGACTGGGCAGGGGTGCAACCATGGGCCTTAGAGGGCATAGGCCCACCCACTGGGGAGCCAGGCACAGACAATCAGAATTTGCTTTTCCCACAAAAGGGCTTTATTACAGACCGAAATACTCCTCTCAGTCCCTTCAGACAATCCCGCAGGTGAAGAAGCCGGATGTGGGGGTCCTGAGCTGGTGTGGTTACACGTGGTCTGTGGTTGTGAGGCCAGTTGTATGTAGTGCCAAATTCTCTAAAACAACGTTGGAGGCGATTATGGTAGAGAAATCAACATTAAATTCTCTGGACACAGCTCTAGTGGACATTCCTGCAGTCAGCATGCCAATTGCACACTCCCTTAAAACTTGACAAATCTGTGGCATTGTGTTATGTGACAAAAATGCACATTTTAAAGTGCCGTTTCGTTGTCCCCAGCACAAGGTGCACCTGTGTAATGATCATGCTGTTTAATTAGCTTCTGGATATGCCACAGCTGTCAGGTGGATTAATTATCTTGGCAAAGGAGAAATGCTCAATAACAAGGATGTCAACACATTTGTGCACACAACTGAAGAGAAATACGATTTTTGTGCGTATGGAAAATTTCTGGGATTTTGTATTTCAACTCATGAAACATGGGACCAACACTTTACATGTTGCGTTTATATTTTCGTTCAGTGTAGATGTACTGGATGGCAAGGAGATGTGCCCCAGTGATGTCCTGGGCTGTCCGCACCACCCTCTGTAAAGCCTTGTGATCGAGGGCGGTGCTATTGCCACACGAGACATTTACTTTTTGAGGATTTGAGGGCCCATGCCAAACTTTTCCAACCTCCTGAGAGAGAAGTGGGTCTGTCGCACCATCTTGATGACCGTGCGCTTGTGTTTGGATCATTTTAAGTCTTCAGTGATTTGGACACCGAAGAACTTGAAGATCTCAACCTGCTCCACTGCAGCCCCGTCGTTCTGGATGGGGGTGTGCTCCTTGGTCTTACTGACATTGAGGAAGAGGTTGTTGTTCTAGCACCACACTGCCAGGTCACTGACATCCTCCCTGTAGGCTGACTCATCGTCGCCAGTGATCAGGCCTACCACCGTCATGTCGTCAGCAAACTTGATGATGGTCCTGGAGTCGTGCGTGGCTACGAAGTTGTGGGTGAACAAGGAATAGAGGAGGGGACTAAGCACACACCCCTGTGGGGCCCCTGTGTTGAGGGATAGCGCGGCGGAGGAAGTCCAGGATCCAGTTGCAGAGGGAGGTGTTCAGAGTTCTAAGCTTGGTGACGAGCTTTGAGGGGACAATGGTGTTGAACGCTGAGCTGTAATCAATGAACAGCATTTTCACACAGGTATTCCTCTTATCTATGTGGGTGAGGGTAGTGTGGAAAGCAATTCAATTTGCGTCATCTATGGACCTGTTGGGGCAGTATGCAAACGAGTGGGTTTAGGGTGCCTGGGATGATGGAGCTAATGTGTTGCCATAACCAGCCTCTCAAAGCACTTCATGATTACAGATGTGAGTGCTACAGGGTGGTAGTCATTGTGGCATGAAACTTTAGAGTTCTTGGGGACATGAATGATGGTGGTCTTCTTAAAACATGTGGGGATTATAGACTGGGACAAGGTGAGGTTGAAAAGTACCCTAATATGCCTGCCAGCTGTTCTGCCCACGCTCTGAGATAGCTCCCTGGATTACCGTCAGTCCCGCGGCCTTGCAGGTGTTGACCTGATTAAAGATGTTTCTCACGTCGGCCTCGGAGAGCGAGATCACCCAATCCTCTGGGTCGGTGATGGCCATCACACCCGGCACGACGTTGTTGTTTTCAAAGCTTGCATAAAATGCATTGAGTTGGTCTAGTAGAGAGGCATCATTTGGGCAGATCACGGTTGGGTCTTCCTTTGTATTCCGTAATGGACTGTAGCCCCTGCCACATGCGGCGAATGGCGGAGCCTGCGTAATTTACATTGTCATTTTGCTCATTTGATGACTCT
Source organism: Salmo salar (assembly GCF_965601325.2). NCBI lineage: Eukaryota > Metazoa > Chordata > Actinopteri > Salmoniformes > Salmonidae > Salmo > Salmo salar. The sequence goes on from NC_138299.1 coordinate 63,746,179, forward strand.
GCAGAGGTCATAGCGGGAGTTGTTGTACTCTTCGTATTACCATAACTCTAACAGGAAGGAGGGAAAATCATGTTGGAAACGAGGATGAACTCAGGACCTGAAGTCTCTCGGACAGGCGAAGTCTTGAGACATATGGAACAGTATTACCATGAGCTATATGTATTCCTTTTATACAACATAGTCATAACCGACTGGGAAGACAGCCTTAGTACTGCCTGTGAGTCAGCCCTCTAGAACTGTAATCCCCTACATGGTTCCTTCACAAGCTAAGAAGGCACTCCTGTGTTGTGTGAAGGGAAAGGGGAAAGGGGAATACCTAGTCAGTTGTCCAACTGAATGGCATCAACTGAAATGTGTCTTCTGCATTTAATCCAACCCCTCTGAATCAGAGAGGTGCGGGGGGCTGCCATAATCAACATCCACGTCTTCGGCGCCCGGGGAACAGTGGGATAACTGCCTTGCTCAGGGGCAGAACGACAGTTTTTACTCAGGAGTAAAGTTGCACTTCAGTAACGATGCATCTTGAAAACCATTGAAAGCATGAAACCGGGCCCAGATCTGAGTGAATGATCGGAGTATGAATAAAAGATGGAGGAACTGTTATACTCAAGCAGTAGACTTGTTCTACCGCTTCTCAATGAAAGCACTGCCGATGGCCTTACAAAGCAGAATTATGCAAGATGTTGTTTTAATGAATTGGTCTATGTATCAAATAGTGGATCTGAACTGGCAAAAAGCAAACTAACAAAAACGCTGATATTATCCTAAAGGACGCTTCAAATGAAGAAAATGTAATATATTCAACTACCACTATATGGTAGTGTATGGCACAACAATACATAGCAAGTATTCCGGTCTATTCAAACCTCAGCACACCCACCTGTTAAGCCAGTGTCCCAGGTCAGGCAGATGAACCCACTGCACCCGGGTCTGGTTGAGCGAGCGCAGCAGACGACAACACGCCAGGGTAAGCAGCGGGGTTGCCAGGGCCAGCCACCTCTCTGAATCTGTGCCCGTCACCCCCAAATCAGTCAACGGTGAGGCGACCGCATCCCACTCTTTGGAGGGAGGGAGGCAGTCTTCGTCCTCCGAACACCCTACGACGCCAATGTTGGCACTGCGCTCCCGGAAGTACTTGCGACAGACGACCTGGAAGACGACCAGACAGAGGGTGTTGAGCAGGAAGTACCAGACCTGGTGCTCCTCCTCCACGAAGCTGCTGGCCGACAGGCTAAGGGTGTGGCCAGCTGTGCCCGCCAGGAGCAGAACGTCAAGTTCCGACAGCGACCACCCACCGCCGCCGGCACGGGATGGAGACTAGGGGAGAAGGAGCGAGGAATGGAGGACAGGAGATAAGGAGACAAAGAGAAGATGTCATATTAGGCTCACAGGCCGCTACTGGAATATAAACAACTAATTACACATAAACATATTGGCCAAACCACAGCATAGAGTTGACTTCACATCAAAGCAATACAATTAATACAGAGTAAACAAAACGATCAAGATAAAGGCTGCAATTAAAATCACGGTCAATACATGTTCTAGTTGTAAACCTATATAGAGTAACACAAGTGCATGGAGATGGAGGGATGGTATAAAAAATAAGTCATTTTAACACAATAACATATCAGGGAGCATAGATGCCCCCAACCTAGAAAGAGAAGGCTTTTTGATGGCGTCCCCAAAATCCTGACCAAAGCTGTTAGAAAGCAAAACAACAACAACAAAGAGAGAGTCTATTTCTATTCTAGGACCATGCGTGTGTCTGTGTGTCTGTGGGTTTTCGCCCCCCTCACACTGAGTTGTAAAGTACTCCCCCCTGGTCCTGTGAACTGTGGCTTGTTGTTGACTCAGTACTCAGAGGGAGCCTGACAGAGTGAGTAAGTGGACTACTCTGATCCCACTAAGTTAACACACTGTCATTGGGGACAGCAGCTAAAACACACAGGGACAGAATGTGTGTAACGTGCTTCAGGGCCACTCAAATCTATTGACATCTATTGACTGTCTGTATTTTAGTATTCATTTTCCATCTCTCACACTCCCTCAAAATGGTACGAGTAAAGGAAACATTATAAAACTAATTATTAAACAAACAAAAGAAGGTGCAGTGATCACTTTCCATAAACACAGCTGTGTGCAGGACAGGGGGAATGACACCCCCCCGTAGCGTGTCACGGTAACACGCTGCTCCACAGGGAGTGGCTCGTCCTCGCCAAGTGCTGCTCATGCATCAGCGGGAGGGACGCACCATGCCGCAAGCTCAGCAGAGGGGAAAATGGACGCGTAAGCAGAACTCTGTTTGTGTAAACCAAGTCAGGGGAAAAAACACCCTCTCTTTTGTTCATCTCTCCTTTCTTCATCATCCCGCTTTCCCTCTGTTGCTTCAAGGTCCCTGAGCTGAGGGACTGAGGGTACTTGAATCGCAACAGCATTTGCCTGGAATGGTCTCACATCTGCCAATTTATCAGATTTGTTGGGGTTGGCTGGGATTTAATGTACTGTCTGCTTATGGCTATCCAAAATAAGTGGCAAACCTTGGCTATATACAGTCAGGAACAACATTCTAATCAAATCACATTTTATTGGTCACATGCGACAAATACAACAGGTGTAGACTTACTAACGAGCCCATTCCCAACAATGCAGAGTTACAAAGACAAATACTTCCTAAATACAGAAAAGGTAATAGTAACACAATAAAATAACAATAACGCGGCTATATACAAGGTGTACAAGTACCGAGTCAATGTGCAGGGGTACCAGGTAGTTGAAGTAATTGAGGTAATACAGTATGTACATGTAGGTAGGGGTAAAGTGACTAGTCAATCAGGATAGATAATAAACAGAGTAGCAGCAGTGTTGGTAGTTGAGGTAATATGTACTGTGGGTAGGGGTAAAGTGACTAGTCAATCAGGATAGATAATAAACAGAGTAGCAGCAGTGTTGGTAGTTGAGGTAATATAATGTAGGTAGGGGTAAAGTGACTAGACAATCAGGATAGATAATAAACAGAGTACCCGCAGTGTTGGTAGTTGAGGTAATATAATGTATGTAGGGGTAAAGTGACTAGACAATCAGGATAGATAATAAACAGAGTAGCAGCAGTGTTGGTAGTTGAGGTAATATAATGTAGGTAGGGGTAAAGTGACTAGACAATCAGGATAGATAATGAACAGAGTAGCAGCAGTGTTGGTAGTTGAGGTAATATAATGTAGGTAGGGGTAAAGTGACTAGACAATCAGGATAGATAATAAACAGAGTAGCAGCAGTGTTGGTAGTTGAGGTAATATAATGTAGGTAGGGGTAAAGTGACTAGACAATCAGGATAGATAATAAACAGAGTAACAGCAGTGTTGGTAGTTGAGGTAATATGTACTGTGGGTAGGGGTAAAGTGACTAGTCAATCAGGATAGATAATAAACAAAGTAACAGCGTGGGTGAAGAGTGTCAAAGAGTGTGAAAGTGTGTCTATGTGTTAGAGTGTGGCATTTAATATGCGTGTGTGTGTGAGTCTATGTAGTGTGTGTTATGTGTGTTGGAGTATCAGTGTCGTATGTATGAGTGGGTTGGTAAAGTCTACTGAGTGTGCATAGAGCCAGTGCAAAAAATATAAACAAATTCATTATTATAATAATAGCGGGTCAATGTAAATAGTCCAGGATCCAGTTGCAGAGGGAGGTGTTCAGTCCCAGGGAACGGTTCCGTATTTCACTGAAAGAATAAACGTTTTGTTTTTGAAATTATAGTTTCCAGATTTGACCATATCAATGACATAAGGCTCGCATTTCTGTGTGTTTATTATATTATAATTAAGTCTATGATTTGATATTTGATAGAGCAGTCTGACTGAGCGGTGGTAGGCAGCAGCATGCTCGTAAGCATTCATTCAAACAGCACTTTCCTGCATTTGCCAGCAGCTCTTCGCAATGCTTGAAGCATAGCACTGTTTATGACTTCAAGCCTATCAACTCCTGAGATTAGGCTGGCAATACTATAGTGCCTATAAGCACATCCAATAGTCAAAGGTATATGAAATACAAATGATATAGAGAGAAATAATCCTATAATAACTACAACCTAAAACTTCTTAACTGGAAATATTGAATATTCATGTTAAAAGGAACCACCAGCTTTCATATGTTCTCATGTTCTGAGCAAGGAACTTAAACGATTGCTTTTTTACATGTCACATATTGCACTTTTACTTTCTTCTCCAAAACTGTGTTTTGTATTACTTAAACCAAATTGAACATGTTTCATTATTTATTTGAGACTAAATTGATTAGATTTATGTATTATATTAAGCTAAATTAAAAGTGTTCATTCAGTATTGTTGTAATTGTCATTATTACAAATATATATATAAAAATCGGCCGATTAATCGGTATCGTCTTTTTTTGGTCCTCCAATAGGAGGTCCTTTAATAGGAGTAAACATTATTGGCACCTGTGTTTTTTATATCTCTTAATACCTCACCTTAATTGTGGGATTGGAGAACACATTGGGAAGGATCTTAGACCGTTCCTCCATACAGAATCTTTCCAGATCCTTGATATTCTTTGTATGTGCTTATGGACTGTCCTCTTCAATTCAAACCACAGGTTTTCAATGGGGTTCAAGTCTGAAGACAGACGGACCATTTTTTTCCCCGGTCAATTAACCATTTCTTCACTTGCAGCCAAGTTTCGGCCTCCTGGCAGAGGCATCCAGGTTTTTACTTAAATGTTGTGGTACTGAGTAAAGTTCATTAGGCCGTTGACCTTAACAAGGGCCCCAGGACCAGTGGAAGCAAAATAGCTCCATAACATCAAAGATCCACCATATTTTACAGTAGGTATGGGGGTATCTTCTGCATTTGCATCTTTCTTTCAACACCAAACCCACCACTGGTGTGCACGGCCATTAGCTCTAGTTTCATGTCATCTAACCATAGCACCAGTTCTGATCCAAGTGCCAATGCTGTTTAGCAAACGTCAGGCATTTACCTTTGTTGGATGACACGAAAATATATCTCTTTTACACACCAGCGGTGGGTTTGGCATCTAAAGAAAGATGCAAATGCAAAAAGAATCCCATACCTATTGTAAATATGGAGGAGGATCTTGGATGTTATTGGCTATTTTGCTCCCACTGGTCCTGGGACCATTGTTAAGGTCAACGGTGAACTTTACCCATACCAGGACATTTTAGCCAAAAAACGAGTTGCCTCTGCCAGAAGGCTCAATCTTGGCTGCAAGTGGATCTTCCAGCAAGATAATAACCCGAAGCACACATCAAAATCCACAAAGAAGCGGTTAGTTGACCACAAAATAAGCATTTGGAAAGGCCATCTTAATCGCCGCACTTGAAAATTGTGGTTTGAATTGAAATAGTCAGTCCAGAAGCGCAGACGAAAGATCCCAATGATCTGGAAAGATTATGTACGGAGGAATGCCTAAGATCTCTCCCAAAGTGTTCTCCAATCTCTTAAAAGGTTTTAGAAAAAGGCTCAGTGCCATTTTCCTCGCAAGGAGAGGTATTGAAAGGTGTTGAAAACAAGGGTGGCAATAATTTGACACATATCTTTTTGAGAAAAATATTTGTGAAACAAAATCTCTTTCCATGAGCAATTGTATTAGTAAAAACTAATATAATTTCCCAAGATTTTTTAGCATACAATATAGCTCAATATTTGAATTATTTATTTTATACAGTCTTTTTTGCTAATCTTTACCATGGGTGCCAATAATGTTGGACCTGACTGTATATGCTAATCCAATAGCAGACTGGCACACTGCTGGAGATCTCGTCTGGTCGTAATGTGCGTTTATCATCAATAGGGTAGTTTGTCACTCAAGTCTTTGCCTGCTTACCTAATGGCACCCTATCCCCTATATCGTGCACTACTTTTTCCCAGGGCCCATATGGCACTAAATAGGGAACAGGGTGCCATTCAGGACATAGCCATTATAACTCTACTTTTTTGCCAGACCGTCGGGTTTTGTCACACAAAAGGAACCCCACAAGGCTCCCTCCTCGCCCCCCTTCGGTTTCTGAAGGCATGCTGACACAGACATAGAAACAAAAAGTAAACCTGTCGCGGCGCCTCCAGCGGCGGGACCTCACTTCAGTTCATCACAGACACATCCGGTCAATAATTGGAAGCGATGCAGTGTTCCCCGCCATTGGTACTATGTCTAAAAGTTGTCCGGTAACATCAAACGAGCCAATGTAAATCATTGCCTGCTAATCCTTTTTCAGAAGACATGGGTCCTGTTATGTCTGGGAAAACCAAACACCGCATTCCACAGTAAGAACCTCACACAAACGTTCAAGCATGGTGGTGGTGGTGTGATGGTTTGGGATGCATTGCTGCCTCAGGACCTGGATGACTTTCCCTTGTTAAAGGAACCATGAATTTTGCTCTGTATTAGAGAATTCTAAAGGAGAATGTCAGGCCATCCATCTGTGAGCTAAAGCGTAGCTGGGTCATGCAGCAAGACAATGATCCAGCACACACAAGCAATTCTACATCAGAAAGGCTCAAAAGCAACACATTTAACGTTCTGGAATGGCCTAGTCAAAGTCCAGACCTAAACCCGATTAAGATGTTGTGGCAGGACCTGAAAAGAGCAGTTCATGCTCGAAAACCCACAAATGTCGCTAAGTTAAATTGTACGCCATGCTGTGCGCAGTCAAAAGAAAATGACATGCTTGCTAACTTGGTCAGCTACATAATAAAATGTGTCTGTTTTCAACAAATCAACAGTTTTAGACTATTGTATTTTAACCAAGAAAGCTAAATAAATGTTCAATCAGTACTGAGTGAATGACCAACATCATTTTGGAATGAACGCTTCCAATCTGTCCATTTAAATGGTCTGTCAAAATCAATGTTTTAAGAACAGGGTTAGTAGTGTAAACGGTTAGAGTTACCGCCTGTGGATCTGAAGACTGTGGGTTTGTCTCCCAGAGGAAACATTTTAACCATCATTTAGTTATAGTTTTGACAGCCCCCTCCCACACACACTTATTTTCATTAATTGGGTGGCTCTTAAACGAACCTTTGGGTTTGTAGAGTGGCAGGCAAGTGGCAGTGAGTGTGGTGGTGTGTACTACTGCGTGTGTCTTGCTAGAATGGAGGAGAGACCAGCTTTCAGACTCTAAAGGAAGAGGTTGTTGCCCTCATCCATGAGAAGCACGCCATCTCTACGGTACTTCCCAAGGACACAGTGCTTTATGGCAGCGTAGAGGATTGTGGGCATGCGCTTGTCACAGAGAAATAAATGCAAGCTAGCCCATGTGGAGCTGACAAACGACTTATGCCAATTCCAATGCACACTGTACACATGGTCATTTGCACAGTATCAATACTTAAAATGTATGTTCTGTTCCAAATCTGTGCATAGTCCCATCTGTTTTCATATTTATACAGCCATTTATAAATGTGGGAATATATGCTATTTTACTGGAGTTGGACAGCTGCGTACAAAATGACTAAGAACATTTGTAGTTAAAGGATTTAGAGCTGATTTGTAAATATGTAAATCATTTTTCTTAAGAGTGTTTGGTACTTGTATTTTACAGGTGTTTCTCAGCATTGTTTGTATCTGGAGTTGCCAAAATTGTTCTTGATGATCCACAGGGTTATACATGTTGTTTTCTTTTCAAGTCCATTGCTACCACGCCTGATTCTACTACTACTCAGCTGTTCATCAAGACCTCAGCTGTTCATCACGACCATGAATAGTAGAATCAGGTGTGCTAGAACTGGGATTGAACAAAAAAGCCTGCATAAAACTGCAGCTTCTCAAGAGCAATTGTGGCCATCCCTGAATTGTATTTACAAAGTTGACTATATCTGACGAATGTACATTTGGTTGTAAATGCTATATTTACTGATAACTTTTGTTTACAGGTAATGTAGGACTTTCTTCAGTAAACTTTTAGGTTCCAGGGGCTTGCTCGATTGTCTTAAGAGAAATTAGGACATGTTTTACCCCAGTTTACTCCAAATTGGCTTAAGTGAGTTTCTGTTTTTTTGCTTCCCTCAGGAAAATCAGCTGTTAATATTAAATAAATACTAACAACTACATCATTTCTGTTGACATTTGTGATTACTGTTTACTTTTAACTAACTTTTATTGCTGTGTTACAATGTTGTATAATAATGTTGTGTAAAAACCATGGAAATTAAAAACCAAAAAACATGTTTTAAGTGAGAAGTACGCATGGTCTGAAGCCAAAAAAGACAGGAAATTCACATGAGCACCACAATACCTATTCCATCCATGCTCTACCAAGGTTTTCCAGCACACAGCTTTGGCCAAGTACGCTTTGACCTACTACAGTAGCTTTAATGGTATTGTACTTCAAACTATGTGTAGGCAGGTTCCTTAGGGTTCAAACCTCATCAAACAGCCTACTTCATACTATTCAGAGGGATAATGGACTTTACAGTGTACAGCTATTAAAATGTATACAATATACAGTACCAGTCAAACGTTTGGACACACCTACTCATTCAAGGGTTTTTCTTTATTTTTTACTTTTTTTCGACATTGTAGAATAATAGTGAAGACATCAAAACCATGAAATAACACATATGGAATTCTGTAGTAAGCAAAAAAGTGTAAACAAATAAAAATGTATGCACACCCTTGGCATTCTCTCAACCAGCTTCATGAGGAATGCTTTTGCAACAGAAGAAGTTCTCACATATGCTGAGCACTTGTTGGCTGCTTTTCCTTCACTCTGTGGTCCAACTCTTCCAAAACCATCTCAATTGGGTTGAGGTCAGGTGATTGTGGAGGCCAGGTCCTCTGATGCAGCACTCCATCACTTCCTTCTTGGTCAAATAGCCCTTACACAGCCTGGAGGTGTGTTTTGGGTCATTGCCCCGTTTGAAAAACAAATGATAGTCCCACTAAGCAAGCAGGTGTGTCAAAGGTTTGGACTACCTCATGAAGCTGGTTGAGAGAATGCCAAAAGTAAAATATATTTTTATTTGTTGAACACGTTTTTGGTTATTACATGATTTCATGATGTGTTATTACATAGTTTTGATGTCTTCACTATTATTCTACACTGTAGAAAATAGTACCATAAAAAAAAACTCCTACATGAGTAGGTGTATCCAAACGTTAGACTGGTACTGTATATTGTATACATTTTAATAGCAAAACAGTTCTGCAGCATTGAAGGTCCACAAGAACACAGTGGCCTCCATTATTCTTAAATGGAAGAACTTTGGAACTACCAAGTCACTTCCTAGAGCTGGCCACCCGGCCAAAATGAGCAATTGGGGGAGAAGGGCCTTGGTCAGGGAGGTGACCAAGAACCAGATGGTCACTCTGACAGAGCTCCAGAGTTCCTCTGTGGAGATGGGCGATCCTTCCAGAAGGACAACCATCTCTGCAGCACTCTACCAATCAGGCCTTTATGGTAGAGTGGCCAGATGGAAGCCACTCTAAAAGGCACAGGACAGCCTGCTTGGAGTTTGTCAAAAGGCAACTAAAGGACTCTTAGACCATAAGAAACAAGATTCTCTGGTCTGATGAAATCAAGATTGAATTCTTTGGCCTGAATGCCAAGCTTTACATCTGGATGAAACCTGGCACCATCCCTACGGTGAAGCATGGTGGTGGCAGCATCATGCTGTGGGGATGTTTTTCAGTGGCAGGGACTGGGAGACTAGTCAGGATCGGGGGAAAGATGAAGCAAAGTACAGAGTGATCCTTGATGAAAACCTGCTCCAGAGCACTCATGACCTCAGACTGGGGTGAAGGTTCACCTTCCAACAGGACAACAACTCTAAGCACACAGCCAAGACAATGCAGGCAGTGGCTTCGGTTCAAGTCTCTGAATGTCCTTGAGTGGCCCAGCCAGAGTCCGAACCCGATCGAACATCTCTGGAGAGACCTGAAAATAGCTGTGCAGCGACGCTCCCCATCCAACCTGACAGAGTTCGAGAGGATCTGCAGAGAAGAATCTGAGAAACTCCTCCAAATACAGGTGTGCCAAGCTTGTAGCATCAAACCCAAGAAGACTCGAGGCTGTAATCGCTGCCAAAGGTTTTTCAACAAAGTACTGAGTAAAGGGTCTGAAAACTTATCTAAAAGTGATATTTCCGTTTTTAACGTTTAATACATTTGCAAAAATGTCTGTTTTTGCTTCATAATTATAGGGTACTGTGAAAAAAAACAATTTAATCAATTTTAGAATAACGATGTAACGTAACAAAATGTGGAAAAAATCAAAGGGTCTGTCACGTTCCTCGTATTCTCCCTCATCGGAAGATATGTCTGAAGATATGTCGGTTGACTGTTCCACATCATATTTATTATAGATGGAAACGACAAAACAAAATAAACACGCAAAGGAGAAAGGTGACAGTTTCACAGGTGAAACGAAACACAGTGCAAAATACAATTACCCACAAACACACAGACAAACACACCCTACTAATATAGGACTCCCAATCAAAGGCAACTCAACACACCTGCCTTCAATTGAGAGTCCAGCACCCAACCTACACATAGAAAACCTAACCTAGAACCTAACCCAACACTCACAACCCCATTATACCATAACCAAACATAACTCTGCCACGTCCTGACCAAATATAATACAAAAATACCTAAGTATATGGTCAGGACGTGACAGGGTCTGAATACTTTCCAAATGCACTGTATCTATCCTAATGATAAAAAAAGGTTTTCTCTCCGTCTTTCTCTACGTTCTTCTCCTCTGTGTAAGCACTTTCTGTTAGTTCCCAGAAGAGAGAGAGAGAAGAGACCACTTTTTCAAACATAATTAAGAAAGCTTAATGACACTGGTGACTTAGAAGTAGAAAAAAACTGTTTGTCTTTAAAACTTTTTCTGGAAAGGGTAATTCATTTGAATTATTCACCTCTCTTTATGTTGCATGCTTGAGGTGCCATTTTGAAATCAATACAAACATATTTGCTCTTATGGTTTTAATAGTATGACTTGTAGGGACAGAAATAAGTAATTACAAAGAAAGGACAGCATAATTTCGAAGACCTTTTGTCTCAAACGGTGTATTTTTATCAACATGCAATGCAATTATTTAACCTGTCTGCTCAATATCTACAGACGTGCTCAAATTTGTTGGTACCCCTCCACAAAAAACGAAGAACGCACAATTTTCTCTGAAATAACTTGAAACTGACGAAAGTAATTGGCATCCACCATTGTTTATTCCATATTTAATAGAAATCAGACTTTGCTATTGATTTTTATTCAACATAATATTGTAAATAATAAAACAAATGAAAATGCCATGGACAAAAATAATGGGACCCTTAACTTAATATTTTGTTGCACAACCTTTAGAGGCAATCACAGCAATCAAACGTTTTCTGTAGCTCTCAATGAGACTTCTTCACCTGTTAACAGGTAGTTTGGCCCACTCTTCCTGAGCAAACTGCTCCAGCTGTTTCAGGTTTGATGGGTGCCTTCTCCAGACTACAAGTTTCAGCTCTTTCCATTGATTTCCAATAGGATTCAGATCAGGACTCATAGAAGGCCACTTCAGAATAGCCCAATGTTTTGTTCTTATCCATTCTTGGGTCCTTTTAGCTGTGTGTTTTGGGTCATTATCCTGTTGGAGGACCCATGACATGCAACTGAGACAGAGCTTTCTGACACTGGGCAGTATGTTTAGCTACAGAATGCCTTGATATAATTGAGATTTCATTGTGTCCTGCACAGATTCAAGGCACACTGTGCCAGGCGCAGCAAAGCAACCCCAAAACATAACCGAGCCTCCTCCATGTTTCACTGTAGGTATGGTGTTCTTTTCTTTGAAAGCTTCATTTCTTCATCTGTGAACATAGAGCTGATGTGACTTGCCAAAAAGCTCCAGTTTTGACTCGTCTGTCCAAAGGACATTCTCCTAGAAGGATTGTGGCTTGTCAATATGCATTTTAGCAAATTCCAGTCTGGCTTTTTTAAATGTTTTTACTTCAAAAGTGGAGTCCTCCTGGATCTTCTTCCTTGTAGCCCACTTTCGCTCAAAAAGCAACGGATGGTGCGATCAGAAACTGATATCAAATCAAATTGTATTAGTCACATGCGCCAAATACAACAGGTGTAGACCTTACAGTGAAATGCTTACTTATAAGCCCCTTAACCAACAATGCAGTTAAAAAAATACAGATAAGAATAAGAGATAATAAGGCCTTCCTCTGACACGCCTGGTATAGAGGCCCTGGATGTCAGAAAGCTTGGCCCCAGTGATGTACTGGGCTGTACGCACTACCCTCTGTAGTACCTTGCGGTCGGAGGCAGAGCAGTTGTCATACCAGGCAGTGATGCAACCAGTCAGGATGCCCTTCACCTCAGAGTTCATCTTCTATCTCTTTGGCAGTTATCCTTTGTTCTTTATCTACCATTCCTTCTGTTCAATCTGGGGTCGATTTTCCTCTTGCGGCCATGTCCAGGGAGGTGGCTACAGTTCCATGGACCTTAAACTTCTTAATAATATTTGCAACTGTTGTCACATGAACATCAAGCTGTTTGGAGACGGTCTTTTAGCCTTTACCTTTACCATGCTTGTCTATTATTTTCCTTCTGATCTCCTCAGACAAATGTCTCCTTCGCTTTCTCTGGTCCATGTTCAGTGTGTTGCACACAATGATACCAAATAGGCTGAATGACTGATTACAAGATTGGAGACGTGTGATACTAATTAAATTAGTTTGAAATATCACTATAATCAAATCATTTATTATCTTTTCTACGGAGTACTAACACATGTGTTCAGGCCATTTTAGAATCTCTTTGTAGAATAAGCAATAATTCATCTCTTTTCACAGCTTCTTTGCTTTATTCTGACATATCAAAGGCATGCAAGTATACATGATAAAATAGCTTTTCATTTCATCACTTTTCAGGAGGAATGAAGCATTATTTCAATGAGCTGTAAGTGTACCAACAAATTTGAGCACGTCTGTATAATGTCGGTGGCAGGAAATAGGCTACTGTGGTCTGGGAGGGTCAGAGACGAAAATGCACTAGCCTAATTCTTCAAGTGATAGTTCTCTCCAAGGTCAGTGTCAAAAGTTTTCAGACCTCAAAAGTGGTCTGAAAACAACCATTAATTACTATGCTGAGTGTAAAGTTTGACCAGTCTTTAGTAGACAAAGAGCTACTAATGTCTCATTGGAGATGGCTTTCAGACAATGTACTCACCTTACCAGGGGGGCTTTGCTCCCTTCCCGGCTGCCATGGATACCAGAATGCAGAGCAGGGCAGAGGAGAGGGCCACTGCCCCGAACACCAGGCCCCAGGAGAGGCTGCAGAAGTAGCAGGCGCTCTCGGCCGACGTGCACAGCAGCATGTGCACGGAGAAGAGGAGCAGGCACAGCAGGTAGAAGGGCAGCGAAAGCAGAGCCGAGGACACAGGGAGATCTACCTCTGACGCACCGCTCAGTGCCTCGGGCATGGCCAGCAGCAGGAGGAGAAGGAGCTGGAGAGAGAAAGAGGAACGCACACACTCAGTCCAGTCATGGATGTAAGCAAAAACAGACTCACAGAGTTGTGCAAATATGCACATACATAATGCAAAAACACCGGACAGACCAAGCTCACCTTTACAGCTACAAGTCTTTGCAACTGTTGCATGAGCTCAATGAGTCATACAGTAAAGGAAACAGCAGATAGAGAGAGAGATGGCTGGATAGATGGGCAAACTATGAGGTAACACTGGAGTCAATGTGTGAACAGAGTACAGACATTTGTCAATCTGTGGTAGATGTGGCTTGGATTGAGTCAAAGCAGAAGCATCATTTGTGTGATTCCCTATCTTTGCATTTGGATTTTGGCTTGACTGATGTCTTTCAACTGGAACCTTTCAATGTGCCATGTTGGAAGCAAACATGGACGCTCTTTCTTTTCAAAGTAAACAAGTACATGAAACACGAAACAAGAGTTACAGGTCCTTTGCTACATAGTTCCCTTTCTCTTCCCTTCTCTAGGGACTAAATCTATCAGGGACCGTGCAGTGGAGAGAAGACTAGTTGCCTTGTCCTTCAGTATCGACTGGGACAAACTGCTGACAAGTCCAACTTTTTCTTTTGGAAACATTCTCTTTTCTCTCTCTCTCTGCTTCTTTCTTCCTGATAGAAGGCAGTCACCTCTCGAGGGACACTTCTTAGTTTCTATTCAGAGTTTGGGATATTTTTGTCAACTTTCCCAACTGCTCCCAATAATACTCGCTGGGGAGTCTATGCAGAGCATTCTATGTCATGCTGCAATTAGCAGTTTTATTTCTGAAAATAAATAAATAACTTGTAAGGAAACGGTCTTAAAGCGCGAGCATGACAACAAACCCAGTGAACTCAATGGAAACTGAACTGAAATTTGAGTACAAACTGGAATAAATGCAAAGCATTTTTATAGGTTAAACCTTTGTCGTTCATATCTTATTTATTGTGCGTACAGTATTTACTGTTGCTAAGCAAATTCTAAAAGTGGATGCAATCTTCTAAACCCAGGACGTTACAACATACAGTATATTCTATAAAAACAATTCATAAAAAACATCTCACAGCTCCACCAATGATCCAAAACGGTCCAACGTTAAGTCAAACCCTTACACAAATAACTTAAGTGAGCAAATGCCAACACGTTCTGTGATTTTCATATGATTATTGTTTTCCACTTTTACCGGCAAATTACCTGTTTGCATATAAAAGCCTCTTCTCCAAGATGAAACATATTCAAATGAACGTTAGTTGTGGCTGCAACAGTCAGCATGAGAGCACAGCAGATTTTTCTCTGTTAATTTGTTTTGAAGGGAACGCATGGGAATTGCCCCATCCAATATTGTTCACATGGATGATTTGTCATACAAGCCCAGGAAAGTTGTATTGTTACTGAGAGCCCCTTCGCCCCCAGAAAAAGTTTACTTGGAGAAATGCTTGCTCAACAAAGAGCGGTATAAAGATGTTTTGACCTTTAAAGCATTGCTACATCATTTAACTTGCTACTGATGCACCAAATATGGAACCAACAGGACCCTGAACAGCTTCTACTCCCAAGACATCAGACTGCTAAATAGTTAGTTAAATAGTGAACCAATTAGCTACTCGGACTATCTGCATTTACCCTTTTTGCACTAATTTATTTTGACTTATCACATACGCTGCTGCTACTGATTATTATCTATCCTGTTGCCTAGTCACTTTATTTATAGTTATGTACCTCGTACCCCTGCACATCAAATAGGTACTGGTATCCCATGTAACATTATATAGCAAAGTTATCGTTACTCACAGTGTATTTATTATGACTTTTATTATTACTTTTCAACTTTTTCTCTATTTTCTTTCTCTATGCATTGTTGGGAAGGGCCCGTAGGTAAGTATTTCACTTTTAGTCTACCCCTGTTGTTTACGAAACACGTGACAAAAACAGTTCATTTGATTAGATTTGAACCTGATAATTAAACAATATGGCACGCATGCGCACACACACCTCACTTCATTGGATACCTTTTGTTCAAGTGTTTGGTAGCAGCAATGTTGAGAAGTAGCTACGATAAAGATCAAGGCATCATCTAAAGTTATCACAGCCAGAGGAAACAGAATTATCTGTTATCCAATCAGAACTCTGGGGAAGTTCTGTTCCGACTGTATAGTTCTTCTCACGCTAGCTCGAGGTCATTTTAATAATTGAAAGGCTATATCAAGCCTCTCTGTAAAGGTAAACCATGGGATTAAGTAAAGTCAAGCCTTATATCAACATTAAAACTGTTCATTAAAATGTATTGTGTTCTATGAATATCCCTAGATATTGGTTCTCTTCAGCAGCAGAAATGGCATCTTAAAATGCAAATATTTGGATGTGGGTTGTGTATGATATGTACCACATAACACCAGTTTACAATGCAAAGTGCTCATTTAGGCTAATACCATTCAATATAAAAAAACATCAGCAATATCCCACCGTGGCCACACACATACCATGCACTGGCATGCATATGTACTGTACATAACACTTTTGGTATAATGTATACAAGTGTTCATCATCATCATGATCAGCATGTACAGGCAGCCCCTGACATGTCCATGACGACACTGTATTCAGTATTCTATTGTGTTTCTCAGTTATGCTGAAATATCTGTGTTGCTCTCGACAACCCCCATTCTGTCACATTCTGGGAAAAAGAGGTGCTGTTGTGATAACATTCTGTACGTCTGATGATATCTGATTGGAAGTCTGCTATTGGTCAACAACTCCGATTTTGAATTCTAACAGGTCATGTGGTTATACATTGGTCTTAGATGAATTGTCTCTCTCTTGTTCATGTCCTGATTTGGTGAGGTAACTACACTGTCTCTCTCTAGCTCCTCCCCATGGACCTCTTGTGGCATGGTCTTTAGGACCTTGACTTCTCTCTCTAGCTCCTCCCCATGGACCTCTTGTGGCATGGTCTTTCGGACCTTGACTTAGCTCTCTCTCTCTCTCTCTCTTCGATAATGCCAGTAATAACTAGAAACTTATGGTTTAGCCGTGAATTGATTCAGTTTGCAATTTAAATCTACTAGCATTGATCATTCAATTCTCAGACATTTCTTGATAGCCTATTCCTATAGCCTATCCTATAGCCTATTCCTCAACAGTCCTGCTTGCACATTGCTAAATTGTCTTTATGGAGTCAGATAATATTTTAATAGACTTTGCATAGTCTTATTATGGGTTGCATGCAAAGTACAATATATATATATACACACACACACACAAGATATTACCGACTACATCATCACCACTATCATCATCATCATGTAACGTCCTGTCCCTCACTCCCAGCTCTGGGGTGAAGTTCCCCTAGGTACAGACATAGGATCAGGTTTCCCTTCCCCCCCAATCCTAACCTTAACCATTCATGGGGAGAATCCCAAACTGACACAAGCGTCTGGGGGGGCAACACCCACTACCCACCTGGAAGACGAGGACCATGCCCACCACCATGGAATACATGTCGTATTTGCCCATCTGCTTGCTGAGGGCCGCGCTCATGACCCTGAGGGCCTCCAGGTACTGCTTGAGCACCTTCTTCCCAATGTTGTTCAGCATCTCTGATGTGTTGCCCTCCACCACAAACTTCAACCAGTTACCATGGGATTTCTCCGCCACGCGGAACTGCTCGTAGCCCTCCTCTGTGGGCGAGAGAGAGGAGGGAGGGAGGGAGACAATTATGAGAGGAGGGTCGAGGAAAGGAAGGTGTTATGCCAAAGTGTGAGTGATATAAGATGTCAATCAATTTCACATGAACAACAAACTAACTATTATTAGTAGTGGTAGTAGTGGCAAAGGTAGACACACAATAACTAACAGTAGCACCTTGCAAGACTGTGTTGTATCTGTTGTACAGCGGCAATAACACAATAATACACTAATAGTTACCCCTGTGTTAGTAAGAAACCACGGTTAATGATTTACACAAATGTAATTAATGAAACATGCTCAAATCATTTGCGCTGGAGACTTGGAGAAAAGCATAATCGATAACCAATCAACAGTACGTTCACTCCATATAATTTGTACGCAGATTTATAGCTCCATTAGTCCGCTCGTAATTCACTTAAATTCACGTTGCCAACTCATAGCCAGGATATTTAAAAAAAAAAATCCATTCAATATTGTTCACTTTTCTGTATTCATTTCATTCAAGCATTTTAATAGCCTTCCAAAATAGCATTTTGGCTATGGCTGGCATGGTAATTGTATAATCATGTAGCCAACGATTATGGATGAAGACCGCCATGAAAATAAAAGAACCGTCATGACCGTTCCAGAATTCCATGACCGTCACAGCTCTAATTTTGGGAACAACAACATTCAAAAGTAGAGTATAATAAAACAACCCTTCGCTTTGTCCAACTGTTCTAGAACGCATACAACTTGACTGATACCCATCGTTTTGCCGGCGCCTCTATCTGAATAATATGAGGATAACTATGATAAATGGAGATTGTGATTATGTCAGACACAGGAATGGAGGTGGAAATATAAGAGCCTTCAGCCATAGGCATGAATCAAACAATACAAACGGTCCTTGGTCAGAGGATGGCCTTTTTAGGTATCCACAAGATGCCTGAAGTTATTAGCAAATCAAAGATATTAAAAAGACAGTGTAAATGAGAGTGAGAGACATGGGCTGTATACTCGAACGTGAACTGTCATTACACTTTCATCAGTTCATCTCTGATGGACACGAAAAAGTAACAAAGTAATCCGGTTGATGAATGCGACCCATTGTTGGTTGACAGACATAGAGCCTATAAATATTACATATTTTGAGGAGACTAGCTCTAAAAAGTAGATCATATACAGTATATGTCTCTATTAATTATTTACTAGCTGTACTGCCAAAACGCTACAATTGTATCCCCATTTTACAACAACTGCCACTTCAACAGAGACTAACACTGCAGCTAATGTAACCAATTATACTGCTAAACACCAATTACAAAAACAATAAGAACTATTTCATTTACTCATTCAGTTACTGTATACTACACACAGGATCCACCCTATGTCCCGCTTTGATTTCTCAGGTGACAAATTCCTCAAACATAAGCGAAGATGACACGCCATCCATTCATAATGAAACTGTAATTGAATTAATTGATCAAGGGTTAGGAGAGATGAATGCCCTGGCCTGGCATGGACAAGGTTTTTTATTACCTCCCCATCGTCTCCTAATACGATTATTACTGGTCTGCTTTGTGTTTTCATTTTTGCCATAGAAAAAAGTATTGAGATACTGTTCTCGTCACAGTCATAATTGATAACGCTCACTATTAATCATTTAATTATTCTGTTATCCCAATTTTGTGAAATGCAAAGTTTATTACAGCATATTTTAATGAAACAATGGTTTAGCTTTAGCTGAATCCACACAAAAAATTATCTAATCATTTGAAAAACAGATATCAAAAGAAGTGGGAGTTGTCAATGAGGCTGAGGGCGGTACTTCACTTGTAGTACAAATAATTCCAACAAGTCGAGGACTTCTTCAATAATCCACTGTCATATTGCTGAGTCATGAAACCATCAGTGTTATTTTTGCCTTCCCACCGAGGTGGCTGGCCAAGTTTTCGGAGAAGGGGATGCTACGGCAATTAGGACAGAAATGAGCCACGTCAGCAAGAACACAAACCTCCTGTTCCCCTCATTCGTAACCTCTGTACCTCCTCCACTCCAGAGAAACAAATAAATAAGCTCAATCAATCAAATACCAACCGCCAGTGAGACAGACGGTTGGAGAAGAAAGAAATTAGATGGGAAAAGCGCTGTATTGCAATAAGAAGTACAGGCTATATAAACTGGCCTGTAACTATTTTAAAGTAACATTATTTCCCTTCAGGAAGAAAGCATGTTTGAACTAGGCCCAACATGTGGGAGTGTACTTCTTGAATCGCACTGTAAGCACTGGTTTTGTTGAGCATGTGAAGAATTCAAACTTTCATCTCCGCAGAGTAAGAATAAAGTGGTTTGTGGTTGTTTCATCTCCTAATCAAAAGGTTTAGATTCCAGCTCCTCTGTTCCAGTCGGGTGCACAGAATACAGAGATTCTCTGTATTAGGTTCGGCAAGAATCCAAATGAATATTTAAAAATATGAACATTTAAAAGTAAGTAAAGAGTGCTTTCTTCAATGGTATTCTTCATTGCGCGACTAAAATATCCTCAGAAAAACGTCAAATTTAATGACAGATTTCTTGAGTTATCTTAGATTAATTCTGACTATTTTGAGGACAAGATGGACAAACAGTACTATTTTCTATTAAAGGAGTTATAGTCTTGTCTCATCGCTGCAACTCCCATACAGACTGGGGAGAGGTGAAGGTCGAAAGCCATGCGTCCTCCGACACACGACCTAACCAAGCCGCACTGCTTCTTGACACAATGCCTGCTTCACCTGGAAGCCAGCCACACCAATGTGTCAGAGGAAACACCGTACACCTGGCGACCGAGTCACTGTGCATGCGTCCGGCCCGCCACAGAAGTCGCTAGAGTGCGATGGGACAAGGACATCCCTGCCGGCCAAACCCTCCCCTAACCTGGACGACACTGGGCCAATTGTGCGCCGCCCCATGGGTCTTCCGGTCACGGCCGGCTGCGACAGAGCCTGGACTCGAACCAGGATCTCTAGTGGCACAGCTAGCAACTGCGATGCAGTGCCACTAGATCACTGCGCCACTCGGGAGGCCCCGGACTTGTGGGTTTACTTAATTCTCCGTACTGGCCAATGATTATAAAGGCGATTCTGATCCAACCATAAATTCACACATCGTGCCCCTGGCCTGAGAGGATGGAAGTTCAACATGTAGCTAGATGTAGTAGGTTAATGTTAACTAGCTGGCATGGCGTATCGTTGCCCAGGAAAGGAAGTTAGGCTAGCGAGCAAGTATTTTAGCCAGGTAGCCTAAGACAACAAAACCTAAAAGTGTGTACTGTATGACAGAGTCATAGACCGTTTAGGCAAAATGAAAGAGGAGGATGGCATTGGCGTTTCTCTACAAGTAGGGTGATTCAACATGTTTTTTTCTACTTGCAAGCACACACACAAACACACACACACACACACACACACACACACACACAAATCAGTACCATGGACAGCCACATCATACATGATTTAGCTTACGTTGAAATACTAAATATTTATTTGGTATCTTTTAGTTGTCACTGTATTAGACTAAGCAGAGGTGATTAGATGGTGTTGAAATGTTGAAGTTGAAATGGTGCTGGAATAGTGGAGGCAGCTCCTGTTTTCTTTGTAACTTGCGGTAACTCTCCGTAGTTCTAAATCAATAGTTGTTAAGTACAGTTGTGGCCAAAAGTTTTGAGAATGACACAAATACTAATTTTCACAAAGTCTGCTGCCTCAGTTTGTATGATGGAAATTTGCATATACTCCAGAATGTTATGAAGAGTCATCAGATGAATTGCAATTAATTGCAAAGTGCCTCTTTGCCATGCAAATGAACTGAATCCCCCAAAAACATTTCCACTGCATTTCAGCCCTGCCACAAAAGGACCAGCTGACATCATGTCAGTGATTCTCTCGTTAACACAGGTGTGAGTGTTGACAAGGACAAGGCTGGAGATCACTCTGTCATGCTGATTGAGTTTGAATAACAGACTGGAAGCATCAAAAGGAGGGTGATGCTTGCAATCATTGTTCTTCCTCTGTCATCCATGGTCACCTGCAAGGAAACACGTGCCGTCATCATTTGCACAAAAAGGGCTTCACAGGCAAGGATATTGCTGCCAGTAAGATTGCACCTAAATCAACCATTTATCGGATCATCAAGAACTTCAAGGAGAGCGGTTCAATTGTTGTGAAGAAGGCTTCAGGGCACCCAAGAAAGTCCAGCAAGCGCCAGGACCGTCTCCTAAAGTTGATTCAGCTGCAGGATCGGGGCACCACCAGTACAGAGCTTGCTCAGGAATGGCAGCAGGCAGGTGTGAGTGCATCTGCACGCACAGTAAGGCGAAGACTTTTGGAGGATGGCCTGGTGTCAAGAAGGGCAGCAAAGAAGCCACTTCCTTTAGAAAAAACATCAGGGACAGACTTATATTCTGCAAAAGGTACAGGGATTGGACTGCTGAGGACTGGGGTAAAGTCATTTTCTCTGATGAATCCCCTTTCCGATTGTTTAGGGCATCCGGAAAAAAGCTTGTCCGGAGAAGACAAGGTGAGCGCTACCATCAGTCCTGTGTGATGCCAATAGTAAAGCATCCTAAGACCATTCATGTGTGGGGTTGCTTCTCATCCAAGGGAGTGGGCTCACTCATAATTTTGCCTAAGAACACAGCCATGAATAAAGAATGGTACCAACACATCCACCGAGAGCAACTTCTCCCAACCATCCAGGAACAGTTTGGTGACGAACAATGCCTTTTCCAGCATGATGGAGCACCTTGCCATGAGGCAAAAGTGATAACTAAGTGGCTCAGGGAACAAAACATCGATATTTTGGGTCCATGGCCAGGAAACTCCCCGGACCTTAATCCCATTGAGAACTTGTGGTCAATCCTCAAGAGGCGGGTGGACAAACAAAAACACACAAATTCTGACAAACTCCAAGCATTGATTATGGGCTGCCATCAGTCAGGATGTGGCCCAGAAGTTAATTGACAGCATCCCAGGGCGGATTGCAGAGGTCTTGAAAAAGAAGGGTCAACACTGCAAATATTGACTCTTTGCATCAACTTCATGTAATTGTAAAAATAAAAGCCTTTGACATGTATGAAATGCTTGTAATTATACTTCAGTATTCTATAGTAACATCTGACAAAAATATCTAAAGACACTGAAGCAGCAAACTTTGTGGAAATTAATATTTGTGTCATTCTCAAAACTTTTGGCCACGACTGTAGTACCAAAATGTCGGAAACATCACCTTACTTGACCATGCTGTAGGTAATGTAACTGTTTTCTACATGCAATATGTTTTGTGGACTTCACCGGACAGATGTTGTTCTCCGGTCTTGTAATGAAACAAACATGTGTTTGAATTCATTCTGCCACTGTGTCTTCTTATTGTCTCGGCTTTAGGCCTATATATAACGGCGTCAAGGCATATGAACTAATTATAGAGCAAACAATGCAATTATCACAACACATAGGTTGTAATATGGCTCTTTTTTCCTGGATTGGCTTCCCCCGGTGATTTTACCCACACACCGCTCTTGGTTAGCTAGCTACTGTAGTGACATTATTTTATCACAATGAACAAGTTTTAATGAAGCAGCAAACAACCTTCTCTGCCCGGAGTCAGTACAGTATGGAGTCTGCTGGTGTGCTGTGTGTTTAGCTGACCCAACATTACGCCGTAACGATTGGCGCTTTGGAAACATGTCTACAACTTCATCAGCAAGCTGTCAAACTGTCGTAAATTAGCGACAACCTACATGCTGTTTATCAGCTCGGTGACCAACATCCTTAGCTAGCGCTAAATACAATTCCATCCCTGTGTTTGTCAGTGAAGCTAGCTAGCAGCAGGCAGGCTACAACAAGCTAAAACCAGCAGATGAAATCGCTGGTGACCAACACAATTGCACATAGTTTATGCAGGAGTAGAGAGATGTTGTTGTTTTGACAACTTTCTCACTGTCTATCAGACTATGCATTTGTGTCTGCCCCGGGGTCCTCACTGCCCGTGTTTCACTGCAAGTGAGTCATGCTACAAGATAGATGCTCACGGATGGATTTTGCATTTTGGAATATTTATAAGTGGCAGTTGGGAGTGTTCATCGTCTCAATGCTAATTTGGGCCAAAACACTTGCAGACTCGAGTGATCACTATCGAACACAACAGCAAAAACAAATGACCACTCAGTAACGTGCTTAGGGGCCAAGTGTTCGGTTTGAGATCAACACTCGTGACACACATCAGTCAGAGGTCACAATCCTGACAAAATCACAATGTCCGCCCCTCCGTGAACGCCCAATCGCACTAAAATATGAACATCTAAAAATGTGTACCAGCATCTTTTTCATTCCAGCACTGTATGTAATTGTTCATGTATGCTCACCTTGAGATGCACATGTGTAAGGTCGAAAGGGGAAAGGGCCGAGCAGCCTCGATAAAGGCACTACTGTGTCAGTCCAATTTGTTCGGCCACACTGTAATTTCTCATACTACAGCGAGTGGTTGAATTTAGGATCGGATCACTTGCTATGTCCTTGGCTGGATGTGACATTTTATTTTTTTAAATGTAGCCTTTATTTAACTTGCATTAAGTCTGCCTTAATCAAGGTGACTGACTGGGACAGCAATAACCACAACCTTGCAGAGTTCTCTTTAAGAACAGCCACTCTCTCCAATTGCCCAACTCTCTCTATCAGAGATTTCTCACAGATTAACAAGTCCATATGGTCCTCTGTTCCTTTTACTGAGGAAAAATGAAAAGCCTCTCAAAGGAGGTCCAGTAATTTAAATATGTGATAAAGACAAGAAGAAAAAAAAAAAAGATGAGGTACGCACGCCACTGACGGAATTTAGCATTTTCATCATGTCTTGTCTGTGCTTGTCAAGACATTTGCTGTAGGTGTGAGATGGTTGCTTGTGCAGATGTCGTATATATAGTAAGGACAATCTCACAAGGATGCTTTGCGGTTAATATCTAACATTTGTAATGGCCAGATTTCACACTCAAGATTTAGGTTCACTGCTTGTAAAGTTGTCCCAGAATCACTATGGAAACTAGCGAGTGAAAAAATGTAGCTGAATAATCTGTAGTGTAGACAAGGACCTTCCTGGCAGCCATTTTAGATCAAACTCAGAATAGTAATTTAAGGCCTGTGTGAGTTCTCCTTTCTCTTGAGCTACTGTACTGCAATATACATATGTTTTAAATTACAGTTGCAATAAGCAGCCACTGTGATTGATTAGCATGTATTTTTCTACAGTAATGTGCATTCATCATTTAGAGGCCCATGGGGTGACTTAAGACCGGAGTCCCAAAATAAAAGAAGGAAAGAGATGGAGGGGAAAGGGTGTCGGTGAATTGATAGACAGTGACTTGGTTCAAATTATGAACATATATTTATTTAAGCTTTATTTAGGCAGGGGAAGTCCCATTGAGACCATAGTTTCTTTTTTTGAGGGAGCCCTGCATGACAAGACCAAGCAATTACACAATCAAGGCAGGAGCATTAGGAAACCCATAAAGAAAAATACAAAACACAAAATCCTAAAAAACAACCTCATTCCTCAGTGAAGTCCTCTACCAACAATCTGAACTTTAGGGTATTCTGAAGGTAGTTTCTTCGCACCTCACTTATGGGACAAAAAGCTGTGATTAAAAGATGATTGGGAAATCTGTGAGGAGGAGAAGATACACTCTTGCTAAAATAATAAGCTGAAGCTGGTATGCTTGATTTATGGTACATCAGTGCCCCAAATTCTCCAGTTCATCTAGGATGATTATTCAAGGTAAATGTGTGTGGAAAACGTTCACAATGCAGTCAGAATACCACTGCAGAGGGAATACAAGCGGATTGACATCCCATCTACTTAGGGCAGTGTTTCAGTTCGCTGCAGCTAACGACTGGAACGAGCTGCAACAAATACTCAAACTGGACAGTTTTATCCCAATCTCTTCATTCAAAGACTCAATCGTGGTCACTCTCACTGACAGTTGTGGCTGCTTTGCGGGATGTATTGTTGTCTCTACCTTCTTGCCCTTTGAGCTGTTGTCTGTGCCAAATAATGTTTGTACCATGTTTTGTGCTGCTACCATGTCGTGTTGCTACCATGTTGTTGTCATGTTGTGTTGCTACCATGCTGTGTTGTCATGTGTTGCTGCCTTGCTATGTTGTTGTCTTAGGTCTCTATGTAGTGTTGTGTTGTCTCATTGGTCGTGATGTGTGTTTTGTCCTATATTTATATATTTTTTATTTTTAATCCCAGGCTCCCGTCCCCACAGGAGGCCTTTAGCCTTTTGGTAGGCTGTCATCGTAAATACGAATTTGTTCTTAACTGACTTGCCTTTTAAATAAAATAAATGACATTAAATTAACACACATGCAATAAATGGAGAAATACTGCTCTATGCTATAGTCTGCCAGGTAACACACACAGAGTGTGATTACCCTCTCATGAGGGTGTGGTGTTGTAGTCAAATTCCATAATGAATACCTTTCGTCACGTTAAAATATGTACTTAATGTAAACACAATCTTACACTGTAACTATGTAGGACTGTGTGTGTGTGTGCACGTGTGTATGTCTGTGTGTATCTATGCGTCGATTTACACTCCCCTCCATATGCATTTGGACAGTGAAGCTAAACATTTTGATTTGGTCCAATACTCCAGCATTCTGGATTTGAGATACAATGTTTCACATGAAGCAACAGCACAGAATGTCACATTTTATTTGAAGGTATTTTCAAACATCTGTTTTACAGTTTTTAATGAAAGCACTTTATATATCTAGTACCCACATTTGAAGATGTCATAAGTATTCACTGATAGTGTATATATAGCAGTCAAAAGTGTAGTATTTGGTCCCATATTCCTTGCACACAATGACTACATCCAGCTTTTGCCTTTACAAACTTGTTGGATGATAAAGAAGATCACTCCAGTCATTATTCACCATTCACTTTCTATTGGACAAAACACAACCAAAATAAGCTGCAAATGCATTCAACGAGTCACAAGATTGATGTAGTCATTGCTTGCTCGGAATATGGGACCAAATACAACCCTTCTGACTACTTTAATACACTATAAGTGAACTTTGAACAAATACTTATGTCATCTTCAAATTGGGGGACTAGTTATATAATAGATATATAAGTGCTTTCATTTCTAAACCGTAAAACAGATATGTATGAAAACACACTCAAATAAAATATGACAATCTGTACTGTCGCCTCATATGAAACATTTGATCTCAAATCCAAAATGCAGGAGTATAGAGCCAAACGTAACATTTTTAGCTTCGCTGTCCAAATACATATGGAGGGGAGTGTAGGTGACGTAGCACTCAGTGAAAGAACATGTGTGTCGCTAGAGGGCTTGTTTTGACACAAGCTGCGTTTACACAGACAGTCCAATTCTGATATTTGTCTTTTGACCAATCCCATCAGATCTTTTTCAAAGCAGATCTGATTGGTCAAAAGACCAATTAGTAACAAAAAAAATATCAGAACGTGGCTGCCTTTGTAAATGCAGCCACATTCACCAACACAAATCTGCGTTGTGAGACGTGGCTTTGATCAGGTTCAAGTACTCTGATGAGAGACACATGCAAACACAAACATGCCCGCACACACTCTACAGAACTAGATCACAGATCATTCTGAGGTGGGAACCATACCGCCAATGAATATGGAATATGTTCCTATACTGTAGAGTTGGAACAACCGCAGAGAATCATCAAGGGATTCTGACATGTCAAACAGCGCCTAAATGAACATATTTAGCATGGGGAACCTGAGGAAATCAAACCCACAACCCTGGAGTTGCATGTGAACCACTTTTACCTCTGTACCACTTATTTCTGTACATTTATATTGCACATTTGAGACCACCCATTTTTTAAATTATGAACCACATAAAAGTGCAGGAGCAATTTTGAAAACTGGGAAGAGAGAGTGTCTAAATGACCTATTACAGAACATCCACTGTAATAGACCAAGCACAGGATCCGTGTGCACAAAGCGTCTCAAGAGTAGACAATTGGTCCTAAGCGCTGAGAATAGAGACATTTTACTCCTACTCTTATGGGTAGAAATAAAAGCTAAGCATGAAGCATCTTTGGTGATAAGAGTCCCACCTAGTCAACAGATATTTAGGATAGCTCATGAGCAGTTAGGAGTTACAAGCAGGTCTTGATAATATAAATATGGTGTTGTTAAAATAATGCTTTGATATTTCTACATGATCAACCCATAAATAATGTAGACCTACATGCAACAGTATCTCTTGCGCTTTTTTAAATGATTTCAGAAATCAATGGTCATAACCATTACGCTAATAAATAAACATGTTTTTCTTTCAATTATTTAATTGTCTACATCATGTTATTTCAAGTTATCCATTTGGAGCGCAATATCACGTTGTTAAAAAATATGCCTAAATTGGACATGCCTATAAATTGGGCAATTGAAGGAAACCTAGAGCTTATGTTAACTTGGATTGTGTTCAATGAAAATGATAGGCCTTTCAAATGTTGTATGGAACATTATATACAACATTATCGGCAAGTGACTTGATGCCTACTAAGCCAAAGCGATTTAGAGTTGTAAAACGGGAGTGACGAGTGTGTTGATATAATGGTAACATTGTCAAAATTCTGCTTTTAACAACCATCAGAATTGTAAAATAAAAAAATAAAAAAGTATGCATGCCAACATATCAGGCAATAATTAAGAACAGGCAAAGTGATCATGTCAGGCGAAAATGACAGTATAACAAACATTTTACCATTGCAATATTTGATGTCCAGTCACATTCACTGTGGCAGTCTAAAGCGTGATACAGAGTTCACAGCTGGCGATGCCTCATCACGATTGGTTATTCCCCATCATTTCAACAATGTCAATGAGAAACATCATTATCTTTCCTTCGCAGTACCTCAAAGTGTCGTGATTACCAGCTGAGATAAACTTCTATGACATAATTTTACTCCTGGCTCAGAGTTTGTCTGAGCAGTGTCTTAACATTATCCTAAAACCTACTCTAAGCTGGGAGGTTTGTTGTCTTAAAAGGGATTCCTAGGACCTTTTCTGAGATGCTTGTGAATACGGGCCCAGACTTCTTCTGTTGTGTCTCACAGCCTCGCTTTGACCTGTATACAACACTCTAAACACAGCAGCCAAGATTGAAATGGAACTACGGGGGCGGTGTGTGTGTGTGTGTGTGAGGAAGAACCCCTTAAGGTGGATAATCTTATCCTTTATATTTGTTTCTTTCTTTGACAGTGATTCAGTAAGATAATAGAAGTAGGAGAGTGTAGAACCCTGCAGAGGGGGGCTGTGTGTGTGTGCAGACAGAGAAAGCGAGAGAGGGGAAAGGAGGGCAGGATTGTCCTCTGGAGAGAGGCAACCAAAGGCAATCTTTGTGACTCAACCCTGTTGAATCCTTTGCGGGTGTCAATACATTTATTTACAGACTTAAAGGATTCCAGGGCCAGATGCTGTGTGTGTGTGTGTGTGTATTTGTGTGTGCCCACGCCACAAATGGTATGTATGTGCCTAAGCGCCTGTATACTTGCTTGTGTTTGTATTAGTAACACACTTGAACTTAGCTACTTGTCCTTGGCTTTTTCTGATTAGCTTTGTACACACGGACAACTCTCTGGATTTGGGAGTCTGGGAGCTGATTTAACCTTTCTCTGCTCTGATCTGGCACTACCACTGCACTGCACCATTCCCTCTTACCTTTCTCATAGGCTGGCATGCTGTCCTTCAGCAGGCAGCTCAGCTGGTGGCCGTTCAGGTGCAGGAAGCGTAGCTGGTCTCTGAGCGAGGCTTCCTCCACCACGGGCAGGATGAAGCGGCCCACGCTGTTCTGGGAGATGGGCAGGCCCAGACCAAGGGCCAGGGTTGGGGTCAGGTCCACCTGCTCTACTGTTGGTGGCTTCTCCATCCCCACTGGTTATATGGAGTAAAGAGAGGAGATAGATTGAGGGGAGCATCTCAGGACACAGAAACACATGCCTGCAAGGAGGCACACATTCTTGTATAAATGACCTTCTGGGGACACACAATTCACTCCCATTCAAAATCATTTCAGAAGTTACAGGGCAGAACATTTGAATCCCTAATCAACCCCTACCATGCCATATTTTTATAATAATTATTGATTTAGTTTGTGTAGTACAACTTAAAATACAACAACAATATATATTTGTATTTTATCAATGCTGTGTCCAGTTTTTCGGTTTGATAAAAGCTCAATCTTAATACTGACAGTTGAGTTGACAGGTCAATCCAGAAGATGAATTCTGCTGTTCTGCTCACGTCTCAGAGGCCCTACAGTACAAGCTACTCTATGAACCTGTGCATCATTTCTCAGCCAGTCTCTCAGGACAATCTGATCCGCCTGAAATAAAATCACGTAGATGAGTAGTGATCTCGGAAATAGATGTGGCGTATGAGGAAACAATTATCACATTCACATGGGCGGCCACCGACACGTTCGTCACGGAGAGGCGAGATGTTAACGAGCTCCTCTTCACACGGTGTCAAGACGTCACCGCTTTTCACGGTGTGAGAGCTCAGCTGAGAGATGGTGGTGTCTGTGTGTACGTGAAATACGTCATCGTTTCTCACAGTCAGAGCTCAGTTGTGTGAGAGAGAGTATGTGTATGTTTATATATTTACAGTTGAAGTCGGAAGTTTACATACACCTTAGCCAAATCCCTGACATTTAATCCAAGTAAAAATGTCCTGTTTTAGGTCAGTTAGGATCACCAATTTATTTTAAGAATGTGAAATGTCAGAATAATAGTAGAGAGAATGATATATTTCAGCTTTTATTTCTTTCATCACATTCCCAGTGGGTCAGAAGTTCACATGCACTCAATTAGTATTTGGAAGCATTGCCTTTAAATTGTTTAACTTGGGTCAAACGTTTCAGGTAGACTTCCACAAGCTTCCAACAATAAGTTGGGTGAATTTGGCCATTCCTCCTGACAGAGCTGGTGTAACTGAGTCAGGTTTGTAGGCGTCCTTGCTCGCACACGCTTTTTCAGTTCTGCCCACAAATTTTCTATAGGATTGAGGTCAGGGCTTTGTGATGGCCACTCCAATACCTTGACTTTGTTGTCCTTAAGCCATTTTGCCACAAATTTGGAAGTATGCTTGGGGTCATTGTCCATTTGGAAGACCCATTTGCGACCAAGCTTTAACTTCCTGAATGATGTCTTGAGATGTTGCTTCAATATATCCACGTAATTTTCGTTCCACATGATGCCATCTATTTTGTTAAGTGCACCAGTCCCTCCTGCAGTAAAGCACCCCCAAAACATGATGCTGCCACCCCTGTGCTTCACGGTTGGGATGGTGTTCTTCGGCTTGCAAGCCTCCCCCTTTTCCCTCCAAACATAACAATGGTTATTATGGCCAAACAGTTATATTTTTTTGTTTCATCGGACCTGAGGACATTTCTCCAAAAAGTACAATCTTTGTCCCCATCTGCAGTTGCAAACCGTAGTCTGGCTTTTTTATGGCGGTTTTGGATCAGTGGCATCTTCCTTGCTGAGGTGCCTTTCAGGTTATGTCGATATAGGACTCGTTTTACAGTGGATATAGATACTGTTGTACCTGTTTCCTCCAGCATCTTCACAAGGGCCATTGCTGTTGTTCTGGGATTGATTTGCACTTTCCGCACCAAAGTACGTTCATCTCTAGGAGACAGAACGCGTCTCCTTCCTGAGCGGTATGACGGCGGCGTGGTCCCATGGTGTTTATACTTGCGTACTGTTGTTTGGAAATTGCTCCCAAGGATGAACCAAGGATGACTTGTGGAGGTCTACAATTTTTTTCCTGAGGTCTTTGCTGATTTTCCTTTGATTTTCCCATGATGTCAAGCAAAGAGGCACTGAGTTTGAAAGTAGGCCTTGAAATACATCCACAGGTACAACTCCACCTGACTCAAATGATGTCAATTAGCCTATCAGAAGCTTCTAAAGCCATGACACCATTTTCTGGAATTTTCCAAGCTGTTTAAAGGCACAGTCAACCCACTGGAATTGTGATACAGTGAATGATAAGTGAAATAATCTGTCTGTAAACAATTGTTGGAAAAAATTACTTGTGTAATGCACAAAGTAGATGTCCTAACCGACTTGCCAAAACTATAGTTTGTTAACAAGAAATGTGTGAAGTGGTTGAAAAACGAGTTTCAATGACTCCAACCTAAGTGTACGTAAACTTCTAACTTCAACTGTATTTATCCAGGCGTGTATGCGTGTGTGGCTCAGGCACTCTGGATTAGGCCCCTGCTTATCATAAGTGATATTAATCCCCAATCAGGGAAAAAGGGAAAATGTGGCTATGTGAAAACAAATGTAAATGCATATAAAAGGGGTGGACCGAAGCTACGATATTTTCACTATATCGTTACGGAGCCGTGCTGTGATATGGATTTGAACACGGGTGGGAATGTGCCTAGCTGCGCACTGACAGCAAGACAGACTGAGAGCGACAGGCTAAAGGATAACAGGAGAGCCAATGAAAGTGCTTACCTTTCCTCTTGAAGGCAGGGCTGATGAGCACCAGGGGGGTGTTGACCTCGTGCGCAGACGAGCCCCTGTGGCTGCCCGTCTCGGACATCCCGTGGTCCCCATACAGCACCAGCAGGCAGGGTAGTGCACCCTCTGTCTCCTGAGGACACATGGGACATAAGCAGACCAAATGTTGACATATGGCCATTTATCAGAAACTTTTAATCCACTGCAATTCACAGTTAGCATATATTCAGTATGTGGCCCATGACATAAGACTGAGTCTGGGGAGGGAAAAACTCTGTCTTCATCAGCCTCGATAGGCTATCCTTCACAGATAATGACAGCCTGAAAGTGCCAGCAGTAGTACTATTGTATCCCTTCGGCAGTTTGTAAGCATAATGGGTTCATATTTTTACATTGTAAAATGACAATTATTCCACCTGTGCAGTCAATTCAGGGCTACTTCAATATTCTAGCCACGGACATCTGATCTCTACTCAACTCCCTATGAGGGATTTATCAGGAAGAAAGTGTGGGCTTCAACAGGTAATAGAAACACACAGTCAGCGCAGAAATGGGGGTTGTGGAAATATCTGTTTGAAATAGAAGCCTGCTGCTGGAAGAAGCAGCCTCACCTCATGTCCTCCATTCACTGGAGCAAAACAGGGAGTTTCTAAACAGCGCCTGAGCGGCTAGGCTCACTCTCTCTTCAGGGAATGGAAGTTGGTTAGCTCCGTTTCACTTCAAAGAACCTCTCAGGCACTCTCTTCCAAACGAGCGGGCCTCCTTTAGCAGCGCAAGCTAACAAAAGCTTGAGTCCCTACCAGTTTAGCTGCTCGCCCTAACCAAGCCAGCTATGTTCAAATCAATGGCATTTTAACGCTAAGTGAGCGAGCTACACTCCAAACCTTCCTCCTCCTCATCAGCATCCTGCATAGCCAGCTACTCTCATGGGTAGTTCATGCTAAAAGTGTCATCTACTATAGACTATTATATCCATCTCCTAGTAGATTATACTTCCCAAAAAAAAGCTAACCCTCTCTGAGAGCTGAATCTGTACTGTACAGTATATGCATGAGGAGGCTGAGAGACGTGATCTGGCAAAGTCACCTGTGGCCATTCCAAATATAATTTTACTGTCATGTGACCATGAATATCAACCACTCATTGGTACATGCTTTATTTTTCCCAAAGCCACAGTTTCAAACTATCGGGTGGCGGGAAATTCCGACTGCGTCTTCAATAGAAAGTTATTTTGGGTTTTGGGAAACCCATGTCAGGCTCCTCAGAACTCACCAAGTAGCTAGTAAGGAAGCTAGTAGCACTGCAGCAGTAAATCCTAGTAATTCAATAAGCCATATTTCACCGAAATGTCTAGGCCTATTCATTAATTCAAGAAGCAATACTGAATCACAACAACAGTATTAACTGCAAATGCAAAGACAGTTGGGCTTTACGTAATAGTCATTTGCGCTGCGCGGAAAAAGGGATACAACTCCAATAGATGAAGTCTGGAGATGAAGAAAGGTGAAGTCGAGGCCTCGAGCCCCCACAACACTTGGCCAACTTTGATTGGTGTTTAAGCAGCGAGTCAGGGACCTGCTCGCCACCAGCACTCTGTGAGGGTTCCTGACTGCCAGGCAATTTGTATTTCTGATGAAACAACTCCAAGGCCTCCTCGAGCGGGGCGCTTAGCATCAGCAGGAGAGCGTCAATCTGCCAGACATCGGAAGTTGCAGTTGCAGTCTGGTGGAAGGCAAGGAGACAAACGTTGAAAAGTCTGTCAGGAATGAAGATCGATGAACCGCGGGCGAAAAAAGAGTGGCCTTATCACCCTGGATTGGGTTATTCGTTCAGTTGAGTCTTTAAGGAGGTAGAGCAAAAGGAACAGGGGAAAGAGAAAAATGCTCCTTTCCTCCCCTGCACTGAGGCAGCCATTGTGATTTACGATGCGGTACTGCAAGTGTGCTCATTTGTAGCCTACCAAATACATATGTTGCCATGCCTTATTCCGATTGATTTAATGCCAAGCTTCTGGGAGTATTCGACAAATTGTAAATGTTTCACAAAGCGGAATGAACAACATGACACCAACCAATGAAAGGCAATTAGTCTTCAACTTTTCACACGGCAAGTTGTGTGGGTGAAGGGGAGTGCAATTTGCAGCATCATTACAGAGTTTAGATCATAACGTGAGAGAGTGATGTCCTAGGAGAATAGGGGCTGACCCCGAGGCAAATTGTGGCAAGAATGAAAAAGGAAAAGGTAAAAGGATGAGGAATGGCCTTGTCCTGCATGTCAACCTCCTATTACCGAGGTCAGCACTCAACAGAGCTTTAAAAATGGGAAGAAAATCAATACTTTTCAAACCAAATGACAAACCTTCTCTGAAGTCTGTGCGTCTTTGCTGAAACGTTGATCGCTCAGGAACTCATAGCGAATGCACCAGATCAAGACCACTATTGAAAGCTGTAGACTTCATGCCTTTGAATGTCATAGTGACATGAAATGTCATACCAAAATGGATAAATGCATGGAAGTTCTCTGGGTAGTCGCAAAAAGAGGATGTTTTTATGGATTGTTCTGTGGCTTGAAACAGGCTGCTCAAAGTGTTTTGATCACAATTGAAGTTTGAAATATTCTGGTTTCACCTTTTAAAAATGCACAGTATCTGCAGAGACATCCTTTGGGGGTTTTGCAAGGAAAATGTTTTACCTTCCCAAAACAATCATTGATCACATTTTCAAACATGTTCTTTGAGGTCCCCTTAGAGGCCTTAGGTTCTTTCCATGAGTGATGAGAGACCCCTTTATCAGGCCAAGCTTTCTGTGAAGACTATCTACCTTGAAGAGGTTCAGCTTTGACTTTCTAAATTCAAGTTCTCAAAATGTTTAATTTCAAGTAGTCAAGGTATAGTTTTATTTGTTGATAATAATATGGAGAATGCCTTGCCTCAGTTGTCCAGGAATTGACCCATAGATAATTCTATGGGTGTGTATCTTTAGTGATTCAATACACATATTGATACTTGGGCTTCAATATGATACAGGAACTATGACATACACTTTGGAGCCATTCAATACAATAACATGGTGCACGGACAGTGCAATGTCATTTGGTTTGGCCTAACGGTAATAAACACACCATGAATGTGTTGGGTCATGGATAAGACCAGAGTTACTGTGGGAAAAGTATTGGCCTGTGTGTGTTTGATAAGGGAATGCTCCGCCCTTTCAGATAAGATAGAAACACCAATCACTTGAGGCTGAGAGCAAAGGTTAATTTGACTCTGTGCTTTAGGGACAGACTTATCTTAAATTTCTCATTTGACCACAGTACACAGTCAGCTCCGATATGGCCATGTTTTCCTCTTCTCTGGAAGACCACCTCCGCTGCTCTGTCTGTACAGAGATCTACACCTAGCCAGCTGCCAGCCAGCACAACCTCTGCATTTTTTAAAACTTTTATTTAAGCAGGGTCTCTTTCACAAGGGAGCCCTGTATATACAATTTCATAGGAGCAAAATCTAAAATAAAATAAAATAAAATATAAAACAAGTAAAATCCACCACACCAGAAATTGAAGAAAAACGATTACATTCGTCAATAAGAAGGTCCCCAATCAATCATTTGAATTGCAGGAGCAGCACCAGA
Source organism: Salmo salar (assembly GCF_965601325.2). Taxonomy (NCBI): domain Eukaryota; kingdom Metazoa; phylum Chordata; class Actinopteri; order Salmoniformes; family Salmonidae; genus Salmo; species Salmo salar. The sequence goes on from NC_138299.1 coordinate 63,781,550, forward strand.
ACATACAATTGTAATGTATTTTGTAGTTGGTTTCAGCAATGAGGTGCTTTAAAACTAAAAGTGGATTTATCTAGTTCGGTGGAGACTCAAGGAACCTCAAGAGTTAACCAACCTTGTGAACGGGTTTGGTATCTCATGTTTTTATATTTTAACAGCGGAGTTAGGTAAGTCGGAAGCTTGAGTAAACAAAAAGGGAATAACGAAGTGATCTACGGGACTTTAATGAGGACCAGCCAGCCTTTTGATACAGGATGAAGCGGTGAATAATAAAACTGTCACCTGTGGTTTAAATGGGTACTTTGGGATTTTCCCAGAGTCAGATGAACTTGTGGATACCATTTTTATGTCTCTGTGTCCATTATGAAGGAAGATAGAGGTAGTTTCGAGAGCCAATGCTAACTAGCGTTAGCTCAATGACTCGGAGTCTATGGGTATCTGCTAGCATGCTCGCAGATACTCATAGACGTCCATGGGTTGACAGATCATTCTCAAACCACCTGTATAGGCCTGATCCAGGCCTATTTCATTCAACCTTTGAATGAGAATGTAACGGTCAACAGTGTCGAAGGCCCTGGGAAGGTCTATAAATAAGGCAGCACAATGGTTTTTATAATCTAAGCAATTTAACACATCATCTAGAACAAGCGTAGCAGTTGAAACGGTGCTATGCACAGGTCTAAAACCAGACTGGTGCACATTAAGAATAGGATGAAAAGTTTAAAAAGTTCTTAGCTGAGAGTTGGCCAGGGATTCTAAAACATTTGGAAAGGCAAGATAATTTAGAAATGGGATGGTCGTTATCTAAGTCAGAAGGATTTCCTTCGTTATATAGGGGGCGAATATGTGTCGCTTTCCAGATCTTAGGGAGAACACCAGAAACAATTGTCAGGTAAAACATATTAGGTTAATGATTCTGGGGCAGAGCACTGCAGTAAGTGTAATGAACACGATGGGAGACAGAGAGCTGGTTTCAAGAGCAGGGCGCAGCAGGTGTTTATTTGTAAAGGACCACAGGAGGAGGCAGGTAGCTGGGTCCAGGGGCAGACAGAAAGTCATACACAGGGGGTCCAAAAAGGCAACAGTACAGACAGGGAAAAGGCTAGTAACGTCATCAGGGAGATCAGGCAATAGGTTGATAACAGGAAATCCGATAGGTTAAAGTACAGGCAGGGAATAGGCAAAAGGAGTAGTTAGTGATGCAGGAAAAAAAACTATCATACACGGGAGGATTTAGATTACGGGAAAAACAGAGCTCAGAATAGAAGTGTGTCACAAAACAAACAACACTTCACAATGATGGGGTGTAAAGAACTGAACTAAATAGTGTGTGGTAATGACATACAGGTGTGTGAACAGGTGATCAGAATTCAGGTGATTGGGATTTGGAAAGTGAGCTGCGTTCAGGGGATCTGTGCGTTTGAGAGTGTGAGCTGGAAAGTGGGCAGGAAAATGAGCTGCGTTCAGGGGATCTACGTGTTTGAGAGTGTGAGTTGGAAGCAGACGTTACAGTAAGAAGCATGGGTTCATACACATTTTGACAGATGGAATTTCATGACTTTTCCATTACTAACAATTTGTGGCATTTCTATGTAAGTATAAAAAAAGTCCTGTCATAGATATCACGTGGTGTTCCACAAGGTTGGGTCCAGTACTGTTCAGTTTATATACAGTTGAAGTCAGAAGTTTACATACACCTTAGCCAAATACATTTAAACTCAGTATTTCACGATTCCTGACATTTAATCCTAGTAAAAATTCCCTGCCTTAGGTCAGTTAGGATCACCACTTTATTTTAAGAATGTGAAAAGTCAGAATAATAGTAGAGAGAATGATTTATTACTATTCCTCCTGACAGAGCTGCTGTAACTGAGTCAGGTATGTAGGCGTCCTTGCTCGCACACGCTTTTTCAGTTCTGCCCACAAATTTTCTATAGGATTGAGGTCAGAGCTTTGTGATGGCCACTCCAATACCTTGACTTTATTGTCCTTAAGCCATTTTGCCACAACTTTGGAAGTATGCTTGGGGTCATTGTCCATTTGGAAGACCCATTTGCGACCAAGCTTTAACTTCCTGACTGATGTCTTGAGATGTTGCTTCAATATATCCACGTAATTTTTCATCCTCATGATGCCATCTATTTTGTGAAGTGCGTCATTCCCTCCTGCAGCAAAGCAGCCCCACAACATGATGCTGCCACCCCCGTGTTTCACAGTTGGGATGGTGTTCTTCGGCTTGCAAGCCTCCCCCTTTTTCCTCCAAGCATAACAATGGTCATTATGGGCAAACAGTTCTATTTTTTTTTTTCATCAGACCAGAGGACATTTCTTTAAAAAGTACGATCTTTGTCCCCATGTGCAGTTGCAAAACATAGTCTGGCTTTTTTAAGGCGGTTTTGGAGCAGTGGCATCTTCCTTGCTGAGCGGCCTTTCAGGTTATGTCGATATAGGACTCGTTTTTACTATGGATATAGATACTTTTGTACCTGTTTCCTCCAGCATCTTCACAAGGTCCTTTGCTGTTGTTCTGGGATTGATTTGCACTTTTCACGCCAAAGTACGTTCATCTCTAGGAGACAGAACGTGTCTCCTTCCTGAGCGGTATGACGGCTGCGTGGTCCCATGGTGATTATACTTGCGTAGTACTGTTTGTACAGATGAGAGGGAAATACTTATTTCCCTCATTAAAATGCAAATCAATTTATAACATTTTTGACATGCGTTTTTCTGGATTTTTTTGTTGTTATTCTGTCTCTCACTGTTCAAATAAACCTACCATTAAAATTATAGACTGATCATTTCTTTGTCTGTGGGCAAATGTACAACATCAGCAGGGGATCAAATACTTTTTTCCCTCACTGTATATCTGTTCCTGGTTCTACATTTTTTGAATGGGGCATGCTTATTTAAGATGGTAAGGAAAGGACTTTTAAAGAATAACCAGGCATCCTCTACTGACGGAATGAGGTCAATATCCTTCCAGGATACCCGGCCCAGGTCGATTAGAAAGGCCTGCTCGCTGAAGTGTTTTAGGGAGCGTTTGACAGTGATGAGGGGTGAGCGTTTGACAGTGATGAGGGGTGGTCGTTTGACCGCAGACCCATTACGGCTGCAGGCAATGAGGCAGTGATCGCTGAGATCTTGGTTGAAAACAGCAGAGGTGTATTTGGAGGGCGAGTTAGTTAGGATAATATCTATGAAGGTGCCCGTGTTTACGTATTTGGGGTTGTACCTGGTAGGTTCATTGATCATTTGTGTGAGATAGAGGGCATCTAGCTTAGATTGTAGGACAGCCAGGGTGTTAAGCATGTCCCAGTTTAGGTCACCTAACAGTACAAGCTCTGACAATAGATTGGGGGCAATCAATTCACATATGGTGTCCAGGGCACAGCTGGGGTCAGAAGGTGGTATATAGCAAGTGGCAATGGTGAGAGACTTGTTTTTGGAAAGGTGGATTTTTAAAAGTAGAAGCTTAAACTGTTTGGGCACAGACCTGGATAGTATTACAGAACTCTGCAGGCTATCTCTGCAGTAGATTGCAACGCCGCCCCCTTTGCCAGTTCTATCTTGTCGGAAAATGTTATAGTTAGGGATGGAAATTTCAGGGTTTTTGGTGGCCTTCCTAAGCCAGGATTCAGACACGGCTAGGACATCCGGGTTGGCAGAGTGTACTAAAGCAGTGAATAAAACAAACTTAGGGAGGAGGCTTCTAATGTTAACATGCATGAAACCAAAGCTTTTACGGTTACAGAAGTCAACAAATGAGAGCGCCTGGGGAATGGGAGCGGAGCTAGGCACTGCAGGGCCTGGAATAACATCTACATCACCAGAGGAACAGAGGAGGAGTAGGATAAGGGTACGGCTAAAGACTATAAGAACTGGTCGTCTAGTGGGTTCAGAACAGAGAGTAAAAAGAGCAGGTTTCTGGGCACGGAAGAATAGATTCAAGGCATAATGTACAGACAAGGGTATGGTAGGATGTGAATACAGTGGAGGTAAACCTAGGCATTGAGTGACGATGAGAGAGGTATTGTCTCTAGAAACACCATTTAAACCAGGTGAGGTCACCGCATGTGTGGGAGGTGGAACAAAAAGGTTAGCTAAGGCATATTGAGCAGGGCTGGAGGCTCTACAGGGAAATAAGACAATAATCACCAACCAAAACAGCAATGGACAAGGCATATTGACATTAGGGAGAGGCATGCGTAGCCGAGTGATCATGGAGTCTAGTGAGTAGCTAGGTGGGCTGGAGACACGGCAGTTCAGACAGCTAGTGGGCCGGGGCTAGCAGGCTAGCAGAAGGGCCATAGGGGGACGTAGCGACGGAAGAGTCAATTGTAGCCCCCTCGAGCGGTTACGTCGGCAGACCAGTTGTGATGGATCGGCAGGGCTCTGTGTAGTAAAAGGGTCCAGGCCAATTGGCAAAATAGGTATTGTAGCCCAAGAAAATTGGCTGATGGACCTCTTCAGCTAACAGTCCGATATGCTCTAGACAGCTAGCGGGCCGCAGCTAGCAGGCTAGCAGATGGGCATTTTGGGGACGTCGCAACAGAGGAGCCTGTTGAAAACCCCCTCGGGTGGATTACGTCGGTAGACCAGTCGTGATGGATCGGCGGGGCTCCGTATCAGCAGTAAAAGGGCTCAAGGCCAACTGTGCGCCACCCTATGGGACTCCCAATCACGGCCGGTTGTGAGACAGCCTGGATTTGAACCAGGGTGTCTGTAGTGACGCCTCTAGCACTGAGATGCTGGGCGTTTCCCACACATCTGTCAGAGATAGAATCGCCTGTCCGTCCAGCCGCCACTCAGTCTGCAGTCCCACATCGACTGTAGACGCATGGAGAGGAGAGTGGTCAGGAACATAGTCACTGTCCAGCCACCGTGGGTCAACTCTCTGTTCGGCAAAGTGTTTGACCGCACCCAGAGGCGTCTTGGGAGGTGGACCAGCAACCTGTTTGAACACATTCAGAGGCTTCTGTGGAGCTGGACCTGCGGTACCAGGAAGAGCAATCTTCTGCTCCGAACCAAGATTAGGTCCAAGGATGCGGCTGACATGGACATGGCTGAGTTTGGGGGGTTTCTAGATTGATGGATATCTAAACCACTAGACATTGTCATCTGTGAGACTGTGATGCCATTCCTAGCTTAGATGACAAAAAATTGTTAATTCTGTTGTAATTATTCCACAGATCATAGTAACACATTTGTATTAATGATCTAAAACATATTTTCAACGCAGTATTTAGGAGTTGCGTGTACTTTAATTGCTTTATATAAATATACTACTGTACATCCAGAAAAAACTACGAAAACAATAATGTACAACAGGAGATCAAGAGGAGACAAACAGTAGAATCAAAACCAACTAAAAAGAATGAGCCACAAACAGTGAATAATCTTTACTGAACATAGAGGATGAAAAGCAAATCCCAGCATTTTTGTGTGTGTGCGTGCATGCCTGTGCTAAAAAGGGATCTGAGAGCCACCAGTCTGGAAATCACATTAAATGAGCTTAGGACAAAAAGTGTTAGAAACCACTGTACTAGGGAATGGAACAGGCAATGGAAAAGGGGATGGAGTCCAATCTGTCACTTTTCTTGCATGGTTTCATGCATAAGAAAGCATTGTTGGTTAAGGACCCCGCCTAATAAGCAATGCTCAGTCCTGCATAGTGACAGTGCAACACTAATACTGCATGAGAGTGAAAACAATCACACTGCGGGAAATGTGCTGTACGCATCATCACTTCACTAAAAATGGGGAGCAATGTCACCTTGAATTTCAAAGCAAAAATTAAAACATGACATGTTGTCTACAGACTCCGTATTCTCATCGGCTTGTGAAAACAATGCTAATACAGTTGAAGTCGGGAGTTTACATACACCTTAGCCAAATACATTTAAACTCAGTTTTTCACAATTCCTGACATTTAATCCTAGTAAAAATTCCCTGTCTTAGGTCAGTTAGGATCACCACTTTATTTTAAGAATGTGAAATGCCGGAATAATAGTAGAGAGAATTATTTATTTCAGCTTTTATTTCTTTCATCACATTTCCAGTGGGTGAGAAGTTTACATGCACTCAATTAGTATTTGGTAGCATTGCCTTTAAATTGTTTAACTTGTGTCAAACGTTTCAGGAAGCCTTCCAAAAGCTTCCCACAATAAGTTGGGTGAATTTTGGCCATTCCTCCTGACAGAGCTGATGTAACTGACTCAGGTTTGTAGGCCTCCTTGCTCGCACACGCTTTTTCAGTTCTGCCCACACATTTTCTATAGGATTGAGGTCAGGGCTTTGTGATGGCCACTCCAATACCTTGACTTTGTTGTCCTTCAGCCATTTTGCCACAACTTTGGAAGTATGCTTGGGGTCATTGTCCATTTGGAAGACCCATTTGCGACCAAGTTTTAACTTCCTGAATGATGACTTGAGATGTTGCTTCAATATATCCACATAATTTTCCCTCTCGTGATGCCATCTATTTTGTGAAGTGCACCAGTCCCTCCTGCAGAAAAGCACCCCCACAACGGTTGGGATGGTGTTCTTCGGCTTGCAAGCCTCCCCCTTTTTCCTCCAAACATAACAACGGTCATTATGGCCAAACAGTTCTATTTTTTGTTTCATCAGACCAGAGGACATTTCTCCAAAAAGTACGATCTTTGTCCCCATGTGCAGTTGCAAACCGTAGTCTGGCTTTTTTATGGAGGTTTTGGAGCAGTGGCTTCTTCCTTGCTAAGCGGCCTTTCAGGTTATGTCGATATAGGACTCGTTTTACTGTGGAAATAGATACTGTTGTACCTGTTTCCTCCAGCATCTTCACAAGGTCATTTTACTGTGCTGTTGTTCTGGGATTGATTTGTACTTTTTGCACCAAAATACATTTATCTCTAGGAGACAGAACACGTCTACTTCATGAGTGGTATGACGGCTGCGTGGTCCCATGGTGTTTATACTTGCGTACTATTGTTTGTACAGGTGAACGTGGTACCTTCAGGCGTTTGGAAATTGCTCCCAAGGATGAACCAGACTTGTGGAGGTCTCCAATTTTTTTCTGAGGTCTTGGCTGATTTCTTTTTATTTTCCCAGTTTGAAGGTACATCCACAGGTACACCTCCAATTGACTTAAATGATATCAATTAGCCTATCAGAAGCTTCTAAAGCCATGACATAATTTTGTGGAATTTTCCAAGCTGTTTAAAGGCACAGTCAACTTAGTGTATGTAAACTTCTGACCCACTGGAATTGAGATAGTGAATTATAAGTGAAATAATCTGTCTGTAAACAATTGTTGGAAAAATTACTTGTGTCATGCACAAAGTAGATGTCCTAACCGACTTGCCAAAACTATAGTTTGTTAACAAGAAATGTGTGAAGTGGTTGAGAAACGAGTTTTAATGACTCCAACCTAAGTGTATGTAAACTTCCGACTTCAACTGTACATAGAGCTATCCAAGCAGAACATGGGCTAAGAGTGTACATAATCATAGCAGGAGGAAACGTCACCAGCCATAACGTGCATCTTCTTCACAGCTTTCTATGAGTGCCATTTGCCATTTTCTAGCCTAGGTCTAATTATGCTAGTGTGGATCTTAAATTATAGGCATGCCACTCAAAGAGGAGCTCTCTCTCTCTCTAGTTTGAAATAGGAGGAGACTCCGCCTAAAGAAGGGTATAAATACTTGTGCTAGTGGAAACATGTTTTTGTGTTATTCACTCAATATTAGGAAGGTGTTCCTAATGTTTGGTACACGGTATACTTTGTTTTCTGTCTTTCTGTTGTCTGGAGGTCAAACCAAGATTGTTAAAACAGTCATTCTGGACAACCCCTCCCGTTCTCTCTGCCTTTTCTCTCACACTCCAGTTAATGTCACCTCTCCCAGCTCTTACTGACACCTACTCTCTCTTTTCATTTACTTTAACCAGCATCATCACCCACTGAGCAACAACTGACACCGGACGTACATGGACATTAAAAAGTAGTTGAAACGTGGTCAAGTCCACCCTGGCCTTGATGTTAACGTCCACAGATGGACCCGGACTGGACCAAATTTGAACCTATCATATACAGTGCATTCGGAAACTATTCAGACCGCTTGACTTTTCCCACATTTTGTTACGTCAAAGCCGTATAATAGAATTGATTCTATCTCCACACAATACCCCATAATGACAAAGCAAAAACAGGTTTTTGGAAATTTTGCAAATCAAAAACAGAAATATCACATTTACATAAGTATTCAGACCCTTTACTCAGTACTTTTTTTAAGCACCTTTGGCAGTGATTACATCCTTGAGTATTCTTGGGTATGATGCTACAAGCTTGGCACACCTGTATTTGGGGAGTTTCTCCCATTCTTCTCTGCAGATCCTCTCAAGCTCTGTCAGGTTGTATGGGGAGCTTTGCTGCACAGCTATTTTCAGGTCTCACCAGAGATGTTCGATCGGGTTCAAGTCCGGGCTCCGGCTGGGCCACTCAAGGACATTCAGAGACTTGTCCCTAAGCCACTCCTATGTTGTCTTGGCTGTATGCTTAGGGTCGTTGTCCTGTTGGAAGGTGAACCTTTGGCTCAGTCTGAGGTCCTGAGCGATCTGGAGCAGGTTTGCATTAAGGATCTTTCTGTACTTTGCTCCGTTCATTTTTCCCTCGATCCTGACTAGTCTCCCAGTCCCTGCCACCAAAAAACATCCCCACAGCATGATGCTGCCACCACCATGCTTCACCGTAAGGATGGTGCTAGGTTTCCTCCAGACCTGACGCTTGGCATTCAGGCCAGTTCATCACACCAGAGAATCTTGTTTTTCATGGTCTGAGAGTAATTTAGGTGCCTTTTGGGAAACTCCAAGCGGGCTGTCATGTGCCTTTTACTGAGGAGTGACTTGCGTCTGGCCACTACCAAAAATGCCTGATTGGTGGAGTGCTGCAGAGATGGGTGTCCTTCTGGAAGGTTCTCCCTTCTCCACTCTGGAGCTCTGTCGTAGTGACCATCGGGTAATTGGTCACCTCCCTGACCAAGATTCTTCTCCCCCGATTGCTCAGTTTGGCCGGGTGGCCAGCTTTAGTCTTGGTGGTTCCAAACCTCTTCCATTTAAGAATGATGGAGGTCCACTGTGTTCTTGGGGACCTTCAATGCACCAGACATTGTTTGGAACCCTTCACGCAGATCTGTGCCTTGACAGAATCCTGTATCGGAGATATACGGACAATTCCTTCAACCTCATGGCTTGGTTTTTCCTCTGATATGCAACTGTGGGACCTTATGTAGACAGGTGTGTGCCTTTCAAAATCATGTCCAATCAATTGACTTTACCACAGGTGGACTCCAATCAAGTTGTAGAAACATCTCAAGGATGATCAATGAAAACAGGATGCACCTGTGCTCAATTTTGAGTCTCATAGCAAAGGGTCTGAATACCTATGTGAATAAGGTATTTCTGTTTCTTTGTTTTAATACATTTGCAAAAAATTCTAAAAACCTGTTTATGCTTTGTCATTATGGGATATTGTGTGTCGATTGATGAGGAAGAAAATGTATTTAATACATTTTTGAATAAGGCTGTAATGTAACAAAATGTGGAAAAAGTAAAGGGGTCTGAATACTTTCCGAATGCACTTTACTTACACTGAGTACACAAAACATTAAGAACACCTGCTCTTTTCATGACATAGACTGACCAGGTGAATCCAGGTGAAAGCTATGATCCCTTATTGATGTACTTGTTAAGTCCACTTCAATCAGTGTAGATGAAGAGAAGACAGGTTAAAGAAGGATTTTTAAGCCTTGAGACATTTGAGACATAGATTGTGTATGTGTGCCATTCAGAGGCTGAATTGGCAAGACAAAAGATTTCAGTGCCTTTGAACAGGGTACGGTTGTAGGTGCCAAGCGCACCAGTTTGTGTCAGTAACCGCAACGCTGCTGGGTTTTTCATGCTCAACAGTTTAAAGTGTATCAAGAATGGTCCACCACCCAAAGGACATCAAGCCAACTGGGGGCAGGCATCCCTGTGGAACGGTGGAGGGTGCAACTGAATATTAGGAAGGTGTTCCTAATGTTTGTTATACTCAGTGTGTGTTTCACACATTTGGATAGCACAGTACATTAGAGTACAGTTAGTGGAGCACAGTAGGGTACAATGCCCTACAAAGATAAAATGCAGTAACTATGAATTTGGTAAAAAATCTTTGATCTGTTGTAATGGCCAGGTATATTGTCTGATTAATATGGTATTTAGTTCTGACACAAGAACAAGCCATCAGAATATATCATGGAGTATCTGTCACACCCTGATCTGTTTCACCTGTCCTTGTGATTGTCTCCACCCCCTCCAGGTGTCCCTTGTATTCCCCAGTGTATTTATCCCTGTGTTTCCTGTCTCTCTGTGAAAAGTTTGTCTTGAATGCACCAAGTCAACTAGTGTTTTTTCCCGTTCTCCTGCCTTTGCTATTGTCCTTTTTCTAGTCCTCCTGGTTTTGATTCTTGCCTGTTTCTGGACTCTGACCCGTCTGCCTGACCATTCTGCCTGCCTTGACCTCGAGCCTGCCTGCCACTCTGTACCTCATGGACTCTGATCTGGTTTTGACCTTTTGCCTGTCCACGACCCTTCTCTTCCCTAGTCCTTTTTGGATGATTAAACATCTAAGACTCGAACCATCTGCCTCCTGAATCTGCATCTGGGACTCGCCTTGTGTTATGATAGTATCGTAAATTGCTGTCTGTCTAGACAGAAAAATACTTTAAAAAATAATACAGTTACTGTGTTTTGTCTTTGTGGGGCAGTACAGTACAATACAGTACGTTGAATAGAGCACAGTAGAGTACAATATAATACAGTATAGGACAGTAGAGCACAGTATATTGTACTGTACTGAACACTACTCTGCTCTTTTGTTCTGTATTGTACTGCACTCTACTGTGGTCTGCTGCAATGTGATGTCAAAACTTGTGAAACACGAGGAGAAAGACATTCATATCCATAATTTTGCATTTCTGTGCAGTACAGATCAGGGAGCCATGATGTCACTCCGTTACTGTAATTCCGTTACCGGGTATAAATCCACTTCACTTACTGTAGTTCAATAGGTTGTTTTCAAACTCATGGCGCCATGTCATAGCTGACACCCATTCTTTCTGCAGGAGATTTTTTCCTAATTCCGTTACCAAAGTTTTTCCACTAAAGTAGTCCTTATGCAAGAGTATGGTTTAACTTTGAAAACAATGTTTTTTTTATTAGCACATATTTTAAAGTAAAAAAACTGAGTCAAAGCGTAATTCCGTTACCATGGAATTGCCCCCAATTCATCTGAAGACTCAACAACACTTACATTCTTTCCAAAAGACTAATAAGAAATAGAATTGATGAAGTGATTATGAACATGAAAGAAAAAATGCAATTTGATTGGCTGGATCGAGTGCCCCGGCAAGCGCATAGACTTAATAATTTAGAGGCCCACTGAATAAAGACTAGATTCCTACATGGTTACATTCAAGAGAAGTGAAACTCAATCTGGTATTAAATTATGTCTGTATTACAAAATTCCACACACATAAGCACTGCTGCTTCTTTAAGAGAAGGTATTTCATCTGAGGATGTGAATCGGTAATGCACAAACCTCTCCACATTTAATAGAAAATGCGCGTTTCTCCATCAGCGTGTATTAAACGGTGGTCTATGCCAGGGTCTCCTCAAACTGGGTCCTGGGGACCCCCTGGATGCACGTTATGGGTTTTGCCCTAGCGCTACACAGCTGATTCAAAGAACAAACTCTTCAATAAGCTTTGATTATTTCCATCAGATGTGCTAAGGCAAAAACCTAAATGTGCACCTAGGGGCGGCCCCAGGACCGACTTTGGGAAACCCTGCTCTATGAAACCATTTGGTGATCAATTTGATTTCCTCAAGGTTTTAGAAAAATGCAGCTTAGCCGTAGCTGAAAGAGTTTACCTTTTTACATTAACACAATCCCAAAAACCTCCGATGCAGGGGCATGTTTTCAATCTCAGAGAACAAATTCTTTCTATACACTGAAGGACGAACATTCAGTGTATACAAGAAATTGGTTCTCGCCGGTAAAAATACTTCCAATTAAATTCAAACTCAATTCAATTCCTGTATTCCAGTTCCTGTGTGTGTTTTTACCTTTCAAGTCAGAACGTTTAAATAGACTAGTTATGCTCTCCTTTGATAGACATCGGAGGATAAGTGCAAAAACTAAATGCATTATCAAAAAAGTGTAGAGTAGAAGAGTCCGATGTTGTTTCATGGCTAATTCTTTACTGCTTTGTTTGAAAAATGTCCCCCCTTGCCACTCTAATGAGCAGTCAGGTCTTCTCGATCTGGGTGATTGAGATTGATCATGGGAGGAAGAAAAGCTGTTCAGCGATGTCTATTATATTATTGGAGTTGGAGTTATTTTATTTTTACAGGGACAGTGCACATTTATCAACGTTTCAGTAAAAGTGCCAGTTTTAGCCAGCCGGCTAATTTTCAACCGCAGTCCCTGGGCAGGTTATTTCTGCTTCATGCTCAGCGTACGGGTAAGTGTGGGACTTGCCATTCTTTAATTCTACATTTGTGTTCCAACCCAGGTCATCAAACCTTAGGAGTAGTTGAATCAAGTGTTGCTGAGCTATTAGATCCAGGACTAGACTGATTGGCTGGAGAGTGCACATACAAATTTGTTGTGTTACAAAGTGTCACGCCCTGACCAGTAAATGGGTCATTTGTCATTGTAGTATGGTCAGGGCGTGGCAGGGGGTGTTGTTTTTGTGTGTTTTGGGGTTGGTTTATTTAGAGGGGATTTGTTCTAGTTTTCATTTTCTATGTTTGTTTTCTGTATAGCCGTGTGCCTTACGGAACTGTTTGGTCGTTTGTTTATTTTGTTTGAGTGTTCACTCTAAATAAAGAAAGAAGATGAGCACTATACCCACTGCGCCTTGGTCTGTCCCTTACGACGCTTATGTCACAAAGTGGGATATAAAAGGATTTAATTGTTATTTTTTGTCAACAATCTACACATTACTCGAACATGTCAAAGTGGAAGAATAATTCTAACATTTGAACAAACTTAAAGAAAAATAAACACATATTATATCTTGATTACATAATTATTTAACCCTGTGTCAATATGTTAGAATCACCTGTGGCAGCGATTACAGTTGTGAGTCTTTCTGGGTTGTCTCTAATAGCTTGGGTTGTACAATATTTGCACATTATTCTTAAAATTCTTCAAGCTCTGTCTCGCAAAGAAGGGCACCCATTGGTAGAAAATGAAAAAAAAGACATTGAATATCCCTTGGTGAAGTTATTAATTACACTTTGGATGGTATATCAATACACCGGGTCACTACAAAGATACAGGCGCCCTTCCTAACTCAGTTGCTGGAGAGGAAGGAAACAGCTAAAGGATTTCACCATGAGGCCAATGGTGACTTTAAAACAGTTACAGAGTTTAATGGCTGTAATAGGAGAAAACTGAGGATGGATCAACAACATTGTAGTTACTCCAAAATACTAACCTAATTAACAGAATAAGATAAGGAAACCTGTACAGAATTAAACTATTCCAAAACAAGCATCCATTTTGCAATAAGGCACTAAAGTAAAACTGCAAAAAATGTGGCAAAGAAATGAACATATGTCCAGAATACAAAGTGTTATATTTGGGGCAAATCCAACACAAAGAATCACTGACTACCACTCTTCATATTTTCAAGAATGGTGGTGGCTGCGTCATGTTATGGGCAAGAACTAGGGAGTTTTTTATTATAAAAAGAAACAGAATAGAGCTAAGCACAGGCAGATTCCTAGAGGAAAACCTGTTTCAGTCTGCTTTCCAACAGACACTGGGAGACAAATTCACCTTTCAGCAGGATAAATTCCTAAAATACAAGGCCAAATGTACACAGGAGTTGCTTACCAAGACGACTGTGAATGTTACTTAGTGGATGAGTTACAGTTTTGACTTAAATCAGCTTGAAAATCTATGGCAAGACTTAAAAATGGCTGTCTAGCAATGATCAACAAGCAACTTGACAGAGAAAACCTCCCTGGTCTTTGTGGTTGATTCTGTGTTTGAAATTCACTGCTCAATTAACCTTACAGATAATTGTGTGTGTGGGATACAGAGATGAGGTAGTCATTCAAAAATCATTTTAAACACTATTATTTCAGTCCATGCAACTTATGTGACTTGTTAAGCAAATTGTTACTCCTGAACTTACACTGAGTGTACCAAAATTAGGAACACCAGCCTAATATTGAGTTGCACCCCTATCTTTTGCCCTCAGAACAGCCTCAATTTGTCAGGGCTTGGACTCTACAAGGTGTCGAAAGCGTTCCACAAGGACCATTATTGATATACACGGGAAACTGTTGAGCGTGAAAAACCCAGGAGAGTTGCAGTTCTTGACACAAACCCACGCACCAGGCACCTACAGTGTACTACAATACACCATTAAAAGGCACTTAAATGTTTTGTCTTGCCCATCTTTCCTCTGAATGGCACACATACATTTCTTAATTGTCTCAAGGCTTAAAAATCCTTCTTGAACCTGTCTCCTCCCCTTCATCTACACTGATTAAAGTGGATTTAACAATAAGATTTAACAATAAGGGATCATAGATTTCACCCGGATTCACCTGGTCAGTCTGTCATGGAAAGAGCAAGTGTCCCTAATGTTTTGTACACTGTGTATTTAGGCTTGCCTTAACAAAGGGGTTGAATTTCAGCTTTTCATTTTTTATTAATTTGATAACATTTCTAAAAACATAATTCATCTTTGACATTGTAGGGTATTGTGTGTAGGCCAGCGGCCAAAAATCTCAATTGGATCTATTTTAAAATCAGGTTGTAACACAACAAAATGTGGAAAAAATTGACATGAGTGAATACTTTCTAAAGGCACTGTACATGGTAGAAATCAGTCTCAGGAAACGAAACGCAAATAGTGTACTTTGGATTAACTATTCCCTTAATACAGTGTTGGCAAGGATGACAAGAGCATCCAATGTGGCCTTCAAGGACTGGAGCTGTGCACCGTGCAGGGTTCCTATGACTGACATTACATGAGGTACGTATTGTAGAATTTGTTCGACTATTTGCAGAACATCTAGGTCTAGTTAAAATTTATCAGCCATCCTAAAGTTACAATAAGTATATTTGGTGGCATCCCTCCTGTTATTTATTTTCTGGGGAGGGTGTTGCCTTCAGCAGCCATTACACAGAGGGGAGAAAGAGAATAATCTTTTGAAACCTCAGTGGAACAGACACAGTTTAAAAGAGTGAGGACAGGATTTTGACACGCACATACATGGTAAATTCTGCCTGCAACGTTTGCTCTCTTGTTGTTTCGGGGATGGGTGGATTTGGCAATGGCAGGTGACAGACACAGACAAACAAGGTGGCTGGTTTATGGGAGCTGACATACACTGATCAAGCCCAGGTTCTCTTTGCCTCCGTAATCCCTTTTATCGTAGACTCGTGAGAACCCAGCAGCAAGAGTATATTTGACAGCACAGTAGAAAAACGTGCCGTGAAATCAAATTGTGCAAATGAGAAAACACAACCAAAGATGTGCCGGGGCGGAGTTGGCTTTCTGAGCAATTCGTTTTGTTGCAGATTTTGTTTATCCCTAAACGATTAAGAGGCTGCAACTTGCAAAGCATCAACCAATATCCTGTTAAGTTAGGATATACAGTGCCGTGAAAAAGTATTTGTCCCCTTTCAAATCTTCTCTGTATTTTAGAATTTTCTAGACACTGAATGTTATCAGGTCTTCAATCAAAATCGAATATTAGATAAAGGGAACCTGAGTGAACACATAACACAAAAAGGGTGTGAAAATTATTTTTCACGGTGCTATACAAAAGACACCTTTGATGGTCAAGAAAACATATTCAAGTAAATCAAACATCAAATTATACCATTCAAGTAGCAAGGCTAATGGTTTAGAAAACCCAGCCTTAGTCAGCATGATCATCTTCAGTCATGTTCATAGTCCCTCCACCTCTCTTTTTATAAGTAACAATTAGCTTGTCCTTTAACAAATGTCTTCAAACAAATGCAGACTTGCCAACCTTGAATCATTTTCATAAATACCACTTCAGAGCGGCGGCGGCACCCCTCGATGGCATGCGTGCGACACCCACACTGCTTAAATCATAGGCAAATGCACCTTTTTAGCCTAACGTTGGCAGAAGACTGTCTCAGTAGAAATGGTAGGCTATAGAGTCATACAGGGGACTTGGTAATTGACTAATCTTCAGTAGACAACTGGAAATATGTTTAAATGTACAACCAGATCTCCCTAAGGTTTTCTGACAAGGTGGTGCCTAAGGTTGGGTAGGGGGAGGTCTGGAAGTTGGAGCATTTTGCATTTTAGAAAAACCTGTAACTGCCATTTCCTGAAACCTAGAGTCTTAAATGATATCAAACAATGTAGCCATCACAGGAGGGGCGTAGACACTGGTGGACTGAGGAGCTAAGCTCACACAATAAGATTGAGCAACAAAAACATACAAATTACGCTCCACGTGTCAGTGTTCCAAACTGGATATTATTTGTATTTTTATCTAAACACAGTACTTAACTTTGGCAGGAGCTCACAGGAAAAGAGTACTGGCAGCTAAAATGTTCTTCTGCTTGAGTTCTTGCACCTCCTATAGAATATTAGCTCAAAAGTATTGAGGAATTCCTGCACCTAAATATAAACAATACCGACACCTAAAATGAGTACCTAGTCAAACACTGGCCTAAACATGGATACATCAGATAAAACAATAACAATAATAATAACAACAATAATACATTTTATTTGGCAGATGCCTTTCCAGACACTCAAAGACATCTTACATTAAAAGTACATCTACATAAAATCTAGTGCTGTACATGAAATCTATTCCATGTAGGACAATGTAATGCATTTTAATTATTTACCAGGGAAAAACTAAACATCGATCTAATCAAGGGCCTTAAAGAGAGTTTCAGTACATAAGAGTCAATTCTAAAGGTGATTTTGATTAAATCATTAAGGTTACAGATGATTTGATGGTCAAAATGAAATCTACAACTGGGATGCTAGCTACCAGTTACCGAAACAAAAAAGTGTTAGCAAGGTTTGGGGACTCGCATGTTACATCTAAAGTGGGGAAAGCAGCCCCCGTTAAGAGCAACTCAGATTTACAGGCATTATGGAACGAGATATTGGACAGGCAATTTATAGAACTCAACAGTCGTTTTCAGAACAATCATATGGGATCATGAAGGAGGCCGCAGCTGCCTGCCTGCCCCGATCAGACTCATTTGGTAAAATTACAGTGATACAGCCGCCCAGTAACCATTACGGCATTTCTGTGGAGGACGTAGAACTAACTGTTTTTGTACAGCAGCTTCAACGAAAGTTACAAGAGGGTTGATCACCCAGCCAAGCTACTTTTGATTAAAAATAAATACAAATAAATGTGTTTCTTTGCTAATAATGCGATAGGTACACCTAATTCAGCTACCCTGCATGCCGGGTAAGTGAAGTGTTCCCATTTGAACCATTTTATTTGTCTGACAATACAAACTCTGCCTTCCTGGCGAGCCCAGACAGTAAAATAGGTGCATCTGTAGGTATACCGTTGACTAATTGGATACCTTAGATCACCGTGTCTACAGCAGTTTCCACGCGTCCACAGCAAAATGAATACTGGCTGTAGAGCAGGCTACTGTAAGATTTCAAAGCCATGCCAAGCAAGAGATTGTCAGAGAATACAGCAAATGGGTGTTTTTATGAGTGAGTTGTAAAAAAATGTTTTTACCTACAACACTATTTTATTTATTTAACCTTTATTTAACCAGGAAAATACCTTTTAGAAAGGAAACACACTTTTCCACTTTGACTCACACTCTCTGCCTCCCTCCACTGAGACTGACCATCAGTCCAGTGAAATAAAAAAATTGTTATCTCAATTTATGCTCTGATGTGCCTCGCAAGTACAGTGCCTTCAGAAAGTATTCATATGTACCCCTTGACCTTTTCCACATTTTGAGATTTTTTTGGTAACTGGCTTACACAATACCCGATAATGTCAAAAGTGGAATTATATTTTCGAAATGTCTACAAATTAATAAAAAATGAAAAGCTGAAATTTCTTGAGTGAATACATATTCATATCCTTTGTTATGGCAAGCATAAATATGTTCAGGAGTGAAAATGTGCTTAACAAGTCACATAATGAGTTGCATGGACTCACTCCGTGTGCAATACTGTTTAACATGATTTTTTTATGACTATCTCTGTACACCACACATACAACTATCAGTAAGGTCCCTCAATCAAGCAGTGAATTTCAAACACAGATTCAACCACAAACACCAGGGAGGTTTTCCAATGCCTCACAAAAAAGTCCACCTATTGGTAGATTGGTTAAAATAAAAAAGCAGACATTGAATATCCCTTTGAGCATGGTAAAGTTATTAATTACACTTGGATGTTGGATCAATACACCCAGTCACTACAAAGATACAGGTCTCCTTCCTAACTCAGTTGCCGGAGAGGAAGGAAACCGCTCAGGGATTTCACCATGGGGCCAATGGTGACTTTAATGGCTGTGATCGGAGAAAACTGAGCATAGATCAACATTGTTGTTAATCAACAATACTAACCTAAACAACAGAATTAAAATAAGGAAGCCTGTACAGAATACAAATATTCCAAAACATGCATCCTGTTTGCAATAAGGCAAAACTAAAAATGTAAAATGTGACAAAGAAATTAACTGTTTGTCCTTATTAATACAAAGTGTTATGTTTGGGGCAAATACAACACATTACTGAGTACCACACCCCATATTTTCAAGCATAGTGGTGGCTGTGTCATGTTATGGGTGTAACCGTTAAGGACTGGGGAGTTTTTCAGGGTAAAAAAGAAACGGAATGGAGATAAGCAAAGGCATAATCCTAGAGGAAAACCTGTTTGTCTGCTTTCCACCAGAAACTGGGAGATTAATTCACCTTTCATCAGGACAATAACCCAAATCTACTCTGGAGTTGCTTACCAAGAAGACAGTGAATGTTCCTGAGTGGTCAAGTTACAGTTTTGACTTAAATTGGATTGAAAAACGATGGAAAAACTTGAAAATGGTTGTCTAGCTATGATCAACAAACAATTTGACAGAGCTTGAAGAATTTTGAAAAGAATAATGGAAAAATATTGTACAATCCAGGTGTCCTCTTAGAGACATACCTTGAAAGACTCCCAGGTGTAATCACTGCAAAATGTGATTCTAACATGTATTGATTCAGGGGTGTGATTACTTATGTATTTCATTTTCAATACATTTGTAAAAATGTCTAAAAACATGTTTTCACTTTCTTATTATGGGGTATTGTGTGGAAATGGGTGAGAAAAAACAAACAATTGAATCCATTTTGATTTCAGGCTGTAACACAACAAAATGTGGAATAAGTCAAGGGGTATGAATACTTTCTGAAGGAACTGTAATAGGCTACAACAACACCTATTGCCAGTGTTATCATACAGTCTAGCTTGAGATTCATGTTTTGAAATATAAGGGACTCTACGTTATTTATAATAAAGGGTAGGCCAACATGGAGAAAATCGGACCTCTCTTATCATACAGTGAGGGAAAAAAGTATTTGATCCCCTGCTGATTTTGTACGTTTGCCCACTGAGAAAGAAATGATCAGTCTATAATTTTAATGGTAGGTTTATTTGAACAGTGAGAGACAGAATAACAACAAAAAAATCCAGAAAAACGCATGTCAAAAATGTTACAAATTGATTTGCATTTTAATGAGGGAAATAAGTATTTGACCCCTCTGCAAAACATGACTTAGTACTTGGTGGCAAAACCCTTGTTGGCAATCACAGAGGTCAGACGTTTCTTGTAGTTGGCCACCAGGTTTGCACACATCTCAGGAGGGATTTTGTCCCACTCCTCTTTGCAGATCTTCTCCAAGTCATTAAGGTTTCAAGGCTGACGTTTAGCAACTCGAACCTTCAGCTCCCTACACAGATTCCAGGACCTTAATGTGCTTCTTCTTGAGCCACTTATTTGTTGCCTTGGCCGTGTGTTTTGGGTCATTGTCATGCTGGAATACCCATCCACGACCCATTTTCAATGCCCTGGCTGAAGGAAGGAGGTTCTCACCCAAGATTTGACGGTACATGGCCCCGTCCATCGTCCCTTTGATGCGGTGAAGTTGTCCTGTCCCCTTAGCAGAAAAACACCCCCAAAGCATAATGTTTCCACCTCCATGTTTGACGGTGGGGATGGTGTTCTTAGGGTCATAGGCAGCATTCCTCCTCCCCCAAACACGGCAAGTTGAGTTGATGCCAAAGAGCTCCATTTTGGTCTCATCTGACCACAACACTTTCACCCAGTTGACCTCTGAATCATTCAGATGTTCATTGGCAAACTTCAGACGGCATGTATATGTGCTTTCTTGAGCAGGGGGACCTTGCGAGCGCTGCAGGATTTCAGTCTTCACGGCGTAGTGTGTTACCAATTGTTTTCTTGGTGACTATGGTCCCAGCTGCCTTGAGATCATTGACAAGATCCTCCCGTGTAGTTCTGGGCTGATTCTTCACCGTTCTCATGATCATTGCAACTCCACGAGGTGAGATCTTGCATGGAGCCCCAGGCCGAGGGAGATTGACAGTTCTTTTGTGTTTCTTCCATTTACGAATAATTGCACCAACTGTTGTCACCTTCTCACCAAGCTGCTTGGCGATGGTCTTGTAGCCCATTCCAGCCTTGTGTAGGTCTACAATCTTGTCCCTGACATCCTTGGAGAGCTCTTTGGTCTTGGCCATGGTGGAGAGTTTGGAATCTGATTGATTGATTGCTTCTGTGGACAGATGTCTTTTATACAGGTAACAATCTGAGATTAGGAGCACTTCCTTTAAGAGTGTGCTCCTAATCTCAGCTCGTTACCTGTATAAAAGACACCTGGGAGCCAGAAATCTTTCTGATTGAGAGCGGGTCAAATACTTATTTCCCTCATTAAAATGCTAATCAATTTATAACATTTTTTACATGCGTTTTTCTGGATTTTTTTGTTGTTATTCTGTCTCTCACTGTTCAAATAAACCTACCATTAAAATTATAGACTGATCATTTCTTTGTTCCCCAGCTATAATTGCTGCAAAAGGTGGCTCTGAAAAGTATTAACTTTGGGGGGGTGAATAGTTATGCACATTCAAGTTTTCTGGTTTTTTTTGTCTTATTTCTTGTTTGTTTCACAAAAAAAAAAACATTTTTGCATCTTCAAAGTGGTATGCATGTTGTGTAAATCAAATTATACAAACCCCCCAAAAAAATCTATTTTAATTCGAGGTTGTAAGGCAACAAAAAAGGAAAAATGCCAAGGGGGTGAATACTTTCACAAGCCACTACTAGACTATCCTTGTAAATGAATGGAGGTGCAGAGAGAGAGCGAAGGGAAGCCAGCTGCGAGCCTACGACCAGACACGGTGGATGACATCCTTTTCCTGCACAGAAATTTGAAGAAATCCAGTGATCAATGGTCTGTTTGAAGTCATTTCTTTTGTATATTTATTTGTTGTATAATATTGGAAGGCTCTTTAAAGTGATTTGAGTTGTCAATATGTCACATTGCATTGTGAAAAAAAATCAATATTGTTACTGTCATGTCCTGCCCATAGAAAGCTGTTATTTTCTATGGTAGAGAAGGTCAGGGCGTGACAGGGGGGTTTTCTAGTTTAGTTTTTCTATGTTGTTATGTTCTAGTATTGTATTTCCATGTTGGGTTTTGTTTGGGATGATCTCCAATTAGAGGCAGCTGATCCTCGTTGTCTCTAATTGGAGATCATACTTAAGTAGGGGTTTTTCCCACCTGGGTTTGTGGGAGATTGGTTTTGAGTTAGTGTATGTTTCTACTCTGCGTCACAGTTTGTTGTTTTTGTTCGTTCAGTTTATTGTGTATGTATTGCATAGTTTCACAGTGAAAATAAAATGTGGAACGACACACACGAAACACTTTGGTCCGCTCCCTCCTACGACAACCGTGACAGAATCTCCCACCACCAAAGGACCAAGCAGCGTGGAATGGACCAGTGGACTTGGGAAGAGATATTGGACAGGAAAGGACCCTGGAGGCAGGCTGGGGAGTATCACCGTCCTAAAGAGGAGATTGAGGCACCGAAAGTGGAGCGGCGATACTACGAGGCACTATACCAACCACGAGGCAAGTGCGAGAGGCAGCCCCAAAAAAATGTATGGGGGGGGGGGCACACGGGGAGATTGGCAGAGTCAGGTTGGAGACCTGAGCCAACTCCCCGTGCTTACTGTGGGGAGCGAGTGACGAAGCAAGCACAGTGTTATGCGGTGATGCGCACTGTGTCGCCAGTGCGTATTCACAGCCCGGTGCGATCTGTGCCCGCACCCCGCATTTGTTGAGCTAGGTTGAGCATCCAGCCAGGACGGGTTGTGCCAGCTCTACGCTCGACACCTCCAGTGCGCCTCCACGGCCCAGTATATCCTGTGCCTGCCCCACGTACCCGGCCTCCAGTGAGTCTATCCAGCCTGGTACAGCCTGTGCCTGCTCCTCGCACTTGCCCTGAGGTGAGTGTTACCAGTCTGGCGCCACCTGTGCCAGCCCCACGCATCAGGCCTCCAGTGCGCCTGCCCAGTCCGGGGTGTCCTGTTCCTGCTTCTCGCACTCGCCCTGACATGCGTGTTACCAGTCTGGCGCCACCTGTGCCAGCCCCACGTATCAGGCCTCCAGTGCGCATTCCCAGTCGGTGTGTCCTGTTCCTGCTCCCCGCACTTTCCCTGAGGTGCGTGTCACCAGTCTGGCGCCACCTGTGCCAGCCCCACGCATCAGGCCTTCAGCGCGCCTGCTCAGTCCAGGGTGTCCTGTTCCTGCTCCCCGAACTCGCCCTGAGGCGCGTGTTACTAGTCTGGCGCCACCTGTGCCTGCCCCACGCATTAGGCCTCCAGTGTGCATTCCCAGTCCGGAACCTCCGGCGACGGTTCCCAGTCCGGAACCTCCGGCGACGGTTCCCAGTCCGGAACCTCCGGCGACGGTCCGCAGTCCGGAGTCTCCAGCGGCGGCCCGCAGCCCGGAGACTCCAGCGGCGGTCTGCAGCCCGGAGACTCCAGCGGCGGTCTGCAGCCCAGAGACTCCAGCGGCGGTCTGCAGCCCAGAGACTCCAGCGGCGGTCTGCATCCCAGAACCTCCAGCGGCGGTCTGCAGCCCAGAACCTCCAGCGGCGGTCTGCAGCCCAGAACCTCCAGCGGCGGTCTGCAGCCCAGAACCTCCAGCGGCGGTCTGCAGTCCAGAACCTCCAGCGGCGGTCTGCAGTCCAGAACCTCCAGTGGTGGCCTGCAGTACAGAGCCTCCGGCGATGATCTACGGTCCGGTTCCTCCGACGACGATCCACGGTCCGGTGGCACAAAAGCAGAGGAATCAGCGGGCGGAGCAGGGGTTACGCCCCGAACCAGAGCCGCCTCCTCTGTTGGAGGATCCGTGGGATGAGAAGGTTCTGCTTACTGCACCAGAGCCGCCATAGACATTTGTCACCCTCCCTTACTTTTTTTTCGTGTTGGTGCATTCGGAGTCCACACCTTTGGGGGGTACTGTCACGTCCTGACCGTAGAAAGCTGTTATTTTCTATGGTAGAGTAAGTCAGGGCGTGACAGGGGGGTTTTCTAGTTTAGTTTTTCTATGTTGTTATGTTCTAGTATTGTATTTCTATGTTGGGATGATCTCCAATTAGAGGCAGCTGGTCCTCGTTGTCTCTAATTGGAGATCATACTTAAGTAGGGGTTTTTCCCACCGGGGTTTGTGGGAGATTGGTTTTGAGTTAGTGTATGTTTCTACTCTGCGTCACGGTTTGTTGTTTTTGTTTGTTCAGTTTATTGCGTATGTATTGCATTGCATAGTTTCACAGTGAAAATAAAATGTGGAACGACACACACGCAGCCATTGGACCGCTCCTTCCTACGACAACCGTGACAGTTATTAATTCATGGCATGGTTTCATTTTTGCCAAATGGTGAATAGAAATTCAGAAAAATTTATGAATGCAGGAAAATAGGAAATAGTCATAAAAACAATTAGACTAAATAAATTGATGTTATTTATTTGGGTAACAGATCGGCTCTCGGAACTCATTAAGAGGCGGCTTCTATCTTCAATATAATCATTCATTCAGAAGGTTAAACGCATAAGTCTTAGGCCTGCAATA
Organism: Salmo salar; assembly: GCF_965601325.2. Classification (NCBI taxonomy): domain Eukaryota; kingdom Metazoa; phylum Chordata; class Actinopteri; order Salmoniformes; family Salmonidae; genus Salmo; species Salmo salar. The sequence goes on from NC_138299.1 coordinate 63,805,768, forward strand.
CATTAAATTAAATGACCAGGTACATTTTTTATTAGGTTATAATCCATGCCTTCTGGGAATGTTATAAAGTCCAAAAGTTATGGGCGGAGTTAGAAAGTTGGGGTTCAGAAGTATTACAATGGAAACGTTTAATCTGTCTGTCTACATATTTCAAGACATGACATATAAGGGTGCAGTGAGATACCCTATGGGTTGGACAATACCTTTCTCATCAATCATCTTGAAAAATGTTTGAAAGTGCATGGGTGACAGAGAAAAACAAAAAAATGGTGCAGTTTGAGACCTTGTGCTCCGTGTAGCTCAGTTGGAAGAGCATGGCGCTTGAAACTACATGGATGTGGGTTCGAGTCCCACGGGGTACTAGTATGAAAAAAGTATGAAAATGTATGCACTCACCACTGTAAGTCGCTCTGGATAAGAGCGTCTGCTAAATGATGAAAATGTTGTGGCGGAGAGTGAGAAGGGTTTGAGTCTGAGCAAGTGTGCTGTAGTTGGCGTTTGTATGTGTATGTTTTGAATTGTCCCCCCCCCAAAAAATGTGCATACAAAAAAATGACAAGCTTGCAACACGCATCTGATTATTAATTAGGAATAGGATTTATTTCGCCACACAATTACCAGGTGGACAATAGGCCCCTTGAAGCAAGAGGAAATCAACAACATCCACAACTATTTTTTCACAATAGCTGGCCTTATGTTATCTGCAGTTTTGAGCTGCACTGTCCCACTCCATGATGGATAACACAAACTCCTCATTTATGTAATGGGCTGTAAGGCACAAGTATCCTATTCATCGAAAATCATCAGTCCACCTGTCAAGTGTAATTGCGCTATTGTATTTACCCAAGTTCTCTCTTAACTCCGGGACCACACGCAAGTAAATTATTGGATTTTTTCTGATGCAAGAGTCTAGTGCCAGAGGAGAGAGACTCTCAGGCTGAAACAGTCACAACTCCATTCATTTACAAAAGGATAGTCTAATAGCTCAGCTAGGTGTGAAAAATCTCCCAATTTGTGCCACAGTTTAGAGTAACGATAGATCAGCGATATAACTCCCCCTTGTGATAAGGGGCGCAATGACTGAGTGACGCAATTTACCACCATCTGCCACAAACTGTTGCAGCATAAGCTCAAACCTTTAATTGAGGAACACCTGTAAACACACTGGCTTTAATCAAAGCCAGTGGCATGTCGTTAGTAAAGATTGAAAAAAGTAAGTGGCCTAGACAGCTGCCGTGGGGAATTCCTGATTCTACCTGGATATGTTAGAGGCTTCCATTAAAGAACACCCTCTGTGTTCTGTTAGACAGGTAACTCTTTATCCACAATATAGCTGGGGATGTAAAGCCATAAAACATATGTTTTTCAAGAAGCTGACTATGATCGATAATGTCAAAAGCCGCAATGAAGTCTAACAAAACAGCCCCCCCCAATCTTTTTATCATCAATTTCTCTCAGCCAATCATTAGTCATTTGTGTAAGTGCTGTGCTTGTTGAATGTCCTTCCCTAATAATCGTGCTGAAAGTCTTTTGTCAATTTGTTTACTGTAAAATAGCAAAATAGCAACCAGATACTATAGCAATAGTATCTGGTGAACCACACATTTTTCCAAAAGTTTAGTAAGGGTTGGTAACAGACTGATTGATCGGCTATTTGAGCCAGTAAAGGGGACTTTGTTATTCTTAGGTAGCGTAATGACTTATGCTTCCCTCCAGGCCTGAGGGCACACAATTTCTAGTAGGTTTAAGTTAAAGATATGGAAAATAGGAGTGGCAATATTGTCCGCTATGATCCTCAGTAATTTTCCATCCAAGTTGTCAGACCCCGGTGGCGTGTCATTGTTGATAGACAATACTTTTCCCACACTCACTTTACGGAATTTAAAACTACAATGCATGTCTTTGTATAAGGCAAGTAGATTAGATGGAGGCAATGACTCTTAAGTATCTTGGATGTGTGGTGCCAGCATTTGTTGCTGGCATGTCATGCCTAAATTTGCTAATCCTGCCAATGAAAAAATCATTAATGTAATTGGCAATATCAGTGGGTTTGCTGATGAACGAGCCAATTGATTCAATGATTAATGAAGCTGAGTTTGCCTTTTTGCCCAAAATTTCATTTAAATGTGATTTTTACTATCATTCTTTATATAATTTATCTTTGTTTCGTAGAATGGTTTCTTCTTTTTATTCAGTTTAGTCACGTGATTTCTCAATTTGCAGTACGTTTGCCAATCGGTTGTGCAGTCAGACTTATTTGCCATTTCTTTTCCCTCAACCATAAAATGTTTCAATTCCTCATCAATCCACGGGGATTTAACCGTTTTTACATTAATTTTCTTAATGGGTGCATGCTTATTAGTAACTGGAATAAGCAATTTCATAAATGTATCAAGCGCAGCGTATGGTTGCACCTCATTACACACCAACAAAAATTATTTACATCAACAACACAGGAATCAATACAAAACGTATTGTATGAACTTTAATACACGACATTGGGCACAGCCTTTGGAACTTTGGTTTTCCTAGATATGCCTACTATATTGTGATCATCAGGTGGATCTAGATACTGCTTTCAAGCTAATTCCTGCAGCATTAGTAAAGATGTGATCAATACACGTTGATGATTTAATTCCTGTGCTGTTTGTAACTACCAAGGTAGGTTAAAATATAACCTGAACCAGGTTGCAAGCACTGGTTACAGTTTGAAGCTTTTTCTTGAGTGGGCAGCCTGATGGTGTCCTTTAGTAGTGGTTTTGATGCAGCCATTCGACCATGAAGGCCTGATTCACACAGTCTCCTCTGTATAGTTGATGTTGAGATGTGTCTGTTACTTGAACTCTGTGAAGCAATTATTTGGGCTACAATCTGAGGTGCAGTTAACTCGAATGAACGTATCCTCTGCAGCAGAGGTAACGCTGTGTCTTCCTTTCCTGTGGCGGTCCTCATGAGAACCAGTTTCATCATAGTGCTTGATGAATTTTGCGACTGCACTTGAAGAAACGTTCAAAGTTCTTGAAATGTTCCGTATTGACTGACCTTCATGTCTTAAAGTAATGATGGACTGTCGTTTCTCTTTGCTTATTTGAGCTGTTCTTGCCATAATATGAACTTGTTTTTTTACCAAATAGGGCTATCTTCTGTATACCATCCCTACCTTGTCACAACACAACTGATTGGCTCAAACGCATTAAGAAGCAAAGAAATTCCACAAATTAACTTTTAACAAGGCACACATGTTAATTGAAATGCATTCGAGGTGACTACCTCATGAAGCTGGTTGAGTGAATGCCAAGAGTGTGCAAAGCTGTCATCAAGGCAAAGGGTGGCTACTTTGAAGAATCTCAAATATATTTAGATTTTAACACTTTTTTGGTTACTACATGGTTCCATACGTGTTATGTCATAGTTTTGATGTCTCCACTATTATTATACCATGTAGAAAATAGTAAAAATAAAGAGAAACCATGGAATGAGTAGGTGTGTCCAAACTTTTGACTGGTATTGTATGTTATCCATTTATTGACTGTTAGAACTTCGTGGTCTATAGCAGCATCCCACAAGAATGGGCTTTAGGTGAGGCAGATGAACCTGTAGCCAAATTACTTCAACAGTATTTAACATGATATCCTCTCTAAGCTTTACAGGAATGTGGTTCTGAATATAAACAGCAACACCTCCACCATTGGCATTTCTGTCTTTTCTGTAGATGTTATAACCATGTTATGCTACCACTGTATTATCAAAGGTATTATCAAACAGTTTCAGAGTTTCAGAGTCAGAATATTAATGTCATCTGTTACTAGCAAGTTATTAATTTCATGAACCTTGTTTCTTAAGCTAAATATGTTAACGTGGGCTATTTTGAGCACTTTTCTGGGATACTTGATCGTTTTCATTGCTTTACTGGGAAGCTTAGCAGAAGTAGACATGCTCATGTTATTTATGTTAGTGGAGGATGAGCTTCCTACTAGGGCACACCGCCTCAGTGCTAACAGTATAACTCTGGTTCATAGGCACATGATTACTGCATACAATAGCTGTAGGATCAGCAGAGGCATTTAGTGCAGTTAGAGGGACATCAATTAGGTTACTTACATTGCATCTACCAATGCCACTGGTATAATGTACATTTGCTGAAGCATTATGACAACTCAGCAACACAATGGTAGGGATTAATTGAGCTGGGCTTGGGTCATTGATAAGTCATTGTTTCAATGCTGTGAAAGGATCCAGGAAGCCAAATTATTCGGATGGATCCCATCCTCCAAATAAAACATGTTCTGTTTCCATAAGGTATCGAAATTATCAACAAAAGTTACAGACATTCAGCTGCAATAATCACGTAGCCAGCTGTGAAGTGAAAGAATACTGCTAAAGTGAAGTGTTCAATGCCATGATTCAGAAGGGGCACAGGGACAGATACGATGGGTCTTTTATTAGTGTCTAGCAGAGAATCAAATCAGCTCTTTAAAATCCAGTTTCAACTGTTCAGAGCTGCTGTTGCGGATACAGGTAGTGTGTATCCTGTATTTGTATTTCTTTTCTCTCCTTCTCCCCTCACAGGTGACAATCATCATTCCCCCAATCAGTCATCAATCAGTCCCCAATCAGAAGACACCTGTTCCTTTTCCCTCAACCAATCACAGCCCCTTTCCCTTGGTTTAAAAACCCAGTCAGTTGTTTTCTCCCCAGATCAATCTTTGTGTTCATCCTCTCAATCGCTCTCTCTCTCCGTCCCCAGCTCTATCTATCTCTATATCTCTGTATTGATCTATTTTGTTTTGCAACTACATGTCACATTTGTCCGGTTATCCTGTGAGTATTGTTTTGCTGTTTGACTATTTGTTTGTTTGATGGGAAAAGGGGGTACCAAGACAAGTCGCCCATGGGCATACATTACCCGTAGGAATACTTTGTCTAAGTACCCTAGTTAGAACTGGGCGGACCACCCACTGTATTTTTGGTTAGTTAGCTAGCTGTTCTTGAAGTAGGCTAGTCTAGCTTAGGGGAGTTTTGGATTATTGTTTCTTTGCTTGGGTCCAGCTCAGCCACTTTTCTCACACCCCTTTACCGTGTGTTTAAAATAAACCCTGAGTGTTTGACGGTAGATTTCAGTTGTCTGTGGTTTTTGTTTTCACTTACTTGTCACGATTATAATTTGCATGATTTATGTTACGGGTCTCGTTTCCATCCCCCCTAGACTGCAGGGACAAAAGGGATTCGTAACAGCTGCCCTTCATAATGTCATTAAAACCCACATGGACTATGATATAATCAATTTCCATATCCTGGCATAGAACATTCGGGACCAGCTTAGTAATTTAATTTACTCGAGCTCTGGGATAGGACATTATTTTTGCACCAGGAACAGTCACATTTTATGACCATGGAGCTGCCCAAAATCACGGCTGGCGACAAGGATGAGGAAATCCGCCCACTCCCACGCGTCACTGGAGTCTGAGAACCCTTTAAGGATGGGCGAGAGACAGGGTAACTTGAGCCCGTAGCTCGCAGCGCCTGGTGCAGGCCTCCGACAGATGGAGATGCCCCGCTTGATCTAGAGGAGGGATGGAAGGTTGTCGACGCCGACTTCAAAACCTCAGTGGAAGGAATAGGCACAGCGGCCGCAGACACAGGTACCCCCAGCAACGAAGGTGCAGGAAGTTCAGGCTCCAGGGTGGCAAAACTATTCGTTGTTTGTATTCACTCCAGGCCTCTCGTTGGGAGTGTAGCCTGCTTTGTGGTAGACCTTCCACGGCTCGTTACATGTGACTATCGTTGATTTACATGCTCCTCCTGCTATGCTCCTTCGACTCCGCTATCAGATGGGGGAGGAGAGGCAGGAGATGGCTCCTCTAGCGAATGAAGTCTGGGCAACACCAGCCAGTCGGACAACGACAAGGCAGAGATGCATCCAACAAGGCTGAACGCCATCCAGCCACCAGCGTAGAAAAGGTAAACATTCCACTCTGCGTTTTCCCCAGTTTGTTACTTAGGATGGTGACCTGCTTGATCAAGGAAGCCACTTCAATCCTATAATCCTCAGTAAGCAAACAATTGCCACATTGGAACTCAGAGTGATCCAGACTGTCCAGCAACAAAGCGTAGTAGATACAGCGCTGGGACCGATTATTTACTTCTCCAGACAAAGAGCGCTCCATTGCAAAACTCATCTGGGACTAACTTTGTTAGCTAGATGGCTAACAGCTTAGATAGCAGCTTATCACTAGGATAGATCAATAACTTTTATTTTTTTATTTCACCTTTATTTAACCAGGTAGGCCAGTTGAGAACAAGTTCTCATTTACAACTGCGACCTGGCCAAAATAAAGCAAAGCAGTGCAACAAAAACAACAAAGTTACACATGAGATAAACAATCGTACAGTCAATAACACAATAGAAAAATCTGTATACAGTGTGTGCAAATGAGGTAAGGAAGTGAGGCAATAATTAGGCCAATAGTGGCAAAGTAATTACAATTTAGCAATTTACACTGGAGTGATATATGTGCAGATGAGCAGGTAGAAATACTGGTGTGCAAAAGAGCAGAAAAACTAAAACAAATATGGGGATGAGGTAGGTAGTTGGTTGGATGGGCTATTTACAGATGGGCTGTGTACACCTGCAACGATCGGTAAGCTGCTCTGACAGCTGACGCTTAAAGTTAGTGAGGGAGATAAGTCTCCAACTTCAGTGATATTTATTTTTTTTTTTTTTTTTTTTATATATTTTTTTTTTTTGCAATTCGTTCCAGTCATTGGCAGCAGAAAACTGGAAGGAAAGGTGGCCAGAGGTGTTGGCTTTGGTGATGATCTGTCAAAAATACCTGCTGGAGCGCATGCTACGTGTGGGTGTTGCTATGGTGACCAGTGAGCTGAGATAAGGGGGAGCTTTACCTAGCAAGGACTTACAGATGACCATGAGCCAGTGGGTTTGGCGACGAATGTGTAGCGAGGACCAGCCAACGAGAGCATACAGGTCGCAGTGGTGGGTAGTATATGGGGCATTGGTGACAAAACGGATGGCACTGTGATAGACTGCATCGAATTTGCTGAGTAGTGTTGGAGGCTATTTTGTAAATTACATCGCCAAAGTCAAGGATCGGTAGGATGCTAGTCGGGCGGGCGGGTGCGGGCAGCAATCGGTTGAAGAGCATGCATTTCTTTTACTAGTATTGAAGAGCAGTTGGAGGCCATGGAAGGAGTGCTGTATGGCGTTGAAGCTCGTTTGGAGGTTTGTTAACACAGTGTCCAAAGAAGGGCCAGATGGTGTCGTCTGTGTAGATGTGGATCAAAAAATCACCCACAGCAAGAGCGACATCATTGATTCAATCGATCCCTGCCCGCACCTGCTCGCCTGTCCGACTAGCATCACTACTCTGGACGGCTCTGACTTAGAATACGTGGACAACTACAAATACCTGGGTGTCTGGTTAGACTGTAAACTCTCCTTCCAGACCCACATTAAGCATCTCCAATCGAAAATTAAATCTAGGATCGGCTTCCTATATCGCAACAAAGCATCCTACACTCATGCTGCAAAACATACCCTCGTAAAACTGACTATCCTACCGATCCTCGACTTCGGTGATGTCATCTATAAAATAGCCTCCAACACTCTACTCAACAAACTGGATGCAGTCTATCACAATGCCATCCGTTTTGTCACCAAAGCCCCATACACTACCCACCATTGCGACCTGTACGCTCTCGTTGGTTGGCCCTCGCTTCATACTCGTCGCCAAACCCACTGGCTACAGGTTATCTACAAGTCTCTGCTATGTAAAGCCCCGCCTTATCTCAGCTCACTGGTCACCATAGCAGCACCCCCTTCATAGCACGCATTCCAGCAGGTATACAGTGGGGGGGGAAAAGTATTTGATCCCCTGCTGATTTTGTACATTTGCCCACTTACAAAGAAATGATCAGTCTATAATTTTAATAGTAGGTTTATTTGAACAGTGAGAGACAGAATAACAACAAAACAATCCAGAAAAACGCATCTCAAAAATGTTATAAAATTATTTGCATTTTAATGAGGGAAATAAGTATTTGACCCCTCTGCAAAACATGACTTGGTGGCAAAACCCTTGTTGGCAATAACAGAGGTCAGACGTTTCTTGTAGTTGGCCACCAGGTTTGCACACATCTCAGGAGGGATTACGTCTCACTCCTCTTTGCAGATCTTCTCCAAGTCATTAAGGTTTCGAGGCTGACGTTTGGCAACTCGAACCTTCAGCTCCCTCCACAGATTTTCTATGGGATAAAGGTCTGGAGACTGGCTAGGCCACTCCAGGACCTTAATGTGCTTCGTCATTGTCATGTTGGAATACCCATCCACGACCCATTTTCAATGCCCTGGCTGAGGGAAGGAGGTTTTCACCTAAGATTTGACGGTACATGGCCCCATCCATCGTCCCTTTGATGCGGTGAAGTTGTCCTGTCCCCTTAGCAGAAAAACACCCCCAAAGCATAATGTTTCCACCTCCATGTTTGATGGTGGGGATGGTGTTCTTGGGGTCATAGGCAGCATTCCTCCTCCTCCAAACACGGCGATTTGAGTTGATGCCAAAGAGCTCAATTTTGGTCTCATCTGACCACAACACTTTCACCAGTTGTCCTCTGAGTCATTCAGATGTTCATTGGCCAACTTCAGACGGGCATGTATATGTATTCTTGAACAGGGGGACCTTGCGGGCGCTGCAGGATTTCAGTCATTCACGGCGTAGTGTGTTACCAATTGTTTTCTTGGTGACTATGGTCCCAGCTGCCTTGAGATCATTGACAAGATCCTCCCGTGTAGTTCTGGGCTGATTCCTCACCATTCTCATGATCATTGCAACTCCACGAGGTGAGATCTTGCATGGAGCCCCAGGCCGAGGGATATTGACAGTTCTTTTGTGTTTCTTCCATTTGTGAATAATCGCACCAAATGTTGTCACCTTCTCACCAAGCTGCTTGGCGATGGTCTTGTAGCCCATTCCAGCCTTGTGTAGTTCTACAATCTTGTCCCTGACATCCTTGGAGAGCTCTTTGGTCTTGGCCATGGTGGAGAGTTTGGAATCTGTTTGATTGATTGCTTCTGTGGACAGGTGTCTTTTATACAGGTAACAAACTGAGATTAGGAGCACTCCCTTTAAGAGTGTGCTCCTAATCTCAGCTCGTTACCTGTATAAAAGACACCAGGGAGCCAGAAATCTTTCTGAATGAGAGGGGGTTAAATACTCATTTGCCTCATTAAAATGCAAATCAATTTTTAACATGCGTTTTTCTGGATATTTTTGTTGTTATTCTGTCTCTCACTGATCAAATAAACCTACCATTAAAATTATAGACTGATCCTTTCATTGTCAGTGGGTAAACGTACAAAATCAGCAGGGGATCAAATACTTTTTTCCCCCATTGTATCTCACTGGTCACCCCCAAAGCCAATTCCTCCTTTGGTCGTCTTTCCTTCCAGTTCTCTGCTGCCAATGACTGGAACGAACTGCAAAAATCTCTGAAGCTGGAGACTCATATCTCCCTCACCAGCTTTAAGCACCAGCTGTCAGAGCAGCTCACAGATCACTGCACCTGTGCATAGCCCACCTGTAAACAGCCCATCTGTAAACAGCCCATCTATCTACCTACCTCATCCTCAAACTGTATTTATTTATTTATCTTGCTCCTTTGCATCCCAGTATCTCTACTTGCACATTCATCTTCTGCACATCTACCATTCCAGTGTTTAATTGCTATATTGTAATTACTTCACCACCATGGCCTATTTATTGCCTTAACTTACCTCATTTTCACTCACTGTATAGACTTATTGTTTTCTTTTGTTCTACTGTATTATTGACTGTATGTTTTGTTTATTCCATGTGTAACTCTGTGTTGTTGTATGTGCCAAAGTTGCTATGCTTTATCTTGGCCAGGTCGAAGTTGCAAATGAGAACTTGTTCTCAACTAGCCTACCTGGTTAAATAAAGGTGAAATTTAAAATAAATACGGAGAATTGAACCCTGTGGCACCCCCATAGAGACTGCCAGAGGTCCAGACAACGGGCCCTCCGATATGACACACTGAACTCTATCTGAGAAGTAGTTAGTGAACCAGGCGAGACAGTCATTAAAGAAACCAAGGCTGTTAAGTCTGCTGATAAGAATACTGTGATTGACAGAGTCGAAAGCCTTGGCCAGGTTGATGAAGACGGCTGCACAGTACTGTCTTTTATCGATGGCAGTTATGATATCGTGTAGGACCTTGAGCGTGGCTGAGGTGCACCCGTGACCGGCTCGGAAACCAAATTTGCATAGCAGAGAAGGTACAGTGGGATTCGAAATGGTCGATGATCTGTTTGTTCACTTGGCTTTCGAAGACTTTAGAAAGGCAGGGCAGGAGGGATATAGGTCTGTAGCAGTTTGGGTCTAGAGATTAATTAACATTGGCATAGTCATCTTTAAAAGTCTAACATAACTTCTTTGAAAGACAGTATAAAGTGGAACAGCTGGAGCAGAGAGCTAGAGATTTTTTTCTCCGAGCCAAGTTCTCTGATTGGCTGATCTCCAACCTCAGATGGTTGAGTCAAAAACCACAATGTACGAACTAGAAGTCTATTTTTGCATATTTTAGGGTCGTTTTTTGTAACCACGTGCAGGTTGGCAGGTCTGCAAATGTCACAGTGCTGCAGTCTTTAATCCCTTCCCCCCCAGAAACTGTAGCTCAGATTGTCACGGTTTTTATAAGGAGCGGACCAAGATGCAGCGTTTGTGTTCCACATATTTATTATATTTGTGAAACGTGATGCAATACATAAATACTTAAACTAACCAGAAAACAACAAACCGTGACGCAGAGAGGGAAAAAACACACCACTCAAAATATAATCACCCACAAACAACATGCAGAAACACCCCTACTAAATATGACCTCCAATTAGAGGCAACGAGGACCAGCTGCCTCCAATTGAAGGTCAACCCAATAAACCCCAACCTAGAAATAGACAAGCTAGAACTACAACATAGAAAGAGAGAACATAGAACAAACACAAAAACACCCCCTGTCACGCCCTGACCACTCTACCATAGAAAATAACAACTTATATTGGTCAGGACGTGACACAGATTGTGCGTTGTCGCACAATGCAGGTACTGGCTTCTCCTTTCTAATCAGGGAAGGCCAAAGTAGGAAAGAAGCTCTGGCTACCTTTTTACCGTGGAGCCATGGGAGCCTGCATTTCCTTTTCTCCCTAGCCAACCACTTTGCAAGATGCATCATTTCTTTTATCACGGCACCGACACAGAGTGAAGAAAAAGGATATCGCTAGTTCGGCAAAGCTATGAAAGTCACTGGAATGTTTTATACCTCGAAACCCGTTGAACATCTACTCGTCATCTCAGCCATCTGAGGGAACATACTTTGTGGGTTTTTTCATTGAGCTTCTAAGGCACCCTATGGGACCACAATGGGCTGTCTATATTTAGGTCACAATGTTACTGTGTAAAGAACAGCAGCAGGCTTTTACTGGGGAAGTTTGGAGCTGAGGCTTTCAAGAACATTTAATTCAGAGCTCCCTGTTGCCTAAGCACAAGAGAGAGTAAAAATGCTACAAGGCTGGCGCGGTTAAATATGCACAAGAACACCGTTTCCAGTCATGATCCTATACATGTTTTTACAAGAAAACTACCGTTGAGTGCTTCAAAAGCACTAATCATAACAGGACATTCTCCCACAAATAAATGATGATACTTGTCATAACTGATATCCTAAACCTTATTACAAAAGGATGAAAATAAGCAGGAGACTTCCTGGAAATGTGTAAATGTAAAGGTGCAGTTTCAATGTTTTGGGGCAGACAAAAATAGTACAGCATATCCTTAAATTCTGTTCTTAGAATCTTGATTGGAACAATATACAGTACCAGTCCAAAGTTTGGACACACCTACTCATTCCAGGGTTTCTCTTTATGTTGACTATTTTCTACATTGAAAAATAATAGTGAAGACATCAAAACTATGAAATAACACATATTGAATCATGTAGTAACCAAAAAAATATATTTTAAATGTGAGATTCTTCAAAGAAGCCACCCATTGCCTTGATGACAGCTTTCCACACTCTTGGCATTCACTCAACCAGCTTCATGAGGTAATCACCTGGAATGCATTTCAATTAACAGGTGTGCCTTGTTAATAAAAGTTAATTTGTGGAATTTCTTTCCTTCTTGATGCAATTAAGCCAATCAGTTGTGTTGTGACAAAGTAGCGGTGGTATACAGAAGATCGCTCTAAAAAGTCCATATTATGGCAAGAACAGCTCAAATAAGCAAAGAGAAACGACAGTCCATCATTACTTTAAGACATGAAGGTCAGTAAATGAAGGTTCCTTCAAGTGCAGTCGCAAAAACCATTAAGCGCTATGTTGAAACTGGCTCTCATGAGGACCGCCACAGGACAGGAAGACCCAGAGTTACCTCTGCTGCAGAGGATAAGTTCATTAGAGTTAACTGCACCTCAGATTGCAGCCCAAATATATGCTTCACAGAGTTCAAGTAACAGACACATCTCAACAGCAACTGTTCAGAGGAGACTGTGTGAATCAGGCCTTCATGGTCGAATTGCTGGAAAGAAACCCTTATTAAAGGACAACAATAAGAAGAAGAGACTTGCTTGGGCCAAGAAACACGAGCAATGGACATTAGACCGGTGGAAATCTGTCCTTTGGTCTGACGAGTCCAAATTTGAGATTTTTGGTTCCAACCGCCGTGTCTGTGTGAGACACAGTAGGTGAACGGATGATCTCCGCATGTGTAGTTCTTACCGTGAAGCATGGAGGAGGAGTTTTGATGGTGTGCGGGGGCTTTGCTAGTGACGCCGTCAGTGATATATTTAGAATTCAAGGCACACTTGACCAGCATGGCTACCACAGCATTCTGCAAGGAATACGCCATCCCATCTGTTTTCGCGGAACTATAATTTGTTTTTCACAATGACCCAACACACCTCCAGGCTGTGTAAGGGCTATTTGACCAAGGAGGAGAGTGATGGAGTGCTGCATCAGATGACCTGGCTTCCACAATCACCCGACCTCAACCCAATTTAAATGGTTTGGGATGAGTTGGACCTCAGAGTGAAGGAAAAGCAGCCAAACAAGTGCTCAGCATATGTGAGAACTTCTTCAAGACTGTTGGAAAAGCATTCCAGGTGAAGTTAGTTGAGAGAATGCCACGAGTGAGCAAAGTTGTCATCAAGGTAAATGGTGGCTAATTTGAAGAATCTAAAACACATTTAGATTTATTTAACACTTTTTTGGTTACTACATTATTCAATATGTGTTATTTGATAGTTGTGATGTCTTCAGTATTATTCTACAATGTAGAAAAAAGTCAAAATAAAGAAAAACCCTTGAATGAGTAGGTGTGTCCAAACTTTTGACTGGTACTGTATGCGTTATTTTGCTATGGAACAGTAGGCTTCTATACCTTTAAGATGAGGGAGCCATGAATCTTCTTGAGGATGTCGTCCATCTCCATTAGTTTGGGCTGGATGAGGGAGCTGTGGGGTCCACTGATGTGGCCGATGTGGTCCAGGCCCAGGTAGTGCAGGATCAGAATGTCCCAGTCGTCTCTCTTCAGCGTGCTGTCCAGGTGACGAGTCACGTTGTTGTCAACCTGAGAAGAGTTAGCGGGGACACAATCCAGATTGTGTCATTGTTTCTGAATCAGACCTCTGAGAAACTGTTTATGTATAGTATGTTAGAAATATTATGTAATAGAAGCAGATTAAACTTGAGCCAATATGATACGGAATCTTGGAAAAAACTTTTAGTAAATTGGCATGGCGTTCCCATGTAACTATTAAAAAAAATCACATCAAACAAACAAAATCAATGAGTGAAAAGGTTAAAGGGCATGACCCTGACCTTCAAACAGACAATGACCATGACTGACCTCAGTGTAGTCGGACACAAAGAAAGAGGTGGTGCCGTCATACTCCATGAAGTGCTTGGGAAAGAGCTTCAGGTGTCGTCGCCATAGAACACCATCCGCTTGCCTGCCAGATGAGGTTGTCCTCCAGCAGTGCAGGGGAGTTCAGGTTCATCACCACATCGATGAAACCTGGGATACTGCCTGTGGTCAGGGCCTTGAGGGAGCAGGAGGAGGAGGGCCAAGGGAGTTTGTCAATCTACGTACATTACCAGTCCAAAAATTAGGACAGCTACTCCTTCAATGGTTTTTCTTTATTTTTACTGTTTTCTATATTGTAGAATAATAGTGAAGACATCAAAACTATGAAATAAAACATATGGAATCATGTAGTAACCAAAAAAGTGTTAAATCAAAATATATTTTATTTTTGAGATTCTTCAAAAGTAGCCTTGATGACAGCTTTGCACACTGTTATTTCATAGTTTTGATGTCTACAATGTAGAAAATACTGAAAATAAAGACAAACCCTGGAATGAGTAGGTGTGTCCAAACTTTTGACTGGTACTATATGTAAGCTAGCAATAGGCTAATTGTGCAACATAATTGTCATGTGTAGTCAGGAAGTATCATTGTTATTCAAAGTATCAGTGTTATTTCGTTACGCTAGCATCTCCATTTACTTAACTGTAATTTGCGGTAAATCAAGGACCGGAGCTACAGCAATTACAATGGGAAACTGGTGTAAGATTGTGTTCAAAGCAATCACTGAATGACGCATTTATTTGACACAAAATACTGTATTATGTAATGAGAAAACTTTCATAATAGTAGCCTGTCTATGAAGGATTGATAGTGACTATGACTATTTATTGTATCACATAATGTTGTGTCCTCCTCAGCTAGTTAAAGCCAATAAAGAAACCCATATAGGCCAAGATGTTGTTGGCAGTATCTCACTAGTCTGTCACAAGTGAGGCATATCAACATGTTTTCACTCTGAAGTGTTTACAGCAACTCCTTGCATAATCACTGTGATTTCTCACAATCAGGCATTCTGGGGCAAATAACCTTGAGCCAGCCTCACAGAAGGAAGCAAACTAGGCTAAACTAAACTATGATATGGATCCAATGCCTTTCTTTTTCCACAAAATTGTTCTCGTGCTCGTGCTTTAGTCCATTTGCACAGTGTCTAAAGCACCTGCTGGTCTTTGTAATTCAAGCAAAACTATCAGAATTATCTACATTTAAGGCTGTTGCATGCTTCCCAGTTGAAACAGTTTATGCATATACATTGCTCAAAAAAATAAAGGGAACACTTAAACAACAAATCCTAGATCTGAATGAAAGAAATCATCTTATTAAATACTTTTTTCTTTACATAGTTGAATGTGCTGACAACAAAATCAATCAATGGAAATCCAATTTATCAACCCATGGAGGTCTGGATTTGGAGTCACACTCAAAATTAAAGTGGAAAACCACACTACAGGCTGATCCAACTTTGATGTAATGTCCTTAAAACAAGTCAAAATGAGGCTCAGTAGTGTGTGTGGCCTCCACGTGCCTGTATGACCTCCCTACAACACCTGGGCATGCTCCTGATGAGGTTGCGGATGGTCTCCTGAGGGATCTCCTCCCAGACCTGGACTAAAGCATCCGCCAACTCCTGGACAGTCTGTGGTGCAACGTGGCGTTGGTAGATGGAGCGAGACATGACGTCCCAGATGTGCTCAATTGGATTCAGGTCTGGGGAACGGGCGGGCCAGTCCATAGCATCAATGCCTTCCTCTTGCAGGAACTGCTGACACACTCCAGCCACATGAGGTCTAGCATTGTCTTGCATTAGGAGGAACCCAGGGCCAACCGTACCAGCATATGGTCTCACAAGGGGATCTCATGTCGGTACCTAATGGCAGTCAGGCTACCTCTGGCGAACACATGGAGGGCTGTGCGGCCCCCCAAAGAAATGCCACCCCACACCATGACTGACCCACCGCCAAACCGGTCATGCTGGAGGATGTTGCAGGAAGCAGAACGTTCTCCACGGCGTCTCCAAACTCTGTCACATGTGCTCAGTGTGAACCTGCTTTCATCTGTGAAGAGCACAGGGCGCCAGTGGCGAATTTGCCAATCTTGGTGTTCTCTGGCAAATGCCAAACGTCCTGCACGGTGTTGGGCTGTAAGCACAACCCCCACCTGTGGACGTCGGGCCCTCATACCACCCTCATGGAGTCTGTTTCTGACCGTTTGAGCAGACACATGCACATTTGTGGCCTGCTGGAGGTCATTTTGCAGGGCTCTGGCAGTGCTCCTCCTGCTCCTCCTTGCACAAAGGCGGAGGTAGCGGTCCTGCTGCTGGGTTGTTGCCCTCCTACGGCCTCCTCCACGTCTCCTGATGTACTGGCCTGTCTCCTGGTAGCGCCTCCATGCTTTGGACACTACGCTGACAGACACAGCAAACCTTCTTGCCACAGCTTGCATTGATGTGTCATCCTGGATGAGCTGCACTACCTGAGCCACTTGTGTGGGTTGTAGACACCGTCTCATGCTACCACTAGAGTGAAAGCACCGCCAGCATTCAAAAGTGACCAAAACATCAGCCAGGAAGCATAGGAACTGAGAAGTGGTCTGTGGTCTCCACCTGCAGAACCACTCCTTTATTGGGGGTGTCTTGCTTATTGCCTATAATTTCCACCTGTTGTCTATTCCATTTGCACAACAGCATGTGAAATTTATTGTCAATCAGTGTTGCTTCCTAAGTGGACAGTTTGATTTCACAGAAGTGTGATTGACTTGGAGTTACATTGTGTTGCTTAAGTCTTCCCTTTATTTTTTTGAGCAGTATATTATGACAATGTGTGATGTGTGATGTGATGTTTTTGTTCGTTTCGGTGTTCCGGCAGGGATTTTCCGGCTGTTCGAGCGGAAAAAATATATACTTGAGGCAAGTTGATGTTCTGTTGCCAAAGTCTACGCCCCTTCGTCGGTGATTGGTCAACAGTACTACTACTAGTAGGAACTATGGACGGGATTCTTCAATGAAGTGTTTATTGTTATTCAATGAAGACAAGTTTTCATGCACATCATTTCACTTGAGAAATACGGCACAAAACATCTTAATTATATTGCGCGACTAAAGCTTACCGTATGCTTCCCAGTCACAACAGTTTCAGCATGTATTACTACAACATTTTGTGATGTTGTTCTTTGTTTTTGTCTTCACCAGGTTTTTTTTTTTCTTCTTTTTTTCCCAGATGTTCATGCACAGGCCTCACAAGACCCATCTATAAGTTCCCGCACTTAACATTCATGTGGACTCTGATGGATGTGATTTTGCCAGAGACTTCATTGCCCTGTTGGATTGCTTCAACTTCACAAGGTATGTCAACTTGCCACCGATGACAGTGGCCATGTACTTGACCTTGTGTGCATAACTGGCACGGCTCCCTTCCAGCTGCGTGTATTCATGGATGCCAAGGGAAGCCAGGCTTCCACAAATATTTGACCAATAAAAATGATATTTCGTCGCTCTGTGTTTTCACGATTTTCCATCAATTTGCAAGTGGTCAATTTGCTAAATCGGCTCTTTCCTAAGGCATGGATGGAGGTGGATTTGGTTTTGACTTAATTCTCTGTACTGGCCAATGATTATGATGGAAAAACTATAAATGCATATAATGTGCCACTGGCATGAGATGACTGGTCTGAGATGATTGGAGTTCAATATGTAGCCTAGATGTAGCCTGGTAGGCTCACGTTAACTAGCTCGCTAACTTAGCTGGTTCATTGTTGCCTATGCTAGCAAGCAGTTAGGCTAGCAAGCATTTTAGCTAGGTAGCCTATGAAAAAGAAAACTAAAGGCACACTGTATAAAAGAGCCACAGACCGTTTTGCTAACATGAAAGTGAGGAGAATGGCATTGGTGGACATGACTGTCCTGTGAGGATCCAAATAGGTCAGATCAGGTTTGCAATGGATGACTTCAACCAGACCCCATCTCACCCGCGGTGGGGGTTAACAACTCACGCACTGTTGTAAATCCAACGGAGAAGATTCAGGTCTACCTCTCCAAATTCACCCAAGGAATGTGCTTTGTTTCAAGAAGACTTTTCCCGCCAAAACACGTTCTAATGCGAATACTGGAACAATATTTCTAACATAAAACGTGGAGAATGGTCAGAGGTGATCTAAAGAACACTAATGTCGTTTTGTTTGTTATTTTGTGATGTCATAAAAAAATGTAAAAAGGAAATATTGTAACTTGGAAAGTATACACGCTAAGTAACCATCCTCTACGTTATGTTTGAAATATAAAAAATGATGGAAGTGTTTTTGTTAAGAGAGGGACATGATTTTAGGAGCCATAAGAGAATTGTTTTACATAAACATTGCACAGTGACGTCACACCCCTAAGTAAGGTCAGAGAGCGTGTCAGCCTGACGGAATCGTCCTTTTGAACAAACTGTATAAAATGATGGGTTAAGAATTAACATAACAGAACAGAGAGACTTAGGAGGTGCAGCTCATGTTTAAAAGGGTTTGACATCTGAATCTCAACTCGAGGTATGGCTCGACTGGTATGGCTAATTAGCGGTCCTAAGTAAAATATCTAAAAATGCGAATTTAAGTGGGACCATTCTATTACTCTGTTCAAACCACCGTATTATACTACTTTCATCACCCCACTGGGAACCATCGACACGGCTGGCTAGCCCATCTGCAAGAAGAATCTTCCAGAGTGAATGGAAGGAGAATAAACTCTGTAGTTCTGTTCAGAACTACACGACAAGTCACCGGATACCGGACAACTTCAGAGGAGAACAACAGTAGAGGACTTGTTGGAACCATTTTTGGACAATCAGAGCCTTACAAGCGTGCCGCGAAAAGGCCCAACCCCTTTCCAGGACGACCCGGTTCCGAGAGAGATACACGCATTTCAAGTAAATACATTCATGATTTCTTACTCCAAGCGGGCGGCGGATCGTGTGCAAAGTATAGGAGTACTATAAGTGAGAGTAGTTTCTAAATGTACCAACGTTAAGTGTCTCTGTCATTCTCGCTCTGTCTCCCTCTCCATGTCTTTTGTAACAAGCAGCCATATTGTTATCAGTCCGCTAGGGACCTGATTTTAACGTATTAAGTGTGTATGTTCATCCTATGTTACCATTTAGTTAGCTAGTAAATAAATAATTAAACCAATTTGTGTAGTACTGAATCATAAGTAAGGCTCGGGCTTTTGCAGATGCAAGGAGGTTACGACTGTTCATGATATGATACGAGGTTATGACTAATAAGTTGACTGTTTATGGATGTGATAGGTGAAGACCTTTAGAATTTAATTTGGGAGATTGTAACTCTTTAAAGAACCGCTCTTGGTGCCCCAGAACCTAATGAGTAAATTGTTATATGATTAATTTAATCGGGTAACAATTAAACATATTTAGGTAATTAGATAAATAACAGTCTTCAGATGAATGTTAAAGTCAAGTCACGACAGTGTTCAACTAGTCTACAAGTCAACTTTTTAAATTAGTTTTACTTGAGTGCGCAAGCACACACACCGACACATACAGAAATCAGTACCATGGACAGCCACATGATATTTAGCAACACTAATTTAACTTAATTGTTTTTGGTATCTTTAAGTTAGTTTTCACTCTATTAAAGCCTAGTTGATTTGATGATGTTTAAGTGTAAATGGTGCTGGAATAGCAGAGGCAGTGCTCCTGTCGTCATTGTGCTGACCTGCGGTAACTCCGTGGGTCTAAATCAGTAGTTGTTTAGTAAACTGTTGAAAACATTAACTTGCTGGACCTTGCTGCAGGTCATATAACTGTTTGCTACATGTAATACTTGCTTTGTGGACTTCACCGGACATATGTTACTCTCTGGTTTTCTGATGAAGCAAACGTATGTGTAGTTGACTTTGTTCCGCCACTGTGTGACTGTCTTTTTGTTTTCACGACCTAATTGTATTGGGGCTCCCGAGTGGCGCATCGGTCTCAGTGCAAGAGGTGTCACTGCAGTCCCTTGTTCGAATCCAGGCTGCATCACATCCGGCAGTGATTGGGAGTCACATAGGGCGGCACACAATTGGCCCAGCGTCGTCCGGGTTTGGCCGGGGTAAGCCGTCATTGTAAATAAGAATTTGTTCTTAACTGACTTGACTAGTCAACTAGTATTTTAAAAATAAAATATCATGGAACAAATGAGTTATAGAGCAAACAACGCAAATTAATATGGCGTTTTACTGGCTTCACTTGGCTTCCCCAGTGATTTTACCCATGCACTGCTACTGCTCCCTCCAACCTCTCAGGTCTGGACAAACCCACCTCTGATCACAAGGCCATTCTGTTCAGTGTGCACACCCCCATGCCCAAGCCCACCACCAAGCGCGTCATCACCTACCGAAATATAAAAACAATTAACTCTGCTGACTTAATGAATACGCTGCAATCACATGACACCCCTGGCCCTCATGTATCTTCAGTAACAGACCTGGTGGCTCATTACAACAGTGAGCTCTCCTCCAACCTGGATGTTCTGGTCCCCCTTAAAACAAGGGTGGTCTCCTTCAACATCCCAGGACCATGGTACACTCCTGAGCTGCATGCCATGAAAGCCACAGGACGAAAACTAGAACAGCTCTACAAATGGACAGGTATCATTATCTGTAAGGAGGCCTACAAAGACCACATTCACAACTAAAAGGACTCAGTTGCACACAACCAACTTTGCCTATTTCTCCAACATCTTTAGGAATGAACAAAGAAACCCAAGAGTGCTATTCTCAACCACACTCAAACTTCTCCACCCATTGCACAACCTCTCTCTCACAATTACTACGACCTATGTTACAGTTTTCTGCCTAAAGACTTCACTTGTCAATGAAACCAAGTTCCACAGACATGTGACTAACAGAAATGGAATAATGTGTCCCTGAACAAAGGGGGGTCAAAATCAAAAGTAACAGTCAGTATCTGGTGTGGCCACCAGCTGCATTAAGTACTGCAGTGCATGTCCTCCTCGTGGACTGCACCAGATTTGCCAGTTCTTGCTGTGAGATGTTACCCCACTCTTCCACAAAGGCACCTGCACGTTCCTGGACATTTCTGGGGGGAATGGCCCTAGCCCTCACCCTCCGATCCAACAGGTCCCAGACATGCTCAATGGGATTGAGATCCGGGCTCTTTGCTGGCCATGGCAGAACATTGACATTCCTGTCTTGCAGGAAATCACACACAGAATGAGCAGTATGGCTGGTGGAATTGTCATGCTGGAGGGTCATGTCAGGATGAGCCTGCAGGAAGGGTACCACATGAGGGAGGAGGATGTCTTCACTGTAACGCACAGCGTTGAGATTGCCGACAATGACAACAAGCTCAGTCCGATGATGCTGTGACACACTGCCCCAGACCATGACGGACCCTCCACCTCCAAATTGATCCCGTTCCAGAGTACAGGCCTCGGTGTAATGCTCATTCCTTCGACGATAAACGCGAATCTGACATTCACCCCATGTGATACAAAACCGCAACTCGTCAGTGAAGATAACTTTTTGCCAGTCCGGTCTGGCCCAGCGACGGTGGGTTTGTGCCCATAGGTGACGTTGTTGCCGGTAATGCCTGGTGAGGACCTGCCTTACAACAGGCCTACAAACACTCAATCCAGCCTCTCTCAGCCTATTGTGGACAGTCTGAGCACTGATGGAGGGATTGTGCGTTCCTGGTGTAACTCGGGCAGTTCTTGCTACCATCCTGTACCTGTCCCACAGGTGTGATGTTCGGATTTCCCGATCCTGTGCAGGTGTTGCTACACGTGGTCTGCCACTGCGAGGACCATCAGCTGTCCGTCCAGTCTCCCTGTAGCGCTGTCTTAGGCGTCTCACAGTACGGACATTTTTATGTTTTTCAGAGTCAGTAGAAAGGCCTCTTTAGTGTCCTGTTTTCATAACTGTGACCTTAATTGCCTACCGTCTGTAAGCTGCTAGTGCCTTAACAACCGTTCCACAGGTGCATGTTCATGAATTGTTAATGGTTCACTGAACAAGTATGGGAAACCATGTTTAAACCCTTTACAATGAAGATCTGGGAAGTTATTTGGATTTTTACGAATTATCTTGGAAAGACAGGGTCCTGAAAAAGAGCGGTTTCTTTTTTTGCTGAGTTTAGATCGATCAACTTCACTGTTTTCAGCATCAGCCCACCACCTACAGTTGAAGTCTGAAGTTTACATACACTTAGGTTGGAGTAATGGGAAAATCAAAAGAAATCAGCCAAGACCTCAGAAAACAAAACTGTAGACCTCCACAAGTCTGGTTCATCCTTGGGAGCAATTTCCAAATGCCTGAAGGTACCACGTTCATCTGTACAAACAATAGTACGCAAGTATAAACACCATGGGACCACGCAGCCGTCATACCGCTCAGGAAGGAGACGAGTTCTGTCTCCTAGAAATGAATGTACTTTGGTGCGAAAAGTGCAAATCAATCCCAGAACAACCTCAAAGGACCTTGTGAAGACGCTGGAGGAAACAGGCACAAACGTATCTATATCCACAGTAAAACGAGTCCTATAGCGACATAACCTGAAAGGCCGCTCAGCAAGGAAGAAGCCACTGCTCCAAAACCGCCATAAATAAAGCCAGACTACGGTTTGCAACTGCACATGGGGACAAAGATCGTATTTTTTGGAGAAATGTCCTCTGGTCTGATGAAACAAAAATAGAACTGTTTGGCCATAATGACCATCATTATGTTTGAAGGAAAAAGGGGGAGGCTTGCAAGCCGAAGAACACCATCCCAACCGTGAAGCACGAGGGTGGCAGCATCATGTTGTGGGGGTGCTTTGCTGCAGAAGGGACTGGTACACTTCACAAAATAGATGGCATCATGAGGCTGAAAAATTACGTGGATATATTGAAGCAACATCTCAATACATCAGTCAGGAAGTTAAAGCTTGGTCGCAAATGGGTCTTCCAAATGGACAATGACCCCAAGCATACTTCCGAAGTTGTGGCAAAATGGCATAAGAACAACCAAGTCAAGGTAGTCACAAAGCATCACAAAGCACTGACCTCAATCCAATAGAACATTTGTGGGCAGAACTGAAAAAGCGTGTGCAGGCTAGGAGGCCTACAAATCTGACCCAGTTACACCAGCTCTGTCAGGAGGAATGGGCCAAAATTCACCCAACTTATTGTGGGAAGCTTGTGGAAGGCTACCCAAAACGTTTGACCCAAGTTAAACAATTTAAAGGCAATGCTATCAAATACTAATTGATTGTATGTAAACTTCTGACCCACTGGGAATGTGATGAAAGAAATAAAAGCTGAAATAAATCATTCTCTCTCCTATTATTGTAACGGCCGTCGAAGGGAGTAGACCAAGGCACGGGGTTGAGTGCTCATAATTAACTTTATTTAGAACACTAAACAAAACAAGAAAAAACACGACAGCCAAACCGTACTGTCAGGTACACGAAACACTGAACAGAAAATAACCACCCACAAACACAATGAGAAAAAACCCCTACTTAAATATAGTCTCTAATTAGAGGCAACGAGATACAGCTGCCTCCAATTAGAGACCAATCCCAAACACTTCCAACCTAGACATAGACAACCTAGAATAAACATAGAACATAACCCAAACACCCCCTGCCACGCCCTGACCAAACTACAAATAACCCCTTTTACTGGTCAGGACGTGACAATTATTCTGACATTTCGCATTCTTTAAATAAAGTTGTGATCCTAACTGACCTAAGACAGGGCATTTTTACTAGGATTAAATGTCAGGAATTGTGAAAAACTGAGTTATTTGGCCAAGCTGTATGTAAACTTCCGACTTAATAAAGTATGCGGTAGTGATGCGAGGGGTTCGTTAACTCATAGTCCCCTCAGTTATATCTATCCGTTTGGTGGGCGGTTTAGGGTCATTAAATATTGTGTGGATGAAGGGTGGATGGGTAGCAGGGCAGGTTTAATAAAGAGAAAACAATACTTAATGTAAAAAAATTAAATACAAATCCATAAATGTAGAATTCTTGTGCAATATATATGTACAGGCTACATTGACTTTTTTCCCATTATTTTAGGCTGTCTGTCATTCATGCATAAGCCTAAACTTTAGGGCCTAACTGTACGCGTGCTAAATCGCCTACATGCCAATTGCTTTTGGAAATGGGCAAAAAAGGTTAATCATGTTGATCCAAGGAGGCAAAAAGGAGCTGAATTCAACAAGAGAAAAGCTGCGAAATGGAGAGTTGAAAATAAAGACAAGGGAGGGCCAGAAAAGTAATATTTGGGAAAGATTTGGTGAAGTGGTAAAGAAAGATGGTTTACTGTCAACATACACCAGATAGGTGCAGTGAAATGTGTTGTTTTACAGGGTCAGCCATAATAGTAAAGCGCGAAGAATGATAGCATTGCCGGCTATGTTATGTGTGATGGTTGTGAGGTGCTAAACAAATCCGACTTCAAATGGCCCTATGGCACGTCAAGACAACTGAAGTCTACTGTTTAGATGGGTTCAATGGAGACTGAACACTGACTGTACACTGACTGTAGGTCTATAACCTCTCAAACAACCTTAATATTAACTCAAAATTAAGCATTTCCTGCATTAAAATGATACACCAAATGTAGGCTAACTTTTTACTCAGGAACAGGAATGGATAAATATTATTGATTTATTTCCCCATCTTAAGAGAATGTGAATTTGCAGTTAGCACCTCCACAGGCTGTATTGTGGTGGCTAATTTCTGCATTACTAAATGAGGAGAGTTACAAACACACCAGTCTGAGTTAAACTACATCTTTAATACTTAAGATACTTTTGCAAAAGCACTTTGACCTTCAATAATGCACAATCTCTAATGAACCACTGAAAAAGGGTGCCAACACAATGGCTACTTAGATATTTTATACCCAAGAACCACCCCTTCAACGAACATGACGAACCACAGATCTTAGGAACAGTTCACAAAGGTTAAGTTTTGTATGAAAGATATCTATAAAACATAGCAGACAGCAACTGCTGTATCAACAGTGTTCATTGTATAGACCAGTATATGGTCCTCCTACCCCAAACTGGAACCGTCTCTCCCTGGTACGGTATAGAACAGAACCATTAGCTCATCCAATGGCATACATCAATTGACAACTCTAGATACTCCCATCTCAAGTAAACCCCCTCTTGGCTCCACTCCTGGACAAGCTCACTGAGCGGAGTGACTTGCGCACAGACATTGTGGAGACAAATAATTGGTTCCCCATTAATCACTCCATCCCTTCACATGGTTTAAGAATAGGTAAAGACACATTCACATATGAAGACAATGTTGCATTCTAAAACATCTTAATTATCTATATTACCCAACTAATTCTGATTCATCCGCCACAGTATCTAGCTATCTTTATCAGCATTATAAAGGCCGACCTGAAATCAGAAACATGTTGGGTCGTTTTCACAGCTTTCTATTTCCTTACAACCGGTTAAAATGATGTAAATAGGACATTTTGCCCAGAAAATGATTCCTGTTTTTGTTTTTCTTGCAAAGGTTAATTTAGTCTTGTAGGGCAACATATAATGACAAAAGAGAAGTTGCATGTATCTAATTATAGACAAGTTGACAAACAAATAGCCTACCAAAATGTCCAAAATTATAAGCACAAACAAATCTAAAGTCAGGCAAAAACAATCCTGCATCCCCTGTCAATTGTTTTCCCTGCAGTCTCTGACTACAGCGCATTTTCTATAACATTTCAGGCTATCAATCAAGTTAGAGTAGCTAGCTTGTCTAACTATCTTAGCTGGCATGACTGCTGGCAAGGTTGGTAGACTTTAGAAAATAAGCAAGCAATAACTAAACTGGACTTAATAAGGCACACATTCCTTTCAATCTTTTACCCAGGTTTAGCAGAGATGCAGAGAAGCATATTTAGTGTATGCTTCTGACCACCAGTCAGAAACATACAGACAGCTCAAGAGGTATGCTTAGGTATGCAGGAAAACATACATCTATTTTTACATAGAATTAAGCATAATGATTATGGCTCTAGATCGGCAAGACGGAGCTGCTCTTCCTCCCGGGGAAGGACTGCCCGTTCCATGATCTCGCCATCACGGTTGACAACTCCATTGTGTCCTCCTCCCAGAGTGCTAAGAACCTTGGCGTGACCCTGGACAACACCCTGTCGTTCTCTACCAACATCAAGGCGGTGACCCGATCCTGTAGGTTCATGCTCTACAACATTCGCAGAGTACGACCCTGCCTCACACAGGAAGCGGCGCAGGTCCTAATCCAGGCACTTGTCATCTCCCGTCTGGATTACTGCAACTCGCTGTTGGCTGGGCTCCCTGCCTGTGCCATTAAACCCCTACAACTCATCCAGAACGCCGCAGCCCGTCTGGTGTTCAACCTTCCCAAGTTCTCTCACGTCACCCCGCTCCTCCGCTCTCTCCACTGGCTTCCTGTTGAAGCTTGCATCCGCTACAAGACCATGGTGCTTGCCTATGGAGCTGTGAGGGGAACGGCACCTCCGTACCTTCAGGCTCTGATCAGGCCCTACACCCAAACAAGGGCACTGCGTTCATCCACCTCTGGCCTGCTCGCCTCCCTACCTCTGAGGAAGCACAGTTCCCGCTCAGCCCAGTCAAAACTGTTCGCTGCTCTGGCACCCCAATGGTGGAACAAGCTCCCTCACGACGCCAGGACAGCGGAGTCAATCACCACCTTCCGGAGACACCTGATACCCCACCTCTTTAAGGAATACCTAGGATAGGATAAAGTAATCCTTCTAACCCCCCCCCCCGCCCCCCTTAAAAGATTTAGATGCACTATTGTAAAGTGGTTGTTTCACTGGATATCATAAGGTGATCCACCAATTTGTAAGTCGCTCTGGATAAGAGCGTCTGCTAAATGACTTAAATGTAAATGTAAATTGCAAGACAAGGCTGTTTCAGGTGTTGCCATCCTATATAGCCATCCTCACGCACTCTGTGCCTCCTCAGGTTTTTGGGGTGTATGATGCCCCTGGTTCAGAACCCCAAGGTGGTCCAAATGGATATCTTTAGATCCCTACTCTGCTACAGCTTCAAACCCTGATTGGAGGTAACGTATGCATCATTTTCAAGCTACGCCTACATTGCAAAAGTCAGCAAAGAGTTTAGATCGATGCTTAACTTTTGATCTTACGTAGGATATTTACACAAACCCTAGAGACAACATCAGTCTATCCATCTATGATGCTTCACTTGGCAGCTCACACGAACCACACAACCCTCCGTCTGTGACAGAAAGCTCAGTTGAAACCTGTACCGTCTCGTTCTTAGATGTGGTAAGAAAACACACACTCAAATCAGACGCAAGAGAAAAGCTTGTCTCAAGCAGGGTTTCTGACGATTTCATCATTGGTAGGCTGGGAAAAACCACAACACTTGTTGAGGAGATGCTCACTTTCCTGCAGAGGATATGACTGGCAGGCAAAATAAATATGTTGGTTGAGCATTGGAGTCGATGGAGAAGATCCAATTTTGGGACCTGGTGGAGGAACAGAGGGAGCTCTGGAGGAAGCATAGACCTGACACAAAAACATATTAGTCTGCGTCAGAACCAAAGTAATCCTCACCAGTATGTTAAGGGAACACACTGGAACGCACAACGCATTATTAAGGCTTAGCACTAAGGGAGGGCCTTGAAAATGCAGCTAGCATTGTATGTTAAATAAGGCGGAGTCAAAGACTGCCGAAAAAGGAAGTGGGTCCAATAAGTGCACTCTCAAAGCATGATGTGGTTTAGCCCGAAAACACGTTGCCAAATGCTGTGTTTGGGATAACGACTAAATATTAGGTCTTCTGGTTGGTTGGATGGTTGGTTGGTTCAGAGTCTTAGTAATGCAGATTATATGATTGCCTTCTTTTCCCAGGGCATTTTCATTTACTCCTACATACTCTGCAGAAACCAATATTATTTTCCCCCGTCCCTGAGCAATTGTCATCTTCATAATTTACTAAATAGACTGACTACCCACGCACATCACTACGGGTGAACATAGCACACAAAGGAAAGGTACATTGAGATGAATATGTAAAATGTATCTAAAGCAAAGACAGAAAGAAAAGCTCCCACTTCTTCCTATTACGATGGAATTAAAAGGCTAATAATGTCTGCGATGTATTGATTGAGTTATTGATTGAGTCAAAACCTCTTTCTCATAGACCTACTCATCCATATTGGCATTTCCAAATGCTGCAATTCATTGCTGACCCTCATGGAAGTTGTGTCCAACTTAGGGTCATCATGAGCAGACAGGTCTTCATTATTTTTGGGCCAGTTTCTCCAGAGTTAGCCTAGGCCTATTAAAATGTGTTCAATACAGATTTACCAGAACTCCTCTCCGCTAGCTGTATGTTCTTGTTACAGTGAAACAGATGGCTTGGGAATTATACAAATCAGCCACAAAAACATATTTTCTCATGTGTCCATTCCAATGAAAGGATATGTGAGGAAATTCTTCAGAACCAGAAAACCTACTACTGGCCAACGGAAAGTATATGGAATGCTAACGAGTTCAGTCTGAGCAGGTGTAGAGCAATTTGTCAATCGGAGCAAAAGAAACCACATATTTCCTCCACACAGAACAGTGTTTTCAACAATGCAACCTAAGGGAATGTGCGAAAGCATTGACCCCGTGATAAGTAGAGATGAACTTTCATTTCCAACTTTCTCAACAGAAGTGAAGAGCAAACGGGTCATTGTCGATGATGCGTGCAGTCACAGTGGCAAGCATTCATCATCAGGGAATCATGAAGTACCACTAGTCCACTAGGGCTGTGGTGAGCTGGTGTTCACTCACTGGTCTTCGGCTTAATAACATACGCTTCACCTCATTTGGGTGAAGAGTTATTCAGAGTTATTAAGTCTGCATCACATACTACCATCTGCAAAATTTGAGACAGCAAAGCCAATAAAGTGTGGTGACCCTGAAAAAGGCTTCCAAGAATAGACAGAGCTCAAAATACAGGCTTGGTCTTCACCTCAACAATTACCAGTAGGCCTATGTTTTGGTTTTGTTTTTTTAAATGGCCCCAATTCCACCTTTGTCAAATGAATAAACCCCACACAATCTAATTTATAAGAGAACTCCCTGTCTGCAAAGCAAAGGTCTTCCCAACACAGCCTAGTCGGCCAAAGTTAGTGAGTGAGCATAGTCAGTGATTGGTTCTTCTGGACGCACTGTAGCTTTACCTGCAAAGGCATTGTTTTGTCCTGAAAATACTTTCTCTTATCACTTAAGTGGGCGGGAGATGTGAAAATAGTCAAGGGAAACTGGAATTGGACTCTGAGTGCGTGTGCGCGCGTGCGAGCGCAGGGCCAGTTCCAGGTATAAGCCATATAAGTGGTCGGTTAAGGCAACCTAGTGCTAGGCTCAGTCGGGGTCTCAACTCACTATTTAGAGTAAGAATAGTATAACACATCGGGTGAAATTTCCACATTTGGTTGTGCATAAGCAGTTATCTTGTTCTGAAAATCACTCAATTAGCTATGTCAGCTAACCATTTTTTTATTGGTAGTTAGTCTAGCCAGCTACTGTATCTAAACTTGTAGCAATCATGGCCGAATACCAACCAGGCACGCAGTGCACGTGCCCAGGAGCCCTGACCTCCAGGGGGCCCCCATTCATTTTGTTAGTCATTCTCACTCCAATATCATATTAACATGGCATAAGTCATTACAAAATGTGTAGAATTGCAGGAAACCTGCTTTAAAACTTGAATTTCTCTCTCCACCGTCAAGCGGTGGGCCACTAAAATGTTTTGTCGCAAGGTGGGGGGCCCAAAGGCTAGAGCCGGCCCTGTGTGTGTTTGTACATATTATCAACAACAGGAAACTGGGCCTAAGTCATGCCATTCCCTGTGTGCCTCAAAACACAAGGGCAGCAACACACAGCGTACAATTCAGCCAGTATATCCACTGAAATATTTATTTTCCTCAACAATTCTCTCAATTACATCCCTCCCCAAACTGCCTTTTCTGGGATGTATTTCCTGTCACACAGCCAGAGGCTGGCTGGTGTACTCCTAATGAATGGGCTGTGTCTCTGGGTGATTCTGATTTGGGTTAGTTGGCCGTGTCATACCAGTTGATTGGGTGCACTGCAGTGATTTGGAAAGATGCAGCATTCCATGATAGTACACTTGCACTGCCACCTTCTGGTATGAATGAGAACGTCTCAATACAAAGATGTGTCAATTGTGGTTTACTGCTTATTCAGGTTAGGCCATTTTTTGGGCAGGTGTTGAATCAAAGTTTGAATCTAAAATCTATGAATGATCTATTAAGCCCAATTAGCTATGGTAAATGAGCATTGACATTTTGAAAGTAGCTATAGAGTAATTTGATCAACTGTCAGAATAAGGTAGTAGGGTACACATATTCTGTGTCTCTGAACCACATACCACTTATGTCATTAAATCTATAGCTAGACTAATACTCATAAGTATTTATATTCAAAGGTCATCAATATAGGACAGTGCTTAGACTAGATCTATAACAAGACAACAGTTGAAACGGTGTCTCATTTTGAAGAAGATTTAAAAGAAAATGCATTATTAGGACTTTTTAATGGCCAGAACTCAAATCAATGAATCAACCAAAACTGGACATATGTGCCCAGTTAGTTCAATACACTTTATCCAAGGTTTTGAACCGAAACATATGACAACCCATGACATTTCACCTGACACTGTCGCAATCACAAAGCAGCATTTTCAAGGTATAAAAAGATCATCCTGCACACAATATTACTTCTGCAGATTTATTTCAATATTGTGAGTGTGGGAGTTTTCTTTTCTACAATGAAGTTGTAAAGGGTTGTAATAACTGCACCACAAATGAGAGTTAGTTATGGTGGTGTTTTACTTTCGTACCTTGATTCTGGGCATTGTAACTGTGGGAGGTTTTGCCTTGGCCACAAAGCTGTGTGTGGAGCCCCTCTCCACTAGGTGCCTTGTGTATGGCATGTACTTTCTCCCATTGGGACCAAACACAGTCCTCCCTGAGCGCATTGATCAACACTATCACCACTCTCTTAAAAAGGGGGTCTGGGACCTTGGACAAGTTTGGGGAGCTCCCTGTAAATTCCAAAGAAAATACCACAGTTACCAACACATTATAGGTATTGTAGACAACATTGAGGAACAAATGGGTAGGGTAACATTTATTCTGTGTGCAAAAGAAGAACTTTATTACTTGTCATCATTCAAGCAAGTAGAAAATCAGAAAATCAATATAGTCAGCTAAGAGCCAAGAATAACAGTACTACTCTAATTTTAAGTATAGCAAGCTAGCCAGACAAAAGAATGTCAACAAAACACACCTGTGAATGGTTCAGCCGGAAGATCTGACAGCTTGCTTTTCGATGAAAAAGATGATTTGATAGGGACTGGGAAAAATCCCCTAAGAAACAAGACTACGCTTAATATTTCGAGTATGAGACAAAACGAGGCAAAAACTGACGAACGTACCCTCATTTTGCTGACAGGCTAGCTACCTAGCTAGTTGACTGCTATGACATGAAAGCATAAACGTTTTCTTGACAGCAGTTTGATTTAATCCTCTGACTCTTGCATTTACAAGGAAGTGGCTAGGTTGATGTAATGAATGGCTCTCCCACTGGCGAGCTAACTCGCCCCAATTTTGCAAAACAAAAATCGATTTGCAATAATAAAATGTACGTTTTTGTGACATATTCATCACCACCGAAAAACATTTGTTTACACCAGTTGAAAAGGATGCTTTCAGGAACTGCAACTGTCAACTTGGTTCCGTTGGTTTTAATCTAGCTACGGATTGTCGAAGCAGTCAAACAACGTAACTGGGATTTGTGTGGACTTCGAGAATAATTACGATACATCCAGAGAAATATGCTTTGGAAAGATTACATCTATTGATATTTGTGATTTTTTTAAATAACTACAAGTTTAATGTGTTTAATTATTGTGATATGTTGAATGGTCAAAATAGAAAATAATTCGTTTGGGCTCCCGAGTGGTGCAGCGGTCTAAGGCGCTGCATCTCAGTGCTAGAGGCATCACTACATACAGCCTGGAATCGAACCAGGGTGTAGCACAACCGGCTGTGATTGGGAGTCCCATAGGGCGGCACACAATTGGCCTGGGTTTGGTCAGTATAGGCCGTCATTGTAAATAAGAATTTGTTCTTAACTGACTTGCCTAGTTAAATTAAGGTAAACATTTTTAATGTTTGGTAAGAACAGAAAACAGTTTGTGGAGCATGGTTTGCTGTAATGTTTTTGTAAAGCTTTGAGGTACAATTTGCCCTACTACAGATCTAAGATCAGCTCCCTTCCCCAATCATAACCTTAAAGTTAGAATCTGTATGTAATTTCTGGATATGTAATTGTACAGTATATATACTCATTGATTATTTAAGCAATAAGGCCTTAGGGGGTGTGGTATACGGCCAATATACCACAGCTAAGGGCTGTTCTTATGCACGACGCAACGCAGAGTATACCACAAAACCGCCCAGGTGCCTTATTGCTATTATAAGCTGGTTACCAATGTAGTTAGAGCAATACAAATAAATGTTTCGTCATCCCCATGGTATACGGTCTGCTATACCACGGCTTTCAGCCAATCAGCATTCAGGGATCGAACCATCCAGAGTATAATGAAGAATATAACTTATAAATGCATCATGAGTTTATAGTTCAATTGTCATTCCCCAACAGAACCCAAAATATAAGCTTGTTTTACTCCAATGTTTGTTAACAAAGTAGATGTAAACAAACACTGTATAGCCCCAAATCATGGTTAAAACTGTAATTTTAATATCATGGATGGTCAGTCCTTGTATCCATAGCTTGGTCTATGAATTTGAGAGTGGTTACATTTCTCCAGGCCCATCGGTGAGCTTTTTACCAAAACAGAGTTGATGTGTCCTGTTTGTTAGCCTATTGTTTCAATTAAGGATTCGAGCTATAACTATTAGTGGGGGAAATGTAAAATATTTCAAGTTGACAAAAAATGAATGCAAGGTAAGGTAGAAATGCAAGGTAGAAAATCACATTTTTTTTGTCCATTAAAATAACATCAAATTGATCAGATATACAGTGTTAATGTTGTAAATGACTTTTGTTGCTGGAAACGGCTGATTTTTAATGGGATATCTACATAGGCGTACAGAGGCCCATTATCAGCAACCTTCACTCCTGTGTTCCAATGGCACGTTGTGTTAGCTAATCAAAGTTCATCATTTTAAAAGGCTAATTGATCATTAGAAAACCCTTTTGCAATTATGTTAGCACAGCTGAAAACTGTTGTTCTGATTAAAGAAGGAATAAAACTTTCCTTCTTTAGACTAGTTGAGTACCTAGATCATCAGCATTTGTGGGTTTGATTACAGGCTCAAAAATGGCCAGAAACAAAGAACTTTCTTCTGAAACTCATCAGTCTATTCTTTTTCTGAGAAATGAAGGCTATTCCATGCGAGAAATTGCCAAGAAACTGAAGATCTGGTACAACGCTGTGTACTGCTCAGAACAGTGCAAACTGTCTCTAACCAGAATAGAAAGAGGAGTGGGAGGCCCCGGTGCACAACTGAGCAAGAGGACAAGTACATTAGAGTGTCTGGTTTGAGAAACAGACGCCTCAACTGGGCAGCTTCAATAACTTCTTCGGGATCAAAACTGATGTTATTTTTTTATTACTTTACTATTTTTAAGCTGATAATGGCCAATCTAAACTACACCTAAACTATATTGAAACAAATTTCACAAATATAATAATAGAGTTAGCCTACTGTAAATACAATATTAAATTGACAATAGTCTGATGTGTGAGAATATTAACAATTGATCAATTGTATATAAAGAATCTGATAACAGCACAGCATGGAATTGGCAGGCCGAGAAACAAAATGGAGTGCCAAAAAAATACTTTTGGAAATTCTCCTACGGAGTCATGAGCAGGTCAGACATTTCGATGTCTACACTGTGTGCACAATTATTAGGCAAGTGAGTATTCTGATCTTATCATTGTTTCTATTCACATTTTCGAACTCCAAACTATATAAACTTGAATGCTTATTGGATTTAATCATTTTCCGGTGATATGTATTTGTGTAATGAGGGAGGGTGTGGCGAAAGTGAATAACACCTTATATCCAGGTGTGCATAATTATTAGGCAGCCTCATTACCTCAGGTAAAATGGGCCAAAAAATAAATTTAACTGACACTGAAAAGCCAAAAATGTAAAATGCCTTTCAGACGGATGCGACACTCTTTAAATAGCTAAACTATTGAGGTGTGACCACCGGACATTCAAACGTTTTGTTGCGAATAGTCAACTGGGGCGCAAAAACCGCATGGGGAAGAAAAGGTGCAAATTAACTTCAAAAGACTTGAGAAGAATTAAACGTCAAACAACCAGGAACCCATTATCCTCCAGTGCCACCGTATTCTGCTCTCATCCTTCTAGACCTATCTGCTGCCTTTGATACTGTGAACCATCAGATCCTCCTCTCCACCCTCTCCGAGTTGGGCATCTCCGGCGCGGCCCACGCTTGAATTGCGTCCTACCTGACAGGTCGCTCCTACCAGGTGGCGTGGCGAGCATCTGTCTCCGCACCATGCGCTCTCACCACTGGTGTCCCCCAGGGCTCTGTTCTAGGCCCTCTCCTATTCTCGCTATACACCAAGTCACTTGGCTCTGTCATATCCTCACATGGTCTCTCCTATCATTGCTATGCAGACGACACACAATTAATCTTCTCCTTTCCCCCTTCTGATAACCAGGCGGCGAATCGCATCTCTGCATGTCTGTCAGACATATCAGTGTGGATGACGGATCACCAGCTCAAGCTGAACCTCGGCAAGACGGAGCTGCTCTTCCTCCGGGGGAAGGACTGCCCGTTCCATGATCTCGCCATCACGGTTGACAACTCCCTTGTGTCCTCCTCCCAGAGTGATAAGAACCTTGGCGTGACCCTGGACAACACCCTGTCGTTCTCCACTAACATCAAGGCGGTGACCCGATCCTGTAGGTTCATGCTCTACAACATTCACAGAGTACGACCCTGCCTCACACAGGACGCGGCGCAGGTCCTAATCCAGGCACTTGTCATCTCCTGTCTGGATTACTGCAACTCGCTGTTGGCTGGGCTCCCTGCCTGTGCCATTAAACCCCTACAACTCATCCAGAACACCGCAGCCCGTCTGGTGTTCAACCTTCCCAAGTTCTCTCACGTCACCCCGCTCCTCCGCTCTCTCCACTGGCTTCCAGTTGAAGCTCGCATCCGCTACAAGACCATGGTGCTTGCCTACGGAGCTGTGAGGGGAACGGCACCTCCGTACCTTCAGGCTCTGATCAGGCCCTACACCCAAACAAGGGCACTGCGTTCATCCACCTCTGGCCTGCTCGCCTCCCTACCTCTGAGGAAGCACAGTTCCCGCTCAGCCCAGTCAAAACTGTTCGCTGCTCTGGCACCCCTATGGTGGAACAAGCTCCCTCACGACGCCAGGACAGCGGAGTCAATCACCACCTTCCGGAGACACCTGAAACCCCACCTCTTTAAGGAATACCTAGGATAGGATAAAGTAATCCTTCTAACCCCCCCCCCCCCCTTAAAAGATTTAGATGCACTATTGTAAAGTGGTTGTTCCACTGGATATCATAAGGTGAATGCACCAATTTGTAAGTCGCTCTGGATAAGAGCGTCTGCTAAATGACTTAAATGTAAATGTAAATGTATTCCAGAACTGCAACCTACCTGGAGTGTTCAGAAGTACAAGGTGTCAAGTGCTCAGAGACATGGCCAAGGTCAAGAAGACTGAAACAAGACCACCACTGAATAAGATTCACAAGTTGAAGCATCAAGATTGGCCAAAGAAATACCTGAAGACAGATTTTTCAAAGGTTTTATGGACAGATGAAATTAAAGTGACTCTTGATGGACCAAATGGATGGGCCCGTGGCTGGATCAGTAATGCACACAGGGCACCACTTTGAGTCAGGTGCCAGCAAGGTGAAGGAGGGGTACTGGTATGGGCTGCTATCATTGAGGATGAGGTAGTTGGACCTTTTCGGGTTGAAGATGGACTGAAACTCAACTCCCAAACCTACAGCCTGTTTCTGGAAGATTCTTTCGTCAAACAGTGGTACAGGAAGAAGTCCTCAGCATTCCAGAAGGCCATGATCTTTATGCAGGACAATGCTCCATCACATGCATCCAAGTACTCCACTGCTTGGCTAGCCAGCAAGGGCCTCAAAGATGCCTGAATAATGACCTGGCCCCCTTCCTCATCTGACTTAAATCCTATTGAGAACTTGTGGGCCCTTCTCAGACGTGAGATTTACAGTGATGGAAGACAATACACCTTTTTCAACAGCATTTGGGGGGCTGTGGTTGCTGCTTCAGCGAAAATTGATTGTGAACAGATCAAGAAAATGTCAGACTCCATGGATGGAAGGCTCATGGCAGTTATTGAAAATAAGGGTGGCTATATTGGTCACTGAATATTTTTGAAAGGCCAAAAATGTTACAATTGTCATTTTGTGTTACTTATCTGTTACACTAACTCTAAAAATTGAGAATAAACAAGTGAGTTGAGAGAAATTATTTTTGTAATTTAGTTGCCTAATAATTCAGCACACTAATAGTTGCCTAATAATTGTGCACACTTATATATTTCCCTGAGAAAGACAAAACTCACTTTTCCTTTGTTAAACATTCAGGTTTGAGGTTCAATAACATTTTGGATTGACTGAGAGCATTGTGTTTGTTCAACAATAAAATTAATCCAGAGGAATACAATTTGCCTAATAACTGTGCACACAGTGTATGTAGTATCAGAGAGCATAATCTGCATTTTCTAAATCACCTATCCTTGTCAAAAAACTTTTAAAAATTAACCCTTGAACTCTATTTCTATTTCAAAATATAACATCTTCCTTAAGACCTGCCCTAAGCAAATAAATAATGAAATGTCCTTGAGATGGTGTTTATTTAAATGACGATGTCACGTCTTGACCAGTAAAGAGGTTATTTGTTATTGTAGTTTGGTCTGGACGTGGCAGGGGGTGTTTGTTTATGTGTTTCGGGGTTTGTTGGGCAATGTTCTATGTTAGTCTTTTTCTATGTCTGTGTCTAGTTTATCTATTTCTATGCTTAGTTTATTGGTTTGACCTTCAATTGGAGGCAGCTGTTTCTCGTTGCCTCTAATTGAAGTTCCTATTTAGTAGGGGTGTTTTTTCATGGGTTTTTGTGGGTAGTTGTTCCATGTGTAGCTGTGTGTCTCACAGGACTGTTTTCTCGTCATTGTTTTGTTTAAGTGTTTGTTTTGTTTTTCTTCATTAATAAAGAAGATGAGCATACGCATTCCCGCTGCGCCTTGGTCCCATCCTTACGACGAGCGTGACAGATGAATTCTGGTGTTTTATTGGGTTTTCGTTTATAAGTGTATCCTACAGTTACATAAACAAATTAAAATACTATTGTGTTATTTCAAATACACTTTCTTACTCTGTTACCTAAGAATGTAATAAATACAACCACATGATTATTCTTCTAATAGCATATATGAAATATATTCATTAGACTATTTGAATGTTGACGTTCAAAAGACACTTCATTGGCCCAACGGCATTAGGTTGCACACTGCATATTAAACAGCATCAAAGGAAACATAAATTATAGCCTAACAGCATGCTAATATGATTAATAATAGGCCACAGCTGTCACGTCCTGACCAGTAGAGGGAGTATTAGTTATTGTAGTTTGGTCAGGACGTGGCAGAGTAAATTTGTTTTATGTGGTTCAAGGGGGTTGTGTATTGTAGAGGGGTGTTTTATTTATGTGTTCCGGGGTTTTGGTGTATGTTCTGGTTTTTGTATTCTAGGGTTTTTCTAGTGGTTATTTTTCTTTGTGGTCTGTGTGGCTCTCGATCAGGAACAGCTGTTCATCGTTGTTCCTGATTGAGAGTTATATTTAAAGAGCTTGTTTTCACTTGTTTGTTTGTGGGTAGTTGTTTTAGCACTGCTTTTAGTTAGCTTGCTAAATTGTTCCTGTCG
Source organism: Salmo salar (assembly GCF_965601325.2). Lineage (NCBI taxonomy): Eukaryota > Metazoa > Chordata > Actinopteri > Salmoniformes > Salmonidae > Salmo > Salmo salar. Next base: position 63,843,781 of record NC_138299.1, read on the forward strand.
TTCTTTGTTGATTGTTTCTTCGTGTTCACTTTAATAAATAAGTATGAGTATTCACGTACCCGCTGCGCCTTGGTCTCTACATTACGACACCCGTGACAACAGCCTATATAGACTAGATCAGTGGTCGCCAACCTTTTCTTAGTCGGAATCACTTTCTGAGACAAAATGCAAGCCGAGTTCAATTATCTTCTGGGCGCGGAGATCAAGTGTGCAATGTATCGTGTGATATTAGTGAAATGAACATTAGCCTATGATGCCTAACTGGAGTGCATGGCCGGAGAAGCACAGGGCAAAGTTTTATTTTCAAATTAAATTTGCTTCCTGAAAATGATTGACTGGAAAACAATATTGTTTCACACATTTGCCTATTATTATATATACTGTAATAGGCGGTCTGATTTTCTCGATGTAGACCCACCCCTTATTACAAAAAACATTGAGTCCCTTATATGTCGAAACTGGAGTCTCGAGCTAGGCTACATGATAAAGCTGATAATAGGTCAGTTGTTGTAGCCTACTACTTGCGAGGCACAACATAAATTGAGCATAAATGTTTTTTTTTCACTGGTCAGTCTCAGCGGAGGGAGGGTCGAAGTGGAGAAGCATGTTTCATGATTTCTAAAACTGTTGAATAAAAACAGCATTGTTGTCACGTTCTGACCAGTATGAGGGTTATTTTGTTAGTGTAGGCTGGTCAGGACGTGGCAGAGGGTATTTGGTTTATGTGGTTCGGGGTGTGTGTATTATGTAGAGGGTAGTTGATTTATGTATTCCGGGGTTTTTGGTCACTGCTCTGTTAGTCTATGTTCTTTCTAGTTAGTCTGTTTCTATGTTTAGTTAATTGGGGTGAGGACTCTCAAAGGCAGGTGTTGTCTAGTTGCCTTTGATTGAGAGTCCTATATATTAGGGTGTGTTTGTAATTTGTGGGAGGTTGTCACTTGAATTGCTGGCTTGTGCCTTCAAGTCTGTCTTCGTCGTCCATCGTTTTGTTTTGTTTATAGACGTGTTTTCATTAATGTTAATTATGAGCACCCAACCCGCTGCGCCTTGGTCCATTCCTGACGACCGTCGTTACAGAACCTCCCACCAAATCCGGACCAAGCAGCGAAGGAAGGAGCAACAGGTGGACGTTGCGGAGAAAATGGAATTTGAGTTGGACCAACGGGAGAAATGGACATGGGAACAGATTATGGCCGGAGAGGGCCCATGGAAAAAATGGAGCGAAGACCGGGAACGCTACAGGGGAACACGACTGGCTATTAAGCCGGAGAGGCAGCCCCAATAATTTTTTTGGGGGGGGCACACGGGTAGTTTGGCAGGGCCAGGATTGAGCCGCAAGCCAAATCCCCGTGCTTATTGGGGGCAGCCTAGTATTAGTCAGGTCCCATGTGTTGGAGTGAGGTGCATGGCGTTGAGGCCTAGTATTCACAGGCCGGTGTGCGCAGTACCTGCGCCCCGCATTTGTCAGGGGAAAGCGGGCATCCAGCCAGGAAGGGTGGAGCCAGTACTGCGCTCGAGACCGCCAGTGCGCCTTCACGGTCCAATAGATCCTGTTCCCGCTCCACGCACTAGCCCTAAGGTGTGTGTTTCCAAGCTGGCATATCCAGTACCAGCACCACGCACTAGGCTTCCAGTGCGTCAGCCCAGTCCAGTACATCCTGTTCCCGCTCCACGCACTAGCCCTAAGGTGTGTGTTTCCAGGCTGGCATATCCAGTACCAGCACCACGCACCAGGCTTCCAGTGCGTCAGCCCAGTCCAGTACGTCCTGTTCCCGCTCCACGCACTAGCCCTAAGGTGCGTGTCTCCAGTATGGTACCTCCATTACCAGCACCAGGCTTCAGTGCGTCAGCCCAGTCCAGCACGTCCTGTCCATGTTCCCCGTACTAGCCATGTGGTGCGTGTCCTTAGTCTGACACGTCCTAAGCCAGCCCCACGCACCAGGCCTTCCGGCAACAGTGCCTCGTCCAGAGCTTCCGGCGACAGTGCCCCGGAGAGAGACGGCCCACTGTTCGGAACCAGGAGAGACGGCCCACTGTTCGGAACCAGGAGAGACGGCCCACTGTTCAGAGCCGAGTGAGTCTGGCTACAGTCCAGAGCTCCTAGAGTCTGGCTACAGTCCAGAGCTCCTAGAGTCTGGCTACAGTCCAGAGCTCCTAGAGTCTGGCTACAGTCCAGAGCTCCTAGAGTCTGGCTACAGTCCAGAGCTCCTACAGTCCGGGGTCGACAGAGAGGGACATCACTGTAGAGACAGTTTATGAGGGGAGTGAGCCAGGGGTGGAGTGAGGTCTGCGTCCGGCTCCTGAGCCACCTCCTGAGGGGGGAGTATTGGGTTTGGGGGGGGGGGGGGGTGTTGCAGGAGTACCGTCGGTGATGGTGGCCACCCTCCCTTCCCTCCCATGTACTTTTGGGGATTTGTTAGTGTTTTGGGGGTTATTTGTTGTTGTTTTTTTTGTGGGTAGGGGGGGGGGGTGTAATGTCACGACCAGTATGAGGGTTATTTTGTTAGTCTAGGCTGGTCAGGACGTGGCAGAGGGTATTTGGTTTATGTGGTTCGGGGTGTGTGTATTATGTAAAGGGTAGTTGATTTATGTATTCCGGGGTTTTTTGGTCACTGCTCTGTTAGTCTATGTTCTTTCTAGTTAGTCTGTTTCTATGTTGAGTTAATTGGGGTGTGGACTCTCAATTGAAGGCAGGTGTTGTCTAGTTGCCTTTGATTGAGAGTCCTATATATTAGGGTGTGTTTGTAATTTGTGGGAGGTTGTCACTTGAATTGCTGTCTTGTGCCTTCAAGTCTGTCTTCGTCGTCCATCGTTTTGTTTTGTTTATAGACGTGTTTTCATTAAAGTTAATTATGAGCACTCAACCCGCTGCGCCTTGGTCCATTCCTGACGACCGTCATTACAATTGTAGTGTTTTTACTCATTCATACAAACAGCACCCATTGCCAGATTATTTGACATTCTCGCTCTAGGCATAGTTTTGAAATATTACAGTAGCCTGCTCTACAGTCAGTATCAACTTTGCTGTGGACGTGTGGGAACTGCTGTAGACACGGTGATCTAAACTACAGTATCTGACTAGTCAGTGGTATACCTACAGGTGCACGTGTTTTAGCAATCTGGGCCTGCTGGGTAGGCTGAGTTTGTATTTTCAGACATAACATTTTTCAAAATGGGAACACTACGCATAACGGCATGCAGGGCAGCTGAATCAAGTGCATCTATCCCATGATAGGCTGCTAAAAATATATATTTTAATCTAAAGTAGTCAAACAGATTGGCTGGGCGTCTGACCCTCTTGTACACTTCATTTAAGCTGTTGTACAAAAACAGTTAGTTCTGCGTTCTCCACAGAAATGCCATAATGCATAATGGGAGCCTGTATCACTTTGACCAAATGAGTCGGATCGGGGAAGGCAGGCAGATGCAACCTCCTTCATTATCCCGTATGACTCGTTCTGAAAACGACTGAGTTCCATAAATTGCTAGTCCAATATCTCGTTCCATTATGCCTGTAAACGCAAGTTGTGCCTAACCGGGGCTGCTTTTCCCACTTTAGATGTAACATGCGAGTCCAACAAACCTTACTGGCAGTTTTTTGTTTCAGGAATTGGTAGCTAACATCCCAGTCATAGATTTCATTTTTGACCATCAAATCATCTGTTACTTTAACGATTTTATCAAAATCACCTTTAGAATTGTCTCTGAATGTACTGAAACTGTCTTTTAGGCCCTCGATTAGATCGAGGCATTCAGTGATTGATATAGAGGGGGACTGGAGGCCAGACTTCCAGATGTTGAAGTTAAGTTCAATTTAGGTTCTGAATGAAAGGTGAAAAGGTATTTACCTTATGTTTAAAATACATATTTTCCAGGCCGATGAAACGGCATTTTTTCCGAGTTTTTATGGACGTTGGAATCAGGTTAATTTTCATCTCTGAATAAAAGTGAAAATCATTTTTTTCCGGATGTTGAAAATACATATATTCTGAATGTTGAAATCAGGCTTGTTTTTGGTTCTGAGAGAAAGTTGAAAATAAGTAATTTATAGACGTCTATGTTACGACCAAATCAAGGCCGGTCCAGACCGCACCAAATCTGAATCACGATTGGTCTGGACCGTACCAAAAAACCATGTCCGTGGATGTGGATGTCAATGCAAATTGTTCGGGTGGCCATTTTATGAGTTGTTCAGCAGTCTTATGGCTTGGGAGTAGAAGCTGTTTAGGAGCCATTTGGACCTAGACTTGCCGCTCCGGTACCGTTTTGTCGTGTCGTAGCAGAGAGGACACTCCATGACTTGGGTGGCTGGAGTCTTTGACAATTTTTTGGGCCTTCATCTGACACCGCCTTGTATATAGGTCCTGGATGGCAGGAAGCTAGGCTACAAACTTTAAACCACTGATCATGACAATGGGGTGAAACTCCTGGACATCAGTTGTGATTGTCCATTCCTTATTGTGCATTTTACTTTGACCTGGCCTGTTTTAAGGATATGTTGTTTGTTAACATGACAGACCGTTTTTTACTTGATTGAGCGCCATTTAGGTTAGGCTATTTGATCGGAAAATCTGCAAGATATAAAAAGTGTCAGTCTCGTTACATTGTCATACATTTTATCTCCAGCCTGTAGGTTACAGAAAAGGCCACATACTCTTTCTACCATATCCTATATCTGCTACATGATTTATGTTAGATTCTTTTTTGGACAGAATGATGGTGGAGCACTGCAGATATTAGTCTTTCCAACAGCTCCTTGGTGAGTCGTGCTAGGAACGGACAAGTAAAATATTTTGCACTGCTCTGCCTTTGACAAAGTGAGCACTGCTTATCAAAAAGCTGCATCAGCGCTCAGCTAAAAAGCCTATATGCCACTGGTTGAGAGAAATTGTCAGTCTACCACCATAGGCGGACGCCAAAACCTGCCTTATGAGCGAGCTGGCCGTGCTGGAGGCCCATCCTGGTGAAACCACTGATATCAGATAACTTGGCAAACACTCCAACATCCTCTTCTATACGCAGTTTCTTGATATTTTTTTAAGTGAGCTTTGTTTGGCCATTTTACTTGTTTTTGCTTATTATTATAATAACAATAATTATTATTATTGTCAACATACTTCATATCCCTTTTCCACCCCCTCTCTACTGCTTGCTATGAATTCTATCTGATTGTGCATGTTCTGGCCCCCGTAGTTGGGTTTGAGTTCCTTTAGACTATTGTGTAATTCCATTGTTGACCACTTTGGGGCCATTGTCCTGTGTTGATGTGTGTTGTTCGTTAAATGTGCTAAACCCTGTAGAAGAAGAACTGTTACATTCCAAAATTGTCACGCCCTTGACTATAGAGAGCCCTTGTTTCTCTATGGTGTAGTAGGTCAGGGCGTGACTAGGCGGTAGTCTAGTTTAATATTTCTATGTTGTGTTCTAGTTTATATTTTCTATGTTGGTGTTTTGTATGATTCCCAATTAGAGGCATCTGGTAATCGTTGTCTCTAATTGGGGATCATATTTAAGTAGCTATTTTTCCCACCTGTGTTTGTGGGATATTGTTTTGTATTTGTGCCTGTGCACCACGTAGTCATGTTTAGTTGTTCGTTTATTTGATTTATTTGTTTTTGCTTGAAGTTTCACTTTGAAATAAAGATGTGGAACTCTACACACGATGCGCCTTGGTCCCATTCTTACAGCCGTGACAGAATATCCCACCAAACTGGGACCAAGCAGCGTGCTCACCAGGTGAAGGAGTTTTGGACATGGGAAGAAGTGATGGGTGGATGCGAGACCCTTCCTTGGTGGCAGACGGAAGGTAATGATGGAGGAAGGCGACGACGCCGAGGTTCGCGGCCACAGAAAGCCCAAGGACAACCCCAATAATTTTTTGGGGGGGCGGCACAAGGGGTGGCCGGTCGAGCCGAGGAGAGTGCTAGAGCCCGAATGGCAAACTCTGGAGGAGCGTGTCGTCAGACCACAGCCACAGAAAACCCAATAATTTTTTGGGGGGGCACATGGAGCTGGCGGCTGAGCAGAGGGAAGAGCCAGAGACCACATTGGGAGAGATGAAAGAGATGTTGTGCAAGTGTGTTCTGCTCAACATCTGACCAGAGGATCCAGTCCCCAGTCGTGGGGTCCAGTGTCCGGTGTGCCTGCTCCTCGCACTCACCCTGAAGATTGTGTCACCAGTCCGGTGCAACCTGTGCCAGCCCCACGCATCAAGCCTCCAGTGCGCCTCCCCAGTCCGGTACGTCCTGTGCCTGCTCCTCGCACTCACCCTGAAGAGCGTTTCACCTGTCCGGTGCAACCTGTGCCGGCCCCACGCATTAGGCCTCCAGTGCGCCTTCCCAGTCCGGTACGTCCTGTGCCTGCTCCTCGCACTCGCCCTGAAGTGTGTGTCACCAGTCCGGTGCCACCTGTGCCGGCTCCACGCATCAGGCCTCCAGCGCGCCTCACCAGTCCGGTGCCACCTGTACCGGCTCCACGCACTCGGCCTCCAGTGTGCATTCACAGTCCAGAACTTCCGGCGACGGTCCACAGTCCGGAGCTCCCGGCGACGGTCCACACTCTGGAGCTTCCTGCGACGGTCCACCCACAGTCCGGAGCTTCCGGCGACGGTCCACGGTCCGGAGCCTTTTTGCGGCCGGAGTCTGCACCTTTGCGGGGGGGTGGGGGGGTGGGGGGGGATTGGTGCTGTCACACCCTGACCATAGAAAGCCCTTGTTTCTCTATGGTGTAGTAGGTCAGTAGGATGTGACTAGGGGGTAGTCTAGTTTAATATTTCTATGTTGTGTTCTAGTTTAGATTTTCTATGTTGGTGTTTTGTAGGATTCCCAATTAGAGGCAGCTGGTTATCGTTGTCTCTAATTGGGGATCATATTTAGCCTCTAACCCTAGGAAGCTCTTTGCTACCTTCTCCTCCCTCCTGAATCCTCCTCCCCCTCCCCCCCCCCCCCTCCTCCCTCTCTGCGGATGACTTCGTCAACCATTTTGAAAAGAAGGTTGACGATATCCGATCCTCGTTTGCTAAGTCAAACGACACCGCTGGTCCTGCTCACACTGCCCTACCCTGTGCTTTGACCTCTTTCTCCCCTCTCTCTCCAGATGAAATCTTGCGTCTTGTGACGGCCGGCCGCCCAACAACCTGCCCACTTGACCCTATCCCCTCCTCTCTTCTCCAGACCATTTCCGGAGACCTTCTCCCCTTCCTCACCTCGCTCATCAACTCATCCTTGACCGCTGGCTACGTCCCTTCCGTCTTCAAGAGAGCGAGAGTTGCACCCCTTCTGAAAAAACCTACACTCGATCCCTCCGATGTCAACAACTACAGACCAGTATCCCTTCTTTCTTTTCTCTCCAAAACTCTTGAACGTGCCGTCCTTGGCCAGCTCTCCTGCTATCTCTCTCAGAATGACCTTCTTGATCCTAATCAGTCAGGTTTCAAGACTGGGCATTCAACTGAGACTGCTCTTCTCTGTGTCAAGGAGGCTCTCCGCACTGCTAAAGCTAACTCTCTCTCCTCTGCTCTCATCCTTCTAGGCCTATCTGCTGCCTTTGATACTGTGAACCATCAGATCCTCCTCTCCACCCTCTCCGAGTTGGGCATCTCCGGCGCGGCCCACGCTTGGATTGCGTCCTACCTGACAGGTCGCTCCTACCAGGTGGCGTGGCGAGCATCTGTCTCCGCACCATGCGCTCTCACCACTGGTGTCCCCCAGGGCTCTGTTCTAGGCCCTCTCCTATTCTCGCTATACACCAAGTCACTTGGCTCTGTCATATCCTCACATGGTCTCTCCTATCATTGCTATGCAGACGACACACAATTAATCTTCTCCTTTCCCCCTTCTGATAACCAGGCGGCGAATCGCATCTCTGCATGTCTGTCAGACATATCAGTGTGGATGACGGATCACCAGCTCAAGCTGAACCTCGGCAAGACGGAGCTGCTCTTCCTCCGGGGGAAGGACTGCCCGTTCCATGATCTCGCCATCACGGTTGACAACTCCCTTGTGTCCTCCTCCCAGAGTGCTAAGAACCTTGGCGTGATCCTGGACAACACCCTGTCGTTCTCCACTAACATCAAGGCGGTGACCCGATCCTGTAGGTTCATGCTCTACAACATTCGCAGAGTTCGACCCTGCCTCACACAGGAAGCCGCGCAGGTCCTAATCCAGGCACTTGTCATCTCCCGTCTGGATTACTGCAACTCGCTGTTGGCTGGGCTCCCTGCCTGTGCCATTAAACCCCTACAACTCATCCAGAACGCCGCAGCCCGTCTGGTGTTCAACCTTCCCAAGTTCTCTCACGTCACCCCGCTCCTCCGCTCTCTCCACTGGCTTCCAGTTGAAGCTCGCATCCGCTACAAGACCATGGTGATTGCCTACGGAGCTGTGAGGGGAACGGCACCTCCATACCTTCAGGCTCTGATCAGGCCCTACACCCAAACAAGGGCACTGCGTTCATCCACCACTGGCCTGCTGGCCCCCCTACCTCTGAGGAAGCACAGTTCCCGCTCAGCCCAGTCAAAACTGTTCGCTGCTCTGGCACCCCAATGGTGGAACAAGCTCCCTCACGACGCCAGGACAGCGGAGTCAATCACCACCTTCCGGAGACACCTGAAACCCCACCTCTTTAAGGAATACCTAGGATAGGATAAAGTAATCCTTCTAACCCCCCCCCTTAAAAGATTTAGATGCACTATTGTAAAGTGGTTGTTCCACTGGATATCATAAGGTGAATGCACCATTTTGTAAGTCGCTCTGGATAAGAGCGTCTGCTAAATGACTTAAATGTAAATGTAAATGAAATGTAAATATTTAAGTAGCTATTTTTCCCACCTGTGTTTGTGGGATATTGTTTTGTGCCTGTGCACCACGTAGTCACGTTTAGTCATTTATTTGTTTTTGCTTGAAGTTTCACTTTGGAATAAAGATGTGGAACTCTACACACGCTGCGCCTTGGTCCCGTTCTTACGACAGCCGTGACAAAAATGGTGAAAGTCACACTGTGGAGCTACAGATGTAATCAAACTCCATCCTTCTTGCTATCATTATGTAGAAGCATTGTCTGTAAGTAAACTTAATCATACCATATTTGGCATTCAATTCATGATATTTTGTACAGATGATCGTTTTAATGAGATTTATAAATGTTCTTGATCGCCACATGGATATCTGTTCAGCGTATTTTATCTTGTCATGTTTTGGGGAATTATTTACATCCAATTTAATGCATAATGCTGCATATTTCTGTGTTTATGAACATAGTACTCAGCTAGCATACAATAAGTCATACTTATTGTTCTTTTCTTTCTATCTTTCAGTCACTATTACTGTACCTACGAATCAGTGGCAGTAAATCATCCAACACTACAGTAGTTGTACCGAGTTTATCTATCTGCTAAGCTTTAGAAGGGTACTTTTTTTGCGAGGGCAGAGTAGTAAAAAGACACAGTGATTGCGTCTGGTGGACAAGATATCCAGTCAGCTCTACTCTTTTGCACACGTCCGTAGCAAGATGTCAGCTTCGGAACGTAAGGGCCTTGCAACCAGGTCAGAGTTCTTATTCATCTAAGTCATCAAGACTCTCCTGCAAGGCTACAGCAAGCTTGACTGCATTAGAAGCTTGTGCCAAGGCAGCACTAGCAAGAGCATCATACCCTCAGAGAGAAATAGAGGTGAAGGTTAAGAAAGCCCAGCTTAAAGTGGAGGAGACCCATCTGGAGGCCACATTAGAGGCTCTTCAGCATGAAAAGGAGGCAGAGGCAGCCTTAGCTGGAGCTAATGTGTTTGAGGCAGCAGTGGATGCAGCTGAAAAGTCATCTGGGGTAGAGAGCAAACAAGGCTCATCCCACTATTCCCTTGAGAGGACTGAGAGGTATGTACAAGACCAGCAAGCCTACATGAACTGCCATCAGGCACAAACATACAAGGAGGTTCATAGCAAGATGTAAATGTGGAATATCCATTCCCAGTTGGTTACCTCCAGCCACACAGCCCCTGTCCCTCCCACAGCAAACCAGCCCAGAGCTCCCAACCACTACCATATACTCTCTTTCATGTCAGAACTAACACCGACGCACCAGCCATCTCAGTACTCCAAAAGACTCACTGTATGCCAAGACCTACTTATAGGCTCTTCACCAGGTGCTACACAGATGTTGACGGCCAGCCACCTGGTGTAGAACGACATGAGTCCAGTGAGGCCAATCCTGATTGTGCTGGTGTTGCTGACCTGGCGAAATTCCTAGCACGCCGCGACCTCCTCACAGCCGGACTCACCAAGTTCAATGACAAGCCAGAGAACTACTGGGGTTGGAAGTCAACTTTCACCAACACCATTGAAGGCCTCGACCTGAAGCCTAATGAGGAACTCAACCTACTGATCAAGTGGCTTGGACCAGAGCCCACTGAAAACGTGAGAAGAATGAGGTCTGTCCATGTCAATCACCCTGCTGCGGCCCTCAGTTTGGTTTGGCAATGGCAAGCTCAAACGCTTTCCAAAAATCTCCAACAAGACCCGCAGCGTCTAAGAGAGCTAGGTGACCTTCTGCTCGAGTTGGAGGCAGCCAAAGCTGAAGGTTACCTACCTGGTCTGTCCTACATGGACACTGCAAGAGGCATCAGTCCTATCCTGGAAAAGCTTCCCTTCAGCCTACAGGAGAAGTGGATATCACAGGGGGCCAGACACAAAAAAACAGCACGGTGTCAGCTTCCCACGCTTCTCATTCTTCTCCAGTGTAATCTGTGCTGAAGCAAAGATGAGGAATGACCCAAGCTTCATCACTTCCACTTCCGGCCAACTATCATCTAAAGGAGAGAAATTCTCAATGAGAACGGCATGAAGCCCTTTCACAGTGCACAAGACAAAAGTGGACAATGCCATCCAGAAAGATGCATCTAAGATGGATGATCCTAACAAATAGTGCCCTATCCACAAAAAGCCCCCCGCCCCTCCCTCTGCTAAAGTGTAGAGGATTTAGGGATAAACTCCTTGAAGAGAGGAAAACTTTCCTTAAAGAGAACTCTGTATGCTTTTTGTGTGTCTCCTCAACCGCACAACAGGTGAAGAACTGTAAAGCTGTCATCCAGCAGTGTGGAAGCAACAGACACATTTCAGCTCTTCACGCGGGTCCTGCCCCTTGGGCTCAGAAAGAAGCCATCAGCTCCTCCACACAGGATGGCGGGGAGGAATACGAGTCTCCCTCCTCTCCAGTTACCACTTCCAACTGCACCGAAGTCTGTAGGGACAACGCCCATGGAAAATCTTGCTCCAAGATCTGTCTTGTTAATGTCTACCCAGGGGGTCAGCCTGAGAAGATGAAAACATACACCAATCTCGACGACCAAAGTAATAAATACTTAGCCAGATCAGCCTTCTTCAAGATGTTCAACGGTAGCCGTCGATGCCTCACCTTACACCCTCAAAACGTGTGCAGGCATCTCAGAGACCATGTGCCAGAGAGCAAGAGGCTTCATTGTGGAATCAGCTGATGGAAAGGCCTGTTTACCTCTTCCCACAACCATCGAGTGCAATGAGCTTCCGAACAATAGGGCAGAAATCCCTACAGCAGATGCTTCAAGGTACCACCCTCGAGTTCTTAGACACCAAGACCTTTCCCAGCAGAGATTCAAAGGTGAGAAAGGTTGAAGTCAAGACAGCAAGAGAGGGGTCATGCAAGACCTTCCTGAGACTGACAAGTAACATTGAAGTTCTAACCTGCATAGTCTTAATGGTGGAATCCTTACAGATACCAGGCGGGGAGTGTTCTGGCCCCTGTAGTTGAGTTCCTTTAGGCTATCGTGGAATTCCAATGTTGACCACTTGGAGGCCACTGTCCTGTGTTGATGTGTGTTGTTTGTTAAATGTGCTAAATCCTGTAAAGTAAGTATTGTTACATTCCAAAATGGTGAAAATCACACTGTGGAGCTGCAGACGTTATCAAACCCCATCCTTCTTGCTAGCATTTTGTAGAAGCATTGTCTGTAAGTCAAATTAATCATATTTGGCATTCAATTCATGATGATATTTTGTATGGATTGTCGTTTTAATGATCTTTATGGATCTTCTTGATTGCCACATGGATATCTGTACAGCGTATTTGATCTTGTCATGTTTTGGGGAATTATTTACATCTGATTTAATGCATAATGCTGCACATTTCTGTGTTTATGAACACGTATACAAATACATGCTGTGTTATTACTGAGAATTAAGCCTAGTATTCAGCTAGCGTACAATAAGTCATACACATTGTTATTTTCTTAATATATTTCAGTCTTACTCATTTCAGTCACTAATACTGTACCTATGAAGCGGTGGCAATAAATCATCCTTCAACACTACAGTAGCTGTACCGGGTCTATCTATCTGCTAAGCTTAAGAAGGGGACTATTTTGCGATGGCAGAATAGTGCATGTTTAGGCCAGTGCTTGACTTGGATAGAAATAGATGTCGGTACTCATTTTGGGTGCCGGTACTGTTTATATTTAGGTGCAGGAATTCCTCAATACTTTTGAGCTAATATTCTATAGGAGATGCAGGAACTCAAGCAGAAGAACATTTTATCTGCTGGTACTCAGATCTGGTGAGCTCCTGCCCAAGTCAAGTACTGTGTTTAGGTAAAAAGACAAATAATGTTGTGTTTGGAACACTGACAAATATATATCAATCTGATTTTGTGGGCCTGGCTCCCCAGTGGGTGGGCCTGGCTCCCCAGTGGGTGGGCCTGGGTGACAGGTGGGAGATGGACTTATTGTGTAGACCCTCTGCCCTACACACCAACAGCTGGGCCACAACCCATGGACCTTCTTCCTGCTCCCTGGACTGTTATTTATCTATGTTGTACCTGTATAGTTTGACTGTTAGCTGTTACCATGTAACAACCTGTCTATGGCCCATTTTTGTATAAACGAAAATGGCTGCCCCCATGGTCATATCATAGAGGCCCACTGTCTACATATTAGCGTAGCCCCCTAGCATGCTAGCACTTTTTTCGCCACTAATTGTATACAGCCTATATCACTGTGCTATGCTTCACTGTGTAACCTAGTCTAAAGGGCTAGCTGCTATTAAATATATTACTGTGTGCAATGTTAGCCATATAGCCAATGCTGCTTGCCTAGCCCTGCTTTCAGGAGTAATCTTTCGGATTCAGAAAGGCAGAGCTGACTCAAAGAGTCAGCTGCTTGCCTAGCCCTGCTAGTTGCATACCTTGCACTGTATTTAGCCTACGAAACCATGGCCTAGCATGAAACTCTAGCCCATTGCTAACACGTAGATATTGTATATAGTATCTCCATTGTGTGCTATGTTTAGTTTGTTATTGTGTTGATGCTATCCCTGTATGTACAGTATACAGGCCATTGTCCTTTACTATATGTAAATTATTGCTATATCACTGTTACCATAGCACATTGCTGTCACCTTATTATCACTGTGTAATATGTTCTTCATTCTTCTCTTCCATAGAAACCCTTTCCACTCGTTCCCTCCTCTGTAAAGTTTTGTGTGTGTGTGTGTGTGTGTGTGTGTGTGTGTGTGTGTGTGTGTGTGTGTGTGTGTGTGTGTGTGTGTGTGTGTGTGTGTGCGCCTGTCTTGAGTGTGAAATAAAGTGTGGATTGTATCTCTGTCTCCTGCGGTTAACAGTCCTCTTACCTGAACTCTGGGACAGTTGTACCTATGCTAAACCAGCACCTCTTTTGGAGACAACCGACCAACAGGTGGCACTCTTTTTCACACTATTCCATGCAATTGCTAGTAACTATAAGCACATCATACTCATAAGGATCCATCCTTATTTAAAAGCCATAGACTACTTTTTAATAATTGTAACCATGTGGAATTATTATTATTATTATTATTATTATTATTATTATTATTATTATTTGGTGGTTGATCTATTATTTTGAAGTGTGTTATCAACATGATGCCAATGACTGCCATTACACAATGTTTCCAGTAGATGAAGCTAGTATTCTTTGAGTCAGCTCTGCCTTTCTGAATCCGAAAGATTACTCCTGAAATAAGATTAACTGAAATCCCTCTGTTACACATTTTCTTAGATCTCATTTCTTTGTGACAACCTGTAATTTTGCTGCTCTGGTTTACGCCCATAAAATTTTTGTCACAGATTCCAAGCTTAGCATGAATCAAAACATCTCTCCATTTTCCCCAAATAGCAGAATCCATAGAGATAGACATTGGACAATTCAATATTATGTTCCTATATAAAAGCTGGAATTCAGTCAAATGAAGATGTATTTTTCAAAGCAATGTCACTAATGTGGATTCTGCTCATTGCGGGCTTCATTAAGGTCAGCCCCTAGATACACTTCACAATAACAAATGAACCCATGAGAAATTACATGTTTCAGGTAAATATTCTCGTTTTGTAAAATTTTACTGGAAAATTAGCTACATGAAATATTCAAGATGGCACGTCTCAGGGTACTTTTAAAAACATGGGCTCTCCTGGCTTCAGTTCCCCAATTTGGCGTGCACATTTGCCACAGATGGCACAAAATAGGAAATGTGATTTCAGAGACTTTTTCTGTAACAACCCTTCCATGCCACCACTGAATAGGTGATTAAACAGTCAGTGTGTGTGTGCGCGCACATGCGTGTACGTTTGTGAGTATGTGTGTGTATGTGTGTGTGTGCCAGGAGAAAGTCTGAGTGTGTGATTGTCTGTGAGTGCGTGCATGCTTGCACGCACAGACAGTGAGCCAGAAGAGAGTGTGCCAGAACCAGAGCCAGCTTTTGCCTGGAATCCATTTACCATCCCTCCTCTCACAGATTGTTGAGTAGCCTAGCACGCAGATGAGACATACAAGTCTTTAGGTTGGATTCAATGTAGCTTCTGCTGAGTCCCCAACAACCGGATGTTCCGGTTTTCAGGGGACATGGAAAGAGAGTCTGTGACACGACTTCTGCTTTTGGACATTAACGAGGTGACAAGTCCAGTGTGTGGGGGGGATCTGGTTTCAGGCATTTATTTTACGCCTGCTACATTAGGATGGATTCAAGGTGGCAAGAACGGGTCATGTGTAAACAGAACATGGACGCTCTTTAAAATTGCATGTCGATCAATGTAGATGCCAGCATAACGTCTCACACAATTGTACCTATTGTAAGACTCTAATTGTCCCTACCTCAAATGCCACATACTGCAGAGCTTAGAAAAGGTTATTGCAGTTGACCAGAATTGCACAAGGCATTGACGTTGATGCACAACGCCTAGTGTATGTGTTACGCCCACTCGGAAATACAGTTGAATTGAGACCATGATTATCATGCAGCCTGAGTAGCCAGTGAATGACGTAGGCCTGGGAAATGGTCCCAAGCCAACACTGCTATCACTGTTATGCCTTCACCACCTGAAGACACTGAAGACACACTAGGAACAATAGGAATTGATTGGTTCAGAAAGGATTGGCGCTATTATCTACTGGCCGTACGCATGTTCTTCAGCTTTTGTACCATAATATGAGACATAATATTTAAGAGAATTTACACAAAATATACAGGGGTACATATACAATTCAATGAGTTTGTGGAGGTTAAGGAAGTTAGGGGTCCATTAAAGCAGTGGTTCCCAAACTTTTTATAGTCCCGTACCCATTCAAACATTCAACCTCCAGCTGCGTACCCCGTCTAGCACCAGGCTCAGCGCACTCTCAAATGTAGTTTTTTGCCATCATTTTAAGCCTGCCACACACACACACACACACACTATACATAAGAATGAGTGTGAGTTTTTGTCACAGCCCGGCCGGTGGGAAGTGACAAAGAGCTCTTACAGGACCAGGGCCCCAAAAAATTATATGATAATAATCAATAATTTGGCTCTTTATTTAACCATCTTACATATAAAACCTTATTTTTTAATCAGAAATTGGGAATAACTCATCACAGGTTAATGAGAAGGGTGTGCTTGAAAGGATGCACATAACTCTGCAATGTTGGGTTGTATTGGAGAGAGTCTCAGTCTTAAATAATTTTCCACACAGTCTGTGCCTGTATTTAGTTTTCATGTTAGTGAGGGCCAAGAATCCACTCTTACATAGGTAGGTGGTTGCAAAGGGCGTCAGTGTCTTAACAGCACGATTTGCAAAGGCAGGATAGTCTGAGCGCAGTCCAATCCAGAAGAAATCTGTCAGTGGCTTCTGATTAAATTACATTTTCACAGAACCGCTTGTTGCAATTTCGATGAGGCTCTCTTGTTCAGATATCGATAAGTGAACTGGATGCAGGGCATGAAAGGGATAACGAATCCAGTTGTTTGTGTCATCTGTTCGGGGAAGTACCTGCGTAATTACGCACCCAGCTCACTCAGGTGCTTCGCTATATCACATTTGTCATTGTCTGTAAGCTTGAGTTCATTTGCACACAAAAAAATCATACAATGATGGAAAGACCTGTTGTCTTTGTTAATGCAGTCAGAGAGGAGCTCCAACTTCTTAATCATAGCCTACATTTTGTCCCGGACATTGAATATAGTTGGGGAGAGTCTCTGCAATCCTAGATTCAGATTATTCAGGCGAGAAAAAACATCACCCAAATAGGCCAGTCGTGTGAGAAACTTGTCATCAAAATGATGGTCAGTAAAGAAAACTTTCAGCTCATCCCTCAATTTAAAAAAACATGTCACTACTTTTCCCCTTGATAACCAGCGCACTTCTGTATGTTGTAAAAGCGTTACATGGTGTCTGCCCATATCATTGCATAGTGCAGAAAATACACGAGAGTTCAGGGGCCTTGCTTTAACAAAGTTAACAATTTTCACTGTTGTATCCAAAATGTATTTCAAGCTGTCAGGCGTTCCCTTGGCAGCAAGAGCCTCTCGATTGATGTTGCAGTGACCCAAGTGGCTGCAGTGTACCGAAGTGGCATCGCTAGCAACTGCATGCACGCGCCTTACCACTACACTATGTCTCCCTGTCATGGCTTTTTTTGTGCCATCAGTACAGATAGCAACATGAGCAGCAGCTACGTTTGGCTACAAACGGACCATTAGTGGAATTCCCGCAAGAAAGTAACGGTTAATGTGATTGAATGTTAATTATTTGACTAGGCTACCTGTATTTGACATTGTGTTGTTATTTCGCTGAACACCAGATGGATTAATTAAATTTTTTGCAGTGAAACGAGGCTACTTAGGCAAGAAATAAACCTCACCCAAATGTATAGCCCCGTTGGAAAATATAATTGGACTGTTTGATGACTTAAAAAAAAAAGCTGAATCACTATTTTATTTGGTGTACCCCCGATGGTATTGCATGCCCCAGTTTGGTAATACCTGCACTAGAGCATGCCCCAGTTTGGGAATACCTGCACTAGAGCATACCCCAGTTTGGGAATACCTGCATTAGAGGACACTGTTACGGTTGCTGTTTTTGGTTCCTAATGTAATGTAGCCTGATATGTACATTCAGCGCTGTTGTTTCCCCACTGAACGCGTCTATGGTTCACCTTTCTTACTATATACTATTTTTCTAAAATCATTTGTCCGTAGAAAACAAAACAGAAATCCTTTGCATTTTTTGTAACCACTACAAAGTAAGCAGTCAAGACAATTTGACTTGTAATACATGTTGTATGGAAAGGACTTTACATGTGCAGATATTACTCACTACCTTTTAGGGAGGGTGACGGTACTCTGTTAACATTGGTTATAAAAGTGACAAGATTAATAGCCATTCAATTGGTTTTGTCTACTCTAGAGTACCCATATACTGTAGCATCCTTCAACTCAAGTTTAATAGTACACACATCCTAGTACAATCCCTGAGAATTTACAGCCCCAGTGTTATGGAGCAGCAGGTGTGTCCGCCTCATTTGAATGCCTTCCTATTACTTCCATCTAATAACTCATCAATGGCCCCTGTGCCCTCCACCATGGTCCATGATCCTTTGCTCCCTGCGGCTGCCATTTCACTGCCTACCCACTCACCCTCTATGAGATAATGCCTCCCAAACACAGCCGACATTGCTAGTTTGACATTGAGGCTACTTAATATTCATATTTGCGGAATGTTGAGTAAATGGAAATATGACATGCCCCATTTATGTTCTAGGCAAATGACATGCAATGTTCATGCAATTATCTGCATTTATTACATTGGAAATTGAATGTGATAAAAAACATTAAGATGTGGTATAACGCATGCTCATAGATATACTGAAGATAGGTTACGGAGGAAACGCAGGACAATGGGTATGTGATTTCGTTTTGGATCAGACAGGAGGCTTTCTGTATCCTGGCTTGGGCGTCAAATATATTCAAAACATTTAAAAGGTGAATTACATTTGTAACATACTAACAAAATTGAGTTACGACTTATACTTATTTGAATTCATATTTATTTTTTGTATTTAGCAGACACTTTTCCTAGAAAAACGATTACATACAAAAAGGGGGGCTGAACAGCTCAAATATATCAAGAGCAAAGCCTGTTAAAAGTACTGAAAAACATTAAAGTACATTATGTAAGTGCATTTCATGCACAGACACAAGTGTGGTGCTTTTAGGAAAAGATTCCGATACAGAGGGAACACATGTTTGGATAGCTTCAGTCTCTATAGTCTAATTGAGCTGTTTCTCGGGTCTCGTGACACAGGCCTCTTTTTCACACACAGCCATGAGCCAAGGCTTGTTGGAACTATGTCAATCTGGAGGCATGCCAAATCAGGTGTGTGTTAATGGGTTATCACCACTGCCTCACTGTCTAGGTTGGCTCAAACCTTATTAGTAACTACTTTGATGCTACACATTGGGAGTGGGAAAGTTCAGTTTCCCTACAATTGAAAGCCTCTTGACTTTAACACCAGGAAAAGTACTGTATGAATCCAAATCCCTTGTTGTTGTTATTATGCATTGGCAGTATGGGACTTGGTCTCAATAATCTAGTGAGACTGTGAACCAACCTTTTCAATTGGCCATTCAACAGCAAATATGTGCCAATTGGCAAAATGCTTTGTGTTACAGTGGCTTTTTGAGTGATCTTCCTATACATTTCCACAGTACAAATACTTTACTGAGTGTATTCACCTACATCTGTGCATGGGTACACACATACATGCAATGCAGTACATAGTAAATAAAAACTGCATATATCACACACCCAAAATGTAATTAGGTAGCAACATTAAGATTGAGCAGTCCAGCAGTAGTCTTGTCTTGGCTAAAGGTGTCAAAGACCTGGCTCAGATGTTGTTCATTGTTCATTCTGGGCAAACTGGCTCACTAAGCAGCAAATGAGGCCACACATGAGTTTCCTGTAACCATCTGGCCAACACAACTCCAATTAAGAGACACCCCACTGCAGCCATTTTGTGTCAAACCCTCATTGTTACACTGTACTGTGTTTGGCAGCGGTACAATATCTTAAATAATGTCCTGTGAAAATCGGTAACACCGGTGGGAAATGACAGTTGTGGTCACCTCTGGGAGGAGAGTGTTCTACTATGCTAACGTATGTTTTAAGGTGGTCGTACCATGGATCATTTAGCTATTTGATTTAGAATTTTAGGATCACTTTAGGTATAAAAAATATATGATAAAAAAATATATATATATTGAATGTGGCCTTTACTACTATAGCCCATAGAAAAATATAACATACTGTAAATGGCAAAAAATACAGTAAAAAAAAGAGGAATAAGGTTTTGAAGTGTTGATGGGGCCAGCCATAGTTTTAAAACAACATTTAAAAAAATTATGAACTCCTTATCTGTTTTATTATCCAAAAATGTGACCCGATTCAGGAAACTAGGCATATGTCGCAAGTCACGACTTCACAGGAGAGCTGTTTGAACGTAAAAAATATTTATTTATCAAAATGTGTTTTTTTGTTGCAGAAATGCCTTCTTGAACATGTGAACTGTAATTTGCCTTAATATCAAACCTGTTTGCCAACTGTAAATACAAATAAAATTGTTAAATTATGAGCCTAGTTGGTTTAGCCACAGAAGAAGCATGCAACCTTCCCGCTAGCTGTGATTGGCTGAGATAATGAGTAGGCTGGACATCAATCAATCAATCAAATGTATTTATAAAGCCCTTCTTACATCAGCTGATGTCACAAAAACCCAGCCTAAAACACCAAACAGCAAGCAATGCAGGTGTAGAAGCCCGGTGGCTAGGAAAAACTCCCTGAAAGGCCAGATCCTAGGAAGAAACCTAGAGAGGAACCAGGCTATGAGGGGTGGCCAGTCCTCTTCTGGCTGTGCCGGGTGGAGATTATAACAGAACATGGCCAAAATGTTCAAATGTTCATAGATGACCAGCAGGATCAATGCTGGGAGTTGAGTTTGGATTGGTCTGCCATATAGCACGCGTCGGTCTAATGGAACTGGTCAGTATGTCTAGGTAATTGTGTCAAACGTGGCTTTAAATGTTTTATTGTGTAGCAAAACTGCATAAACCTAATGTCAAGTTAAAGTGTACTGTTAGCTAGCTAACGTTAGCTGGCTGGCTCGCTAGCTAACGTTATGTGAACACTCTCCACTTTCTGGAGGACTGAGTTTTGAAATCAGTGGAATTCGAGTATGATAGCTAAGAAGATGGAGAAAACACCAGTCTGGATTACATTGTGCATGGCATCAGACAGGAGACACGTCCAACCATTATGTATACTGGTTAGATAGTCTAGCTAGCTACATTTTAAGATATTGCACATTTCTAATTTTGACAGAAAGTGGTTTAATTTCAAGTGTACTGTTAGCTAGCTAACATGATGTGTATGATCTTATTCTTCGTATCTCAGACACCTTTGCTTGACTAGTTATAGCCATAGAACCTGGTTGGTTAGCTACCTGCAGATTCATGCAGGGTAGTAACATCATGAGTTGTGATTATGGTCCATTGTTTAGCTAGCTAGCTACATGTCTTAACAAAAGACTTGTCTTAGTGTGCCAGAGCGCGGAATAACTGATACATTTTTAAACGCTCAACACCCATTGAACAAAGCGTAATTCAATTGTTGCCAGCAGCACTGTTAGTCACCAACGCTCTGGATAACATAAAAACTGCCTAACCAGCTCTGCTTGGGGGAGTAAAATCGTTAGAGTGGGGTGTTCTCTCATTTATGTGTCTGGAAGTAGCTAGCCAATATTAGCCAGTTAGCTTGGGTGCTTGACTGTCGTTGTGAGGTCAGATCTTTCGGAACAACCCTACTTACTGGCCAGAGCATCCACTGTGCGCGCTGAACGTGAAACGCACTGAATTTACTAATGGACAATCTGACAGCACAGTTGCAGTCACCAACGCTCTGGATAACATAACAGCCTACCAGCTCTGCTAGGGTGAGTAATGTTCAGTGAGCTGTTCTCTCTCTCTTAAATGTCTGGAAGTAGCTGGCAAGTTAGTACAGAACGCATGGCTCAACCCTTAAAGAGATGGGTGTGAACAATGCTGAAGGGGTGTGGAAAAGAAGGGTTCTCCAGTAGTAGTACCAAAACATTGAAAGACACTTTTCTCAAAAATGTGAGATTACAAGTTGATCAACTTTCAAAGCAGAATTACTTTCCCATTGTTTCCTCAAATGCAGTGTATTATATACCATTTTGTATCTCTGAGTCTCTACTTTTATCCAATGTAAAAAACAGATATTCAAATGTTGCCACATAAGACAGAATCCAGGTGGTGAGTCACACACGTACAGTGGCTTGCAAAAGTATTCACCCCTTTGGCATTTTTTCTATTTTGTTGCCTTACAACCTGGAATTAAATTGAATTAAATTAAATATATATTTTTTTTTGGGGGGGGGGGGTGTATCATTTGATTTACACAACATGCCTACCACTTTGAAGATGCAAAATGTTTTTTATTGTCAAACAAACATGAAATAAGACAAAACTGAAAACTTGACCATGCATAATTATTCACCCCCCCAAAGGTAATACTTTTTAGAGCCACCTTTTGCAGCAATTACAGCTGAAAGTCTCTTGGGGTAGGTCTCTGTAAGCTTGGCACATCTAGCCACTGGATTTTTGCCCATTCTTCAATGCAAAACTGCTCCAGCTCCTTGAAGTTGGATGGGTTCCACTGGTGTACTGCAATCTTTAAGTCATACCACAGATTCTGAATTGGATTGAGGTCTGGGCTTTGACTAGGCTTTTGACTAGACATTTAAAAGTTTCCCCTTTAAACCACTTGAGTGTTGCTTTAGCAGTATGCTTAGGGTCATTGTCCTGCTGGAAGGTGACTTATAATGCAAGTGGCTCTCTGGAAGACTGAAATAGGTTTCCCTCAAGAATTTCCCAGTATTTAGCGCCATCCATCATTCCTTAAATTCTGACCAGTTTCCCAGTCCCTGGCGATGTAAAACATCCCCACAGCATGATGCTGCCACCACCATGCTTCACTGTGGAGATGGTGTTATCGGGGTGATGAGAGGTGTTGGGTTTGCGCCAGACATAGCGTTTTCCTTGATGGCCAAAAAGCTCAATTTTAGTCTCATCTGATCAGAGTACCTTCTTCCATATGTTTGGGGAGTCTCCCACATGCCTTTTGGCAAACACCAAACTTGTTTGCGTATGATTTTTCTTTAAGCAATGTCTTTTTTCTGGCCACTCTTCCGTAAAGCCCAGCTCTGTGGAGTGTACGGCTTAAAGTGGTCCTATGGACAGATACTCCAATCTCCGCTGTGGAGCTATGCAGCTCCTTCAGGGTTATCTTTGATCTCTTTGTTGCCTCTCTGATTAATGCCCTCCTTGCCTGGTCCGTGAGTTTTGGTGGGTGGCCCTGTCTTGGCAGGTTTGTTGTGGTGCCATATCCTTTCCATGTTTTAATAATGGATTTAATGGGTCTCCTTGGGATGTTCAAAGTTTCAGATATTTTTTTATAACCCAACCCTGATCTGTACTTCTCCACAACTTTGTCCCCGACCAGTTTGGAGAACTCCTTGGTCTTCATGGTGGAGCCCCTTGCTTAGTGGTGTTGCAGACTCTGGGGCCTTTCAGAAGAGGTGTATATTTATACTGAGATCATGTGACACTTAGATTGCACACAGGTGGACTTTATTTAACTAATTATGTGACTTCTGAAGGTAATTGGTTGCACCAGATATTATTTAGGGGCTTCATAGCAAAAGGGGTGAACAAATATGCATGCACCACCTTTCCGTTTAGTTATTTTTTTTTTGAATTTATTTAAATAAGTTATTTTTTTTCATTTCACCAATTTGGACTATTTTGTGTATGTCCATTACATGAAATCCAAATAAAAATCCATTTAAGTTACAGGTTGTAATGCAACAAAATAGTAAAAATGCCAAGTGGGATGAATACTTTTGCAAGGGACTGTAATAGAATGTGCTGTGAAAGAGGTGTACAAACCGTTTGATTGTAGCACTCTGAGAAGACCCTGAATCTCAGCTGTCGTAATACCATGGTAACAAAACATGTTATTGTCGATGTTAGAACATTCAGTTCAAACGGATTTCTCAGTTCTAGCCCAAAACTCATTTCTTACATTGGACTAATGCATATTAATGGATCATTACCATGCTCCCAGGCTTCTAAGGCACATGGCTTTGGTGAGTGACAATTGTCACTCGCTACTCAAAAGAAAATCATGCCATTCAACATCCTTTGACAAGACAATTTGCCCAGCTCTGGTTATTACCGCATTATACATTAATGGGTTATAAATTATTATTAATAAGCAGTCATAGCAGAAATGGATATGGGAATGCTGCATGTTGAGGCCTATTAGAATATAGAAATCTAAATTTATGTGGGATGAATATGAAAAATGGACTTTAACAAGTCTTGTTGTAAATTGTGTCACTGAGTTTAAACAGCATACAATAACTAGGACTCACACAAGCTGGATTGCTAGGATAAAGCTTCCCCATAGCATCATGACCCCCATACCCAACCCAATGGTCTAGAACAGAGTGCCCAATCATCTTTCAGATTGCCTTCCCATCCTTAGGACTATACCATCTAAAAAGTACAGGAGGACTTTTTAGAGGACCTTGAAAACAGGTAAGGAGGACCTTGAAAACAGGTAAGTACAGAAAATTAAACATTTATATTTCTTGTGAAAATACTATATAATGTACATGTGACACCAGTTCAAAATAAACGTTTTGGGGATATTTACAGTAATATCAACTATACCATTTTGATGTTTCTTTGCCCAGCTCCGTTTGTGCTTGTATTGTGTAAGGTGAGGAAACCATCAGGTAAATCTTGACGGATCAACTTTATTCCACTGGTGTTGGTTTCTGGGTAGAGGTTTTCATTATTTAAATACATGGTTGGACTTTCAGTCTTGGCAGGATGAGTTTTGTATTAGCCATCATGTGGTGCCAAGGTACAGTAATTCCAGCCTTCCAGGACTTACTGACCTTTTTCTTATTTCCCAAGTGCTGCATAGTGCTACATATTTTGGGAATAACAGATAGGACTCCCATCACTGTTGCTGGATGGAATTACATGTTTTCATTACAATCTTGCTTGACAAAGCTGTTGTGCTTGTCTTGCAATGCCAATAACCCTCTAGGCCAGATCAGATCAACACACAATTTGGATTCATATTTTATTTATTTGTGAAGAAACATAACTGTTGAAAATGTTGTGGTTGAAATCTAGGTTACATTGTGACAAAAAAAATAATGTTGAGGACTTTTTGGTAAAACAAATACCAACAGTTATGTTTATGCCACGTGATTACATTGATAAAGTAAATGTAAATAACGAGGGGAACGTTGGACAATATTTTTCCCAGGGAGAATTAACTAAAAGTCTGAGATGTATTGTACAATGTTTTCACACAGGGTCTTAGCAACCATGAGAGGATACTGATTTATGTACTGTACTACTTTTTGCTCACTTTCTTGTGACAAACAATTTCAGCCCAGCTATCTGAATTAAGGGGCAATTTGAATGGAAATCTAATAAACAGAGGACATGCGTGAGTTGCCTAAGTCAGTTTTACTTACTGGGGGTATGGTGGTGAAATTGAAATGACTGTAGTCAGTCTTGGAGTCACATTTCCATGTGCTTCCATTTTGATATGCATAGACCACTATTGACTGAGTAATTGCTCATTAGCATCTGATGAAGAGAGTGAGGATAATTTGTCTCTGCATCCAGACAGCCGTTTGAGTAAGGGGCTGCAAGCGAGGCACTTGGCTTCAGAACACACACAGTTTGTTAAGGCTGCATATACCAACCATAGTTATGCCAGAGCCAGGCACAGATTCAATCATGCCAGTACCCATGATAAATGCCATAAAACAAGCAAACACAGATTTAGGAATAAACCTTTCCCCAAATGTCTACGGAAAATGAGCTTTGCAATTGTCTGGCTCACGTGACGTGAGGTAGCTTAGGGAAATATAAAATATGACTGATATCAATTTCTTATAATCCATTATTAGGGTTTATTTTTATGGGTGTTCCTTCATTTTTCCTTTCCTGATCCTTTCTGTCTTTTCTTTGATCACTTTAGCTGTTGGATCTTACACATCGTGTAAAGCCATTCCTAAAATAGCCACTTGCATTATAAGTCACTCCTACTCTAAATGTAATGTGACAGGAGGCACGTTTAAACATGCCACATGGCTTCTCACCCATGGTTGTATTTGCACTGACAGTGCATGTGATCATTGCTTGAATACATGACCTTGAGGGACAGCCTATGTCCAAGATGACAACTCTTATTTTGTAAATGGGTTTGGACAGAATTTATGTCACTGTGTGCGACCTCTCCAAGTATACAGTGGATGGTATTCTAGAGGGGCCATTCAATTAATACAATACGATGGATACATGCATACATGACTCATTGGCCAAAGCATGGATGTGCTCAGCATGCCATATACAGTACTAGGAAAAATGCCAAGGGGGGTGAAAACTTTTGCAAGCCACAGTATCCGGTACATGCAGAACAATGTTGCCCTGAAGTCACGGACTGTTGGAATTTCTCAATGTGTGTATATACACTGCTCAAAAAAATAAAGGGAACACTAAAATAACACATCCTAGATCTGAATGAATGAAATAATCTTATTAAATACTTTTTTCTTTACATAGTTGAATGTGCTGACAACAAAATCACACAAAAATAATCAAAGGAAATCCAATTTATTAACCCATGGAGGTCGGGATTTGGAGTCACACTCAAAATTAAAGTGGAAAACCACACTACAGGCTGATCCAACTTTGATGTAATGTCCTTAAAACAAGTCAAAATGAGGCTCAGTAGTGTATGTGGCCTCCACGTGCCTGTATGACCTCCCTACAACGCCTGGGCATGCTCCTGATGAGGTGGCGGATGGTCTCCTGAGGGATCTCCTCTCAGACCTGGACTAAAGCATCCGCCAACTCCTGGACAGTCTGTGGTGCAACGTGGCGTTGGTGGATGGAGCGAGACATGATGTCCCAGATGTGCTCAATTCGATTCAGGTCTGGGGAACAGGCGGGCCAGTCCATAGCATCAATGCCTTCCTCTTGCAGGAACTGCTGACACACTCCAGCCCCCAGGGCCAACCGCACAAGCATATGGTCTCACAAGGGGTCTGAGGATCTCATCTCGGTACCTAATGGCAGTCAGGCTACCTCTGGCGAGCACATGGAGGGCTGTGTGGCCCCCCAAAGAAATGACACCCCACACCATGACTGACCCACCGCCAAACCGGTCATGCTGGAGGATGTTGCAAGCAGCAGAACGTTCTCCACGGCGTCTCCAGACTGTCACGTCTGTCACATGTGCTCAGTGTGAACCTGCTTTCATCTGTGAAGAGCACAGGGTGCCAGTGGCGAATTTGGTAATCTTGGTGTTCTCTGGCAAATGCCAAACGTCCTGCACGGTGTTGGGCTGTAAGCACAACCCCCACCTGTGGACGTCGGGCCCTCATACCACCCTCATGGAGTCTGTTTCTGACCGTTTGAGCAGACACATGCACATTTGTGGCCTGCTGGAGGTCATTTTGCAGGGCTCTGGCAGTGCTCCTCCTGCTCCTCCTTGCACAAAGGCGGAGGTAGCGGTCCTGCTGCTGGGTTGTTGCCCTCCTACGACCTTCTCCACGTCTCCTGATGTACTGGCCTGTCTCCTGGTAGCGCCTCCATGCTCTGGACACTACGCTGACAGACACAGCAAACCTTCTTGCCACAGCTCGCATTGTTGTGCCATCCTGGATGAGCTGCACTACCTGAGCCACTTGTGTGGGTTGTAGACTCTGTCTCATGCTTCCACTAGAGTGAAAGCACCGCCAGCATTCAAAAGTGACCAAAACATCAGCCAGGAAGCATAGGAACTGAGAAGTGGTCTGTGGTTACCACCTGCAGAACCACTCCTTTATTGGGGTTGTCTTGCTAATTGCCTATAATTTCCACCTGTTGTCTATTCCATTTGCACAACAGCATGTGAAATTTATTGTCAATCAGTGTTGCTTCCTAAGTGGACAGTTTGATTTCACAGAAGTGTGATTGACTTGGAGTTACATTGTGTTGTTTAAGTGTTCCCTTTATTTTTTTGAGCAGTATATATATATATGTACATGCTGAGCACATCATATACCTGCTGAGCACATCCATGCTTTGGCCTATATATATATATATATATATATATATATATATATATTGGCCAAAGCATGGATGTGCTCAGCATGCCATATATATATATATATATATATATATATATATATATATATATATATATATATATATATATATATATATATATATATTCCAGTACACACATCATACAGAGAGGGTTTCCTTTCCGTATTCCACCAGTGATAGGGTGAAGTTGCCCTTGGGGGTTGGTTTTGCATTTTCCCCACTAATGATTAAGGTTAGGCTTGTGGGAGGTGAAGCTGATCCCAGATCTATACCTAGTTGAAATATCACCCTGGAGCGTTCCATCGAGGAGGGCCAATCTAAAGGTCACTGGCATATTTCAAAAGACACAGCCCAGGTGTGCTAATGAATACATTATTGAAGAAACACCCAGACATGATTAGTTATTGTTATCATTAAATTATACCGCCCTTTGAAAATGCCAAAACAAGTTCATGTCACAGATATAAGCCTGCAGCCCTTGATGATAGTTTTTGAGTAGCTGTGTTTTAAAGAATTGGTGTTTTCCAAGAAATGCTTTGATTTGTAATATTTTAATCTGAGCCTTCTGATTGGATCAAAACAGTCACCCTGGTTCGTCCTTCAAAAGCATATGTCAATGGTTCCCAGCGCCAGGAACTTGTAGAGAAGCACAGGGATGTGCTTTCTGAAGGAATGAGTAACGTATTAACCTTACTACAATACCTAGCGAGCTCATCACTATGTTCTTTTCTAAATCCTGGCAAACTGGGGATTTTATTTAGCTTTTTCTGTCATGAGTTTCCAGACATTCAGTTCCATATCTACAGGTTTCCCCAGTCTGTGGCTCGTATCCCATTTGGGTTGGGACTAGCTCGGGTGCATATGGTTGGCATGGTGATGGAAAGAACACAAAGATTTGTAGGATGTGGGGACCGATGACAGACGAGGAGATAAATGAGTGGGATTAGAGGGTTTTGGGAAGGCATTTACGCCAGACACAGGCCCATCTCCTGAGTTAATGGGCTGAAACAGATGGAAGTGGACGGATAGATCGGTCACGATGACGCTGCATCCTCATATCGCCAGCTGTTCGGCCCCATAATGAGTTATGATGAATGGAGATGTGGGAAAACTTGAAGTTCACACATCGAGTCGAATGCCAGATCAGCATTTGGGGCACGGGCGAGGAAGGTAAGTACTGAAGCAAAATTACTGAGGCTGCCATTATTTAGTTATATGAAATGACTCACTTACTTCAATGTGTTACTTAGAAATGTCAAGCACCATCAGTGACAGGGAAGCCTAACACTAAATCAGTGGGAGTTGAATCAACTGAACAAAAAGGTGTAATGTGTTCACTCTCAAAAAGATTACATAAAGCTTACTTAATTATTCAATTTTTTAAAATTATTTTCACTGCATCAGGGATAGCGTACACAGATGTTTGGGCTTTACAGCCTTCTTCAGTTATTAGGAAACAATTCTCTTTTAATTCAAAACGACATTTGTAAAGAACATCCGATGAGCAGCAGGTGCTTCTAATCAGGGTTTCCCACTCATCTGCCAATTAGGATGTGGCTTTTCTGGTCTACCTGTATACAAATTACAAAAAGAAATACAGAATTATAGGGTATGGGGGCGGGCACGAAGGGCAAATCACAAATCAACCGCCCCAGGTGTCTGCCCACCTAAATACATCATATCAGTTCATGACATTAGTGTTAAATCAACTGGCCGGCCCCTATCAGAATGGATAATTGGTCATATTAGGGGACTGTCGTTCTGAAGTCCCACACCAGAGCTGCTGGCTGGGGATAAAAAGGATGTCATCTGAGAGTAAAGAAAACATACTGTACAGGGACAGGAAGTAAAATTGACAATATTTCTTCTAAGTGTTACTGTTTGAGTGTAGCACTTAAGTGGGGTCGGTGTACTCACCCTCTGACCCCTCTCCTACCATTGTTTCCCTTCTAGCAGGAGCTGCTTCCTGAACTGTACAAAGCCGCATATAACCTTATCGGGTTGACCTGTTCTTCAATGTGAGTGTGACTGCATAAAGATGTTAACAAATGCTCACGCTCATCTCCTGATATTTCCCTGCAGCAGGGTAGCGTTGACATGATCCGAGTGACTCGAGATCCCTGCCGCCTTGGGGTGACATCCATTAAAGCAACACCTGCTGACGCCAGACCTTCACGCTGGTTCACTGCATTCAACACATGCAGACATTTTCCTTCTTGGATGTGGTGAGGATGGGCAGAAATTGTACTGCTTAGGTATTAGTATCCTTTTATGTAAGTTAGCTTGTGCTAAATCTTACATTTATATTGGTGGTGCACATTTGTTTTTGTGAAGTTATGTTGACAGTGCCACCACTTGGCTAGCCATATCTCTTTCTGCTTGGCAGTTGGATGAGAACAGCAAATAGATCATATGCTTTTGGAGTTCTCACTGGTTGATTTGCATACTCTAAGAGTGAGGCAAACAGAATGGCAAATAAGTCTGGCTGCACAATCGATTGGCAAACGTACTGCACATTGAGAAATCATGTGTCACGTCCTGACCCTAGTAAGATGTCATTTTCTATAGTAGAGTAGGGCAGGGCGTGACAGGGGGTGTTTTGTGTTGTTCTGTTTTCTATTTCTATGTTTAAGTTCTAGTTTGTCTATTTCTATGTTGGGATTGTTTGGGGTTGATCTCTAATTGGAGGCTGCTGATCCTCATTGCCTCTGATTAGAGATCATATTTAAGTAGGGGTTTTTCTTATTGTTGTTTGTGGGTTATTATCTTTTGAGTAGTGTGTTGTCCTCTCTGCATCACGGTTTGTTATTTTTGTATATTTAAGTGTATTACATTCAGTTTCACTTTTAATAAATATGTGGAACTACGAACACGCTGCATTTTGGTCCGCTCCTTCGAACAGCCGTGACATCATGTGACTAAACTGAATAAAAAGAAGAAAAAACTACACTATGAAACAAAGAGAAATTACTTAAAGAATAATAGTAAAAAGCTTTGGAGCGCCTTCAATCAAATTTGGGGAAAAAGGGTAAACTCAGCTCCATCATTCATTAAATCAGATTGTTCATTAATTCCAAAACTGGCTGATATTGCCAACTACTGTAATGATTTTTTTCATTGGCAAGATAAACAAACTTAGACATGACATGCCATCAACAAATGCTGACACTACACACCCAAATATATCTGACCAAATTATAAATTCCATAAAGTGAAAAAAAATATTGTCTATCAACAATGTCAAGCCACCGGGGTCTGACAACTTGGATGGAAAATTACTGAGGATAATAGCAGCGAAATTGCCACTCCTATTTGCCATATCTTCAATTTAAGCCTACAAGAAAGTGTGTGCCCTCAGGCCTGTAGGGAAGCAAAAGTCATTCCGCTACCCAAGAATAGTAAAGCCCCCTTTACTGGCTCAAATAGCCGACCAATCAGCTTGACACCAACCCTTAGTAAGTTTAGAAAGAATTGTGTTTGACCAGATACAATGCTATTTTACAGTAAACAAATTGACAACAGACTTTTGGGACAAATCATTCACTAAACCCTAAACCTCAACTAAATCTTGTAATAAATAATGTGGAAATTGAGCAAGTTGAGGTGACTAAACTGCTTGGAGTAACCCCGGATTGTAAACTGTCATGGTCAAAACATATTGATACAGCAGTATCTAAGATGGGGAGAAGTTTGTCCATAATAAAGCACTGCTCTGCCTTCTTAACAACCCTATCAACAAGGCAGGTCCTACAGGCCCTAGTTTTGTTGCACCTGGACTACTGTTCAATTGTGTGGTCAGGTGCCACAAAGAGGGACTTTAGGAAAATTACAATTGGCTCTGAACAGGGCAGCACGGCTGGCCGTAATTATCCACAGAGAGCAAACATTAATAATATGCATGTCAATCTCTCTTGGCTCAAAGTAGAGGAGAGATTGACTTCATCACTACTTCTATTTGTGAGAGCTATTGACATGTTGAAAGTACCGAGCTGTCTGTTTAAACGACAAGCACACAGCTCAGACACCCATGCATACCCCACAAGACATGCCACCAGAGGTCTCTTCACAGTCCCAAAGTCCAGAACAGACTATGGGAGGTGCAGAGTACCACATAGAGCCATGACTACATGGAACTATATTCCACATCAGGTAACTGATACAAACAGTAGAATCATTTTTTTTTTTAAGCGATAAAAATACACCTTATGGAACAGCAGGGACTGTGAAGCAACACAAACATAGACACATGCATACACACACACGCATGTTAACATACGCACTATACACACATGTACACATGGATTTTGTGTTGTAGATATGTGGTAGTGGAGTATGGACCTGAGGGCACACACTTAGTGTGTTGTGAATTTTGTTATGAATGTATTGTAATGCTTTTAAAATTGTATAACTGCCTTAATTTTGCCGGACCCCAGGAAGAGTAGCTGCTGCCAGTGGCCATCGAAGGTGAGCATTTGCCCACTGAAGTCGTTTACGATGCTGAACTGCAGTCAGGTCAAGACCCTGGTGAGGATAACGAGCATGCAGATGAGCTTCCCTGTGAAGGTTTCTGACAGTTTGTGCAGAAATTCTTTGGCTGTGCAAACCCACAGTTTGGGTGTCTGGGTGGTTGGTCTCAGGCCATCACGCAGGTGAAGAAGCCAGATGTTGAGGTCCTTGGATGTCGTGGTTACACATGGTCTGTTGTTGTGAGGTCGGTTGGACGTACTGCTAAATTCTCTAAAACGACGTTGTTGGCGGCTTAAAGAAATTAACATTCAATTCTCTGGAAAAAGCTCTGGTGGACATTCATTGAGTCAGCATACCATTTGCACGCTCCCTCAACTTGAGACATCTGTGGCATTGTATTGTGACAGAACTGCACATTTTAGAGTGACCTTTCATTGGCCCCAGCACAAGGTGCACCTGTGTAATGATCGTGCTGTTTAATCAGCTTCTTGATTTGCCACACCTGTCAGGTGGATGGATTGTCTTGGCAAAGGAGAAATGCTCAATAACAGGGATGTAAACAAATGTGTGCACAACATTCGCAAGAAATAAGCTTCAGCTTCAGCTCATGAAACATGGGACCAACACTTTTATATTTTTGTTCAGTATAGTTGTTAGCCTACTATATGAGCTATCTGGTACTGCCTTTCCTACAACACATCCATGAATCAAGAGTAAAATAACTTTTAATTTGATTAAGGGAGGGTTATTATTATCGGAAGTTGCGAATAAACAATGGCTGGTGCCCATTATCCAAACAAATAACAAATATCACAGATGGCAAAAACAATTATTCTGCAATGCCCTCATTTGAAACACAACAGAGATTTGCCAACCTGTGGCTGGCTGCTAGGAAAAATGGCTAATCGAAAAGAGACAGAGAGATCAGCATGCATATATGCACCAAATACCATCCCATTTGTTTTTGGGGAGGCACTGACAGGAGAAAAGGGAAATGAAAGGATGGATGACAGATTAAATGTTAAATAAAATGACAAGGATGCAGAGGGAAGATAACATTAGCAAGTGACAAAATTGATTTGC
This sequence comes from Salmo salar, assembly GCF_965601325.2. Lineage (NCBI taxonomy): Eukaryota > Metazoa > Chordata > Actinopteri > Salmoniformes > Salmonidae > Salmo > Salmo salar. The sequence goes on from NC_138299.1 coordinate 63,876,902, forward strand.
CACCTTCATGAAAGGCGAACACTCACAGGTCACATAGTCATGGGTAAATATTAATTGTGTGCACTTAGCATTTGGAGAACTAAAAACAAAAATTAATAAAGGATAAAAATACATTGAAGACAGTGGTTGGACTGCAAGTGAAATTTATGTGGAATTGATCTTTGGTTTAGATATATATTTTTTTATATACATCATTTTCAAGATGATATACTCTAAGAATGCAACCAACAAGCCAAATAACCAATTAAAAATAAAATACTCACAAAGTTGACAAAATAACAAGCAGCAGTGCCATTAAAGTTCATAAGCAGCACATTTCAGCTATGGCAAGAGGTGAAAATCCCTTAGGATGGCTGGCGTTTCAGTCATGAAGAAAGACATGGTGAGCTATGAGACATAGGAGGTTTCTGGGTCTGGCTTTAAAATATCTGCTTGGAGAGAGATAACAGAAATCCAGGGAGTGATGGATACCGTCTTCACTCAATCCCCCACTTATACTCTTAACTGCTGCTCATATTTGGTTTAAATTCCGTCTCTATGTTTGGCCTCATCAATCTGGAGACAACTAATGTTATTTCACCATTAACGACTTCTGAGTTCAGTCTGACTGACTCAAAATTGTAGCTTTTAATATACAATACCCATTGTACTTAGACAAGAGGAACTTGAGACATGCACCCTTTTTGACTTTATATTACATTTCAGTCTTTTGGAACTGAGTGTCAGGGTGTTTACTTTTGGATCTTTGTGCATTATGCGCAATGCTAGAATTCCATCAAAGTTTTTTTTTTAAAAAGCAGACCAAAATTCCTATCCCCATATTTTCAGCCACATTTGAGCCAGTGGATGAATGTAATCTAGAGACCATTTTTTTTATCAAACCATGTCCCCTACATTAACTAGTTTCATTTTCCCATAAAGTGACATCCATAATGTCATATTTTCAGCCACATTTGAGCCAGTGGATGAATGTAACCTAGAGGCCATTTTTTAGCAACCCATGTTCCCCTACATTAACTAGTTTCATTTTCCCATAAAGTGACATCCATAATGTCATATTTTCAGCCACATTTGAGCCAGTGGATGAATGTAACCTAGAGGCCATTTTTTGCAACCCATGTTCCCCTACATTAACTAGTTTCATTTTCCCATAAAATGACATCCATAATGTCATATTTTCAGCCACATTTGAGCCAGTGGATTAATGTAATCTAGAGGCCATTTTCTATCAAACCATGTTCCCCTACATTAACTAGTTTCATTTTACCATAAAGTGACATCCATAATGTAAAGACTGTGCTGACAAGTCAACGATCCTATCGTCCCTTCAACGGTTCATTTTAAGTAATTAATTTCAACTCAGGAAAGTTTAAATTAACATGAATCAGCCTGAAATGTATTTTTTTAATCTGAATAAATTAGTTGTGGACTGCTTTTAGGAACTGACAATTGCCTGAAGAACAGTGATAAAGAGAGTGGCGCAACTACGGAACGCACTGTCATGAGTGCTATCTTCAAATTCCCTGTCATAGATCAGCCAAGGCGCAGTGTGCCGGTAGTTCCACATATTTATTTAGTGAACCCGAACAAAACAAGAAACAGGTGAAAACTGAAACAAACGTGACGTTCTGGGGCTGCACACACACAGCTGCACAAAAACAAGATCCCACAAAAACACAGGGAAAAACAGTATGGCTTCCAAGTATGGCTTCCAATCAGAGACAACGATAGACATTTACATTTACATTTAAGTCATTTAGCAGACACTCTTATCCAGAGCGACTTACAAATTGGTGCATTCACCTTATAATATCCAGTGGAACAACCACTTTACAATAGTGCATCTAAATCTTTTAAGGGGGGGTTAGAAGGATTACTTTATCCTATCCCAGGTATTCCTTGAAGAGGTGGGGTTTCAGGTGTCTCCGGAAGGTGGTGATTGACTCCGCTGTCCTGGCGTCGTGAGGGAGCTTGTTCCACCATTGGGGTGCCAGAGCAGCGAACAGTTTTGACTGGGCTGAGCGGGAACTGTGCTTCCTCAGAGGTAGGGAGGCGAGCAGGCCAGAGGTGGATGAACGCAGTGCCCTTGTTTGGGTGTAGGGCCTGATCAGAGCCTGAAGGTACGGAGGTGCCGTTCCCCTCACAGCTCCGTAGGCAAGCACCATGGTCTTGTAGCGGATGCGAGCTTCGACTGGAAGCCAGTGGAGAGAGCGGAGGAGCGGGGTGACGTGAGAGAACTTGGGAAGGTTGAACACCAGACGGGCTGCGGCGTTCTGGATGAGTTGTAGGGGTTTAATGGCACAGGCAGGGAGCCCAGCCAACAGCGAGTTGCAATAATCCAGACGGGATTATTGTAACTGAATCAGGTTTGTAGGCCTCCTTGCTCGCACATGCTTTTTCAGTTCTACGCACACATTTTCTATAGGATTGAGGTCAGCGCTTTGTGATGGCCACTCCAATACCTTGACTTTGTTATCCTTAAAGGCACAGTCAACTTAGTGTATGTAAACTTCTGACCCACTGGAATTGTGATACTGTGAATATTAAGTGAAATAATCTGTCTGTAAACAATTGTTGGAAAAATGGATTGTCATGCACAAACTATAGTTTGTTAACAAGAATTTTGTGGAGTGGTTGAAAAACAAGTTTTAATGACTCCAACCTAAGTGTATGTAAACTTCCGACTTCAACTGACCCACCAAGGCACATCAACGACCATGGTCATTGGAGAGGAAATATTTGAATAATAACGTTTGGGCTCTGCTAAGGTGCATGGTGCATGGTGGCACTGCAAGTCATTCTTTAAGAAATCTGATTGACAAGTTGGCACAGGCCTAACGTGTGGCTGTGTGTGTTGAACCTCAGAGCATTTGTTAAAAATTATGTTTGGCCGCATGCTGCAATTCTGAATGATTTTTTTTTTTAAAACACACAACTGAATGTGTATGGCTGGTGGAGAGAGGTGAAAGAACCCACACAGTTATTTCCAGTCCCTCTGACAAGCACAGGCTTATACTGCTAATGAACAGATCTCCCCTAAAGATCACCAAAATGGTCTTCAAATCAACAAAAATAACTCAGACACTTCACACATAATCAGGAGTGCAATCAGCACAGAGGAGCACCGACATGTTCAAAGATAAGAGAGTGAGAGAATCAGGGCATCACCACGCTTCGTATTCACAGATTTTATGTCAATTCTAAATTATGTACAAAATATAGTTTAGTTCACAGATGAATAAAAAACTAATACTCAGAATGCTTTGAATGTTAAAAGCACCGTCTTCCAGTCCATCACCATATTTAAAGGCATATATACTGAGTGTACAAAACATTAAGAACATCTTCCTAATATTGAGTTACACCCCGTTTGCCCTCAGAACAGCCTCAGAGACATGTGTATGACACACAACGTCTCAGTTGTCTCAAGGCTTAAAAATCCTTCTTTAACCTGTCTTCTCCCCTTCATTTATCAAGTGACATCAATAAGGGATCATAGCTTTCACCTGGATTCACCTGGTCAATCTATGTCATGAAAAATGTTTTGTACATTCATTGTGTATATACAGTACCAGTCAAAAGTTGGGACACACCTAGTCCTTCAAGGGTTTTTCTTTATTTTTGCTATTTTCTACATTGTAGAATAATAGTGAAGAAATCGAAACTATGAACTAACACATATGGAATCATGTAGTAACCAAAAAAATATATATTTTATATTTGGGATTCTTCAAAGTAGCCACCCTTTGCCTTGATGACAGCTTTGCACACTCTTGGCATTCTCGCAACCAGCTTCATGAGGTAGTCACCTGGAACGCATTTCAATTAACAGGTGTGCCTTGTTAAAAGTCCATTTGTGGAATTTCTTTCCTTCTTAATGTGTTTGAGCCAATCAGTTGTGTTGTGACAAGGTAGGGGTGGTATGCAGAAGATAGCCCTATTTGGTAAAAGACCAAGTCCATATTATGGCAAGAACAGCTCAAATAAGCAAAGAGAAACGACAGTCCATCATTACTTTAAGACATGAAGGTCAGTCAATAAGGAACATTTCCAGAACTTTGAAAGTTTCTTAAAGTGCAGTCGCAAAAACCATCAAGCGCTTTGATGAAACTGGCTCTCACGAGGACTGCCACAGGAAAAGAAGAACCAGAGTTACCTCTGCTGCAGAGGATAAGTTAATTAGAAATTGCAGACCAAATAAATGCTTCACAGAGTTCAAGTAACAGACACATCTCAACATCAACTGTTCAAAGGAGACTGTGTGAATCAGGACTTCATAGTCAAAGAAACCTCTACTAAAGGACACCAACAAGAAGAAGAGACTTGCTTGGTCCAAGAAACACGAGCAGTGGACATTAGACCGGTGGAAATTTGTCCTTTGGGCTGGAGTCCAAATTGGAGATTTTTGGTTCCAACCGCCATGTCTTTATGAGACACATTTTTTGTGAGACAGCTCAAGACGTATGCTTAGATATGAAAATAAATAGACATATTTTAGACAAAGAATTAAGCATAGTGATTATGGCTCTAGGTCGCAGGAAAAAGCTGAGCAATTGTATAAGTATAATATTATATAATTTCCCCATTTTGTTACATACCATATAGTTCAGTATTTGAATAATTTATTTTATACTGTCTTTTTTGCTCATCTTTATCAAGAGTGCCAATAATTTTGGACCTGACTGTATATGTATGAACATATCATGGTACAAATCACCCTTGGAGTGCTTGCCTTAGAGAAAGACATGTAAATACCCCATGGTTAAATCTGCCGTTGAATCTGATAACTAACTAAATGCGTTGAGTCCTCGCAAGTTCTTTTTTTCAAGAAGCGGACACCCTAGAGGTAACAAACAGCCTCCCTTGACCTTAAAGGGGAATGGAAACACTTCAGGAAGTAAATCTAAGGTCAAGGGAGGTTGTTTGTTACCTCACGGTGGCCGCTTCTTGAAACAAATACGGCCTCAGCCTCCCATGAATTCTGCTGCGGGATGTAAATTCCAAGTTTATTATGGAGTGTTTAAAGTGCCGTTCAAGCTACCTAGGCCTTTGTATTCGCCAAACGATCAATTTCTCAGCTTCTTAATTCACTTTGTGTGCCACCTCGAACGTGATCGCATTAATATAAAACAGCAATCGCAGCACTGGAGTATCTTGAATAGGACACAGAGGAACCAAAGCCAGTGATGAATTGCATGTGGAAGTGTTTCTATAGTTGCAATGGAAGAAATAAGTAATGCACATTTAACCAACGCAAGCAGTTTGTTGACGAATGAGCACAGGTTAGAGAAGGAATGACAACATTTTGGTGTAATTCTTTATTGTACAGGTGGTATTTAGTATTTAGAAGGAAAGTATATGGTAAAATGCATACTTTTTGGTAAGAATTCAAAAGAATTAAAAATCATTGAACACAATAATGAATTATGTACCCCTGCTTGTAGCTTATCAAAAAGAGCAGAGTGATCTGGTCTTATCATGTTTAACTGAATTGATACATTACAAGTTTGCTGCAATGCCAGATGAGCTGTGCAACACTGATATCCTCTTGGACACGCCACCCACTACCTATAGCTCCATCGACTTAGTCTTAGCTGGACCTAAGCCAATAGCTAGCGAGAAGGAAATGGCCCACCTGGAATCTTACCCTTGAGTATCAGCATACTGGACTAATTTCCATTAAGTACTGGTATGATACCTTGAAAATTATGTGACACTTAAAGTTGAATTTGCATTTTACGTATTGTTGATAGTAAGTTGATTGAACTTCAAGATAGCATTTCATCTCAAGAGATAGTCTCTTAGATTGTTCTTGATTTAGAATTAGATGCCAGATTACTCCGTGTTTAGACTGAAGAACTTTGAAAACCTAATTACGAAATGAATTTAGCTGGATTATTACCGCAACAAATATCTAATGAGCTGTATAGGCCCATCAAACTGTATACGGTCATAAATTGACAAGAAAATGGTCATCCAGAGGCGGTGCTTCTAGTGCCCGGTGATTTTAATGCAGGAAAACTGAAACCATTTCACCTAATTTCTACGAGCATGTCACGTGTGCAACTAGATGTGAAAAAACTCTAGATCACCTTTATTCCACAAACTGAAACGCTTTCAAAGCTCTCCCTTGCACTACATTTGACAAATCTAATCATAACCATCCTCCTGATTCCTGCTTACAAGCATAAACTCAAACAGGAATTACCAGTGACGCGTTCAATACTGAAGTGGTCTGATGAAGCGGATGCTAAGGTACAGGACACACAGTGACCGTACGTACATATCCCAACCAGAAGCCATGGATTATAGTTAACATCCGCACTGAGCTAAGGCTAGAGCTGCTGCTTTCAAGGAGCGGGACACTAATCTGGACGCTTATAAGATATCCCGCTACACTGTCCGATGAACTATCAAACAGCCAAAACATCAATACAGAACTAAGATCGAATCCTACTACACCGGCTCTGACGCTCGTCAGATGTGGCAGGACTTGCAAACTATCACGGATTACAAAAGGAAAATCAGCCGCAAGCTGCTCAGTGATGCAAGCCTACCAGACAAGCTAAATGCCTCCTATGCTTGCTTTGAGGTAAGCAACACTGACCCATACAAGAGAGCCAGCTGTTTCGGACGACTGTGTGATCACACTCTCCGTAGCCAATGTGAGTAAGACCTTTAAACAGGTCAACATTCACAAGGCCACAGGGCCAGTGGGATTACCAGGACGTGTACTTAGACCATGCACTGATCAGCTGGCAAGTGTCTTCACTGACATTTTCAACCTCTCCCTGACCCAGTCTGTAATACCTACATGTTTCAACAAGACCACCATAGTCCCTGTGACCAAGAATGCCAAGGTAACCTGTCTAAATCACTATCGCCCCATAGCATTCACATATTCCTGAAATGCTTTGAAAGGCTGGTCATGGCTCACATCAACACCATCATCCCAGACACCATGGATTAGCAGTCTTCATGGATCCACCTGTACCTGAATACCCAAGAATCGAACCAGTACCCGAGCAGGTCTGGATCCAGAATTCGAAATAATATCACGGGTCTGAATCGGACGTAATATGATTGTCAAGGGTATGTGTAATTTTAACTGACTTGTCCGGAAGGGCCCGTACAGATCCGAATGTGACTGCTACAGTAGAGAGAGATAGTGACATTTTATCATTTATCCAGCTGCTTTTGCTTTTCACGAGACAACAAGCTTGAGTGTAGCTTGTTGTTGTTGTTGGCCAATCATAAGTCATCAAAGCGGAAATAGGCTACAGTCATAGAGCCTCCATATGTGGCAAAAGTTAGGAGATATCTAATCAATGGAAGATGGAATTAAAATGATGGAATTCAAAGTTAAAGGAGAAGGATCCAACGACCAAGAGGCAACAGGTAGGCTGCTATTTAATATTCTGAATGGAGTCGTTATTTGTAACTGTACGATGAGAAAGTGCATGCACTGCAGCCTCAATTAGACTACCTAGCTAACTAGCTTCTCCCAGTTTTATGCATTCAAGACAGGCACTACGTAATCATATTTGATGATAAATAACCTAGCTATGGCAGCTATTGGTCTACTTGGTTGGTTGCTCTCTACTCTCCCTCCCTCCCTCCTCCCTGCTCCCGTGTCACTCGCTCAAAGTACGACCCCTCCACCCGCCTGCTAAAGTGGAACCTCTCTCTCCCTCCTCTCGCGCTTTATCAGCTCTGGTTAATAAAGTAGTTTAAAAAAATTACTTTTCTGCTGCTTCCCTCACTCGGATTGGGTCTAAATCCGACCAGGTCTCTACGGAACGGGTATAATTGTCCTCTGGTCCAATTGGAACGGGTCTCTATATTATTTATTCATACATATCGGGTCCAGTTGGGAAAGCCCCAGGTCCATTTCAGAACTAGTCCAACTTTTTGGACCAGTCAAGACCTCTACCCTGGACCCAGTTCGCATACTGCCCCAACAGATTCACAGATAACACAATCTCTATTGCACTCCACACTTCCCTTTCCCACCTGGATAAGAAGAACACCTATGTGAGAATCACAGGAGGCTGCTGAGGGGAGGGCGGCTCATAATAATGGCCAGGAATGAAGATAATGGAATGTGTTTGATGTATTTGATACCATTCCAGCCTTTACCACGAGCCCGTGGTAAATTAATTCCTCCCCAATTAAGGTGCCACCAACTGCCTGTGGTGAGAATGCTGTTCATGGACTACAGCTCAGCGTCCAAGCTCATCACTAAACTAAAGACCCTGGGATTGAACATCTCCCTCTGCAACTGGATCGTGGACTTCCTGACGGGCCGCCCCCAGGTGAAGAGGGTAGCCAACAACACATCCACCATGCTGAACCTCAACACGTGGTCCCCTCCTGTACACCCTGTTCACCCACGACTGCGTGGCCGTGCATAACTCCAACACCATCATTAAGTTTGCCGACAAAGATGAGATAGTTCTGATCACCAACGACGATGAGACAGCCTATAGGGAGGAGGTCAGAGACCTGGCAGTGTGGAGCCAGACCAAGAACCTCTCCCTCAACGTCAACAAGACAAAGGAGCTGATCATGGACTACAGGAAACTGAGGGCCGAGCACGGGTAGAGCGGGTTCTATCACTTAGGATCTATCATGGTCCACACACCAACATAGTTGTGCAGAGGGCACGACAACACCTCTTCCCCCCCAGGAGGCTGAAAATATTTGGTATGGGCCCTCAGATACTCAAACAGTTCTACAGCTGCATCATTGAGAGCATCTTGACTGGCTGCATCACCGCTTGGTATGGCAACTTCTTGGCACCCAACCGCAAGGCGCTACAGAGGGTTGTGCATACAGCCCAGTGCATCACTGGGGCTGAGCTCCCTGCCATCCAGGACTTCTATACCAGGCAGTGTCAGAGGAAGGCCCTACAGTTTTTCAAAGACTCCAGCCACCCAAGTCATAGACTGTTCTCTGCCAATTAAATAGTTAACCTAATAGCTATCTGCATTGACCCTTTTTGCACGAACCTTTCTACTCATCACATACGCTGCTGCTACTGTTCATTATCTGTTACTTCATTCCTAGTACATATCTACCTCAATTACCTCATACCACTGTACGTCGACTCGGTACTGGTACCCTGTGTACATAGCCAAGTTATCGTTACTCTATCAGGTAACAAGGCAAGACCAAGTGCAGACTGTGTGAAGTAACAATGTTTATTGTAACATCAGGGGCAGGCAAACGACAGGTCAAGGCAGGCAGGGGTCGATAATCCAGAGTAGAGGCCAAGGTACAGGACTACAGGCAGGCTCAGGGACAGGCAGGGTGGTCAGGTGGGTGGGTACAGGGTCAGGACAGGCAAGATCAAAAACCGGGAGGATGAGAAAAGAGAAACTGGAAAAAGCAGGCGCTGAGAAAAAAAACGCTGGTAGGCTTAAACAAACAAGATGAACTGGCAAGAGACAGAAAACACAGGGATAAATACACAGGGGATAATGGGGAAGATGGGCGACACCTGGAGGGGGGTGGAGACAATCCCAAAGACAGGTGAAACAGATCAGGGTGTGACATATTCATTGTGGATTTATTATAACTTTTATTATGTGTTTTACTTATCTATTATTTCTCTATTGTTGAGAAGGGCCCATAACCTGTTAGGGCTAGGGGGCAGCATTGACACGGCTGGATAAAAAACATACCCGATTTAATCTGGTTACCACTCCTACCCAGTAACTAGAATATGCATATACTTATTACATATGGATAGAAAAGACCCTAAAGTTTCTAAAACTGTTTGAATGGTGTCTGTGAGTATAACAGAACTCAAATGGCAGGTCAAAACCTGAGAGATTCCTTTACAGGAAGTGGCCTGTCTGACCATTTCTTGAACTTCTTTTCCATCTCTATCATTTACTAAGGATCTCTGCTCTAACGTGACACTTCCCACGTCGTCCATAGGCGCTCAGAGCCCGGGAAAAAACAGAATGTCGTCATTCCAGCCCCAGGCTGAAACACATTATCGCCTTTCTCAAGTGGCCGATCAAGGGACTCTGGGCTTATGCGCGTGACCCGACCGCCCCCGCCTTTGGGATTTTTTCCTCTGTTTGCCGAAAAGGAGATTCCCTGTCGGAATATTATCGCTTTTCTACGAGAAAAATGGCGTAAAAATTGATTTTAAACAGCGGTTGACATGCTTCGAAGTACGGTAATGGAATATTTAGAATTTTATTGTCACGAATTGCGCCATGCGCGCGACACTTCTTTACTATTTCGGATAGTGTCTGGAACGCACGAACAAAACGTCGCTATTCGGATATAACGATGGATTATTTTGGACCAAACCAACATTTGTTATTGAAGTAGCAGTCCTGGGTGTGCATTCTGACGAAGACAACAAAAGGTATTCAACCTTTTATAATAGTAAATATGATTATGGTGAGTGCTAAACTTGCCGGGTGTCTAAATAGCGAGCCCGTGATGCCTGGGCTATGTACTTAGAATATTGCAAAATGTGCTTTCACCAAAAAGCTATTTTAAAATCGGACATATCGAGTGCATAGAGGAGGTCTGTATCTATAATTCTTAAAATAATTGTTTATGCTTTTTGTGAACGTTTATCGTGAGTAATTTAGTAAAATGTTAGCGAATCCCCCGGAAGTTTGCGGGGGGTATGCTGGTTCTGAACGTCACATGCTAATGTAAAAAGCTGGTTTTTGATATAAATATGAACTTGATTGAACAAAACATGCATGTATTGTATAACATAATGTCCTAGGGTTGTCATCTGATGAAGATCATCAAAGGTGAGTGCTGCATTTAGCTGTCTTCTGGGTTTTGGTGACATTATATGCTGGCTTGAAAAATGGGTGTCTGATTATTTCTGGCTTGGTACTCTGCTGACATAATCTAATGTTTTGCTTTCGTTGTAAAGCCTTTTTGAAATCGGACAGTGTGGTTAGATTAACGAGAGTCTTGTCTTTAAATGGCTGTAAAATAGTCATATGTTTGAGAAATTGAAGTAATAGGATTTTTAAGGTTTTGAAAATCGCGCCTTAGCCTGCAAGTGGCTGTTACGTAGGTGGGACGAATTCGTCCCGCCTAGCCCAGAGAGGATAAGTAAGCATTTCACTGTTAGTCTACAACTTTTGTTTACGAAGCATTTGACAAATTCAATTTGATTTGATCCACATGTCAAAACATCTATTAACCTCTTGACGGTCGCCTAGGATAGGGGGCGCTACAGCGATTTTTGAAAAAAATTCGTGCCCATTTTAAACGGCCTCCTACTCAAACTCAGAAGCTAGGATATGCATATAATTAATACTTGTGGATAGAAAAAACCCTAAAGTTTCTAAAACTGTTTGAATGGTATCTGTGAGTATAACAGAACTCATATGGCAGTCAAAACCCCAAGACAGATCGTAACAGGAAGTGGAATTCTGAATTGCGGACTCAACTTCATCACTTTGCCTATAAATCACACCGTGAGCAATGGTTCATTGAGCACTTCCTATTGCTTCCACTAAATGTCCCCAGTCTTTACAAAGTGGTTTGAGCCTTCTACTGTGAAAACTGACACAATGAGAGTCTGTGGAACGTGGTCACATGAGGAGGGCCATCACCATTATGACGCCGGCGCCCCTGGCTACCCTCCCCTTTCGAAACATTTTGAAAGACAATGCAATCGTCCCCCTTGAATGTTATTGGAGCTCTGGTTGAAAAAGGCCCTAAAGATTTATGTTATACAACGTTTGACATGTTTGAACGAACGTAAATTTAAAAAAAATGCATTTTGTTGAAAGAGGAGTCCCGCGGCCGACGGAACTTTTGGAGCAGCCTTCAGAACGCGCTAACAAGAACAATCTATTGGAACATAAAGGATTAACTTTTTCGAACTAAAATACATTTGTTGTGGACCTGGGATTCCTGGAAGTGCCTTCTGATGAAGATAATCAAAGGTAAGGGATTATTGACAATAGTATACAAGAGTAGATTTGATATGCGATTGTTCCAAGATGGCGCTGACCTGTAACGGTAGCCTATTTTTCTGAGTATCGCATCCCCTTTTATCGCAAAGTGTGATTACCCAGTAAAGTTATTTTTAAATCTGGCATTACTGTCACAGAAGTTGTCATGTAGAGAAGAGGACCAAGGCGCAGCGGGAATATGGATACTCATATTTTAATTTTGGTGCAGGCCGTGGACCTCGCTCCACCCTCGCCGTCGCCCACTTTGATGGCGCCGATAGCTGTGCCGGGCAGACGGGCCACTCGGGCTGGGCCGGGGGACAGGAGGGCCCCTCGGGCTGGGCCGGAGGGCAGGAGGGCCCCTCGGGCTGGGCCGGAGGGCAGGAGGGGCCCTCGGGCTGGGCCGGAGGGCAGAAGGGCCCCTCGGGCTGGGCCGGAGGGCAGGAGGGCCCCTCGGGCTGGGCCGGAGGGCAGGAGGGCCCCTCGGGCTGGGCCGGAGGGCAGGAGGGCCACTCGGGCTGGACCAGAGGGCAGGAGGGCCACTCGGGCTGGACCGGAGGGCAGGAGGGCCACTCGGGCTGGACCGGAGGGCAGGAGGGCCACTCGGGCTGGACCGGAGGGCAGGAGGGCCACTCGGGCTGGACCGGAGGGCAGGAGGGCCACTCGGGCTGGACCGGAGGGCAGGAGGGCCACTCGGGCAGTTCAGGGCAGTCTGGCCACTCGAGCAGTTCAGGGCAGTCTGGCCACTCGGGCAGTTCAGGGCAGTCTGGCCACTCGGGCAGTTCAGGGCAGTCTGGCCACTCGGGCAGTTCAGGGCAGTCTGACCACTCGGGCAGTTCAGGGCAGTCTGGCCACTCGGGCAGTTCAGGGCAGTCTGGCCACTCCGGCAGTTCAGGGCAGTCTGGCCACTCCGGCAGTTCAGGGCAGTCTGGCCACTCTGGCGACTGTTGACTGGCGGGCAGCTCTGACGACTGTTGACTGGCGGGCGGCTCTGACGACTGTTGACTGGCGGGCGGCTCTGACGACTGTTGACTGGCGGGCGGCTCTGACGACTGTTGACTGGCGGGCGGCTCTGACGACTGTTGACTGGCGGGCGGCTCTGACGACTGTTGACTGGCGGGCGGCTCTGACGACTGTTGACTGGCGGGCGGCTCTGACGACTGTTGACTGGCGGACGGCTCTGGTGACTGTTGACTGGCGGACGGCTCTGGTGACTGTTGACTGGCGGGCGGCTCTGGTGACTGTTGACTGGCGGGCGGCTCTGGTGACTGTTGACTGGCGAGGCTGGGCTGACGACTGTTGACTGGCGGGCGGCTCTGACGACTGTTGACTGGCAGGCGGCTCTGACGACTGTTGACTGGCGGGCGGCTCTGACGACTGTTGACTGGCGGACGGCTCTGGTGACTGTTGACTGGCGGGCGGCTCTGGTGACTGTTGACTGGCGGGCGGCTCTGGTGACTGTTGACTGGCGAGGCTGGGCTGACGCACTAGTCTCCTGATGCGTGGGGCTGGTACTGGACGTGCCAGCCTGGAGACACGCACCTCCATGCTAGTGCATTTAGCGGGAAACACCGGACCTTTGAGGCGCACTGGCGTTCTTGAGCGCAGGGTTGGCATCACCCCTTCCGGCTCGATGCCTACTTCGCCCTGGCACATGCGGGGCGCTGGTACTGTGCCTACCGGCCTGAAAATCCCAGGCCTCACCACAGCCCCAACCCCAAAGCACGGGACCTGTCCAGTCTGCCCTACACGGGTACGGGGAGCTGGCCTGGGGCTCCAATCTCGCCCCGCCAAATAGCCCTTGTGCCCCCCCCCTAAAAAATTCTTGGGGCTGCCTCTCGGGTTCTACCTGCCTCCCAGGCAGGTTGTCACAGTGGACCCGCAACTGCTCCCATGTCCAGTCAATCCTTTCCGTCAATACTTCCAGCGACCAGGAATCCATCACCTCCCGAGCGCGCTGCTTCCAACATTCCTCCCTCACTTGCCTCTGTCCTCTTCTCCGCTGCTTGGTCCTTTGGTGGTGGGTGGTTCTGTCACAGAAGTTGTCATGTAGAGAAGAGGACCAAGGCGCAGCGGGAATATGGATACTCATATTTTAATTTTCAAAAAAAAGAGTAAAGTATCCACTGAATAAACAATAAACACAACAGTGACAGTCTTACAGGCATACAAAACGCAGTGCAAGTACAACCACCCACAACCCCAAAGAAAAACACACACACCTATATAGGACTTCCAATCAAAGGCAACTCAACACACCTGCCTTCAATTGGAAGTCCCAATCAACAATACAAACATACCCAACACAAACATGCCACGTCCTGACCAAAACTAAAACACTAGCTCCATCTGCTGGTCAGGACGTGACAATTACAGGTGCTTTCAAGAGATATTCATCTATAAATCTTAGAATGACAATATTACATTTTAAAAATGTTTTCGAATAGTAATTTAGTAAATTGTAGCGCTGTTTCACCGGATGCATTTGAGGGACAATAGTTAGTCAACGTCACGCGCCGATATAAAATGCTGTTTTTATATATAAATATGAACTTTATTGATCAAAAGAATGCATGTATTGTGTAACATGATGTCCTAGGAGTGTCATCTGATGAAGATTGTCAAAGGTTAGTGCTGCATTTAGCTGTTTTTTGGTTATTTGTGATGCATGTGGTTGGTCGGAAAATGGCTATGTGGCTACTTTTACGATATACTCCTCTAACATAATCTAATGTATTGCTTTTGCTGTAAAGCCTTTTTGAAATCGGACAACGTGGTTCGATTCAGGAGAGGTGTATCTATAAAACGATATAACATAGTCCTATATTTGAAAAAAACATTTTTTAATGTTGTTATGCTAATGGAGATAGGATTTTTTGCTGGAGCCCGCCCAGAGGTTAAAGGTGAACATTTTATGGATATTTTCTCAACTTACTTTGCTAAAGTTTTTCACATGTCCCTTTAAGGAATGTCATTGAGATGTATTTTTTTTGTTGTTGCAGAGAATGAAAGTTGTGGACTGGAAAATAAAGCTACGGAATGTCCTGCAAATTCCAAGTCCACGGTTTGGGCACAGGAATGTCTGCCAATCACACTTCCACTTCCTAATCCGAGCCACAAAACCTGCAATGCTCTGTCCACAAAGCTGTGAAATCAATCCCAGGATATCTATGTATTTCCATTTTCAGTGGGTCAAGACTTCTGGAGAGGCAAAACATTGAGGAAGTAGGATGGAATATCAGTGCTCTTCAATGTAGGTATCCTTTCCCTTAAGAATGTTTTTGTTTGTTTTGTGTTTAGATAAATCCATGTTATCAGTAGGCTGCAGGGGCTTTCTTACTCTTTCTTACCCATGACATTGAGATGTTCTGATTTTGAAAGCAATTTGGCTCCCCGACTGTGATAATGGCAACACATGTGTTAGCATAGTAGCCCTATCAGACACTTAATCAGAATCCTCAACTACATCAACCGCTAAAGAGGTGTGACATATTGTAGCTGCTGTCGCAAATGTCTTAATCAAAAATATAACTAGTGAATTGAATTTTGAAGTACATTTTTACCGTCATAGCCAGGAATTCAGTACATTTTCTGACTTTACAGTTCTATTTGTGGGGGGAGGACAAATGTACCTAGATATTGACAAATGCACCTGCATATTTTGTCAGATGCACTTATTTATCCACTCAAAAATTATCCAAACGTGAAATCTTGTGAACGGCTACTCGGCTATCTTAGATGGAGGAGAATTTGAATTTGCTGGAAGGAGAGACATGAGCTTCCTTGTCAGTCTGAGACAGATTTTCTTGGTCTGCTGTCAGAAGATTAGAAATCTCCCTTAGCCGTGAAAAGGCTCTTAATCCCAGCCCCTGATCCAACATGCCACACAGAGGAAGCTTTTATTTATTCACTCTGATGTCTCGCACAGCATAGGAAAGTCACAAAGAAAACTTTCGGTTTTCACGGAACAGAAGTTGTCCAGGGAATTTTGGAAAGACTGCTTTTAGGTTGCCTGCTTGTCTTTGCCATGACACATGCAATGCATGTACACAGTGTTAGATATATTTTCCTTCATGGTGTAGTGTAATGTATAGGCCTAAATGGGCACTTCTCCATGCTTTTAACATCTGTCGTCCCTGTTATTGTAGAACTAGGTTCTATCACAATGGAACTGGGTTATTTTCTTTCTTTCCTGTGAATTCGACATGAATCTGGTATTCACAGTTGATGCTAACAAGTGAGCAGTTCCTTAATAAACCATGAGTTAGCCAATAGTGTTTGTTCAACACCTGAGTAGCATTCTTAAAACATTCTACCCACTGGGCACAGCACATCATTTCAACTTGGAAATGTGGGTAATATTTGGTTGAGATGTTGATCAATGAGATTTCAACCTTTAATCACCCACTCAAAAATGCAGCCAGAAGTTTGTTGAATTCAAATGTATTATCGCTACGCTTTCAACCATTTAAAAGCAAAACAAAGTTCAAATGGGAATACAGTTATCAGATAGTGTATTTCCGCAACAACTAAATGTGTTATCACTGTGCTTAACTTAATAGCACAACCAAATGACCTGGATTGCAGTTGAGATTATATTAAAAGCACATAGTGCAAGTGACCAATGATGCTCGAGATTCTGTGCAGATTATTATAGCATTGTGAAGATCTCCACAGACCTGCAACCTTTGCATGTAATCTTGAACATGCACACGTTCTATGATTACGTCAGAAGACATTTATAGTTACAGTAACCTCAAAACGTGTGTTAATAATTTTAAAGTTTAATAAATAATTTTACATTAGTTTATAAGAGCCTTAACTTCAGGCTATTTACTTTCTTAGAGAAGAATATTGAATTGTGTTTGGTTGACAACCCAACCAAATATCAACATTTAAAGAAGATGTATGTAATGCTTGGATAGTTCCATCTGAGCCACTGGCTTAAAACCTCTTGGGGCTAGGTGGGACGCTAGCGTGCCACCCGTGGTGCACTCCATCAACAGCAGGTGCATTTCAAGAGCGGCAAATTTGAATCCAAATAAATGTCAAAATTCAAATTTTTCAAAAATACAACTATGTTACACCATTTGAAAGATAAACATCTCCTTAATCTAACCACGTTTTACGATTTCAAAAAGGTTTTACGGCGAAAGCATAAATTTAGAGTATGTTAGGACAGTACATTTACAAGAGTTGTGTGTAATGTTTTGTCAAGTCAAAGACAGGGTCACCAAAACCATAAAACCAGCTAAAATGATGCACTAACCTTTTACAATCTCCATCAGATGACACTCCTAGGACATTATGTTAGACAATGCATGCATTTTTAGTTCTATCAAGTTCATATTTATATACAAAAACAGCGTTTTACTATGGCATTGATGTTGAGGAAATCGTTTCCCTCCAATAACCGGCAGTCAAGTCAGCGTCAGAAATTAAATAATTAAAATTAGAAAACATTGGTAAAATATTATATTGTCATTTAAAGAATTATAGATTTACATCTCTTGAACGCAATCAACTTGCCAGATTTAAAAATAACCTTACTGGGAAATCACACTTTGCAATAATCTGAGCACTGCGCCCAGAAAAATACGCGTTGCGATACAGACTAGACGTCATGTTGGGGAGATCTAAAATCGAAAATACTATGTAAATAATCCATTACCTTTGATTCTCTTCATCAGATGTCACTTCCAGGTATCACAGGTCCATAACGAATGTAGTTTTGTTCAAAAAAGCTCATCATTTATGTCCAAAAATCTCCGTCTCGTTAGCACATGATGTAAGCCAGCCGGACTTCTCGTCATGAACGAGGGGAAAAAATATATTTCCGTTCGTTCAAACATGTCAAACGTTGTATAGCATAAATCATTAGGGCCTTTTTTAACCAGAACATGAATAATATTCAAGGTGGACGAATGCATACTCTTTTATAACGTATTGGAACGAGGGTACCCAACATGAACTAGCGCGCCAGGTGTCTAATGGGACATCACCGTTCCATGGCTCTTGTTCGGTCAGATCTCCCTCCAGAAGACTCAAAACACTTTGTAAAGGCTGGTGACATCTAGTGGAAGCAATAGGAAGTGCCAAAATATCCCTAAACCCCTGTGTTTTTCAATGGGATAGGTTTAAAGTCAATACAACACATCAGGTATCCACTTCCTGTCAGAAAATGTCTCAGGGTTTTGCCTGCCAAATGAGTTCTGTTATACTCACAGACACCATTCAAACAGTTTTGGAAACTTTAGAGTGTTTTCTATCCATATATAATAAGTATATGCATATTCTAGTTACTGGGTAGGATTAGTAACCAGATTAAATCGGGTACATTTTTTTTATCCAGACGTGCAAATGCTGCCCCCTAGACCCAACAGGTTAATCCTATTCTTTAACTTGTATTTTTGTTTGATTTGGAGACGTGAATCCAACATATCATTTGTTATCTTGTCAACAAGTTAATAGGATATCTAGCTACTCTATTGCAAAAGTGATATTGAATTGTGTTTGGTTGTCACCACAACCAAATATAAACATTTGAAGGAGATGTATCTTTTATGCCACTGACTTAGTCTGGCTTAATTCCAGTTGGTCTACAAATGAATAATTGATATCTCAACCAAAAACAATACGACAAAATTCAATCAAAATTGATTTAAACTGAATTTAAAGTTCGATTTCATCCTAGTCTTTAACTTTTGGTTGAGATGGAGATGTGAATCCAACATATTAATTATTAATTTGTAGAAAAACTGGAATTTAACCCAGCCTAACTCAGTGGCACAGATGGAGCTATCCAAGCAGAAGTGTTGACAACCAAACACAATTCAATATCCAATTTGTCTACAAAATAATAATTGATGTGTTGGATGCTCGTCTCCATCAACCAAAAATCTAAGTTAAAGAATAGGGCTAAATCTAATCAAACTTTATATGCACTTTAAATAAGGTTTGACTTGACCTAGTCCTTTTCTTTAACTTACATTTTTGGTTGAGATGGAGACATGAATCTAACATTTTAATGAACTTGAAGATTCCATTTGAAATCAACCAGAGCTTGAAACCTTATCGCTGTATGTATTGTTTATTTTGAGTTGAACCCTGGGTTGAATTAAAACAATAGCTGTTGTGTTCGCAAATGCTATGTAGGCCTAAATAGTATCATTGATGCTATATGATTTATGAAATATGATTACATTACATTTTCCCTTTTAAGCCTACCCTTATTTCTCTCAAATTACGTGCACAAATTTGTTTACATCTGCAACGATGTACGCTGAGAGTCAGGAAGCAAGTTCAGGGAGTGAATACATTTAATAAATAAACAAACACAACAAGGACCACGAACAGCACACCCACATGACACAGATACACAAACAATAACGCCTGGGGAAGAAACCAAAGGGAGTGACATATGTCGTGGAAAATTGCAAGATTATATTATAATGCTTGTATTGTATTATAATGGTTGTTTTATTCGACAGAATAGAGTATTCTGTTAACTATTGTGTGTGTGTTTTACTGAGGATGGGCCTCTATGAGATAGCACTGACAGAGGAGATTTACGATGTCTTTGGGTGATAAAACCTAAAGAGCATTCCAGAATAACATGAGGTAATGTTTTTGTGCTATGAAGTACCAGGAACGAGATTAGAACCTCGTTTTAGGGACCAAACTGAACGATAATTTATAGTGAATGCTTTCTGGCTATGGGATACTCCTCTCTCAAGTAAAAGTCTTTCTTTGTGAACTGTTCCTAAGATCTGTGGTTCGTCATTTAGGTTGAGAGGGGTGTATCTTGGCTATAAAAGATCTTTGTACTTTTGTGTTGTCACTTTCAATGGTTCAATAGAAATGGCGCATCATTGAAAGTCAAGTGCTTTTGCAAAGCTTTTATTATTAAAGATGTAGTTTAAGTATAACTCTGACTAGTGTGTGAAGTTTGTAACTCTCCTCATTTGGTAATGCAGAAATTAGCCGCCACATTTGGCGACGGGGATGGGATGTGAATCTTCACTTGGTTACCGTTCCCGACGATCTGGGCAAATCGTGCACGAGGGATCTCTCAAACTTGGGATCTCAGGGATACCACACTTCGGGAATGAAGCAGATGGACCCACCTTTGATCTGAGAGGCAGCGAGCCAAGTGGATACCACATCTCCAAGTTTTTTTCAAAGAAAGATGTGAGCAAACCACACTTGAAGTCGAGTTTTTAGAAAAGCCTCTGTTACGTAGGCTCTGAGTGTGTATTCCTTTGTGAAGGGGGCACCTTGGAGGCGTAAGCAGGGCCGAGTCAGTGGAGGATGATCTGAGAGTCAGTCAACTCAAAGACACCGATCAATGGTCGGTTGCGGGCGACCTAGAGCCGTCCTGACACTGAATTGATCACAGTGGGGATTGGTGCGGTCTGTGGGGGTGAGGGGCTAGGGTGACTGTGTGTTCTGTGTTAAACATGGTACTTGGTGAAGCCCTATTGGAAGAAGGACCTCGTTCTGAAAGTGTCTGTGTGACTGTCTAAGTGACCCTCAGAGGTGGTGAATTCCAATTATTTTAAATGTGCTAGCCAGGTATGCCCTGGGTTACTCTGTGTGAGTATTTTGTTTGGGGACCACTAGGTAATCTTTGTAGGAGCGTTCTGTGTGAGCGGGGTAGGTTGACTCTGTGTGGGTAACCTTTCAATTATGTTCTGATGTTCTGTGTGGACATCTGACCAGTTCTGTGTGAGCATCTGACCAATCCTGTGTGGGTGATTCTTAAAGGTCTGTGTGAGTACATAAGAATTTTTACGTTTTATATGGATTCTGTGAATATATGAAAATATGATAAATTGTATGTGTGTTTAATCGATTACTAGAGATTTGATAAAGTAATGCTGACAACATAATTAGATACAATTTAAACCACTCATTCTTAGACATACGTAGGTTTTGAGTTGGTATCTTTAATGGATAATTTGATAAAGATGAGGTTTTAAGCACTATTAAACTGTCTAACAAAATCTGGGCAATTGTGTTCTAGAAACCGATTGGAGTGTGTCCACTTTTGGTTATCTTACCCTAACGATGTAACTATAAATGCTTATTGGATTATCTCTGTCTGGGTACAACAGTTGAAATAAAACTGCCCTTAAGGTCTGAAAATGTTTTATTTTTTCTTCCCACTATGTGAGGAGTTGGTAGATTTATTGAATAAACCGTTTTCCATAAAGTTAGAGCGAATTAAGATGGAATCTCGACGCAATTTATGTCGTACAAAGCCTAGGGTATCCATCAAACTAATTATCATTGCGTGATTAATGTGATGTCGTAAAGTAATTGAAATACGTTGCATGAGAAAACATAACCTACTTTTATTAAAAGGCGCAAGATCTGTTTCCTAGTCAATGTAACGGCTGTCTGAAGAGAGAGTAGACCAAGATGCAGCGGAGTTAGTGTTCATCTTCAGGAATTTATTAACCGTAAGAACACTATACAAAAAACAAGAAAACCGACAGCCAAACAGTACTGTCAGGTGCAAACACGAACGAGACAGCAAACAATCCCCCACAAAACCCAAAGGAAAAACAGGCTCCTTATGTGTGACTCCCAATCAGCAACAACGAACTACAGCTGTGCTTGATTGGGAGCCACACATGGCCCAAATCAAAGAAATACAAAAACATAGAAAAATTAACATAGAACGCTCACCCAATGTAACACCCTGGCCTAGCCAAAATAAAGAACAAAAACCCCTCTCTATGGCCAGGGTGTTACAGTACCCCCCCCCCAAAGGTGCGGACTCCGGCCGCAAAACCTGACTCTGAAGGGGAGGGTCCGGGTGGGCCTTCTTACGGCGGCGGCTCAGGTGCGGGACGCGGCCTCCGCTCCACCCTCGGCGTCGCCCACTTAGGTGGCGCCCCTGGCCGCGCCGGAGGACTGGTGGGTGAACCTGACTGCGCCCGGCTGGCGGGCGATTCTTGCAGTGCCTGGCTGGCGGGATACCCTGGCTGCGCCCGTCTGGCGGGGGACCCTGGCGGCTCCGGCAGCTCCAGGCTGGCTGGCGGGCGTCGGTGGCTCCGGGCTGGCGGGCGGCCCCGGCGGCTCTTGGCTGGCGGGCGGCTCTGGCGGCTCTGGCCCAGGATTCACCAGACTGGGGAGACATGAAGGAGGCCTGGCCCTGGGCGCAGGCACAGGACTCACCAGGCTGGCGGGCGGCTCTGGCGGTTCCGGACAGGCGGGCGGCTCTGGCGGCTCCGGACAGGCGGGTGGCTCTGGACAGGCGGGCGGCTCTGGTGGCTCTGGACAGGCGGGCGGCTCTGGACAGGCGGGCAGCTCTGGACAGGCGGGCAGCTCTGGCAGGCGGCTCTGGCGGCTCTGGACTGGCGGGCGGCTCTGGCGGCTCCGGACTGGCGGGCGGCTCTGGCGGCTCCGGACTGGCGAGACCCACTGGAGGCCTGGTCCTAGGAGGAGGCACAGGACGGACCAGGATGGGGAGACCCACTGGAGGCCTGGACCAAGGAGGAGGCACAGGATAAACCGGGCTGTGGGGGAGCACTGGAGTTCTGGTACTTAGGCTATTTACCCACACTCCAGGCTCAATGCCCACTTTGGCCCGGCATGGGCGGAGCGCAGGCATTGGGTGAACTGGACCCTCCCATCGCCCTGGAGACACAGTGCGCAGAGCCGGTGCAGGATAACCTGGACCGAAAAGGGGCACTGGAGACCAGACGCGCTGAGCCGGCACAATCCGTCCTGGCTCGATGCCTGCACTCGCATGGCACTTGTGGGGGGCTGGCCTATAGCGCACCTGGCTATGCACGTGCACTGGAGACACCGTGCGCTTCACAGCATAACACGGTGCCTTACCAGTACCACGCTGCCTGCCGTAAGCACGGAGAGTTGGCTCAGGTCTCCAACCTGACTCTGCCACACTCCCCGTGTGCCCCCCCAATTGTTGTTTGGGGCTGCCTCTCGTGCCTGTTGCGCTCCCTTGCCTCATACCAGCGCCTCTCCGCTCTCGCTGCCTCGATCTCCCACTGCGGGCGGCGATACTCCCCAGCTTGAGCCCATGGTCCTTTACCGTCCAGTATCTCCTCCCATGTCCACGAGTCCTGAACGCTCTTCTCCTGGTGCTGCTCCTTCCTCCGCTGCTTGGTCCTTTTCTGGTGGGGGATTCTGTAACAGCTGTCTGAAGACAGAGTAGAGCAAGGTGCAGTGGAGTTAGTGTTCATCTTCAGGAATTTATTAACCGTAAGAACACTATACAAAAACAAGAAAACCGACAGCCAAACAGTACTGTCAGGTGCAAACACGAACGAGACATAAAACAATCCCCCACAAAACTCAAAGGAAAAACAGGCTCCTTATGTGTGACTCCCAATCAGCAACAACGAACTACAGCTGTGCTTGATTGGGAGCCAGACACGGCCCAAAACAAAGAAATACAAAAACATAGAAAAATGAACATAGAACGCCCACCCAATGTAACACCCTGGCCTAGCCAAAATAAAGAACAAAAACCCCTCTCTATGGCCAGGGCGTTACAGTCAATGAATGTCGATTTTACTCTTTGACTGCTAATCTATTCATTTGACATGTGAGAATCATCGCCGGAGTAACGTTTGGACCTTTAAATTAGGGCTATTTTCTGGGAAATTGTCTCGGTAGTACGTGCCTGATTTTACGACTACAGACAATTGTAAATTGCTTTATTTGCGGGGAGTCTTGGTCATTTAAATAGCAGTGGTGGTTCAGTGGTAGAATTCTCACCTGCCACGCGGGAGGCTCAGGTTTGTTTCCCGGCCAATGCACCAATTGACTAAAATCTAGTTGTAATTCAACTATTGGTATGTTTTGCCTGGAAAGATACGGTCGCTAGTATTTGTTTAAGATATAAACTGAACGTTTTAATAGCTTGTTTAGTATTAAATTAAGAGACTAATTCATTCAACATAAATAGCGAGGCAATTTTGATGTAATACGTTGTCTGTTGCCTAAATGGTCTGCTGAAATAACATATTGCGAATAGGAGTCATATTTAAATAACTGAATCAAGAAGAGACAGTTACCTAAATCTAATGAATTATAATAATAGCGGAGAGGTAATTGCGATAGAGTTGTGCCCACCGCAATGTGTTTTTTATTCTTATGGATTGACTGATGTATTTTATAGATTTGGCTCTTTACATGTTATTTTTAAAGTCTTGGACATTTCATAAGTGTGAAGCCGAAAGAGAAGAGAAAGTTGTAAAGTTTGGTTTTAATCTTACGATAGAGGTAAGGCAGAACGTTGTTTGAGTAGGGTTTATATTTTTTCCTACTGGTAAGGATAGGAGAGTTGGTTGTGCGCGCTGGGCTATATTGGGCTGTAAGGGATTCAGGTGTGAATAAGGAAACATTTTGTGATAATGTATTCTGATGATTGTTGCTTGGTTTATTGTTTAGGTAACACCAGTGAATTTGAGAAGGAAGTTAATGTATTCTAACATTATAATCTGTTTCCATTACGTGGAACAATGTCAGGTCATTAAAGTGGATTGCAGTGTGAGTTTATTTTTACAGGGACAGTGCAAATGAATCACAGGTGTGTGTGTGTCTAATGGCAGGGTATTCCAGACATGGGAAGCTCTCACACTGAAAGCAGATTGACTAAAGGTGCTTTTCCTTAAGGGAACTATACAGTCATCTCTCACAGCGGACCTTGTGGATCTGCTGCCATAAGGTTTGGCTTTTCTGTTTAACAAAAGTACTGAGTGGAGGGGGAGCCTGGACATTTAGAATCTTGAATACAAGACAGGCGTCAGTGTATTGCACAATATTTTTTTCCAACTCAGGAGCTTATGCTTTCCATAGCTATTGGGCTTCCTATCAAGCACTTTGAGAGCCTGTTTGTAGACAGACTGAATGGGTTTTAATGTTGTACAGCAAGCTTGGGCCAAACTAGTAAAGTAGTATGTTAAGTGGGGGAGTATCATAGATTTGAAGTATAGTTTTGTTACCTCTGTAGTCAAACAATTTCATATGTTTTGGAAATTAGCTAGGTTGAATTTGGTTATTTGAGTTATCTTTTTCATTTGCTTTTTAAAAGAGAGGTGGGATCAAGTATGATGCCGTGGTACTTAAAATCAGATACCACCTGGAGCTTTTCCCCTGATACACAGACATCTGTCTCAGGGGCATCAGTTGTTTTCTTTGTGACTAACATGCAGACTGTGTTTATTTTTTATTGAGATGCAAACATGAGTCCCTGAGCAACTTTGTCATCTGAATCATTACAGTAGTGAGTTCTTGTGTAGCTTGTTGTTTGTCATTTGCATGCATTTATCACTGTATCATCTGCATACATTGGAACTTCAGACCCTGTACAGACAGAAGGAAGATTATTAATGTACGAGCTGAACAGTATTGATCTTTGGGGAATGCAAACATTGTAGATATGAGTGGAAAAAAGTTGGTTTTGACTCTTACGCTGATGAGACAGCACAAACTTTTTAAAGGTTTTAGATTTATTAAACAGGTTTGTTTTTACTACATTTATGCAACAGGTGGAAATGATTTGATTGCTGGAAAGGGGTTATGGGTTTGTTTATTGTTTATTTTAGGTGTTGATTTTACTTAATTAAACATTGTATTATCTGATGTGTTTGAGTAGGATTCTTTCTTCCGGGACGGATGGAAGTTACCTAAAGTATGTATGTTTAACCTGTTAGGGCTAGGGGGCAGCATTGACACGGCTGGATAAAAAACATACCCGATTTAATCTGGTTACCACTCCTACTCAGTAACTAGAATATGCATATACTTATTACATATGGATAGAAAACACCCTAAATTTTCTAAAACTGTTTGAATGGTGTCTGTGAGTATAACAGAACTCAAATGGCAGGTCAAAACCTGAGAGATTCCTTTACAGGAAGTGGCCTGTCTGACCATTTGTTGAACTTCTTTTCCATCTCTATCATTTACTAAGGATCTCTGCTCTAACGTGACACTTCCCACGTCGTCCATAGGCGCTCAGAGCCCGGGAAAAAACAGAATGTCGTCATTCCAGCCCCAGGCTGAAACACATTATCGCCTTTCTCAAGTGGCCCATCAAGAGACACTAGCTTATGCGCGTGACCCCGACCGCCCCCGCCTTTGGGATTTTTTCCTCAGTTTGCCGAAAAGGAGATTCCCTGTCGGAATATTATCGCTTTTCTACGAGAAAAATGTCGTAAAAATTGATTTTAAACAGCGATTGACATGCTTCGAAGTACGGTAATGGAATACTTAGAATTTTATTGTCACGAATTGCGCCAAGCGCGTGACACTTCTTTACTATTTCGGATAGTGTCTGGAACGCACGAACAAAACGCCGCTATTCGGATATAACGATGGATTATTTTGGACCAAACCAACATTTGTTATTGAAGTAGCTGTCCTGGGTGTGTATTCTGACGAAGACAACAAAAGGTAATGAAATTTTTATAATAGTAAATATGATTATGGTGAATGCTAAACTTGCCGGGTGTCTAAATAGCGAGCCCGTGATGCCTGGGCTATGTACTTAGAATATTGCAAAATGTGCTTTCACCAAAAAGCTATTTTAAAATCGGACATATCGAGTGCATAGAGGAGGTCTGTATCTATAATTCTTAAAATAATTGTTATGCTTTTTGTGAACGTTTATCGTGAGTAATTTAGTAAAATGTTAGCGAATTCCCCGGAAGTTTGCGGGGGGTATGCTAGTTCTGAACGTCACATGCTAATGTAAAAAGCTGGTTTTTGATATAAATATGAACTTGATTGAACAAAACATGCATGTATTGTATAACATAATGTCCTAGGGTTGTCATCTGATGAAGATCATCAAAGGTGAGTGCTGCATTTAGCTGTCTTCTGGGTTTTGGTGACATTATATGCTGGCTTGAAAAATGGGTGTCTGATTATTTCTGGCTTGGTACTCTGCTGACATAATCTAATGTTTTGCTTTCGTTGTAAAGCCTTTTTGAAATCGGACAGTGTGGTTAGATTAACGAGAGTCTTATCTTTAAATGGCTGTAA
This sequence comes from Salmo salar, assembly GCF_965601325.2. Classification (NCBI taxonomy): domain Eukaryota; kingdom Metazoa; phylum Chordata; class Actinopteri; order Salmoniformes; family Salmonidae; genus Salmo; species Salmo salar. Next base: position 63,903,883 of record NC_138299.1, read on the forward strand.
AATAGTCATATGTTTGAGAAATTGAAGTAATAGGATTTTTAAGGTTTTGAAAATCGCGCCACAGGATAGCCGTGGCTGTTACGTAGGTGGGACGAATTCGTCCCGCCTAGCCTAGAGAGGTTAAGGAGACATAGGCGAACACATCTACATTTTTATTAAATGCCTGGGATTAAATATTGCTGATTCCTTACGCTGAGAAATGTACTACATTTGCGATAGAGGAAAAATTATTACATTTAGATAGTAATGATATCAGGATAATTGTATCTATGTTACGCTCGTCGTTAGAAATGGACCAAGGCGCAGCATGCGTAGAGTTCCACATGATTTAATAAATGAAACTCAACAAAACAAATACAGAAGCAAACGAAACGTAAAATCATGGTGTGCTCACAGGCACTACACAAAAACAAGATCCCACAATCACAGGTGGGAAAAAGGGCTGCCTAAGTATGATCCCCAATCAGAGACAATGATAAACAGCTGCCTCTGATTGGGAACCATACCAAGCCAACAAAGAAATAGAAACATAGATATGCCCACCCAAGTCACACCCTGACCTAACAAAATAGAGAATAAAAAAGGCTCTCTAAGGTCAGGGTGTGACAATCTAAGGGTAGCATATGTTCAATTAAGAATACATATACATTGATGTAGATTAAAATTAATGATTTAAGCGAGTACAGTGGAATTATTATTATTATTATTAGGTTTTGTTTGTAGTTAACTTTTGGGTTTCTGAATCGGTGTAGTATAATGAATGCTAACGAAGTGTTTTGTGTTTTTCTTTTGGAAAATGGGGATTTCATTGTCTCTCTTTGGAATGTTTCCTGGGGCTATAATCTTTGGGAGAGTGAGTCAGATTGAGGCCGTAAACGACCAAAATTGAAAAGGCCTGGCAATTTTTTGTTTGTTTTTACTTTAGGGTTTCCATATACCCACACACAACACATTTGTTATAACTATTTGTTGGTGTTTTTAAAATACTATGTTTGATTTGTTTTTCTATTTCGTTTGGGTTTGGTGAGTTTTCCATTTGACTTAGTGCTAAGATATCTTAAAGGGGCACCCACACACATGGAATTTTAATAAGTTTATATTTTCTGAGTTTTAATTAAACACGTGAATTCTTTTGATAAATGAATGTTCTGGGAACCTGGGATTCGACATGTAGGAAATGTTTGACTATTTTGTTTCATTTGTCTAGTATAGTAAGAAGCACTTTCTGAAGGGTTTGTATGACGTATGACCCGTATCATGACTTTTCATTGTGGCTTGATCACCCTCATTGGAAAGCCATTTGGATAATGAATTTAAGGTCATTTGTTATACTGATTTCAAGATAATTCGTGAAATTGATCATTATGATGGAGTTTATAGTTCTTAGGCATATTTGTAATTTAGACCAATGTGAAGGAGAGGGCAAATAACTAAGGGTAGGCTGCTTTAAGTCTATTTTCCTATGACAATATGGGTTCAATAATTCTTCTTTGTGGAGTTTTTCAGAGTAGTGATTTTAATTTGATTGTTATTTGAAATGTTGTTTTTTCTTGTGACCAGTAGTAGTGTTGTTTTATACATTACTCTCATGGAGAGTTATGTGTTAAAAATGGGGGAGGATACAGTCCTTTGAGGTTTTGGATTGAAGTTTACACACCTTGAGTGATATGTGAAGGAGTGTATTGTTGTGTTGTTTGTTCTGTTCTATTCCCGATGGGTTATAGGTCTAACTTCCTGATCTATTGGCTCTGCGATGAAGTTGAAATTATGATGGGAAGTATAAGCCAATTTGAAAGAATAGTTTCAATAGAATGTGTTGTTATTCTCCTTGATATATGTTTAGACATTTGTATTAAGAATAATTGGTAAAAGTAATAATTTATCATATGGTTAATGAACTGAACTAAACTGTTCTGATCTGTTCTTTCGAGGTTATCATGAAAAGTGACGGTATCTTAATGCATGAAAGTATCTTAATGCATGAAAGAGATATTTGGACCGAACAGTGTGTGTACCTCAAACCCCTCTAACTGGCTGAAGAAGAAGACAAAGGCATTGAATATGGCTCGGTCCGCACCACTTCTACCGAGAGAAAGGAGCCGAGCCAGAAATCGGTGTACAGTATCCGATCTAAACTATCAACTGCTTTTCTGTCATGTTTTTCTCAGGAGTGTGAGTGGAGTCCACGTGGATTGAGCATTGGGAGAGATCTGTTCTAAACTTCTCTCATGTTGCTGTTATTCTGGTTGACGAATGGACAAGAAATAATGGGTGGTAAAGGTGAGACATTGAAATTGGGACATTATCATGGGCCATCCACTTTGAACTGTAAAGCTATCTGAAGAAGAACGAAAAGGATGCCAGAAGAATCAGTGCCTGGAAGAGAGGGTTGGTCAAACTGTGCCCAAAAAATTGTTTTAGACTTTTGGGGTATCAGGTTGATTGTAGACGTCTACACCATGCAAAATGATAGTAATTTAGATTAAGAATGCATTGAGATACTGATCTGTATTATAATCGTGATAAAAAAGTTAATAGTAGAATTATGGGATAATTATACTAGATGTTAATATAAATGTACATTCTGCCAATGTTGATGTGTGTTTATATAGAGTTTTTACTTTGAGTGATAGGACCAATTTGAATCACTGAGCAATGTCATTTTAACATTTTGGTTGGATAATTAACTGGGTTCTAATTATGATTTTATTTGGAAATTGAATGATTTTTAAAACTCAAGGATTGATTTGAGTTGAGTATGTTAATATCTATATGAGTGAAGCAATTAATGTATTAGGGATTGATTGTTGTTATGAACTAAAGATGTTGACGCTATTATAAGCATGCCATGGTGAATGCCATGGCTGAACCCTGATCTGGAGAGTGAAACTGATCCTAATCTATTTGATCTATAGGCATTGCTTTATAAATAGTGGAATCATGATGCTTGTCTTGGGTCATGTTCATTAGGCACCAAGGGGATACATTTTATTTTAACTAGGAGTCACTACCTAGATTTGTCCAACAAGATATGCTAATTTTAGTTTCTGGGATGGAAATAGTCATTTCCAACATACTATGCTGATCCATTGGAGTGTGATAGATAACTAAAGCTTATTTTAATAAACTCCATTGTTGCATGCACTGCATTATGCATTAAACATGTGCTTTTCACTGTCTATGGAAATTATAGCTTTGAATCTCATTAACTGTATGCATTTTTTGTTTTTCTTCATGGGTTCGTGCATGTGACTGTGTAGCATAACCTTCCCAGACAAATTCCTAGAGTGCTTAGAAAATGTGTTGGGGATTGAAATAAGAGACAGTGCTGAGTTTCTTGGGATGAGGCTGAGTTAGTGTTGTGGAAGCTGGTCATGTGCAGGAACCCCATGCAATGAGTTATTGTTTTGTGATTTTTGGTTTATGTAGAACATATGTATTTTCATTGTGAATGAATGTTCTTGAATCTTGTAATTTTCTTTTAAGTTGAGAAGATTCTCAAAATGGGGGAGATGTCGTGGAAAATTGCAAGATTATATTATAATGCTTGTATTGTATTTTAATGGTTGTTTTATTCGACAGAATAGAGTATTCTGTTAACTATTGTGTGTGTGTTTTACTGAGGATGGGCCTCTATTAGATAGCACTGATAGAGGAGATTTATGATGTCTTTGGGTGATAAAATCTAAAGAGCATTCTAGAATAACATGAGGTATTGTTTTTGTGCTATGAAGTACCAGGAACGAGATTAGAACCTCGTCTTAGGGACCAAACTGAATGATAATTTATAGCGAATGCTATCTGGCTATGGGATACTCCTCTCTTAAGTACAAGTCTTTCTTTGTGAACTGTTCCTAAGATCTGTGGTTCGTCATGTAGATTGAGAGGGGTGTATCTTGGCTATAAAAGATCTTTGTACTTTTGTGTTGTCACTTTCAATGGTTCATTAGAAATGGCGCATCATTGAAAGTCAAGTGCTTTTGCAAAGCTCTTATTATTAAAGATGTAGTTTAAGTATAACTCTGACTAGTGTGTGAAGTTTGTAACTCTCCTCATTTGGTAATGCAGAAATTAGCCGCCACACATATAAAGTGCAGGTAAGTGTCATTATGCGCAGATGTGCATAACGCTGGTGACAGGTGTGACCCATAACGAGCAACCTGGTGACCTAGAGGCCGGAGGGGGAGCACACGTGACAACATCCCTGTTAATGAGCATTTCTCCTTTGCCAAGATAATCCATCCACCTGACACGTATGGCATATCAAGAAGCTGATTAAACTGATTAAACAGCATGATCATTACACACGTGCACCTTGTGCTGGGGACAATCTAAACTTCGCAGTTTGGTCACATAACACAATGCCACAGATGTCTCAAGTTTTGAGGGAGCATGCAATTGGCATGCTGACAGCAGGAATGTCCACCAGAACTGTTGACAGAGAATTGAATGTTAATTTCTCTACTGTAAGCCACCTCCAATGTCGTTTTAGAGAATTTGGCCTCACAACCGCAGACCATGTGTATGGTGGTGTGTGGGCGAGCGGTTTGCTGATGTCAACATTGTGAACAGAGTGCTCCATGGTGGTGGTGGGGTTATGGTATGGGCAGGCAGGCATAAGCTATGGACAATGAACACAGTTGCATTTCATCTATAGCAATTTGAATGCACTGAGATACTGTGACGAGATCCTGAGGCCCATTGTCATGCCATTCATCCGCCGCCATCACCTCATGTTTCAGCATGATAATGCACGGCCCCACAAGGATCTGTACACAATTCCTGGAGGCTGAAAATGTTCCAGTTCTTCCATGGCTTGCATACTCACCAGACATGTCACCCATTGAGCATGTTTGGGAGGCTTTGGATTGATGTGTACAATAGTGTTCCAGTTTCTGCCAATATCCAGCAACTTCACACAGCCATTGAAGAGGAGTGGGACAACATTACACAGGCCACAATAAACAGCCTGATCAACTCTATTGGAAGGAGATGTGTCGCGCTGCATGAGGCAAATGGTGTTCACACCAGATACTGACTGGTTTTCTGATTCATGCCCCTACCTTTTTTGTCAGTTATCTGTGACCATCAGATGCATATCTGTATTCCCAGTCATGTGAAACCCATAGATTAGGGCCTGTTGAATTTATTTCAATTGACTGATTTCCTTATATGAACCGTAACTCAGTAAAATCTTTGAAATTGTTGCATGTGGCATTTTATATTTTTGTTCAGTATATTTAGTATTAAGAGATGTCTCAATAAATATTCTCACGATAGCACATTGGTAGTAGTCAGCGACAAATATCAAAGCTAAGCAGGGCTTGGTTAAAACCCTGGATAGGAGTCTAAATGGAAAGCTGTTGATGGGTCAGGTCTCCAGTAGGAAGTGCTGCCTAGCCTATTGTTTTTTTCTGATAGTGGCTATAACGATAAAGATCTGACATTCTTTCAAAGATACAAATTCAGCATATTTTATACAAGGTTTGTCTTTGCGGTGGTTGGAATTTCACGCTCAACACAACAGTTTACGACGTTGAATACTTTTTTCAAATCCAATGTATTTTCCACATGGATTCAACATCACAATACAATGATAAATGACAATGAAACAACATTGATTCAACCAGTTGGTGCCCAGTGGGTAATAGCTGCCAAGTGTTGCCTTTTGAACTGGTAATCCAATATTATAGCTAGGCAATAGTACTGTGCATTCACAAAGTGGAGCAAAACACTTGTGTACATAAAGTGAATTGTGGCTCTGCCGTTCTGCCTTGCATAGCATGATCATGCAGTTTTTTGCTTTGCAGTAAATGTCACAGAGATGTTCAGAGGCCCCTCATTCAGCAGAAGCAGGCCGGTCCGAGACCGAGGAGGAGTGTGATAAGTGGCAGAATAATTGGCGTTCTCTTATTCTTTGTTGGAGAAAGAAATAATACTGCACATCACACACAATTTTCTGACAATGATTTCTTACAAATGAAAGTGTGTCCCTTTGAAGTCTGATGTTGCGCTATAAAGGCGAGGTACCGGTGAAACGTCTTATTTCCTATTACTAACTACGGAAAAGGCCATGCGGTGTGGATTTATATACACTGAGCAGAAGTTTTACGGCACTCCGAAGGCTCTAATTTCTTTGATAGGAAATTAGACAATAATCGGAAATCTACAGTAAAAGCATACACAATCTAAGTAAAATAACAATACCATATTCAGTAGTAGCTGAAGTTTTAAAATTTGCTTTCGTAGCAAACAATGTTATACACTTAACCTTTAGACAATATAAACACCCAAAGCGTAAAAAGACTGATAAAAAAACTAATACAGATGGAATTCTTCCATTAGACCTTCTCCCACACATCCCTAACTGTATCTCCTCAGAAAATGAATTAAATTTCCAAACCTGCGTTATCGCCATCTACTCCCATCAGAGGCATAATCAATGACTGACGGGTCCTTAAATCAATCGTTACATGATGACAGATGCAACCTGCCAAATGAAATAACCAAATTTCCACACCAACGTCTCCCCAGTGAATTATGGCCATCAAGCCGTCATTCATCATCATCATCATCGCAATGATACGCTCAGGTAAACACAGCCTCCTGATTGTTTTCGGTTTCCCTCTAGTTTCCTTCCTCTTAATGATCCTAGGAGGATATTGAGGTTGAGGAGAGTTGGGGAGAAAGATTCTCAGGGACAGATTATGTCAAACCCACCACAGCAATGTATTTAGAAGTAAGTGTGTTTACACAAAGATAAAGAGAACAGAAAGTGGAGGGAAAATACAAAATAATAAACACAAAATGTACAGAGGGAGCATCACATTTGTGGGGTGATTTGGTACAGCAGTTCCTAGTGTGCTGGGTTAATAAGACTGGGTGGCAGGTAACCTAGTGGTTAAGAGCGTTGGGACAGTAACTGAGAAGTTGCTGGTTTGTATCCTTCAGGTGAAAAATCTGCCAATGTGCCCTGGAGCAAGGCACTTTACCCTAGTTGTTCAGGATAAGAGTGTCTGCTACTGTAAATGACAAATGTAAACATCTGCTTAGGTAGTAACAGTAACAGCATGCTACTTTGTAAAGACTGCAATGTGGGTTGGGTTCAATTAAATTGTGTTCTTATAGGGTACTTTGACCACTGTCACTGTCACTTAAGGAGGAAATAAATACCTAACCCAATGGAAGTGAATATCCTATAATCTGCAACACTGTTTTTATGGTCGAATGGACCACTCTTGTTGGCAGTTTATCAGGCAGATTTGTCGACAGTGCACCTCGGGAACAGCGCTGAGTAATTTGGGCCATGGCCTTGTCATCAGATGGATGCACCCGTGTACTGAAATCCAACTCCCTCTACTTCTCAACACTGATCTCTTCTGTCTGTCACCCAGATTGATACCTGTTTTGTTGGCATTTTGGTCCCACACTGGCTGGAGGGCAGGAGGATCAAGCGAGGAGGAGTGAGTGACACTATCAAGGAGTCGAAGAGCTCTTAAATGATTCCTGGAGTTTGACATTAAACAACATAATATGTGACTAGGCAATACTAATCGCTGTATTTAAGGTATGCTTTTCTTGCATGCCCCTCAAAAATAATCAAGAGACAGTATTTCAAAAAGAGCTTTCAATGTGACAAATTGATCCACATATCCAACAAATTCTTACTCAAAACAAAGATCTACCAATGTAAATCGGCAGGATGTGAATACCAAACAGGGAATGGAGTTGGATTGTCAAAATGTTGGGTCTCTAAATGCTAACAACTCGCCATGCTGGTCAGATGCCTTGCTGCTATGACGAGTGGTGTGTGGTGAAAACAACAAACACAGCGATTTTAAGACGTTAACATTACAACATTGTCACACATTCTTTGCATGTTCTGAATGTTCTAATGTGATATCATTTTGTTCTAACTGTCATGTACACTTTGCTGGTTCTTCAATTAAAGAAAAATATGTTTTTGTTTTCCCAAAATGGAACCCATTTTTCCAGCTGCCTCCTGGAATTATTTGCAGTGGGGATTTAGCATTGGCACAACAGACAGGCTTTTATGGAAGCTTTGGTGGATACAATTGAGATCTAATACGGTCTCTTTTGTGGATTTCATTGTAGACCATTGTAGAGACCATTTGTCATAAACGTCATAAGCAATCAAATGGTAATCTGTGGTAAACATTTACATAAAATGTATTTCTAACAAAAATAGATGGATCAATCAGCTCCCGAGGCGATATGAGAAAAAATAGATTGCTTTGATCATATGAAATACCTACATCCAACTGATTCCCTGCTCTTGACACATCTTGTCGTGTTAAGGGTGATCATTCCACAGTAATTACATGTGATTCTGCCATTGTAATACCAAAACAACAATACCCATTACCGGTAACCTTGTTATATGATCTAAATGAGCATACAGTATTGCAAGACAACCACAAATAAATGACATAACCCCAGGTTGTGAGAACACGTGTCTCAGACTGAGGAAAGAAGTTCCCTGTGACCTTTTCTGATAGAATTTGAATCATTATGGGTCAGACGATTTTGGTATTTCTATGAGAATTACCTTATTTCTTTTACAGCATATTGGGTGACTGTAATTCATATTCCATTCACCCAGCTCAATGTAACATCAATATGTTTAGGCTACTACATAATACTCAAATGTTCCCTATATGCATCATGAGGTTGCTGCAACCTAGCCTTTGAATGAAAGTTTACAACGTAAGTGCACAGGTCGAGAGAAAAATTTGAGTAATCAAGGTGACAGTCAGTGACGCATTCAATACCGCCTTGCATACAATTGCCTGCATCTAGCTGATATAGGGGGTAATCATTAGTTCATCATTTGCAAACTAGTTCATATTTGACAAATTCAGGTATGTTTATCCCCATTTCGCTCCATTTGCTACAGTTTAAGAAACGTTTTTCAACAGAATCTGCGGAATAAAGCCCTGATCACCCGCTAACACAGTTCACTTTCATAGCAGCCACATACAAACAGCATGATTACGCTGCTAGTTTTAGAATTCCTTCTCCTTCCCTTCACTTGTGGACTTCAGCGGACTTCAGCGCACATCACAACAGCTGTCTGTGACCAGGCAAAAAAAGCTTTCCAGCCTCCTGAGTGGCGCAGTGGTCTAAGGCACTGCATCGCAGTGCTAGAGACATCACTACAGACCTGGGTTTGATCCTGGGCTGTGTCAATAATTAGCCCAGCGTTGTCCAGGTTAGGGGAGGGTTTGGCCGGCTGGGATGTCCTTGTCCCATCTCGCTCTAGTGACTCCTGTGGCGGGCCGGGTGCATGCACGCTGACACGGTCGCCAGTTCTACGGTGTTTCCTCCAACACATTGGTGTGGCTGGCTTCCGGGTTAAGTGAGCAGTGTGTCAAGAAGCAGTGCAGTTTGACAGTGCCGTGTTTCGGAGGATGCATGGATGTCGACCTTTGCCTCTCTTGAGTTCATACGGGAGTTGCAGCGATGGGACAAGACTGGAACTACCAATTGGAGAGAAAAAGGGGTAAAAAAAGACAAAAGAAGAAATACTAAAGAAAAACAAAATCTAACTTTCAAAGCCAAACCTTCATACAATAACCACTACACTCAGCCTACATCATTGTCACCATATTAGCTAATGTCTTAGTCAACATAGCTACTAGAACTAACACGTAAGTAAATGCGCTACTATCATGCAGTACAGTAGGTAGTTTAGCAGTTACAACCGCGGGCCCTGGTGGCAATAAATTAATAAAAGCTTACCTTGGAAGAGTTCCAGTGTTGGATAGCCATCTAGCTCACATACATCCCTCTCTGTTTGAGCTAGCTAAGTAAATGAATGTGAAAGTGAGAAAAAAATACAACCAAATATATCTCTCTCTTGCTTCTCCTTCATTTGTTAAGAAATTAATATGTTCAACTGTTCAACTGTCTTTCTCTTTCTTTGAGTCAAATACTCACCACATTTTGTGCACTGCAGTGCTAGCTAGCTGTAGCTTATGCTTTCAGTACTAGATTTATTCTCTGATCCTTTGATTGGGTGGACATGTCAGTTGTCCACCCAATCAAAGGATCAGAGAATGAATCTACACTGAACAAAAATATAAAAGCAACATGCAACAATTTCAAAGATTTGACTGAGTTACGGCTCATATAAGGAAATCAGTCAATTGAAAAAAATTCATTAGGCCCTAGTCTATGGATTTCACATTACTTTAAATATAGATATGCATCTGTTGGTTGGAGATACCATTAAAAGAAAAGTAGGAGCGTGGATTTGAAAAGCATTCAGAATCTGGTGTGATCATCATTTGACACATACCCTTCACATAGAGTTGATCAGGCTGTTGATTTTGGCCTGTGGAATGTTGTCCCACTCAATAGCTGTGTGAAGTTTCTGGATATTGGCGGGAACCGGATCACGCAGTCTTATACACCGATCCAGAGCATCCCAAACATGCTCAATGGGTGACATGTCTGGTGAGTATGCAAGCCATGGAAGATCTGGGACATTTTCAGCTTCCAGGAATTGTGCACAGATAGATCCTTGCGACATGGGGCCGTGTATTATCATGCTGAAACACAAGGTAATGGTGGCATAGGAATGGCACAATGGGCCTCAGGATCTCATCACGGTGTCTGTGCATTCAAATTGCAATCGATAAAATGCAATTGTGTTCATTATCCGTAGCTTATGCCTGCCTGCCCATACCATAACCATACCGCCACCATGGGGCACTCTGTTGTCATGACGTTGCTCTCTTTGGGGATAGAGAGTACCATCCCCTTCTCTCTCTCACCAGCTCTCTCTCTCTTCCCCCTACCAACAGGCTCTGTTAGGCAGGTCATAAATTCCTAGAGGAGTTCTCTCCTCATGGCCAGAGTATAAGAGAGAGTGAGTTTTCATAGAGAGAACAAAGGAACTTCTTCCACATCACAGAACATGAGAACTAAACAATATTCATGTTCTGGAGAATGTATAAACGGTCGGTGAAGTAGCCAGCTACGAACTGGTCCGTTTTGTACAATTTTGTGAAACTCATGAGACATTACAGCCACATACCATAACTCTGTTTATACAAGAGTCTCAGTTGTGAGGCTTGCATCTAATTGTTGTATAAAATGAATGAGTAAAGATGAAACTATTTGTGAAATTATGTAATGTGATTTTAAACTGTTTAATTAAGGAAACTCCAATTCCCTTTGGAGTTTAACTAAATCATTGGCCCGCCCCATGAGCACAGACATTGATCTGGCGTCATGGGACAGCCCCTTTCTACTTTGTTATGAATATAACCCCCATCGGGAGGAATTCCCTGCAGACCAATACCTCATCACAGAGGGAGTTAAGGCTTGAGTAGATTGCTGAATCTTTTAACCATACCACGTGGTTAAACTCTGAGACTATTGATCCAACAGAATAAGAGCTACTCTTCGATACTAATTACTAGTCTGCAGCTAGAACTGATGTACCCGTGAATGCGAGGACCGACTACCGCCGAAACATCTATTCTATAACAACATTGCTGAATGTTACTCTGAACTTTCCATTGTAACCACGGCAGAGAGAGAGAGGGAGGACAAACTCTCCAACAGAAACAAACTTTCCAACAGAGATCACGACGACACACTGAGCGTAAATATATATATTGATTGCAATTATTCCCGAATGAGTGAGCGTTCATGTGCAGAGGTTTAGCATTTCAATTGTTAGAATTATCAAGTGTGTAGTTATTCATTTGAGCAATTCCCGCTTTTCTCAGTCTACACCCACTTCCGTTTTTGTCTACCAAGCCGTAATACCGGTTTAGCCCACTAGGGCACATCCCCTATCATTTCCTTGTAACCATATCTACTTTGTTTGTGTCTGCATTTCTTTGATTATTTAGTTAGTTAGTTTATAAATAAATGATTGAGACAATTGATGTATGGATGATTCATAGTGAAGACTGGGTTCGTGCAGATAACCAACAATTTACGACGTTTGGAATGAGACTAACATGAGGTAAAGAATAATTCATTAATTAGAAGACTAATTGATCAGATATTAAAATATCTGAAAAGTTGTATTAGGAAAATTATAACTTTGTAATCTGAATATTTTCCTTGGTGCCCCGACTTCCTAGTTAATTACATTTACATTATTAGATGGATGGATTATCTTGACAAAGCAGAAATGCTCACTAACAGGGATGTAAACACATTTGTGCACAACATTTGAGCTAAATAATATTTTTGTTGTATGGAACATTTCTGGGATCATAAAATTTCAGCTCATGAAAATGGGACCAACACTTTACATGTTGCATTTTATATTTTCGTTCAGAGTAGTACTGAAAGGATAAGCTACATGTAGCTATCACCGCAAGGCATAACACGTGTGAGTAGTTGACTCAAAGAGAGAGAAAGACAGCTGAACAGTTCTTCCAAAATTAAGGAGAAGCGAGGGATTGAGAGCTAACTATATTTTGTAGTATATACAGTACCAGTCAAAAGTTTGGACACAGCTACTCATTCAAGTATTTTCTTTATTTTTAATATCGCTGCAGAATGCTGTGGTAGCCATGCTGGTTAAGTGTGCCTTGAATTCTAAATAAATCACTGACAGTGTCACCAGCAAAGCGCCCCCACACCTCCTCCTCCATGCTTCACTGTGGGAACAACACATACGGAGATCATCCGTTCATCTACTCTGCGTCTCACCAAGACATGGCGGTTGGAACCAAAAATCTCACATTTGGACTCATCAGACTAAAGGACAGATTTCCACTGGTGGAATGTCCATTACTCATGTTTCTTGGCCCAAGCAAGTCTCTTCTTCTTATTGTTGTCCTTTAGTAGTGGTTTCTTTGGAGCAGTTCTGATTCATGCAGTCTCCTCTGAACAATTTATGTTGAGATGTGTCTGTTACTTGAACTCTGTGAAGCATTTATTTGGTCTGCAATCTGAGGTGCAGTTAACTCTAATGAACTTATCCTCTGCAGCAGAGGTAACTCTGGGTCTTCCTTTCCTGTGGCGGTCCTCATGAGCGCCAGTTTCATCATAGCGCTTGATGTTTTTTGCGACTGCAATTGAAGAAACTTGCAAAGTTCTTGAAATGTTTCGGATTAACTGACCTTCATGTCTTTCCCTTTGCTTATTTGAGCTGTGTTTGCCATAATATGGACTTGGTCTTTTACCAAATAGGGATATCTTCTGTATACCACCCCTACTTTGTCGCAACACAACTAACTGGCTCAAATGCATTAAAAAGTAAAGAAATTCCACAATTTCACTTTTTACAAGACACACCTGTTAATTGAAATACATTCAAGGTGACTACCTCATGAATCTTGTTGAGAGAATGCCAAGAGTGTGCAAAGCTGTCATCAAGGCAAAGGATGGCTACTTTGAAGAATCTCAAATATAAAATATATTTTGATTTGTTTAACCTGTTAGGGCTAGGGGGCAGTATTTGCACGGCTGGATAAAAAAATGTACCCGATTTAATCTGGTTACTAATCCTACCCAGTAACTAGAATATGCATATACTTATTATATATGGATGGAAAACACCCTAAAGTTTCTAAAACTGTTTGAATGGTGTCTGTGAGTATAACAGAACTCATTTGGCAGGCAAAACCCTGAGACAGATTCTGACAGGAAGTGGATACCTGATGTGTTGTATTACCTTTAAACCTATGCCATTGAAAAACACAGGGGCTGAGGAATATTTTGGCACTTCCTATTGCTTCCACTAGATGTCACCAGCCTTTACAAAGTGTTTTGAGTCTTCTGGAGGGAGATCTGACCGAACAAGAGCCATGGAACGATGATGGCCCATTAGACACCTGGCGTGCTAGGTCATGCTGGGTACCCTCGTTCCAATACGTTTTAAAAGATTTTGCATTCGTCCGCCTTGAATTTTATTCATGTTCTGGTTAAAAAAGGCCCTAATGATTTATGCTATACAACGTTTGACATGTTTGAACGAACGTAAATATATTTTTTCCCCTCGTTCATGAAGTGAAGTCTGGCGGGCTTAGATCATGTGCTAACAAGACGGAGATTTTTGGACATAAATGATGAGCTTTTTTGAACAAAACTACATTCGTTATGGACCTGTGATACCTGGAAGTGACATCTGATGAAGAGATTCAAAGGTAATGGATTATTTACATAGTATTTTCGATTTTCGATCTCCCCAACATGGCGGCTAGTCTGTATCGCAACGCTTATTTTTCTGGGCGCAGTGCTCAGATTATTGCAAAGTGTGATTTCCCAGTAAGGTTATTTTTAAATCTGGCAAGTTGATTGCGTTCAAGAGATGTAAATCTATAATTCTTTAAATGACAATATAATATTTTACCAATGTTTTCTAATTTTAATTATTTAATTTGTGGTGCTGACTTGAATGCCGGTTATTGGAGGGAAACGATTTCCTGAACATCAACGCCACAGTAAAACGCTGTTTTTGGATATAAATATGAACTTGATAGAACAAAAAATGCATGCATTGTCTAACATAATGTCCTAGGAGTGTCATCTGTTGGAGATTGTAAAAGGTTAGTGCATAATTTTAGCTGATTTTATGGTTTTGGTGACGCCTGTCTTTGAATTGCCACAACATTACACACAACTCTTGTAAATGTACTGTCCTAACATACTCTAAATTTATGCTTTCGCCGTAAAACCTTTTTGAAATCGGAAAACGTGGTTAGATTAAGGAGATGTTTATCTTTCAAAGGGTGTAAAATAGTTGTATGTTTGAAAAATTTGAATTTTGACATTTATTTGGATTCAAATTTGCCGCTCTTGAAATGCACCTGCTGTTGATGGAGTGCACCACGGGTGGGACGCTTGCGTCCCACCTAGCCCATAGAGGTTAACACTTTTTTTGGTTACTACATGGTTCCATATGTGTTATTTCATTGTTTTGATGTCTTCACTGTTATTCTACAATATAGTAAAAATAAAGAAAAACCCTGGAATGAGTAGGTGTGTCCAAACTTTTCACCACTACTGTATATTTTTCACTTTCACTCACTTAGCTAGTGTCAAATGCAGCTAGCCAGTTAAGCCTACTCAAACAACCAGCTCAAGACAGAGGGCTGCTATGTTAGCAAGCTGGCTATGGCTGTCCAACACGGGAACTCTTCCAAGTCAATGTAAGCTTTTGGTATTATACATTTATTGCCACCGGGGCCCGCTGGTATAACTGCTAAACTAATTGCTGCTACACTCTACTGCATGATTGTGACAGTGTTAGTTCTAGTAGCTTTATTGACTATGACTGGTCTTGATATGAACGTTTGGCTTGGAATGTTTTTTTTTTGGCCTGGTCACAGACAGCTGATGTGTTGTGTACTGATGTCCATAAGCTAAGGGAAAAAGTGAGAAGAGGACAGCGTGGAAATAGATGCGAGAAGGAATGATATATATACAACGAGCCATTTGTATGTGTCTGGTATGCAAGTGAACTGTGTTTGTGTGTGGTCAGGGGTGTATTCGTTCTGCCAATTATGTTTTAAAACTTTTCTTCAACGGAAGCAAACAGAATGAAACGGGGATGAATGTACCTGAATTATCCAATAGAAGCTCACATTTGCAACTGTTGAACTAATGATTACACCCTCGATCAGCTAAATGCAGGCAAGAGTTTGCAAAGGCAGTATTGAATGTGTCAATGTCTGTCACCTTGGTTACAAAAAATTATCTCCACCTGTGCATAAACGTTGTAAACTTTCATTCAAAGGCTAGGTTGTAGCAACCTAATGATGGGTACAGGGAAAATTTGAGCATCATGTCGAAGCACAAACCTATCGATGTTACATTGAGCTGAGTTAATGGAATATGAATGACAGCCATCCAGCTGCTGCTCCAGTTTCAACTGTTCTGCCTGCAGCTATGGAACCCTGACCTGTTCACCGGACGTGCTTGTTGCACCCTCGACAACTACTATGATTATTATTATTTGACCATGCTGGTCATTTATGAACATTTTAACATCTTGACCATGTTCTGTTATAATATCCACCCTGCACAGCCAGAAGAGGACTGGCCACCCCTCATAGCCTGGTTCCTCTCTAGGTTTCTTCCTAGGTTTTTGGCTTTTCTAGGGAGTTTTTCCTAGGGAGTTTTTCCTAGCCACCGTGCTTCTTTCACATGCTTTGCTTGCTGTTTGGGGTTTTAGGATGGGTTTCTGTACAGCACTTTGAGATATCAGCTGATGTACGAAGGGCTATATAAAAATAAATTTGATTTGATCCAGTATGCTGTAATTGTCACGCCCTGACCTTAGAGATCCTTTTTATTCTTTATTTTGGTTAGGTCGGGGTGTGACTAGGGTGGGTTATCTAGATGTTGTATTTCTATGTTGGCCTGATATGTTCTCAATCAGAGGCAGCTGTCTATCGTTGTCTCTGATTGGGGATCATATTTAGGCAGCCTTTTCCCACCTGTTGTTTGTGGGATCTTATTTTGAGTTAGTGCATGTTGCACCTCTGTCGTCATGGTTTGTTGTTTTGTTTATAGTTTATTGTATGTCTTGCATAGTTTCACATATTAATAAAGATGTGGAACGACACTCACGCTGCGCCTTGGTCCTTCTCTACAAACGAACGTGACAGAAGATCCCACCAAAAACGGACCAAGCAGCGTGGCCAGGATGAGTGGACATGGGAGGAGATCATGAGTGGAGCAGGGCCCTGGATGCGAATTGGGGAGTATCGCCGTTCAAGGGAGCAGATGGAGGCAGCAAGAGAGGAACAGCGACGATACGAGGAGTTAGAACAACAACGGAAGCCCGAGAGGCAGCTCCCCAAAATTGGGGGGGGGGGGGGGGCACACGGGGAGATTGGCGGAGTCAGGGTTTAGACCTGAGCAACTCCCCGTGCTTACCATGGGGAGCGTGTGACCGGTCAGGCACCGTGTTATGCGGCGATACGTACTGTATCTCCAGTGCGCATTCACAGCTGGTGCGCTCGTTTCCGGCTCCCCGCATTTGCCGGGCTAGAGTAGGCATTCAGCCAGGACGGGTTGTGCCGGCTCAGCGCTCCTGGTCTCCAGTACATCTCCTCAGTCCAGGATATCCAGCGCCGGCTCTACGCACTGTGTCGCCAGTGCGCCTTCACAGCCCAGTGCGTCCTGTGCCAACGCCCCGCACTTGCTGGGCTTAAGTGTGTATCCAGCCAGGACGGGTTGTGCCAGCTCAATGCTCCAGACCTTCAGTGCACCTCCATGGTCCAGTTTATCCTGCACCGGTTCTACGCACCAGGTCTCCAGTGTGACTCCACAGCCCAGTACGTCCTGTGCCTGCTCCTCGCACTCTTCCTGAAGTGCGTGTGCCCAGTCAGGTACATCCTGTGCCTGCTCCCCGCACTCGCCCTGAGGTGCGTGTCACCAGTCTGGTGCCACCTGTCCCGGCGACAGTTCCCAGTCCAGACCTTCCGGCAACAGTTCCCAGTACAGAGCTTCCGGCGACAGTTCCCAGTCCGGAGCTTCCGGCGACAGTTCCCAGTCCGGAGCTTCCGGCGACAGTTCCCAGTCCGGAGCTTCCGGCGACAGTTCCCAGTCCGGAGCTTCCGGCGACAGTTCCCAGTCCGGAGCTTCCGGCGACGTTCCCAGTCCGGAGCTTCCGGCGACAGTTTCCAGTCCGGAGCTTCCGGCGACGTTCCCAGTCCGGAGCTTCCGGCGACGTTTCACAGTCCGGAACGTCCTGAGACGGCTTACAGTCCGGAACCTCCTGAGACGGCCCGCAGTCCGGAGCCTCCTGAGACGGCCCGCAGTCCGGAGCCTCCTGAGACGGCCCGCAGTCCGGAGCCTCCTGAGACGGCCCGCAGTCCGGAGCCTCCTGAGACGGCCCGCAGTCCGGAGCCTCCTGAGACGGCCCGCAGTCCGGAGCCTCAGGCAACTACTCACGGTTCGGTTCCTCCGGCGACGATCCACGGTCCGGAGCTTCCGGCGATGATCGCCGAAATAGAGTCGCCACCGAGGATGGCGGATCCGCGAGTAGAGTGGGTTCTACGTCCCGCACCGGAGCCGCCACCGAGGCTAGATGCCCACCCGGACCCTCCCCTATAGAGTCAGGTTTTGCGGCCGGAGTCCGCACCTTTGGGGGGGTACTGTCACGCCCTGACCTTAGAGATCCTTTTTATTCTCTATTTTGGTGAGGTCGGGGTGTGACTAGGGTGGGTTATCTAGATGTTGTATTTCTATGCTGGCCTGATATGGTTCTCAATCAGAGGCAGCTGTCTATCGTTGTCTCTGATTGGGGATCATATTTAGGCAGCCTTTTCCCACCTGTTGTTTGTGGGATCTTATTTTGAGTTAGTGCATGTTGCACCTCTGTCGTCACGGTTTGTTGTATGTCTTGCATAGTTTCACATATTAATAAAGATGTGGAACGATACTCACGCTGCGCCTTGGTCCTTCCCTACAAACGAACGTGACAGTAATAGAAAAAAGGCCATGCTCATAAAAAATATTAATCTTGCTCCCTTATCATAAATGGCACAGACTGCCACTGTTATGGATATTCACAGTGGATGTGCATTAGTGTAGCACCTTAGCATGTAGGCCAAAATATGGGGATGTGCCTAGGTGCACAACGACTTACGTTATATGAAAATACAATACAAA